>NC_058101.1:112937500-113562500 GCF_020171115.1 Neogale vison | reverse complement strand
AAGAAAATTAAGGGTATTTAAACTTAGAATTTATGTATTAATGATTGTTTTGTTATTAGAAAACTATTTGTCATGTTGAATCTATTAATTTGAAAATTAATGACTTCAAGATTATTTCTAATACAGTGTTATTTTCCTCATTTGAGCAACAATATTTTTGTCTAGCATTTAACTCACTCAGTGAATATATATCTGAAAATATATTTAATTAGATTAAAATCTTTGCTGCTCTAAAATTCTATTAAAAGTGATTTTTTTTTTAGATGTTGGAAATATGAGGAACTATATAGATCTAGACTCTCTCTCTCTGGTTTTGCAAAGAAGAGACTATAAGATGCTTGCCCAGATGTTTGACAATCTAAGACTTAAAACTGGGTCCTTCTTAATTATTATTATTATCTAACTCAGCCATTCTTCAGTCATATCCACAGGTCCTCATGGGTTTAAATGCAGGGATGGCTCAGGGACAATGCCTCCACCCAGCCCCCTCCCCAAGCCTAGGCTGCAAATCTCTAGGAACCTTCCCTCCTGTCTGCGGCCAAGTACAGCACGTGAATCAACTTCTCAGGCTACTTCCCCAATGTCAGAGCGTGGGGCAGACCTCAGGCCAGATCCTGCTTCTCTCTGCTTCTCTCTAGTGCTACTTCCTTTAGCCTATCGTTGACCTGTTCACACCACTTACACCAACCTTGCTATTTTGAAACCAGACAAATACCTTATATCCATGTAATTTTATTCTACTCAGATGTTGACATTTTTCCTTTGGTGAATCATTAAGAGAACTGATTGTCACTTTCAACCACATCAGAACTTATGCGCAGGTTTTGACTCAGTCATACCTTGGAAAATCATAAGACCTCCTTTCTTCCCTCATGCATATGCAGCTACATACAGGCAATTTATTGTTTTCATAATTATGTTCTTTTTATCTCTTTTAATTTGGGATTGGTTGTCAACTGAATAAAAACTTTAAAAAATAGACCTTGCTAAATGGTACTTTGGTTCATCAATTAAGGAAAAAAAAAGATGAGACGATCACTTAGCCTACCTAATACCTTCCAAGCCACACGGATAACAAACTATTAGTATTTTATAATCAGAAATTTGGAGTGGAGAAACACATTTGGGACTATGAGCATAGTAAATAAGGCAGAGCTAAGAACTTTCATACTGGTAAACATAGGATGTATGCTTTTATATGCATCTCCCAGTAACTGACAAAATATAATGGTCTCACTAAAAACTGACTGCTTTCTAGAATGTTTTTATTCCTAAAAACAAATCCTATTTCCAATCTTTGTGATCAGATATTAATAAATGACTAAAAAGTACGGCCATAGATGTCATTTCAACAAACTGTAGTAAATACCGTCTCATCAAGTAGCATATGAGCTCCCTTGGATGGAAACGACTTACCTAGCCTTGAAAAATCAGGAAATAAAGTTTGCTATATTTGACAGACTTAATTCTAACATTTGTTGATTTATTTATTATTTTATTCTCTTAGTGTTCACTCAAAACCCATTTGTGGAAGACACTGTGTTAAGCAGTCACACACGGCACAGATGGACACATGTGCTTAGAAATGGGTCTGGGTGTGTTCCAATACCCAACTCTTTCCTTGTCCCACATCAACACGCAAGATACAGCAGCCACTAACAGACTTTCTGAGGAGGTGGAACAAGACACCCCAAGACCCTGCAGTCCTCTTTGGCCTTGGCCAGTCCAAGTCCCTGGGGCAATCCCTCCCAGTAGTTCTCATGGGCTAATAGAATCTACCTGCTTTGACCCAGATTACCTCCACAAAGAAGACTTGGAGATTTCCCAAGATGCCAGACCATGAAATGTTTACAGAAATGTGAAAATTCCCATAAGCCCCAGGCAAACTCTTAACCAACCCCTCCTCCTTACCAACAACTGCGTACCTTTCAGAGACATATGCCTACCCTCAGATGTCCATGTCAGGATGATATGGACCACAGGAACTCATTTTCTATCCCCGTAGGTCTAATCACTTGTGATAGAACTCCTCAGTGTTTACATTTGCTTCACCAAAGGGACTACATAGTGAATCCCTTTTAGGTGATGTTTCGACTTGTATAAACTTTTATTTATATTGCAACTAAGATCCCTGGCCACCTTTCCTGTCACCTAAGATGCAGGATACAGGGTGACCTATGAGCCCAAAGAGTATATATTAGGGTTTTTACAGGAAGACAAGCCAGGAAAACAGCATCCAACCCACACACACTTCCAGAAGAGTAGAAACCTCGTGGTTTTGCTCCCTGTGTAGAGATCCAAAGAGGCACAGAACAATTACACCACATAATGATTCCCCCTCCATGAGGATAGAAATGGACTAAAGGAGCAGTCACTCATTTTCTCACCTGAATTTCCCAAATTTCCCTGGTTTCAATCTTTCTCATTTGTTTTATTGCCATGCAATCTTAGTAACAGAGCAAAAATTGTTGAAATTTCAGAAATTTTTTTTCATTATCTAAAAGATCTTCCTGAACTTGTTGTTACACACAAGAAAGGACAAAGTGACACCTCTTGACTGAGTTCACACACTTCCTAGAATTTCCTCAGAGTGGGGGAAAAAACCGGTTGTGCTATTATTCTATGCTGTAGGAATGGCTGTCTAGCCTTCAGGAGGAATGAGAGCCTGGTTTCCCTTTGGAAAAACCCTATAGGTTCTTGCCTCAGAATTAGCAAAACATTTCAAAAGTCTCAAACGATCTGCAATGAAATGGAAAATTCACACCATTTTCAGGATGACATTAATTCACATTAATTAAAAACTAATTAAGCTTTCATAACAGATGCTTTAGAAGGAGAAACATATGTCACAAAATCAAAAAATGATACAACATCAGAAATAGGGAGGGTTGAGAAACAGCGCTCTTAATAAATATTTTGCTTGCTAAAAGATTTGAAATGTGAGTAGAAGGGACATTTTAGTTTTTCAAAATGCTATATCTAATTTTTAAATTGGTTTTACTGAAAATTTTTGGGAATTAAGTAGCCTACATCTGTGGCTATTTTTAATTTTTAAAAATTGGACATCACTTCTAAAAAACAAAAAAGACTACAACTTGCTTATTCACTACACAAAAGATTCATGAGGGGGACCTTTGAGAATTAGTTCCTTTAATGTGTAATAAACAAGATTCAATTTGCAAAACTTTAAATTATATAAAACTTTTCAGAATCAGCCACTTCCTGGAGCAAGGGACACCTCTATCTACTTCACACTTATAGTTAAACATTCAATTCCTTTCCAAAATTTCATTACAGTTGACTTTCAAACTAATGCTAAACCTCTATTAATATCTGTTTCATAAGTTATCTATAAGATATGTTTTTTAAAAATACACACACACTAAAATTAAGTTGAAAATAGAGGCATCGCTTATCCAGCTCATTTAATTGCACTTTATCATTCTAGAAAGAGTTATTGAATCTCTAATATGTTCAAGTACTTCCATAAGTACTTGTTAAGGAGAGCTTTGAACATCAACTGCTAGATAGATAATAGCCATGTCATATATCTAATTGACATAATTGATATTAGATATCAAATACAGAACTCTCATTCACATATGATCTTGTTTAATGAGTATAGTACTTCTTACTGTACTTATTTACAAATGAACATGTTAAAAATAAAAATAAAAATAACTAAGCCTCTCTGGTGCATGACTAAGCATTTTAAAATTTACTGTTCACTCACTCAGGTTTCCCCATGGAAATATCATGGTAAAACTGTTCATAAACTGAGCAACAATTATAGATAATCACTCCTCACATGTGTAACCTCCAACTTTTGGTGTGCTCAGTTAACATGGTAAGTCGTATAATATAGTTCAATCACCAACAATTAATATATTTTAATTTTCTTGTTGATCATCACTATATGAAGTTGGTAATTCTTACTCCACAGTCATGATTATGTCTTTTAAAAAAAAAAAACAAGCATTAGTAATGTACATAAACTTTAGTAAAGCTGAAGAGAGATTATTAAGAATAAAACAACCACATAAGATCAATCAGTCCATTGACTAACACTTTTGTGAGCACCTACTATAAGCAAGGCACCGTAGGACAGAGATTTCCTAACTGGCACGCCAAGGCACACTCCTGAGTCAACAAGTTTCCCAGGGTGCTGAGGTATTGACCCCCCCTCCTGTCCAGGGTGGCGAGATGAGCCTCTGGTCTGGAATTCCATCCACGAGCAGTTCTGTTCACTTACACCTGGCCTTTCCAGAAAGCTCCCAAAGTTGTAGAAACAGAATAGAAATGTTTGAAAAGTTAAATACAAATTCATAGCTTAAGTAACATCAGAAGACTAGAATATAAATTATATCGTGATGCAGAATGCATTCCATTGTCAAGTTAGTTGATAGAAAAAATATTCAATGAGAAGAGAAGAAGAAGGCTGCCTAACATGGGATAGTTTCCCAGAATAAGTGGAAATTTAGCCTAATCACAGAGAATATGGAAAGGTCGGGGGAATGCAAAAGGGCTTCCAAGTGGAGTGCACAGTGCAAGGAAGGCACAAAGATGGGAATGTTCGGAGGAGCAGTAGCCCACCATGTCTGAAACATGGGCTTCATGTCCGGAAGCAGCAGATAGTAAAGCTCAGGTGAAAATGTGGAAAATGAGCCTATAGGCCAGGCTCAAGAGATTGCTCTGTATCCTGTTCATCCATTCATTCCTTCATTCAAATACTCGACAGATGTTCACCGAGATCTTGCTATGTGCAAAACACTATCCTAGATGCTGGAGATACACAGTAAACAAGACTCCCTGCCCTCATGGAGCTCACAGTCATTGGGAGAAGACAGGCAGCAAATAGAATAAACAAGTGAGGCATATTAGTCAATTAGATGGTAAGTGCTGTACAGAGAAACAAAAGCAGTGGGAAACCTAAAGTAAGAGTAGGCATTTGCTATTTTAATAAGGTGCCCATGAGTGGCCTCACTGATGAGTTGACATTTGACCAAAGTCTTCGAAAGAGGAAGAGAGTTAGCCACATCGCCATCTGAGGAAAGAACATTCCAGATGTTGAAAGCAGCTAGTACCAGGGCTCTGAGGCAGAAGTATGCTGGGCATATCTGAAGAACAGGAGGACGATCCGTGTGGCTGAATCAGAATGAGGGTTGAGAGAGAGAGCTCAGGAAGGTAACACAAGGCCCAACTAATAAGGCTTTATAGGATGCTGTTAGAGCCCAGCAACCACTGGAGTAGTTGAGCAAAGTGAAATGCCTGTTACTAGATCCAGCAGATTGATTACAGAGCCAGATGTCAACCAAACTTGGGATCAAAGTGCGGCCACTTTCCCACCCTCCTTTGACCCTAAATACTTGAGTGTTCTAGGAGAGTGGTGGGGAGTGTCCGTTTCTGGCCATGCCTCCATTTGAATTTCAGGCCCTGACCCATCAGAGAGAGATTGAGGCCGGGCTGCTGTTCACAGAGACTCGTAAGCACGGAGTGTGTGGAGACCTCCAGCGTGGGCAAGGAGGAGCCACTGGAGATTTTTACCAAAGGAGAAACATGCTCTAAAAGGGGGGTTTAAAAAGATCAAGCTGGTAGAAATTCATAGAACACAGTGATAAAGAGGCCAGTCAAAAGCCTGTGCAATAATTCAGGCATGATCTGGACTTCTGTAATAGCCTAAAAAAGGAAAAAAAGATACAGATAATAGATGTGTTCTGAAGGGAGAATAGAGAGAACCTGAAGATTAACTGAATGCAGGCTATAAAAGGGAAAAAGAAACCACATATGACTGATTTTTCAAATTCAGATGGTAGAAAAATAGAAATAATCTGGAAGGAAGGAAGGAACTACCAAACAGTGCTAGTCAGAATAGGTTGTTTAATTCTTTACTTTTTTCTTCATTTGAGGGTTAAGGAGAAGAAATCATAGAATTGAGAATTGCTTTCCGTCATTAAGAGCGTCTAAGTGAAGGACTCTGAAGAGATGGGGGGAGGGGTTATCCAGAGTCTATGATTTTTAAACTTCGCTCCCCAGATTCCGGATGGTTTTCTTCGGGATTTACGGGGCTGGCGTGCCGTGGAGGTGAGGCTCCCTGGGTCTCAGTCCGAGCAGCTCCACTTCCATCTCTTCACATATCTCACTCTAGTTCTGATTTCCCTCACCTTCCAATAGCACATCCTGACAGATCGCCACAACCCCAACTCCGACGTGTTCTCAAAGTAGTCCATTAGCGCATTCAACAATTTTTTTTAAGATTTTATTTATTTATTTGACAGACAGAGATCACAAGGAGGCGGAGGCAGGCAGAGAGGGAGGAGGAAGCAGGCTCCCCACTGAGCAGAGAGCCGGATGGGGGGCTCGATCCCAGAACTCTGGGATCATGACCTGAGCTGAAGGCAGAGGCTTTAACCCACTGAGCCACCCAAGAGCCCCCAAATTCAACAATTTTGATTGTCCATTTGATTATTTTTCCTCACCGTTGGTCTTTTTAATGTGTTGAAAATTGCCCCTACTGGTTCTTTCAAATGCTGCTGAACAAGCCTCCTCCCCTTTTCTCACCTGAGGCTGATCCCATTTCCCACACAGTGAATATTCAGAATTGACCAAACTATCCTGTCTTATATATGGCAATCCTGACTCAGATCCCATAACTGGCCTTGAAATACACCCAGTATCTCCAATGTCCTTAAAGGAGAGAATGAGCTAGAACAGAGTCCCTTTGCTTTACTGAAATGACCAGGGAGCAGTCATACTGACTAGAAAGCAAAAAAAAAAAAAAAAAAAAAAATTTAAACATGAACTTGTCTTTTAAAAGGAACAGATTAAAATAAGCCCAATCCTTACAAACACCCACTATGTGAAAGCCAGTATATTTGGAGCTATAAGTGAAATCAAACATCTGTGGAACTAACATGTTTCGTTCCTGTAACTGTTGTGTGCTTTTAGTTCTGAATCTCTCCCCTCAAGAGTTCAGAAAGCATCCACTAACGCAGTTAAGAGTACTATAAGAAAATCAAAAGGTACGTCTGAAATACTCGTCATCAGCAATCTTATCCTCTGAGAGTTTAAGAGGTTAGCTCTCATCAAGCAGGCCATCAAAAAGACTACTTGGATTTGGTTCTGGATGTTGTCTGTCAATTTTAACTGTCTTTCAACACTCAGGTGATGATAATGTTTCACTTTTAAAAGGTCAAAGATGGTTTTCCAATTCCAAGCAAAAAAAAAAATGTCATATATCAAATACAAAGCAAGAAATAGGTAGCATGTACCTCTCTGAATCGAGAATAACTTTGATAAAACCTGCTTTTCAAATGGTTTGAGAATACGATCCCTTACAATTTACTCTTGCCCCAGGGTCTCACTTAAAATACAAGCCATGAGTCACACACTCACATACACACAACTATTCTTTCTTTTCCTATAAAAGAGATAGCACCCAAACTGTGTACACACATTGTATTGAATATCTGCCCAAGGTAAGAATGTCAAGGTAGTTTGCAGAGTCACACATTTCTGAATTGTGCTTCATAAAATATATGGCCTATATCCTCAGCTAGAGTTATTTCAGGTGTAGGGGCTTTAATCCATTTTCATCTGAAGATGTAAGTTGTCCATTTCAGCATCAATTCTTGTCCTTTACAAGCCCATATATATGTTCTCCTAAATTTAACAACCTTGGGGACGGAGGGCATGCTGACCATATACCGGACACAGTGCTAGGAACAACCTACAGGTTTCACTTGTAAATTTGCTGTTACTGATACTGATGGAACAGTTTAAAAACACAACACAACCTCGGTCTCTAGAAAGTTAAGTCAGTTGGCCAAGGTCATGCAAATATTAAGTGACCAAAATGGAATTCAAACCCACATCACTCTGACTCAGAAACTCATGCCCTTTCCATCACGGCAGGCTGCTCGGGACATCAAAGAGAGATGGAAGGTAAAAAGCCCTTTTATTGGCCTTCACTGCTGCAGGGGGATTTGAACACTATGTGGATCCATAAAAATCAGCTGGTCCTTACAAGCTGACTGTATTTTTGATACAAAAACTATAAGTGGTAAATAAAATATTCATAAAAGATGACTATAAATGATGCCTGCGTCTTAGTCGCTTAGAAAACAGAAACAGTCTGATACCCGCCATACGAGCATCTGTCGCAGACACTGCTCAAAGTCCAACAGGTTTGTTGGGTTCTTCATCTTGTCAATGATGTCAGCGAGCTTTCCGTCTTCTTTCCCGCTTCCTTCCCCATCCTTCTAATGGAAACACTGGAAAAACAAAGCCCTGTCGAGTCACATCACATGATGCTCTCTGACCTGACCCCCTTTTTTCCAGCCTTACTACTATCGGACAACTTTAAACATGTTAGCCCCTGTGGGAAAACATTACAAACTTCACCCTTTCCCAGCACACATCCCTCCTAAACATCTTCCTAGGTGATCTTACTACATTACTTCTCAAGTCAGGTCACTCTAGGATTTCATTTTTCCCCCCATGGCATTTTTTTTTTAAGATTTTATTTATTTATTTATTTGACAGACAGAGATCACAAGTAGGCAGAGAGGCAGGCAGAGAGAGAGGAGGAGGAAGCTGGCTCCCCGCTGAGCAGAGAGCCCGATATAGGGCTCGATCCCAGGACCCTGGGATCCGGACCCGAGCCGAAAGCAGAGGCTTTAACCCACTGAGCCACCCGGGCGCACCCCCTATGGCATTTCTATGGTCCGCTAACAAATGGTGAAGCACCTCGGCCAAGCATCTCTCCTGGCAGGAAGTACTAAGACAGCCTTCACAGAAAGCAATATTTGAGCCAAGGAGGTAGGATTTTGACAATGAGAAATACGAATGTGCACGTGAACAGCTATGTGCAAAGAGGATATGGGAAAATATAATGGACAAGTTTGGGGCCAAGAATAAGGCTCTTTGGCTTGAAAGAGAAGGTCCTATGGAAACAGAAAATAAGGTGAGAACCAGTTTGTAACATTTTGAGAGCCCATCATATATATACATATATATATACACACACACACAAATACCTCCACACATGCCAAGATGCTAGGCAGTGCAGAACATAGACATAAGCATGCAAGATCTCAAAGCTATTATGGAAAAGATGTCATGTATATGCATAACTACAACATAAGGCAAAGCATGATGGATTCCATAAAAGGGATGCAACGTATTATAGGTATTGAAGGGAGAGATGGTACTCTTCCAGGTGTCCTTTTATTAAAAAACAGTGATTTTATGTTTTGGGTTTTTTTTTTTTTTTAAGATTTGAGTTATTTATTTGACAGAGGCAGAGAACATGAGCAGGGGAACAGCAGACAGAGTGAGAAGCAGGCTCCCCACTGAGCAAGGAGTCCCAGTCCCAGGACCCTGGGATAATGACCTGAGCCAAAGGCAGACACTTAACTGACTGAGAGCCCAGGTGCCCCAAAATACAGTGATTTTAAATGATATATGATAAGTACTATAAGAAGTCTAAAGTGTTTTGAGAATTTGGAGATAAGCAAGACCTTTCTTCACAGGGGAGGTAAAAAAATCTTTGTGGAGAAGATGGAATAGGAACTAGATTTAACAAGAAGTATAATTTCCAAAGATATAGAATAGGGGGAAAAAACATTTTTAGGCGAAAGGAAAGATATGGTCCAACTCACAGAGAAGGAAAGCATAAAACACATTTGAGAAAAATCAAATAATTTGGTTGCAACATATGGCCCATGAAGAGCAGTAAGAACATAAGATGACAGAACTATAAAAATCAAATTCAACCACCTACCTAATGTTTGAGTGTAGTCTCTTTTATAGTCTATTCCATTTTTGAACAGCTGTGAATATTAGTAATATGATAGTGTTTACAGTCTACTGGGGAAGGCAGACAATTTAACAGGCAATGACAATAAATTGTGGTAAGTGCTAGAATAATGGAAATGCAAAGTGATTTGCAACCTAGATCAGGGACAAGAAAAGCTCCCTAGCCGGGATTCCAAGCTAGACCTGAGGTATAACTGAGAGTCAGTCAGGCTAAAGGAAGGGGGTGAGCAGCATATGCAAAGACCTAAAGCCAGAGGACAAGATTTGTTTCTGGAACTGAAAGAAGTCACCCCAAATTGGAACTCAGAGTGAACAGAGAATATCAAGAGAGTAAATTGAAGGGGTAAAAAATGGTCCTCAAAATGCTCCATAAACCACATTAAAAATGTGTATTTTTTAGGAATAAATTTCCAGGCATAACGAGGTAGCCATTGAAGAGTTTAGAGTGAAGTAGTGACTTTCCCATATTCCTATTTTAAAGAATCATTAGAGCTGCCCTTGGAGAAAGCTTTTGCATAGGACAAGATCTGAGAAAGGTAGACCAGTCAGGAAGCTTGTGTGGCAATCAAGCCCTAGTCGCATTTCATAGCTGCAGAAGAAGAAGGGGGTGACAAGATTCTAGGGGGAGCTTTGGTGGGAATGGGGTCTGGGTCTAAGTTTGAGGCCTCTTCTAAAGTTCTTAGTGTAAAGTGAAATCATGAGAAGCAACAAAATCATCCAAAGAATAAGAGGCCTATTTAGCAGAAATAAGATCTAGACACAGAACCCTGAGCACGATCCACACTTGATCACAGGACAGAGGAGTATTCTGGCTAAAAGAGAATGAGGAGAAAACTTGAGGAGCGAGGAGTCTCAGAAGTCAAGGGAAGAGTATTTCGATAGAGAGCGGTCAGTGTCGTCAACGGCACTCTCAGAGGGAAAAGCACTCCTTACAACCAGCATAAGGAAGGTCTTCCAGATCTTGGCAAGAACGCGTGGAGAAGAATGGCGGATGCGTGAGCCAGACTGTAGGTGGTGGAGGAAGTGGAAAGGCTCATATGCTGCTCTTCCAAGGAATGCAGGGATGAAAGAGAAGAGAAAAAAGAACAGAATGAGATCTGGGAAGGGTGTCTGTTTCAAAGCCATGAGCGACTTGAGCACAGTTAAATACAACAGGAAGGTACAGGTAGTGAGGTCAGTGTTGAGAGTACAGCAGCAAGTGGGGTATTCAAAAGGTGGTAAGTTATTGAGCCATTACTTGCGGAATGATTGAGTGTCATGAGGTTTGTTATGGTGAGCTCAAGTTAAAATGGGAAATACATGCACATATTTACTAATGCTGGCTTAGCTGTAGACAGAAATTTGAGGTTGGATATTCGAAGAAACTGTAGACTCAGGGAAATTAGTTTTTAAGTGGAGTGGAGGATGATATTTGGTTTTTAAAATATCATATTTGAGAGTTTCTGGGTGGCACAGTCAGTTAAGCCAACGACTTCTGATTAGGGCTCAGGTCATGATCTCAGGGTCACAAGATGGAGACCTGTATCCAGCTCTGCCCTGAGCAAGGAGCCTGCTTAGGATTCTCTCTCACCCTCGCTACCCCACTCCTGCTCCTGTCCTCACATACACACTCTCTTTCTAAGAAAGAAAAGAAAACAACAAACAAACAAACAAACAAAATTCATTTCGTCGTATTTGAAATGAAGGTAAAATATCCAGGTAGATATATTTAGCAACACACTGGAAAGGCAGAAGCTAGGTTTAGCCAGAACTTTCAGAACTGAAGTCTCAGGATAAGAAGAGAAAAGCCTCATAAGAAGATGGAAAGCTAGTTGATGGGCAATGGACATTCTGAGCAGGAAATTTCACAATCTAAGTATGTTGAAGGATAATTAACCTAGTGGCTTCCTCCTGGATATTAAAAAAAAAAATCGCAACTTAATTCTTTCAAAAAATATTCTTATAGGAAAATATTTACTTCACCATGTAAGTCAATATCAGTACCTTTATAGGAAGGGCACCATATACATATACATAAGGGAAATCTAAAGCTATTTATTGACTGTTCTCCTGTTGAAAATGATCCCCGCCAACGCCCTCGTGTGGTGGCTCTAGGGTAGGACCAGGCTTACCCCTGGAGTCTGAATTGCACTGTTCCTTGGCCGCATGATGGAGAACAAATAATTTTATTATTCCGTAACTGCATCTTCGGAGAAAAGAGAAATAAATTTTTTCCCTTCACAATCTTTCTCCTTTTCATATTCATCCTACCCCAAAGTAAGAGTTTAACCATGGATAATTAGTATGCTGACAACAGTCCAAATTAATAACAAATACAAATGATAGTTAGATGGCCAAAAGGTTTTTTTTAATGATTCAAATTTTCAGTAAATAAACATAAAAATGATTTTTAATTGCTATTCTAAATTGTTACTTTTGCAGTTTTGAATCTTATCTAAATTAGCTATTCTGAAATTTAATTGGAAATAAGGAAAAACACTAATGCCATCGCTATATATGTAAAAATATTTAGAAATATTGAAGACATTGTCCAAGCTCCGTACCAACTAATAATTAGTTTTTAAATAAAGAAATTGCTAATACTCCATTTATGACTTCACTCTATAGACTCATTAGCCTTATATTCAGTCTAATGCTTCCTCCTATCTTATATTCAGTCTATAGACTCATTAGCCTTATATTCAGCTAATGCTTCCTCCTATCTCATACACAAAAATGAACTTAGCCAGTGACCCCCCAACATTGTCAACATCAATTTTCCAATTCAACACCAAAAAGTACATTTTAGGACATTCTTGGTGTCACATTTTTTCTTTATAAAACATTAACAGAAATTATAGTAAAATATCCTACATAGCCTCACTTTGTTCTATCTCCATTAGATTAACATGGGACGCACTAACTGTATTTGAAAAAAAATTCCAGTAAGATCAATTTATGAGTAGTTTTGGAGAGCAGTTGTTACATAAGACTCAAATATCCACAGACTCTCTAAAATTGATAGAGTGTAAGTTTCAGAAGTGTCTGAATCTCTAGAGAATTTTAGAAAACTCTGAACATTTTAACAAATAGAAAAAAACTGAAGGGCTTCTCTGTATATAGCTAAACTATTAGCAAGTGTTTCTCTTAATTACTATTTAGAATATACTACAATAAAATGAGGTGACTAGTTCAGTATAATTTTCTAAAATGATTACTTAGACTCTAAAATTGAAAATAATGTAAAATAAAAAATCCTCAATTTACAAAAAGTTCTCATTTCTAGAAGTTCATTTACAAGTCACTTATTTTGAGCACATGGTGTATTTCTTGGGGTGGCGGGGTAGGGGTGGGGATATACATAATGGTTGCTTTTTAGGTTAGCTTTCAAAAAATGTTTAACAATTAACACAATTAAAATATTTCCCATAAGATGATTTAAATGCAATATTTTTACACTAGGTTCTTGCACAAAGAAAATACAGCAATATGAGAAACCATGACATTTTAAATATTTTTAGAACACTGTACACTGAGAAAATAGTTTTAGTGTTATCATCAAGAACATGGAGTCTAAAAGATAGCTTTCATATCCATTGTTTGTCAGGTCAGCTACCCTAGGCAAGTTATTCATTGTCTCTGTATTTCATTTCCCTCATCCATGAAATAGAAATAAAAATAAGACACTCCTTTGTTTTGCTGAAAAGACTTCATGCCTTAACGTTAAGTTCAAGGCCCTTAAAATAGTTCCTTGTTCACAGGAGGCCCAAAACAGTGTTATAATGATATCATTCTGCACACTAGTGTTTAGTAAAACTCAGGTATTAATCAAATATAGATGCTGCAAGAGTGCAAAATATGGTAAAAGCTAACATTTTATCTTTCAAGCCAACTTTAAGGTCTTCATTGAAAATGATGTGCAAGTGAAAATAGATGCACTTGCCACTCTAATACTTAGTAATTTTGGACAGTTGTGAAATTTTGCAATATAAAGTTAAAAAAAAAAGGCATTCAAATTTTAGAAGTATAAATTTTTTTTCCAAAGAAAGTAGACTGTTAAATATGCAATAAAACTACTTCACCATCCTTTCAGGGCCAAAATTGTACTTCTGATTATGTATTAGAATTTGTTGCAGCCTAAATATCTCTGAGGTTTAGGAATGTAAAGAAGGAATAAATAAATAAAAACAAAAAAATACAAAGAAGCTTCTAAAACATTATCATACTCAAAGGCAAGGTGAAAAACAGTGAGATAAATCTTATCTAGACACTCCAGGGTGCCTGGGTGGCTCAGTCAGTTAAGCTGCCTTAGTTAGGCTCTGGTCCTGATCCCAGTCGAGCCCCACATTGGGCTCCTTGCTCAGCAGGGAGCCTGCTTCTCACTCTGCCTGCTGCTCCCCCTGCTGTTTGTTCACTCTCTCTCTGTCAAATAAATAAATAAAAATATTAAAAAAAAAAAACTCTACAGACTAACATGAAAATTAGTCTTTTAACATTAAAAAGAAAAACTTTGTATTTTCTGCAAAAAAAAAATTAAAGAGGAAGATTGCTAACATTAGATTTCCTTTTTTGAAAGATTTTACCCGGGTGCCTGGGTGGCTCAGTGGGTTAAGCCTCTGCCTTTGGCTCAGGTCGTGGTCTCAGGGTCCTGGAATCAAGTCCCGCATCCGGCTCTCCACTTAGCGGAGAGCCTGCTTCCCTTTCTCTCTCTGCCTGCCTCTCCGCCTACTTGTGATCTTTCTCTGTCAAATGAATAAATAAAATCTTTTTTTAAAATAAATAAATAAAAAATTTTACCCACTAAAAATGTGTTCATTCTTCAAATTAAAATGGAGACAGAAGAAGAGATCAGGACAGTTTCTGACGCCACCAGTATTTGATGTTAGCTGAAATAGTGACAAACGCAAGGCTACAGCGCTGAGGGAAATACAAGGGCTGACAGAGTCCCTTGTTTGTTTGTTTGTTTATTTGTTTCCTCCAATCTCTCTTTAGGGAAGAGAAGAACATTAAGTTTTCGTCCTCCTCTGTTATGACTCCCTGCTCTCTTTTACAAAGCCAGATGGTGGCGCTGTGGTACCATTTGTCGAGATTTTAGTGTCAATTCCCTGGGGCTTCTGTAAGCACTAGCATTTTGTGAAAAGTCAAGCCCTCTTTTGAAAAAAAAATATTAAACATACGTTATTCTTCTTTTTAGTGGTAAATGAGCCCACCATTTAAGTCCTTATGGTTATTTTAATGTTTACTCTCTTTACAAAGATGTATCTAAAACCTATACATATAGGTAACTTACACTTTCTGAAAGATTGAAAGGTTGTGGCATTTCGTGTTATTGTGTTTTTTTTTTCCTAGCCCATGGAACTAAAAATAACAAATGATTATATTTTGTCCACATTGTTTTCAAATATCCTTAATTTATATATAAAGTCCTATGACACTTCCTAACCCTGACCCACTACCCAGATCTTCGGGGGAAAAAAAAATTTTTTTTAAAGACTTTTCTCAGCAAAGGTAAGCTCAGGGTTGGGTTGGGTTTGGTTTTTAAGATTTCATTTATTTTATTTCAGAGGGAGAGAACACAAACAGGGGGAGTGGTAGAGGGAGAGGGAGAAGCAGACTCCCCACTGAGCAGGGAGCCCAACACAGCTCCACCCCAAAACCCTATGATCATGACCTGAGCCTAACATAGACATTGAACTGACTGAACCACCAAGGTGCCCCAAAAGTAAATTCAGTTTTAATCCCAGTCCGCTCTCAACTTTCTCAACAGTTGGTGAAAATGCTTGTTTCTCTTGAAAGTGGTATTATAAGGTTTATCTGGTGATGCCTCTAATTATCTTGACTCTCTCTTCCTCTGTGGATCTCATTAAATCACCTTTTTGTAAGTCTGGGTTTTATCTGATTTATACCACAAAGATAAAAATTGAAAACCGAGTTGGTTGATGCAAAATTATGAATTGGGTCATTTTCTTCCCCATCCACATTGCTATCAATATTCTTCCCCTTTTACCTTTGGCCCAAGCTGAACAAAAATCACTTTGGGAAATCCAACCATACTTCCTTCTACCCCACTTTGAACTCCAAATAAAGTGAATGTGCAAACAACACAGAAAACAACGCTCCTATCAGAATATATCCAAGTAGACATATCACAGGTGAAAAATAAAGCCCAAGAAGAAAGATCAAGAAAGGGCAACATGCACTTTGAAAGTCTGTATACCAAGAGCTCCTGTGACCAAGGTGCAGTCTGAATATCACTAAACTATCTTGCTGAATGAGTGGGGGTGGAAAGAAGAATTCATGGTAGGCACGGTGCCCCAGCTGGAGGGACACCTGTTCCTCTGCCCGATGCTACAGCTACTGCTCCAGGGAGGTCCCTGAAGCATGGAACTTCAGATTTCAAGGATTTTCCCACCTCTTCTAGATAACTTGGGAAGCACTTTTTCTTTTCTTTTTTTTTTTTTTAAGATTTTATTTATTTATTTGACAGACAGAGATCACAGGTAGGCAGAGAGGCAGGCAGAGAGAGAGGAAGGGAAGCAGGCTCCCTGCTGAGCAGAGACCCTGATACGGGTTCGATCCCAGGATCTTGGGACCATGACCTGAGCCGAAGGCAGAGGCTTTAACCCATTGAGCCACCCATGTGCCCCTGTAATTACTTTTTCAATGGAAACTATGTTCTTTTCCAAACAAAACCCTAGGTCAATGTCCAATATGCCAAACAGAGCGCCTGGGTGGCTTAGTGGGTTAGGCCACTGCCTTCGGCTCGGGTCATGATCTCAGGGTCCTAGGATCAAGTCCCACATCAGGCTTTCTGCTCAGCAGGGGGCCTGCTTCCCTTCCTCTCTCTCTGCCTGCCTCTCTGCCTACTTGTGATCTCTCGCTGTCAAATAAATAAATAAATAATCTTTTAAAAAAAAAAGCAATATTTTAAACACATATTTACCCCACAGCTTAAAATTTATGAAATTTACTTACCGAATAGCAAAAAAAGAAGAAAATGGGTGGCCATTCTAGACCAAAGACTGAGATTCTGCTTACTTTGGTCTTTGGTCTTTTAATAGGCCCACATGCAAAATTACTATAGAATGGATCTGTACCATAGAATTTGAGGGAAACCATTCCTAACCTGCTTTGATGATGGCTTATTTCCCTATGAGACAAAAAAGATTACACTGGAAATAATTGGATTCTAATAATGAAGATAAAGACATTGATCTATATAACATGCTTTAAAAGCCCTGTTCTGGAACAATGCCCTGACTCACCACTCCCAGCCCCTGTGCCATTTCATTAGGCAACTTCCAATTCTTCCTATGTGTGGAGTTGGTTTCCAACTTGGTTCTGTGGGAATTCCACCCATTGTCAATGGCTGTCTATAATTTAACATGCTTTTTCCCTTCTATTTCAATAGTCCTTGTAATATTGAGATGTATTAAAACCAAAGAGTTTGAGAAAACATCTTCCTGAATTCCACAATGCCGCTTAGTCCTTTTGTGCACAAGACGCCTACGTTGAGTAGAATTTTCTGATGCATGATGAGGTGAGGCTGACTCTCAAAGCTTCAGAAGCTCTTCAGATGGAGGAAAAAGGAAAGGAAATGAGAGGGGCACCCTGTCTCCTCAGCATGCCTCCCTCAGCCAGTTTTCGCATCTTGGCTCTCTCCTCTAGAGCTTTATAAAATCAAAAGGGGAAAGTGAGGTGGCAAGAAGGATAATGTTGAGAACCCTGCCTGTTATCAGGGACCAGTTGTGGGTTATCAATTTAACCTAAAGTGGAATTCTCTTTGAAAGAAAAAGGCTTTCTTAATTTCCCCATCTATAGCCATTATGTACATATGTACGCATATATATGATTCACCTGATTGCAGACTTTCTTCCTAGAGACTGAATAAGTTGATAGAATGCAATTTGTTTCCATCATAAATGCTTCTCCAAACTATAAAATCAAACCCCTAACCGAATTTCTATCAGGGTGTCTCTACTTCAGAGCATAAATGATAGGTTCCTTTTTAGATGGCAGTGATAGGTCTGTGGAGTTTTATTTCCAGGGAGACAGGGCAGGATTTGCTGCTATGCAGACTGAATAATGTTGGAAGCCAACATCATGTCACATTTTGTGTGCACTTTCCAAAGATTAATCCAAGCGTTACAAATGGGACACAGACTGCCATTGTCCCAGGGACACTTTAATAACCCATACCTACAATATTCAACCTGTTGTTTGCATAGGGACAACTTTGGGACACAAAAACCCACCAGAACGACTTGGGGAAAAGGAGCCACGGAGAGGCAGAGACCCAGGCGCCACGGCACCTCCACATTTCATCCTTCATGGCAAATGAGTCTGTTTGCAGTTTATTTATGCTTGGGGATGGGGGTCGTGCGGCTGGCTTTCTTCAAAGCACCTCAGTGAGCGTGTCTTAGATCTGCTGCACTCGAACTTGGTTTCTCCCTCGCCTGCACTTTCAAGCAGGCTTTGCCAACTCGCAGATAATTCTTGTTTTGTTTTGCATAATGCCGCTCAAATTAAGTAACATGGCCACATGCCCTCAGGATTTAAATCGTGCCTGGCCAGCTTCTTTTCTTTTTTGCCCCATCCCCCTCCTTTCCTC
The DNA here is from genome assembly GCF_020171115.1 of Neogale vison. Taxonomy (NCBI): domain Eukaryota; kingdom Metazoa; phylum Chordata; class Mammalia; order Carnivora; family Mustelidae; genus Neogale; species Neogale vison. The sequence goes on along the minus strand of NC_058101.1, from coordinate 113,544,094 downwards.
ATGATTCTTGGCATCTGTTGTTCCACTAGGATATTCTTCTCGAATGGAAGACTCAGTAGAGAAAGAGGAGAAGAACTCATAATTGTCGCATTCCCCAGTTCGTCCGTCACATTTGAGCACGCCTCTACGGCTCTTGATTAATATTACTTTCTTATTTACTCTAGAAAGCGAATACTAATGGCCTATGAGATCAGAACGGATAACCATGTTTCATTTTAAGTTGAAAATATCAGTAACATTTTTCATGTAAGATATTTGTAGCATCGAGATAGAAACATGTAAAAAAAGATGAACAGAATCACATTGGTTAGGATATATTTAATCCTAGTTGTTTTGAACAGTCTCCTAAAAATAACCTTTTTCTTTTCATAAAACGCTATTACCTTATGGTAGTACTACATATCAATCGGAAGCCATTCACTTAATTTCCACTTTGATGACAGGTTTTAATGATGTGGAAAGTAGCAAAAAAAACAAAAACCAGGAGAAAATAACACTAAAAGCTGCTAGCATCCATTTTGCTAAAGAACTTGTTCCTACAATTTAAACTTAAACTTGTTACTTATTTAAATAAGTATCAACAAATCCATAATTAACATTTCAAATTTACTTTTAGTACTCAATGTCATTTTTTTAAAGATTTTATTTATTTATTTGACAGACAGAGATCACAAGTAGGCAGAGAGGCAGGCAGAGAGAGAGAGTGAGGAGGAAGCAGGCTCCCCACTGAGCAGAGAGCCCGATGCGGGGCTCGATCCCAAGATCATGGGATCATGACCTGAGCTGAAGGCAGAGACTTTAACCCACTGAGCCACCCAGGTGCCTCTCGATGTCATTTTTTAATCAAAATTACTGTATATTTCTAACATCTTATTTTTGTTTTTATTACCATTATAACCAGGTGGGTCAGGACAAGCTGCTCTTTGATTTCTATAAATATTATTAACCTTGAGATCTAAAAACAATACGACTGCATGGGAATAGGTGTATGACCCAGTCAGTTGCATCTTAAAAGCGAGTATTAATGGCAAGTAGTTCATGTAGAAACTGTGTAGATTGTTTTGACTTTATGAGCGAACTTTGAGGTAACAGTGTGGCCTAGCAGGTGGGGGAAAGAGTTGAGGGAGCACTTGGAGGGACCCAAGTTTGTTCTCTGCCCGGGGTGGGGGAGGGGGGGTTCCCACAAGGCTGGAATAAAGCTGTCGGCTGACTCGCATCCATTCCCGGAGCCAGGGAGCCTCTTCCAAGTTCATTGGGTGTTGAAAGAACTCCATTCCTTGTAGTCATAGGTTCCGCATCCCCCTTCTCTTCCGCTGATGTTTGGTCAGTCAGGGGCCCCTCACAGACCCTCTCCATTTGGCCGTTTTCATAAGCCCTCTAGTGCTTCAAATCTCTCCGACTTAGGGAAGGGCCCCGTCCCTTTTACGGGCTTGCCTGATGAGGTCAGGCTCAACCAGCTCCTCTGACTTGTGATGAACTCAGAGTTAACTGATTAGTAACCTAATCACAGGAGTGATAGTCCATCATACTCACAGGTCCTGCCTACACTCGAGGGGAGAGGATTATACAGAACTCATCTAGCAGCATGTGGGAACTTTGAGGGCCATCTTAGAATTCTGCTTTGCACAAAAGCTAATTACAGATAGTGAAACGGTTGTGAAGGAAATAAAGTAGGAGATAGATAGAGTGGGCAGAAAAGGCCTCCCTGGGGCAGTAATATTTGATCTGAGACTTGCAGGGCAAAGAATGGGCCTTTGTGGGAATGCAGTTCCAGAAGGGTATTGTGTCATATTCAAATTTCAAATTCAAAGTTTTATTATAATATTGTTATACGTCCACGGATATGTCAAAGTACCTGCTTTTTGAGATTTTGATAACAAAGCAATTCCTAAGTCTAATGCATGTTTAAAAATAAAATTTCTCTTTTCTAGACGCTCTAATTCAGTTCCTCCAGGACAGAGAGTTTGTGGTGTGTTTGAGCTGTGAGCTGCCTTTCCTAGAGACCCCGCAGAGAAATGTCTCAATAGCAATTGGTAGGGAGATGCCAAGGCAGTTTGCCCTTGGAAAGACAAAAAGAAAATCCCCTACAAACTAACAATTATAATTTCATCAGGGTGACTGTGTCAGAACCACTCATGCATTAATTCAAAAACATCTGTGGTAGGATATTTTTGAAACACGGATCTATGTTCTGTTTTCTACAGTTTTCCCTCCTTCCTACTCCAAAAACCTTTGTGGTTTGTGCCTGGGGGATTTTATGAAGTGGAAAGCAGAGCTGGCAGGTACTTTTCCTGCCTGTATCAGAAACTTAAAGTTACCAGAGATGATATTAGAAGATCTAGAGATGCAGAAACGCCAGAGAGCTACTCTGGAAGCATCAAGCTAAGAGGGGCAAACATGTCCCCCAGAATTTAAAAAAAAAAAAGGAAGAAAAGGGGGATGGATGGTTTGGGGAAGAAGTGGCTGTCAGTGAAGCAACAAAGCGTTTGGACTTGAAAGAGACTCTTTGCTCAGCCTGGGACATGAGCATCTTGTAGAAAACCGGTGTGAACCCATGACTAGAGAAACCTCTAGAAACAGTAGTTGGTGTTTGAACTCCCGGGACGTTGGGCCAAACCAATTTGAGGGCATGCATGTGTTGGGGAGGGGAAGGAACACCTCACTAAGGACGATGAGTCGAGTTTAAATCACAGGTGAGTTTACAGACTGTGCCTCGTGCACCTCACATGGAGGACTTAGGTATCAGGTGTGTCAGGGAACTGAATTCTGCCCTCAGGTGGCAGAATTGATCTTACTTATGTTATTGACAACACAGAGTAAGTTTTGCTTTGAAGCATTTCTGTACCTATGTCATTACAGCCTTCCTCCACCTTCTCAAATGCCTCCTCCCGCCCTCTGAATGGAGGGGTGGTATAGAAGATACAGAGCTGAATCAGTCAGCCAGAGCCCTGGGTTTATTTGTTTTCAGTCTTTTATTGAATGCCCCTCATTATCCAAGTGTTCTGGACATACAAAGGTGAATAACAACAGTTCCTGCTTTTTGTCTAAGAATGGAGAAAGACAAGAGAGAGAAAAGCCGTTATATGCAGTACACACAGTGGTTACTCACCAAGGCTCGGGAATCAGAAAACAGGAGTTCAAACTTAAGCTCAGATGCTTTAGCTGTCTGATCTTGGGAAAACCAGGGAATGATCCTGAACTTGTTATCTCACCCGTTAAATGATTTCTGCCATTAATGATTCTCACCTCGTGGTGCTGTTGTGGTTATAAGATAGTGTGTATGGAAGTTTATTATTGTAAATGAGTCACAGTGCAGCAATGTCTTCAGTCCTGTGGTGCTGTATTTCTGTAACTCCACGTGGATTTTTCCAGTCAAACCATCTCTACTGAGGAATTACTAGAATGCTATATCTGCGGGAAAAAATTCATGTCATCTCTCCAAGTCTTCCTCCTGTGTGGATGAGAAATTTGGAATAGATGATCCTTAAAGTCCCTCAGAATGGTTAGTGAGCTCGAGGGGAAACTGTACAAAATACCACCCCATTGTTCTTTAGAAAAATATTTAGGTCACATCCATGCAGACATAGAAGGGAGAGGGGAAGAATTAGAAACAAAAGGACAAACAATATTAAATTAAGCCAAACAACTATTTTTTTTAATTTTTAATTTTCTATAAACATATAATATATTTTTATCCCCCGGGGTACAGGTCTGTGAATCGCCAGGTTTACACACTTCACAGCACTCACCATAGCACATACCCTCCCCAATGTCCATAACCCCACCCCCCTTCTCCAAACCCCTTTCCCTCCAGCAAACCTCAGTTTGTTTTGTGAGATTAAGAATCACTTATGGTTTGCCAAGCAACTATTTTTAAAATAAATAAAATTTTTGGAAGTCAGCTAATAACTAAAATTCTGAAAAATTGAATCATTTCACAATTCCAGTAGTGAAATAAAGGATATGTAACTAAGCTGGTAAACTTAATCAATAAAAGTAAATGAATAGGATTATTTGGATTGATGTGGTATTTTGGATAGAAGTGGTATTTCAAGTATATACCCTTTTACTCTTTATGTAATAAAAAGTTTACTTGAAACTCTGAATTCAGTCAACTATTTTCTAACCCAATTGTTACGCTTTGCTTTTGTTTAAAAAGAAAAATACTTGCGGAGCACCTGGGTGGCTCAGTGGGTTAAGCCTCTGCCTTCAGCTCGGGTCATGATCTCGAGGTCCTAGGACCAAGTCCTGCATCTGCTCAGCGGGGAGCCTGCTTCCCCCTCTCTCCTTGTCTGCCTCTCTGCCTACTTGTGATCTCTGTCTGTCAAATAAATAAACAAAATGTTTAAAAAAAAAAAAAAAGAAGAGAAAAAGAAAGATACTTGAAAAAATCCATAGGTATCTGTTTTCCCAAGATGTTTCTCTACATGGCTGTTATACTTTTTGGTGAGACACCAAATCTTATTTTAGTGATTATTCAAATAAATGGAAGCATTGCTAGGTCTAGAACTCCTCACTCTACCTTAAAAGGCTTATTTTCTCTTAAATTTTGCATAGTTTTAAAAAATAAAAGCTCTTGAATTCCCAGGGTTCGGATTAATATGTAGAGAATGTGTTCGTCTGATAGTTGGCATGCCAAATTTTGATGTCATTTTGTGGGTTAAAGATAACAGCTCTGCAGAGAAGAAGGAAAAGGTAGAAAACCCCTGGAAGCATAGCAAGACAAGATTTCTAGCACCATGAAAATATATGACATGACAATTGGCGAAGGACAGTGTGACACCCAGCAGCGATCCTGTGCAAACCGGGAGGTCCAGTGCTCATCGCTCCTTCAGAACTGAAGCTTTCACTGACATTTATAAACAGGATGAGAACATTACACGATCCTTTGCACACAGTCACTGCCTAATGCGGAAAAGCATTTCAAAGTCCGATAGGCACCTGCATATCTTATCAAATTTATGATCAAATGATTTGGAAGCGTTCAGTATCTAGAAACACTATTTAACATGAACGACGGACATAGGATCATGTTACATGGCATCGGAAAGATAAACATACTTCTTTCTTACTCTTCTCTGCGTACTTGTATGAGCGATATGTTTTTTGTGTAAGTAAAACAGACCCATTAAACTTTCTAGGTAACATTTTTTTTTAAGATTTTATTTATTTATTTGACAGAAAGAGATCACAAGTAGGCAGAGAGGCAGGCGGGGCGGGGGGTTGTGGAGCAGGCTCCCCATTGAGCAGAGAATCCAATGGGGGACTCGATCCCAGGACCCTGAGATCATGACCTGAGCCGAAGGCAGAGGCTTAACCCACTAAGCCACCCACGGGCCCCCCTAGGTAACATTTAAATGAGTATGGTGAATCCCCAGCCTTTTCTCATATCAGAGAATTTTTTCTTAGGTTACATATAGATATTTGCACAAAGTTTCATTAATTAGTAACTCAGATACATATGGAAGAAACTCAAGAGACACTGTAGTTATAAAAGTTTTCTTTTTTTTTTCTTTTAAAGATTATAAAAGTTTTCTTATGGTTATTCCTAATTTGTCGAAATAATCCTCTCGTGTTATTGCTAAAAACATGTATTTGACCAATATTTGCATAACTGGGTTATATCAGAAATCATTTTCTGTCTTTCTTTTAAGCTGCAGACATAGAAGCCAAAGTTAAAAAAAAATTGGGGCAATTAGCTGGTTGACTTGTTATCTGAGCATAAAATATGCTGGAAAATGCTGAATGGATTCAATGATACCACTGTTTATTTTCCTATGAGTTAATACATAATGTTATTTGCAAAAACATAAATAGTGCTCAATACATTTACTAAACTGAATTTAATTTAATTGAAAATAATAAAGCATTTGCCTATCAAATTACCTTTTTTTCCCTAGATTATTCAGCCGCTAGCATATTATTTTTCAGGAGGCCTAGCAACACAAGAGTGAACTCATTTATGCAAAAGTAAACTATACACCTAATGAATATAAACTGGTTCTCTAAACCAATTGAACAAACCAGATAATTACTAAATTTGTAGCCACTGTGCTTTCTCACTTGTTTGGTTTTAAAAATAAAATATTTCTTTTAGAAACTTGGGTAAAAAATTGAATTTAACTATTATCTGGACACCTTCAAGTGGTAAGTTTGTGTGTATGTAAACTGAAACTGGTCCATTTTTCCTTATTTTCTGTTTTGTTTTGTTTTTATTTTCAGTTCCAAGTTCTAATTCAGTGACATAGTCCTGAAAGATTTGCCACATAAGGTATAATAAGTGAGTAAACAGAGATATTTTAAATAAGACATAACACCATCTTATTAAATATTTTTTTAATTTATGAAAATAGAAATACTGATATGGGATATAAAACAATTAACTTCTCCTCCTATCTAGACTTTTTAGTAATAATATAGATCTTGCCTTCTAACACTAGTTCGACAATACTTACAGAAGCATTTCTTTCAACTTCATGCACAAGTAAATAGAAGGTTAAAGCACTGCACATTCTCACCTCATATTTCAACGGACAGGACCACGTGTCATTGAAAATCTCAGCTATGTTGATGCCCTAACAGCAACGAGATGGAAACAAATTAATTTATAAATTACAGGGGAATGTGGCTAAACTAACAAACAGACAAATGCATCTAAACATATCTCAGGTTCCAAGTCTCATCACAAGCTCCCTCCGGGTTAAAAATCTCCCCAAAGGGCCTCCCTCACTATTAAATTTTATATCGTACATCTCTAGTAAAGAATATCTGTGGAATATATTGCAAGCCTGCCCCTGCTCTTCTGTTCAGATGCTGTTTCGGAGACAGAAAATCCAGCTCCGGGGCCTGAGTGTGGCACAGGAGCTGCCTCAGCCCCGTGGGCTTATGTTTCCGATTCCTGGGAAGTTCTCTTTGCCACAGGGCGTGCCCTGAAACACATCAAAAGAACCAAGTTCTACAAAAGAAAAAAGAAACTCAAGTAGGCTTGAACATACAAAGAGAGGGAGAAAGAGAAGAGAAAGGGGCCAGGCAGAGTGTTGAATACAAAATGAGTTCAACCAACCCCAGGAGCTCTTCGTCACTTACATTTATCTTGTTCTGGGAGAGGGGCGTCAAAACTGCCCTAACACAAACCACCCACTGCCATTGACTTTGACTCTATGTGTGAATGAGTGTGTGTGTGTGTGTGTGTGTGTGTGTGTCTTGTACATAAAAAGGAACAGATTTCATGAGGTATCACTGTTACCTCACAGGAATTGAAAAGACAACATTTAAAAACACAGATCATCAAAGCCCTAAGGAAATATGTTTAGCCTGGTTTTGCATTTAATGAATGCATAGTGTTAATATCAAAATTTCCTAATTGTGCATTGCTTTAACATCTTTCACTGCAGTATTAATATTGTGCTTTCTGTGCTTGGTATCATAAAGCATGTGAGATTTTCCATTTCTACTTGCAGTGTTTTTTAAATGTTTAGTTTTCAGGGTCAGAGCTCATGGTCAAAATCTCTGCAACCAGATACATTCCATATGATAAATAAAAAACATAATTAAAATATAAATGGTCAGAGGGGCGCCTGGGTGGCTCAGTGGGTTAAGCCGCTGCCTTCGGGTCAGGTCATGATCTCAGGGTCCTGGGATCGAGTCCCACATTGGGCTCTCTGCTCAGCAGGGAGCCTGCTTCCTCCTCTCTCTCTCTGCCTGCCTCTCTGCCTACTTGTGATCTCTCTCTGTCAAATAAATAAATAAAATCTTTAAAATATATATATATATATATAAATGGTCAGAAAAACTGAAAAATAAACAAATCTTTTCTGAGTCGATGCTAATTTCATCTTTAAAATAATGCCCCAAAATTCTGACTCTCTGTATTGTTTAAAAGTATATGCCAGTTGATAAAACCCTTCAGAAAAATTTTACTATCCCAGTGGGATCACATTCTCAAATGTCTGCACAAATTTTCTGGAGCTAGAAAGTGTAACATCAGGTTTGCTTACACTATAGTTATGTAATGGAAAATGGCCTTTAAATTTTGGTGTCTTGACAGTAAATAAATTATCAGTGAATGGGAAGAGACGAACCTGCAAAAAAAAGAGGGGGGGGTAGAGAGAGAAAGTACTATCAAAAAGACTTTTCTTACTAGAAAGATTTAAAAACATTACATAAGAGGCACATTTAAAACTTCAGCACAAGTTTTTGTTATCAAGAATGACCATTATAAATAGTAGATTCAAGATTGTTTCCTATGCATAGGAAGCTATAATCCAATGTGCTGGTATTGATTTCCTAACACAGATCAACTGAGTTGTAGTGTGGACCTACCGGTATTATCATACGTATTTTAATTTGTTGCTTACCTGAGGCTTCCTAAATTCTGCTTTACTGTGTCTGCATTATTTTTATGTATCAAGACAACAGACTAATCGTCATTGTAATTCTCACATGTTGCTTTGGTATTCAATACAAAAACTAAAAATATTTTTGAAGGATTTTTGCAAAAGGACGTAAGTGCATTTGGGTGAGTGTGTCAGGTTTGCTTAGCGAACTGTGCCAAGCATTGCTCTGCTGGCCTTGTTTGAACAAAGGGTTTCAGTTATCTGGCAGTATGGAAGGAAAAGGTAAAATCCTGTGCCCCCAAATCCCTACTTATACACAGCAGAATTATGTATGTCCTTAACTGAGGTGATCTTACAAACTCATTTACAGACTCCTTCTCAGTTTCAGCTTTCTTTCATTTTCTTAAGCAAATAAAATGCTTTAAATTTTTAAACATGAAGAGCTGAAGCAATCATGTTTAACTCTAATATCTCAGTAATAACAAAATAAAATTATGGGATCTCAGTCTTGTTTCTACAGTGAATTATCCAGAAAGTCTATTCGGAGAGAGAACAAGAGAGAGAAACAGAAGTAATAAAAATAAATTAATTAATTAAAAAAACATAAGTTATAATTCTGAATGTTTTAGTTCTGGTCCCAGTTTTTTTCAGCCTTCGAAACCAGCCCCTTTTTAAATGTATCGCCCAAATTCACTATATGGTTTTATGTGGTTACACTTTTTTTTTGCTTTGAGACTAGCATGTAAACCACCACAAAGTGTAAATGCAACAATGGACAAAGCAGACAGAAGACTTGCCTAAAGCTTAAAAACAGAAACAACATAAAACACAACCACCACCACATCACAGCCAAAGCCCAGGGGTCGTGTGTGATGTTTCCAGGCTAAACAACCCCTAGAGCCTCAGTGAGCTGGTCAAAGATAAAAAGAAGAAAAGCACATCACAGCTTTTACGTGGCCCTCTGAATTCTGTGGGTCAAATAATTCACTCTAACTGCAGGCTTTACAAGGATGAAGGTCAGTCAGTCTTGACCCCCAGGTCATAGTGTTCTTAGCAGGCAGCAACTTGCCTTGGGTAACAGCTCCCTGGCACTGTCTTGGCTGTGCCCTCAGAGGGCATTGACTGGCTTCCTACGGCACCCTGTCCTCTCAGGGGGAAAGCCTCTTCTACCTCACTGATGGGACTGCGTTTTAAGTGGTACATTAACAGACCATTTAAAGGACTGATCATTTATTAAAGCAATCTCCAAACTCTCCAAGGTACAATGTTAGTCTTTCCAGTGATATATAAAATTCAGATACCCAAAAGCAGTCTCTTGTCTTCTACTGATGTTTCTATCTGTCTAAAGAACATTTGTCCTGACTCCAGAGGTGGCAGGGACTAGGATCATAGGCTCTGAGGGGGGGCTGCTACTTGCTGGCAGTGTGCCTTGGAACAAATTTCTAAACTTCTCTAAACTATTTCCCTATCAGTACAATAGAGATGATAATAGTTCTTATCTGATACAATTATTGTGGAGAATAAATGAGATCGAATTAGAAATTAAATCAAGGTGACTGATGCAAACTGTAACTGTGATTCAATAAATTTTAATTGTTATTACACTTACAAAATAATTGTGGATTCATGCTTCTTGATTCTTCACATCAGCCAACTCCAGAGAGTCATTCACTCGGCATTTGTGCCTTTTCCCCATACATTCTTAGTGCTTGGTTCTAGATCCTTATCTCCTCATAACTAGACTGTTTTAATAATAATTTCAGTGGACCCCCTAATCCATTTTTAATTCATTCCAACATATATGTCACTGCCAGTTTGAGTTTTCGTAAGTAATGTTTTCAGCAGTTCTATCTACTGCTTTTAAAAGTTTTCATTGATTTCCTCTTTGCTACTCCTCTGCCTTCAAGAGTCTACACATTCGGATTCTGCTTCATCTACTCATTATTCCCTAATGGAAGAATCAGTTTGCTGTAGACAATTTTCTACCACATAGTTCTTTTTTTTTTTTAAGATTTTATTTATTTATTTGACAGAGAGAGATCACAAGTAGGCATAGAGGCAGGCAGAGAGAGAGAGAGGAGGAAGCAGGCTCCCTGCTGAGCAGAGAGCCCGATGCAGGACTCGATCCCAGGACCCTGAGATCATGACCTGAGCCGAAGTCAGCAGCCCAACCCACTGAGCCACCCAGGCGCCCCTGCCATATAGTTCTTATCAATGATACCTTCACACAGTCAACAAATATTTTTTTTAAGATTTTATTTATTTATTTGAGAGACAGAGATCACAAGTAGGCAAAGAGGAAGGCAGAGAGAGAGAGAGAGGAGGAAGCAGGCTCCCTGCTGAGCAGAGAGCCCAATGCAGGGCTCTATCCCAGGACCCTGGGATCATGACCTGAGCCAAAGGCAGAGGCTTTAACCCACTGAGCCACCCAGGCATCCCTCAACAAATATTTCTTGAGAGCCTACCAGGGACCAGATGCTAAGGATGCAAAGATAAGTTTCCAAGGATATAAAAATAAATATAATTTTCTCCCTGCCATCAATGAGACTATCACAGACACTAGACAATTAAACAACTCATTGTAATACACCAGTAAAGAAGTATAGGACAAAGAAAAGAAAACTACACTGTAAGGTTTCGTCTTTAGGTGGGAAGGTCTCAAGATGTCTTAGAATGAAATGATTACAAAATAACAAAGTATTATTTGCTACACTATTTCTTGCTTCTAGGAATCTTGCTTCTAGAAAGTTTGTGTCTTTTGCCCTTAATTAAAAATGCTCTCAACCTATCTATCAGAATTCGAGCCATCCCCACAAAACCAGTCCTACCTCCTCATCCTTTCTTCCTTCATTATTCCGGTACTTGATCTTTTCTCTGGAGATACTCTAAGTCTGTATTATTTAACTTAGTGGTTGATTATATGGAATATTCAGGTGTTGGATACTGTTTTGTATATGACATTTCCCTGAGATACCAGCTATTAAGGGCAGAATTCATGTCATATACCAGTGCATTTCTTGTCTCCCAAAGAATCTAACTTAATTCTAAGACAACTATAGTAATAAAGTAATAAGGCAACTATAGTAATAAATAACTAATAATTGGTTAATATATTTATTTTTGTGGAAAAAATGTGTATTTTTTATTTTTTTAAAGATTTTTATTTATTTATTTGACAGACAGAGATCACAAGTAGACAGAGAGTGGGGGGAAGCAGGCTTCCTGCTGAGCAGAGAGCCTGATGTGGGGCTCAATCCCAGGACCCTGAGATCATGACCTAAGTGGAAGACAGAGGCTTTAACCCACTGAGCCACCCAGGTGCCCTAAAATGTGTATTTTTAAATGACTATTTTTTTCTAGTCCACATTTCCTAAAATTTATGCTATGTAGCATTAGTTCTATACAATGCTAATAAATATTACTCAAAAATTCAACTCATATTAAAGTATTACGGCATTACTGAGTTAAAAAATAGTTAAATAAGTTAAATAAGACTTCCTAGAGCTTTATAACTTATATAATTAAAGGCTTCAAGATCAGTAAATATTAAGCAGTGTTTCCCAAATCCACTAATGACAAAACCCACTTCTTGGAATTAGTGTTCACAGAGTTCACGTTGAGGAATTTTGATGTTGTGTGAACTTTATGAAGCTGATTTCTATTTTTAGCCCAGTCAAATCATTTGTATAACTTAAATAATTGGTTATTTGATTTAATTAACTGGTAAGTGTTAGTATTCACTAATACTATTAAAAATCCTTAGGTTTCTTTAAGTTCGATAATGTTAAGCAAAGATTTTTTTTTCCAATTTATTTATTTTCAGAAAAACAGTATTTATTATTTTTTCACCACACCCAGTGCTCCATGCAAGCTGTGCCCTCTATAATACCCACCACCTGGTACCCCAACCTCCCACCCCCCCACCACTTCAAACCCCTCAGATTGTTTTTCAGGGTCCATAGTCTCTCATGGTTCATCTCCCCTTCCAATTTACCCAAAAGCACATACCCTCCCCAATGTCCATAACCCTACCCCCCTTCTCCCAACCCCCCTCCCCCCAGCAACCCACAGTTTGTTTCGTGAGATTAAGAGTCACTTATGGTTAGGGAGGGAGCAAAGATTTTGATAAACATGAAACTTTGAAACTATGTCTTCCTAACAAAGACATAGAGCCAAGAATTACACTAATACCTTCAGAAAGATGGCCAAGGCTAAATCATGATTTGTGCCTACGTTCAAGGCTCCTGTTATCAATGTAAATTTTTATGATTCCTTATTTAATGGCTGAATTATGAGATCTACATCTTAGGTTTCAAAGTTCCTTATTTAAGAGCACATATTTAATCATTGATAGATGAATGGATATAGAGAATGTAACATAAATATATGGATATACATACAATGGATTATTAGCCACAGGAAAAAATATATTGCCATTTGCAACAACAGATGGACCTGGAGGGTATTATACTAAGTGAAATAAGTCAGATAGAGAAAGACAAATACTATATGATTTTGTTCATATGTGGAGTCTAAAAACAAAACAAACGACAAATGGGACCAGACCCATAAAGACAGAGAAGAAACTGATGGTTGCCAGAGGGGAGAGAGCATGGAGGGATGGGCAAAATGGGTGAAAGGGAGTGGGAGGTACAGGCCTCCCATTAGAGAATGAATAAGTCATGAAAATGGAAGGTACAAGATGGGGAATATAGTCAACGGTATTGTGAGTGTTGTGTGGTGACAGATGGCAGTTACACTTGTGGTGAGCGTCACAGGATGTCTAAGGTTGTTGAATCACCATGGTGTACACTTACACTAATGTAACATTGTGTGTTAACTATACTTCAACTTTTTAAAAGAAAGAATGCATATTTAAATAGGTAGGTTCAGGGGTGCCTGGGTGGCTCGGTGGGTTAAAGCCTCTACCTTCCAATCAGGTCATGATCTCAGGATCCTGAGATCGAGCCCCACATCCGGCTCTCTGCTCAGCAGGGAGCCTTCTTCCCCCACCTCTCTCTCTGCCTGCCTCTCTGCCTACTTGTGATCTCTGTCTGTCAAATAAATAAATAAAATCTTTTAAAAATAAATAAATAAATAAATAAATAAATAAAAAGGTAGGTTCAAATGTACATAACAATATCAATCCCAGTTAGTGATTCTGACTTTAGTAGGACTTATTGAATAATCATTATTAGTTGTAACAGCTTCTGTGTGGTCTCAACTAATAACTAAAAGCCCAGATCTAAAGAAACAGGTTGCAGGATATTCCTTGTAATTTTATGTCCACACCAACTTGGGCTAGGTGTGAAGGTGATACTGATACTGTCCTCAGGTGCAGCTATCCAAGGCCTCATCCAGTGTAACCCACCATGGTCCTAAACCAGACCTGGCTGAATCCCAAGGTCCTCCTTTAAACAGGTTCTAGTGAACCAGCAGTTAGTAGTCCCTGCTTTCTGATGGCTTCCTGGAGTCCAGAAAACCCACAAAGCCCAACATGGGAGGTTTTCAATGGCTGTAATCATACTCCCCTTTGTTTACAATGGACTTTTAAAGTGGAGCCAATGCCGTGTAAGTAGTGGTAGAATCACGGAAAGCCAATTCTTGTCTGAAATCAGCCTTGACGTGACCTTATGCTTTATTTTCCCACAGGCTCCGTCCCTGCAGAATGAAACTACAACATCTGAAAGAAGGAATCCTTGGCCATTAAGGCCGTGTTTGAAATTTGGCTCCAATACCTGGAGAAGCCAGGCATCCACTCATGGCCTGCACCAATCATCACAACTGGGAGGTCCTCTGGATGATCCGTAACCTCAGCCAGCACCACAGCTACTGATCTCTTTCCCACCTACTGACTTCAGGACCCAGTAGTTCCTGAATACCCAAAACTGGTGAGCTGATATACTATATTCTGTGTTAAAAATTCTTATTCAGTTCAAGGAAGTCAAAACTCACCAGATCGTGACACCCAAAAATCTTTGTTGTAATCCACTTAGAGAAGAGCAACAACAGGACTGCCATTTTCAACCAAAGGTGATGGGTCTCACCCAAACCAGCCCATTAGCCTTGGAGGGGTGCTTCTATGCAGTGGACTTCTTGCCTATGTGTCCTGGCCAGGAGCACTCATGCTGAGGTCCCAGTCTGTACCATAGCAGCTTTGTCCTCCAGCTTCTGCCTGTTTCAGACACACTCCAGTCTCAGCTGTGGGTCTTGGGACTTCTGATGGCCAAGTGTTCAGGAAGACATGGAGGACTAAGGAGGATGTGCCTTGGCAGCATTGAAGCAGAAAAAGACACAGGCCTCTTCCAACCCTACTGAAAAACTGGTGATTGGGATGAATCGTCTTTGGGGGATTTTCTCGCAGAGCTCTCTCCATACTACTAAAACGTTGTCTTCACATTTGCCCAAATGATCCACTTTTCTCTATGAGAGGGACATTGCCTTCACCCCCAGTGGCCATCAGATATCTGCATTCGGCATGGATCCCCAGCTATTGTAGAGCCTCCCATTTGAATCCACATCTAGTAGATTTGTCATTGTAGATAAAGACCTCGGATCATAAGATTATGCTCTGGAATAGCAGTGCCTGTGTACACTCCCCACCACCAAAATAACTGAGTATTCCCTATACCCAGTTCCATATTCATCTATAATACCTCTTCCATGCAAATCACTCTCTTACAAGTAAAACGTGGAAGCACCCCATAGAACATCCCAATCCCTCTTGAATTTGACCAGTTTTTATTGAAGACCTATCATGTGCCCAGCACTGTATTAAATTCTGAGACTACGACAATGGGTGAGTCATAGTGCTTGCCCCTAAGAAGTGTATATTCCAGTGAGGATGTCAGACAACTAAACAGCATGGTGAGTACTAGAGCATTGTAATGATGGCCATGAGAATTCTCTCATCTGTTTTTTGACCACCTAAGGAGCTCCTAGTTGCCCAGGCTGATTCACAGATGATCTTCTAATATGCCAAAGCAACCCACAAGATTCAAGCCAACAAGCGGTGTCCCCAAGGGACCTCCTGCAAGTGGGCGATCCTATGGATTCTGGTTACTAATGTATTATTTCTAAACCACCTGACTTTTAAACAAGGTAGATGCTCACTTACTAAGCGCCTTCCCATCATGTCATCAAACTGCTAGCCATCAGAATGTAGCTGCTCATAGGTGGAATCAGTCTGTAAAGCTGGAAAATGTGGCTTCAAGTTTGGGTCCTGGCACTTATTATGACTGCAGGCAAATCACGTAAACTGTTTGGTCTTTGGTGTCTTTCTTTGCAAAATGAGAATAAAAACATTATAAACTAGACCTACCTCACAGGGTTGTTGTGAGAATCAAGTGAAAATGTATACGAAGCACTTTGTAAACTTTGTTATTTTTGATCACCCCATTTCTCATGGGTTCTTCCTTCCCCCTACCAAATATAATACTACAACTTACCAGAAGGAGGTACTATGACACCAGCCCCCCAGGCAAGTGAATGACACAAAGAAGATGAAGTACAGGCCCTCCTGGATATCTGGTTTCAGTAGGAGAATTCTGATACCTCACAAGATGGCAAATAGAGAAGCCACAGGACCAAAGCCAGGGCCCTACAGCTGTATAGACATTCCATTCTTACCACTTCACTGGAGCCGGCCACCAGTCAGCCCTCTTCGTGGAAGGCTTTCCCCAGAACCTATTGTAGAGAACCTACTCTAGGCCCCAGTGAACCAACCAGACAACAATAATTCAGGGAATCACATGGGCTCTAGCTGCCAAAGGAATCACCAGCCAGTCCAGTGGGGAACATACCTCCCAAGATAGAGCGGGAAGACTTGGTGAAAGGAGACACTGACTCAATTAAACAAAATACAAGCCATCCTTACTACCTGACCTAATCTAGTTGGGCTGGCGAGAGAAAGTCCTAGGCAGTCATTTAAAGCAAAGATTTGGTGACACATTTCTTCTCTAAGCACAGTTTTTCCCTCAAGCCAACGTGGCTCTTGGCTTTCTGATTTTGACTTGTCTGTTCCCCGTCTAACAGACATGTGCTAAGAGGTACTCAGGGGCTTGCAAGTCTTATATGTTCCTCATACACACACACACACACACACACACACACACACACACACACACACACCCTAGTGAGGAATCCCACACAGTTTCCTATGCGAGCCCCATAGCCAAGCCCTGACCTGACCTCCTACTTCTGGTGAGTCAAAATGGATTCTGGGCTGGCTAATCTAATTTGAGTTCAGTCTCACTGGAACAGTCTAACCCAGGTTGGAATGCTGACTATACTTCAGTCCTGGGTTGCAGTTTAAATAGAGTACCTATGGAGCCATTGATACCCAGAAATCCTTTAAGGGAAAAAATTGATTTTTGCCTTCTACTTCAAATACACCACTTGCTCCAACACTAAGAACATATTAGGATGTACCTCCAGGAATAGCATGAAGTTTCTGTAATAGATCTCCTGAGTGAAGAGAATGATGATTATGTACCCAAAGATCAGACAGGACTGGCATCCCACAAACTCTGGAGTAAGCTCATAAGCCTAAAATATATAAGTTCAGTCATAATCCAGTCTTCAGTTTTCTGGAAAAAGGAAAGAGGAAACAAAAGGAAAACAAAAATGTTGATTCAATGTTTATATCAGTTTTCAAAATGTTTTTAGATATAATGAAAAATAATTCACAATATCCTCTTTGCTGTATGTCAGAACAGCTGATCTAATATACCAACTCAGTGAGCTGAGAAGTTCTCAAATCTTTTCTATAATATTAAATTTTCATTTTCAATATTTTAATTAAAAAAAATTAAAACAGTGTCTTAGAGTTTACAGTCACGACTTGCTGTGGGAAGGGAGCCAGAGAGACTCAGAACACCAGCCACCCAAGGTCAGAGGCACTGAGCCAAAGGACCCAGCAACGAGAGGCCCAAGCCAAGAAGAAAAGCTGTTGCTGAAATGACAGACCAAGCATATGAAATAAGATGATCTCCAGGTCATGGTAGTTGAGAAAGAAGAATAGACAGATCCAAATTGGGAAGCAGATTAAGATGTTGGAGTAAGTATCAGGACGAATACAGCTGGGCAGGAGAAGGAGGCACCTCGGCCACATGTTGTCTGTCTTACAGCAGCTTTTCCTGTGAGACCCAATATTATAGCCTGGTTTTTCAGAAGCAAAACCCTCAGTATCGCTGATGTCACTTACAGAACCAGCCCCAAATAGAATGCTTTCCTTACCAACAGACATAGCTTTTGCTGTCTTGGTTGATACAATTTTCTTTTTCAGAGATTTTTATTTTTTTTCATAAATCTTTGATAATTGATTTTATCAATTAAAAAATAAATAATAACTCAATAAATAATTTCCCTGGTGGAATTCCAATTCCTTCTTTGTTGATTACAAGTTTAATTACAGTTTGCCTGCCCTTGCATAGCCAAGACTTTGCAAGAGGGAAAGAACATTCTAACATAGATTACATGTAAGTGAATGAACTGGAAACAATTACAGTGAAACCCCAGGCAAGGGTAGACAAAGGGATGGCTGATAGCAACACATAGCTTAACCTTAATCTGCAAATTGTACCTCTCTCTCAAAAGTCACAGGTGATTGACTCTCCCACTGCCTCATCAGGACACAGAAACTGCCAAGAGAAAGACAGACAGACAGGGTAGAAAAGAATCATGCAGACAGCATTTTGCAGAAGGAGGTAGCTGGATGCAGAGACCAGCCACTCCCCATGCCTGGCAAGAGTGCCAGATTTTTCATAGAAATCACATTAGAAGTTGCAGCAGTACGTGGAACCAAGCCAGTAGACAACAACAGTGGGGACAGTGGGACAGATTCTGTAATTAAAGACTGAACCCAGCACACTTCCAAGTAGAAGAGCTCTGTACTGTTGGCAACAAGAAACTGATTTTGTTTAAGTGAATATTCTTACAGAACCTGGTAAATCATGAATAAGTTTGGAAATAAAGGAAATCGGTGGATTATAGCCCTTGGGTTAAGAATAAAGAAGATAATCTGAATGGTACCAGGAGAAAGAGATCCACAAACTCCCTAACAGGAGACACTGGAAGTTGCTAACAGAGGAGCATGGTTGTGTCCTTCCCAAAATGCTGTGTATACAGTTATGCTTAACCTTATTGCCTAGTAAATTGCAAATGGTTCTTATCTTTTGTGTGAGTTCAATTCTTCTATATTGAGTCTTTTCATGGTATTTATAAAGTCCAGAATTTATTAAGAACTTTCAGAGTTAACAGAGGACTTGTTACTATATGACGCAGACACTGATAACTGCCAGCAGTATTCTAGAATGGCCCAGCCAAATAAGCATCAATTCTTTACTTAATAAAATCTATTTTAAACTGAATAGGTATAAAGTACATCAGGAAAACATAATAACTTCTATTACAGAAGTCCCTAGTGTAAATACAATCCCAAACTTCCTCTCTTCCACTCACCCACAAACAAAACTAAATTTCTGTGAGCTGAAAATCTACACAGAGAGTATTACATTTTTACTAGACACAAAATGTGACAGTAACTAAACCTCTCTTGGAAGGAACTAATAAAACAAAGTGAAACTGCTTTTAAGTATTCTCTCTTCTCACATATGTTGATTGAGGACCATTCATGTTCCTGATGCTATGTTAAGCAATGTGTCTAACATTGTGGGCAAAATCATGGAGTCGGCACTCTGGGGTCAGAGAATGATATTAAATAAATAATCATACCAATGAATGTGTAATTGCCAACTGAGATTAATTCCCTAAGGAAAGGAACAAGATACCTTAAGAGTATATCACAAAGAACCCTAACCTAGTTTGGAAGGCTTACTGAAAGAAGAATAATGAGTAGACATTTGGGGTGGAGAGGAGGAGAGGTAGGGAGTAAAAAGCATTTCAGACGGAGGGACAGCAGTGAGTGGTTCTTCAGTGAGAGAAAGCTCACCTGAGAACTGAAAATGGCAATGACTGGGAGAACCAGCAGTAGGTCCACGGGACTGGAGCCCCGGAAACGAAGGTAAGAGGGGTAGGCATTGAGTTATAAATGTGGGTGTTTATCAAAGGAGACAGTCTTCGAGGCCACACGAAGGAACTCAGTCTACAGCCTAACAGAATTCAAAAATGTTGCAGGTTTTTCTGAAAGCCATATCTTGAAATTTTGTTTTGTGTTGTACATGGAGAGAGTATTCAATATAGACACACTGAATGAATTCAGGAAGGTTTTTTGATCTCTCCACAAAAGATCCTAGAGAACTGTTATTACGTTATCCTAAATTGAATTATCAGAACCCATTACTCCAAAACTTCCGCATCAGGAGGCATTCTGAGCTCTATGTTCCAGCGGTGCCAAGAGTATCCTCACTTGCATCTCCTCCTGTGTGCAAGAAGGAATTCCAGCTTTTAAACCGATCCAAAAACTGTCCCCATTAGCCGGAGTAGAAATGACAATATTTTGGAAGCTTTTATGATAGTAAGTGAAGGGATCATTAGTATTTACTGCTCGACAAGGGGCAAGGGTTCAACTTAGAATGTAAAGAGGAAATAAAGGAGCTTTGGAAAGACAGTGCCATGGCCAGCCACATGCACACCAATAGCAAAGTCAAGTTGCAATCTCTCCTCCCTGGACCCTTCCTTCGCCCCTTGCCTTCAGAGACTCCCCTGGGTGGGGATCTTGGCTCCCCCTGAAGTCTAAGGTGCAGGCTTTCTCAGTTCTGCTAAAGCAATGCTCACTTGTCCATCTGCCTCCATTTTGTAAGAATTTGTCGCCATCTTTCATTTGTTATGGTCTCCTCAGCCATTCTCTTTGTTCTGTGGGTTTATGCCTTTTGTGTCCTTTTTTTTGAATTTGTCGTATTAATTATGTTTGAGGAGGACATCTGTGTGTTTAAGCTAAAATAATTAACTGGAATTTTCTTATTGTTTTAATTTGCGTTTCCTGGTTGAATATGTTTTTCATCTTTATGGACCATTTCTATTGCTCCTTCATGAACTACCTGCTCTTATCTTTTGGCTGTTTTTCTTTCAGAAACTAGTCATTTTCTTATCAATTTTAATAGTTCCTCTTTATATTATGTCTATTAACTTACCGTATGTAAAATTTGTTGCAAATATTTTTTTGCAGTTTGTCATTTACTTTTAACTTTTATGATTTTTGTACATGGAAAGGATTCTTTTAATTTTTATGTACTACAGTTTGTAAAACTTTCATTATTAAAAAGTATTATTAATTTTAAATTAATTGTTGAATTATTACATCTTTAGTGATTTTATGCATAGAAAACCCTTACTTAGCCTGATGTCAGGAAGACACTTTTGTGTCTTCACATTGTCTATAGTTTCATGTTTTTATATTTAACTGTTAATTTATCTGGAATTTTTTTTTCATGTAGGACAAGGAGAGATTTTAAAAAATAATTGAGAAATATAACATGTACACCATCAAATAAATGAAATGTACACCTGTAGTTAGGTACAATTTAACAAATAATTGAAAAGCAAATATTCATTCTACCGCATCCTGAATCCTTGTCTAAAAACTTACTTCTGGGAGAGTCTGAACTAAAATCAGTCTTGTGGAAATGGTCTAGGAAGTGTAACTTAAGATGGATTTCTGGGATTGGGTCCCCCACTGGCCAGACAGTAATGAAGATAAGTGGGTTGTGATAACTCCTACCATGATTCAGGGTCACTATTACGAAGAGTCTCTTCCATCATGAATTAAGATGGCATGTGAGAGGAAGGGGATATATTAGGTTTATGTTATAGCTCTACCATTTGAGAGATACGACAGCAATGGTTGTCATGAAAAACTGCAGATACAGTAGGGCATTGTGCAGCACTGTAGATGTACCCCTGGAAGAAACTGATGGGCTCAAGTCAGCCAACCACCAACTCAGGACACAACATAAAATTCAGGAAATGTCTACGACATTTCCTTAACTGCATCAGAGGGCAGTCCAGGCTGAAAACCAGGTTTGACTGTGAGCATAGCACAATCACACAGAAGGCTGCCTACATAGTACTATGCTACTATGCCTCACAAGATAATACTGGTCTTCCTCCAAGATTTGGCTCACCTTTCTCCTAGTTTATAGGCATAAAGCTAGGGCCAAGTTTCAACATGGGCCATATGGGGAAGTACTGTTCTTTTTGGATGCAAAGAAACTAGTCGCCAAAAGTACTGCAGTACATAGGGGAACTTCCATAACTCAAGATTTAATACTCTACAAGTTCAGATACTATGCTGGGATGGGTTTCTTAAACTTGGGAGAAGCACTGACCCATAGTAAATGCAGTGAAAATGCCAGAAAACAGTTTTGTCTGTTTTAGAAGAGTATATGCTTGAATGGATTTTATGCTTAAGACTAGAGAAGTCGTTGGTTATGTTTCCAAGAGCCCAAAAGATGCTCTTCACTAAATCAAAAAACAAAAGTGCTAATGTGAGGACACTCGTGTGGTTGAGAAAATGCAGTGACTCTATCCTTTTTCTTTTTTCTTTTTAAAACATTTATTTATTTCACAGACAGGGATCACAAGGAGGCAGAGAGGCAGGCAGAGAGAGAGGAGGAAGCAGGCTCTCCGCTGAGCAGAGAGTCCAATGCGGGGCTTGATCCCAGGACCCCGGGATCATGACCTGAGCCTAAGGCAGAGGCTTTAACCCACTGAGCCACCCAGGTGCCCCGACTCTATCCTTTTTAAGTCAGGTGTATAGTCGGGAGAGCTGCCATGGTATGAGCTCATCGTGTGAATGGAATAATGGGATTCTGGAATTACTATGTCAGAAAGCACAGCCAGAATGGAAATCAGGGATCCTGACAGGAACCTGTGGTGACAGCCAATAAACCACAGTATTTCCAAGGGCACAATAAATAGGTAATGTGGTAACCTAAATAACCCCTCCACAATGATGCCCACACCCTAATCCCCTGGAACTTGTGAATAGGTTCCCTTATGTGGCAAAAGAGACTTGCAATGTGATGAAGGATCTTGAGATGGGATGAGATGGGACGATGATCCTGGATGATCTTGGTGCACCCAGTATAATCACAAGAGTCCCCATAAGGTAAAGGAGGCAGGAGGCACAGACAGAGATGGGGATGTGACAACAGAGAGATTTAAAGATGCTATGCTACTGGCTTCAAAGATGGAGAAAAAGGCCCTGAGCCAAGATAGCAGCCTCTATCTAGCCTCCTCTAGCAGCTGGAGAAGACAAGGAAACGCATTCTTCCTTGGAGGTTTAAGAAAGAACATGGCCTTACTGACCCCTTGATTCGGGCCCATTGAAATGGATTCCAAACCTTTAACCCTACAACTCTAAGGTATATACTTGTGTGGTTTAAAGTCATTGAGTTTGTAGAAATCCGTTGTGATGATTAATGTTATGTATGAACTCAGCTAGGCTATGGTACCCAGTTACTCAATCAAACACTAACCTAGGTGTTGCTGTGAAGGTATGTTGTAGATGTGGTTAATACAGCTTACAATACTGTAAATAAAAGATATTACCCTCAATAATATAGGTAGGCCTCAACCAAATAGTTGGAGGCCTGAAGAGCAGAAATTGAGGCTTCCCATAGAAGAAAGCAATGCTGCCCAAAGCCGGCAGCATTAATTCCTGCCTGAGTTACCAGGCTGCTAGCCTGCTTTCAGAGTTCAAACTTGTCAGCCCCCACACTCCCATGAACCAATTCCTTAAAATATGTAAAAGTCTATGTAGAATCTCCTTTCGATTCTGTTTCCATGGCTGCCTTGACCAAAACATTTGTTATAATTGCAATAATAGGAAATGCATACAGGTAGCCAACAAGGGTATTGTTTGATCTACATAAATAGAGAAGACCAAAAGTAGGTAGGTCAATCATTGATATTAGGTCTCAAAACATTTCACTAATCTTTTACTGGATTCTACACTTGAGCAAGTTTGGGCCAATCGATGGAAAGGGATCCTAGATGCCCCTGACCACTCCTCCAATTCTTTTGCAAATGGACCCAAACTAGTTATACCTGGGAGAGGAAAACACACAGAATATTAAAGGTTCTATTGGGGGACACCTGGGTGGCTCAGTGGGGTTAAGTGTCTGCCTTCGGCTCAGATCACCATCTCAGAGAGCCACTTCGGCTCTCTGCTCAGCCTCTCTGCCTACTTGTGATCTCTCTATCTCATCGCATAAATTTAAAAAAAAAAAATTTTAAAATAAAAAGAAAGGTTCTGTTGGATACAGGTTGTGAGTTGAACTGAGACCAAGAGAACCAAAACCCTATCATAGATGTTAATTATAGTGACAGCATATGACATGCAGATGATAAATAGAATCCTGTCATACTTCATCCGACAGGAGCCCAGTAGGTGCAAATACTGCACTCATTTCTCCAGTCCCTAAGTGCATAGGTTAGATGAATATGATTAGCAGATGTCAGAAAGCTCACATTTGCCCTCTAAACCTTGGATTCAAAGCCATAGTGTCAGAAAAAGCCAAGTGAAAGTCTCTGAAAATGCACCCACTCCAAGGTAGGAAATCAGAAAAATCCCACATTCTGAATGAACTATAGAGATTTAGTATTATGCTAAAGGCTGCCGGAGGAGTGGCCTCCATCTATCAGTCTGACACAGATGAGAGAGGACGACTGCGGTCCTAACCAGACTGCTGTCCTAACCAGACTGCTGTCCTAACCAGGTGGGAGTTCCGATCTCAGCAGCTGGTCTACTGCTGCACTTTTTATGTAGCGATTGATCTGCATTCACGATCTTAACCAAGGATGGTGTTAACATTCTACTGATAAAGGAACCTGACCCTTTGCAGAACATCATAGTGATCCTTTTACTGATGACATCATTTAGTTGGACCTGGAAAGCAGAAAGTAGCTTTAAAAAAATGCCCTGTGAGGCATATGTGGCTTAGGAGGTGGGAGATAAACCCTACAAATATCTAAGATCCTGCTAAACTAGTGATGATTTTAGAATTATATCCTTGCACCTTTTACCACTAGGAAAACCATAATGCCGGATAGTTCTCTTTGGATTTTGGAGAAAGCACATGCCATTTTTAGGAACATAGCTCTGACTTACCAGCTGACTCTCCCAGCAGCAAGTTTTGAGTGGGGCTTTGTAGCAGATTTAAGCTTTGGAATAAGCATCCTTGTCCCTTAGATCATATGATTCAGCAGACCCCATGGCGCTAGAGGTATTTGTGGAACACAAGATTGCCATTTAGAATCTTTTGCAAGCCCAGTTAGAAGAGTCCCAGCACAGACCCCGTAAGGCTTGATGCAAGGCTCTGCCCTCTGTAGCAGAAAACTATTTGCCATAGAAGCCAGTCCTGGTATGTTATTGGACTTTAGTAGAGACCAGATGCTCAGCCAAGGGATAGTAAGTGACTCCACAACTGGAGCTACTCCCCTTGATCTGAACATCACATCAAGTCACAAGTGGGATGGGGGGGAGGGGATTCACAATAGTAAGCCATCATGTTACACAGATGGTACATTTTAGGTCAGGCCCAATCAGGTCCAGAGAGTATAAGTAACTTACATAAACATATGACCCAGGCCCTTATATTACTTAGCTACACCAGTACCTCACCTTTAGTGAGCTAACAGAGAAGGAAAAACTGAGTCCTGATTCATGGATGAGGTGACTTGATATGTCTTCAAGCTGACAATGGGCCCCTGTTGCACTATAGCCGATCTCAGAGAAGGCTCTGAAGGATAGTGTTGGGGGAAAATCTTGTGTGGCTCACTTGACCACTAGCTTTCTATGATGTAGAGCACAAATACACATTGATTCCTGGGAAGTGTCTGGTTAATCAGGGGCCTGTAGGGAGTAACATTGGAAGAGTAGAGACAAGAGGAAGACATGAGGAAGACAGACGTGAGCAGAGACATGAGAAAGAATCATGTAGGTGGACCGGTTGGAGTGAGCACAAAATGTCCAGATCTTTATTTCCCATCCCAAAGCCCATCACAGGCCATCTACCACAGAGGAAGCACTGAAAAACCAGGTGACAAGAATGACTCATCCACTGGAAATCAGCCAGCTTCCCTCCTCAGCTGCCCCAATGCTTGCACAATGGGCCCTTGAGCAGAACAGCCCCACCAACAGGAGTGGAGGGTGATAGAGGAGAGATAAACATAAAATAAACAATCACACAAATAATTATCACATAACGAATTTTTTTAAGATTGTTTATTCATGAGAGAGCATGAGCCGGGGAGGTGGGTGGGGGAGGGGCAGAGGCAGAGGGAGAAGCAGACTGCCCACTGAGCTGGGAGCCCTACTCAGAACTTGATCCCAGGACCCCAGGATCATTACCTGAGCCAAAGGCAGACACCCAACCAACTGAGCCACCCAGGTGCCCCCAACAATTATTTTCAATACTAAAGTGAACAGATATAATGTACCATAAAACTGTAAAATGAGGAATTCTGGGAGGTCAGGAAATCTTCCCTGAGAAAGTAGGAGCTGAAAGTGGAATGGGAAGTAGGCAGACGAAGAGGCACCGGGAAAGGAAGAGCACAGCAGACAACGTGTGTGAAGGCAGACATGGGAAAATGTCTGACACTTAAGAGCAAAGAAAAAACCTATGTGGGTAGAGCACCACAGAGGACTGGGATAGGTGAAGGAAGAGTGATAAGGAGGGACCAGAGAGAGTGGGACTTTGCAGACTCTGTTCAAAGATCCTTTTTGCTGTTGCTGTTACAATAGCTGTGTGTCCTCTCCCCTTCCTTAGTGGGTTCCTATTCAACTTTCAGGCCTTACTTCCTTAGGAAACATTCTCCAATCCCCCAAATTAGTAGTGGTTGTTGATGCTTGTGCTTACTTTAAGAGCAGTGAAAATCACTGAAAAAGAGCCGGACTTGAGGGAAGACATTATTCATTTGCATATCTATGGCAGGCAGAGAGTCAGGGGAACTGAGAGCATAGGACCAAGCCAATCTGGGAAGAAAACCTCTTCAAAAGAAGTTAAGAAAGAACATTCTGAGAAGTGGGGAGAAACAAAGGAGAAAAACACGCCGTCCCCAAATCAAGAGAAAAGAAAGTTTTGAAAAAGATATTTTTGATTGTGTTGAAAGTTGAAGAGGAAGTCAATTAAGATATAGCTAAGGAAAATGTCCGTTTGACCTAGCAATTGGAGTATTTATGCCTACAGAAACCTAGAAATGCCCAAATCAAGGCTTGCTTTATTGTTTTATGGATTGTCTAGACTTAAGAAAGTGATAGTGAAATGTTAATAATGAAGATTAAACTTAAAGGTTTGTCAGTGTTTGTAGCCATTACATTATGAATTATACCAAAAAAAATGGGCACACATTCTTACAATATTGGGAAATTATTATGTTCAACAAAAAGTTGTTCACATCATTAACTCTCAAGTGTTTCCAACACACATCCTCATTGTTATTTCACTTTCATCTTATTCGTTAACAGTAATTGAAAAACATCAATCAACATTCAAGTAGGTCCTCTATGTTTTCATCAAATCCATTGATTAGTTATGGATACAAAAAAAAAGGCAAAAATCAATTAAAGCATTCTATGAGAGCATCAGCAGCTATAGAGTATTTGCAATAAAGAATATTGAACATTTTATTATTATTTATAAACTGTGCTACACATTCTTTATATCAATAAATTTTACAACAAACTTATATAGGTATACAATACATGCTTGCATTTTTTTCAGTTGTTACACACTTACCAGCATACAACTCTCCCTAACCATCTCAATAACCATTATAAAGCAATGCTTAGGATATACTCATATAAATGAAGAACAAAGTCACAAATATGACTGAAATAAAGAGAGATATCATAAAAATGTGAGAAAAAGCAAATTACCTATCATAATATGGTTTCTGTGGAAAGCCTAAAGGTTGACAGTGGTTGACAATGGTCAACATTGTCACATTATAAATGGTCACAAACACAATCTTTAATCATATGCCATTTGAAATTGCTGCAGTAGCAGAAAGTGTATAATTTCTCTTCACTTGTAATTTGTTCAGTTTGTTCAGTGACTCTAACCTTCACATGCAACTTCTCAAGCAGTCTACAGGATTTTTCTCCCTTTACCAAAATACCTCCGCACTCTCAGTTCAATAAAGAAGAATCAAACTTTGCAGAAGGAAACAAAGAAATTAACATGAAACAAAGGTATGGTGATTTTAACACACATTCACAGATTCTTTGATTCTTTTCCCTTCCATTCAGGACTTAATTGCTCTCTCATTAAGTGTGGTCTTGACTTGGCAACTCACCTCTAATAACTAGAATATGGTAGAAATGACACAGCATGCTTTTGGAATGTAGATGCAAAATATAGTGCAGCTTGTATCTCTCTCCCTTCAGTCAGTTCCTCTAGCATACAGCAGTTGCTAAATAGATAAGCACTTTTAGGGATTCTTTGAGGACACTCAAACAGACCTATGGAGAAATCCACATGGTGAGAAACAAGCTACCTGCCAACAGCCAGGGCTAACTTTCCAGCCGTGTCAATGAGTCATGTGGAACCTCCAGTGCCAGTCAAGCCTTCAGACTACAGCCTGAGCTGATATCTTGACTAAAACCTCATGAAAGACCTTGAGCCAGAACCTCTTAGCTAAGCAGCATCAGAATCTCTTACCCACTGACCGTGATATAATAAATGTTTGTTGTTCAATCATTAAGTTTGGGGGAATTTATTATGCAGCAATAGATAACAAATACAGATATTGTACAGTTGTGAAGGAGTTGACCATTCTTGGTGGTCAAAGACCCTTGGGTATATTTAGGCACATTATATAATGAGGCAATTTTGAACTTCTCCAACAAGCTACGAGTGAAGTGACCCAAAGACATGAGCTTTCACCTCCTTGCTGAAGGACAAATGGTGGACCTAGAGACAAAAAGGAAAAATTCCTGGAGGAGGTGGCATTTGATCTAGACTTTGAATCTTGGGTTACACTTTAGTAAGTAGGACTGAATAATGGGTGTCTGGGGATTATTGCATTTGTGGTGACAGAAATTACAATACATGTTCTCAGAAATATAAAGTAGCCAAATAGGGGCACCTGGGTGGCTCAGTGGGTTAAAGCCTCTGCCTTCAGCTCAGGTCATGATCTCAGGGTCCTGGAATGGAGCCCTGCATCAGGCTCTTTGCTCAGCAGGGAGCCTGCTTCCTCCTCTCTCTCTGCCTGTCTCTCTGCCTACTTGTGATCTCTCTCTGTCAAATAAATAAATAAAATCTTTAAAAAAAAAAAATTAAAAATAAATAAATAAATAAATAAAGTAGCCGAATACAACATAGGAAAACTTCTAGAAAAATAGTTCTCAAGAGAAGACATGTCTAAGAATCCCTAAAAGTGTTTATCTGTTTACAAGTTCTGGGCCCCCTTGACAAAGGTGATTTAGTATTTTAATAAATACCCCAAGTGATTCTCATGCAGGCAGATAATCTTTAAAATACAGTTCAAGAAACACTGTGCAAAAGGAAGAAGGAACTCTCAGTCTAGCAACATAGGTTAGGACCAGATAATAGGGATTTTAAAGCTGAACTAAGCCATGTGGCTGTTAATGTAATAAATAGTGAGAAGTCACTAGAATTTTTACAAAGTCCTTATTGTAAACATTTCCGGTACAAATAGAGCTGCTAGTCTCATGAATCTTCACATCACCCAAAGCCAATAATTGTTAAGATTTTTCTATGTTCGCTTCGTTATTCCTTTTTCATATTGTTGATATGATGATGAAATACTTTAAAGGAAATCGCAGGCCTCACGCTATTTCACCCCTACGAACATCTGTGTGTGGCTCTTAAGGCATAGACGGCTTCTTAGAAATGACACTGCCTTTGTCATAACTGGGGAAAAGCAACAATAACTCGTTGGTATCACATAATACTGAATTCAAATTCACATCTCATTAACTGTCTTTTAAAAAAAGCCCTTTTAATGTTGAATCTGAATCCAAACGAGATCCACACTTGCTTTTGGTACTATATCATAAGACTAGCTTTTTTTTTTTTTTTAACTTTTTTTTTTAAGATTTTATTTATTTATTTGACAGACAGAGATCACAAGTAGGCAGAGAGGCAGGCAGAGAGAGAGAGGAGAAAACAGGCTCCCTGCAGAGCAGAGAGCCCGATGCAGAACTTGATCCCAGGACCCTGAGATCATGACCTGAGGAGAAGGCAGAGGCTTAACCCACTGAGCCACCCAGGAGCCCTCGTAAGACTATCTTAATGAAGAGCAATCCTTCTTCACCTCCCTCCTTCCTTCTTCATGTCATGCACTTGTTGAAATTGAACATTTGTTCTATAGAATGTTAAATGATGAGGGTTTGGCTTTTTGCATTCTTGTGATGTCATTTAACTTGATATAGTATCCCCCCATTTCCCGTAAATAGGAGGTTGTACTGAAGCTTTACTTACATTCAGATTTTTTTTCTTTTATAAACAATACTTTATAGCGGTCTGTGTACTTAGTAATTCATGTAATATCAGCATCTTCTACTCTAAACGATGTTACTAAGTTTGATGACTGGGGTTCACATTGACAGATGGACTCCTCTGTTGTAAAATTCCCCAACAGACTTTGATCTAATTGCTCCTTCACTGTAAATGATTGCCTAAATAGAAATTTTTATTAGGGGTTTCAAATAATTGATTTTTTAAAAATTTTCTGTTTTTCTACTTTATTGGATAGAAATATTCTGAAAAGAAATTTTCCTGATGAACTAAAGTAAGACTCTTTGATTATTCTGAAATACCATTCATAACATAATGATTGGATAAATGTGTAATTCTTTCCCAAAATTGCCAATTATTATTAAGGTAAGGTTACAAGCAATGGTGAAAACAATCCATTTGGGTGGGGGTGTTTGTTTGTTTCTTTTGTTTGTTTGTTTGTTTGTAATCTGATCCGAACACTGCCTAGGAAAATTCATCATGACCAGGAAATTTTTATTTTAAAAACCCTGTAAGAGAATGCATTTTAAGTTAATATTCAATTTTTGGCACCTCTTGAGAAATAGTCTTTGAGTTCTTGTGAATGGAATGGTCATTAAAACCTAAGAATTTTCAAACCCATTAGATACATACTTGGCTGTGGGTTGGCAGAGCACAGTTTAACTTAAAACATTAGCAATAACTATAGGCCTCAACGCACTGTCGTATAATGCTTGGATTGAGATGAATTAGTAACTCCAGACAAGAACAAAGTAAATATGCCTACTAGTTTGAGGGTTTTCTCTTCTTTTTTTTTTTACTTTTCTTTAGAGACAATCTCAAACTTACAAGAAAGTTGCAAGCACAGCACAAAAAAGCTTTTTACTAAACTATTGGAGAGTAAGCTGTTCCATCATCCCCAAATATTTTAGTGAGTATTCCCTAAAAAGGAGAAACTTCTCTTCTTTTACATAACCATAACAAAACCATCAAAAATCAGGAAATTAACTTTGCTGCCATCTATTTCTCACACACCATTCAAATTTTCTCAATTTTCCCAACGATGCTCTTTATTAGAAAACGAGACAACATAGGCATCAGATTTATTATCATGTCTCTTTATCTTCCTCCAGTCTGGAATAGATCCCGGGGCATTTTGCCTTTCATGATCTTGATACTTTCAAAATTTATAGGCAGGTTATTTTCTAAAAGTTCTTTCAGTTTGGGTTGTTTGATATTCTCTCTCTGTGTGTGTCTCTCTCTCTTTTTTTAAAGATTTTATTTATTTGACAGAGTGAGATCACAAGTAGACAGAGAGGCAGGCAGAGAGAGAAGGGGAAGCAGGCTCCCCTCTGAGCAGAGAGCTCGACATGGGGCTCCATTCCAGGACCCTGAGATCATGACCTGAGCTGAAGGCAGAGGCTTTAACCCACTGAGCCACCCAGGTGCCCCATTAGTGGACAATTTTATTTCAAAACTAAAATCTGAGAACTAGATATGCTCATTGCTGATCCAAGGCCCTGAGAACAAAAAGAACTAGAGAATATGTATGTAAACACACACCTCATATTCCTGTTGATTTTTGACATCTATTTACATATATTAAAAACAATAAATTTATATCAAAATCTCCAATTTGAATCCAACACCACAGTTTTCTCCATTTCAATATTTGTTAACTCCTTTCTATGACAATGAGAAAACTTATTCTGATTGTTCCCAAAGACTTACTTTTTTCATTAATCCTTCCTTGTGCCACTAATCTGACTGTCCATGGACACACAAGCACTACCATCCAGCCCCTACATACACTTGCCTCACTTGATGATTGACATCATATGTGACAAACCCTCTGTAGGGGCACCCTGCTCACACTTCTCAGGCTCCAACCCCAACCCCCACACCCACACCCAGCCCTGGGCCCTGTGTTCCCCTTCCCAGCTCAGATGCCTAGCTTCCTCAGCCCCACCTAATGGAAGAGAAAGGAAGGCAAGGCAAAGCAAAGCAAATAGCTTCCTGTTTACTCCAAACACAAAAGAATGTATTTCACTACAAAGTATTAAAAAAATCTTACAGCTTCTCACATTGTTGGGCCACTCTAATTTACTCAAACGTTGAGGCTTGCTTCCAAGAAGCACTAAGGCTAATCATTATGTACAAAGCTAGCAAATTAGGATCAATATTCTATGTATCTGATAAATACTTGTCTACAGCCCATAATACTGTTTAAACGCAGAGGGAAATGAATATTTGGTGGTTATGTAGTCAAATCTAAAGACACGGAAAACGTTTGGACGATGCAAGTCCAGGGAAAATTGGGCCATCCTACATATTTGGTAGTGACATTATGTGGACGGAGTAACTTTCAGCTGATATAGTTGGGACCTGCAAGGCATAAAATGCAATATAAACAACTGATCCTACCAGGCTGTACTCACTTACATTGCCATACCTGTATAGAAGATGGGTCGTCATTTTCCCAAAAGTTGTAATTTGGCACCCACAGCTATTCGCAATTATTTTTTTTGAAGTACCACATATTATTTATTTTTTATTTTTTAAAAGATTTTATTTATTTATTTGACAGACAGAGATCACAAGTAAGCAGAGAGGCCGGCAGAGAAAGAAAGGAGGAAGCAATTGATGCGGGTCTCAATCCCAGGACCCTGAGATCATGACCTGAGCCTAAGGCAGAGGCGTTAACCCACCGAGCCACCCAGGCGCCCCTGAAGTACCACATTTTAGATGGCAGTACGATTTATAGAAAAAGCATCATTGGTTGATCCCCATAGTACTCAGTCCGATCACCAAAAAATTGGAGAATTTTCTCCCAAAAAAGATGCTAGATGACTTTCCCTTTACACATTTTCTTTATTCTCAGCAGTTGTTTTCAGATTAAGTTTGGGTTTTTCTGTTTTTGCTTTTGTTTCTGCATATCTTATTGAACATACTTATTTCAGCAGAATCTAAACATTTACATAAGAATCCAGCTCTAATCCTTCTGCCTCTTAAGGTCTGACAGCCAAGAACTGTCCCTAAATACCAGCAAACAAGGTTGAAGGAAAAACAGAATTAGCACTCTATTCTACCCTTCAGTACCTTTATAGAGATGAAGATAGACGTAGATAATTTCCACAAAGCTATACAAGAATATAGTATGTAGTATATAGTATAGGAAATGTAGGCACAATATAGTATGTATGGGCATATTTAAATATAATACAGGGGCAACTGGGTGGCTCAGTGGGTTAAGCCTCTGCCTTGGGCTCAGGTTAGGTCATGATCTCAGGGTCCTGGGATTGAGCCCCACATCAGGGCTCTCTGCTCAGCAGGGAGCCTGCTCCCCGACCCCTGCCTGCCTCTCTGCCTGCTTGGTTTCGCTCCCTCTGCAAATAAATAAATAAAATCTTTTTTTAAATAAGTAAGTAAATAAATAAATATAATACAGTGTGTATATGTATGTATTATACATATATGTATATGTTATATACGTATACAGTGTATATATACACTGTATATACATTATATTATTGCATATATATACTGCATTATGTGTATATACATATATATGTATATGTATACATATGCACACTAATCCAGTCCAGTCCTACAAATTCTTCTGTCCAAGGAGTTCTAAATCGCACGTTAGGTCTAGTCCCTGTAAATACTAGCAAGAACAACTTTCAGTCATTTCTGTGCTGTGAAAAACCAGCTTCCAGTGAGCTTTCTCTTCTGGCTTTTCTTTTCACCATCTCTTCTAGAGCAAGAAACTCCTTTCCACCGCTGAAGTAGAAAGCAGCCCTGGCACCCGCCGGCTGTGTCCCACTCCTGCGCCCCGCGAGGTGTGGCGTCGTGAGACACCAGCAGGGGCGGTCCCCGGGCCAGGGTGTTTCTGATTGGCTTTTTGTTGTGAATTCGAGAGGTCTGGGCTAAGGGGCGGGAGCAAGGAGCTCACCTGAGCTACAGCGTCCCAGCTTCGCCCGGGACCTCCCGGGGTTTGGCTCTGTGGCTGGCGGTGGTGGCTGTGGGGTTGGGAATAGGGGATGCTGGGGGAGAGTACCCAGAACTAAGCGGAGGCGGGTAGTAGTGCCTTAGGCTGTGGTTTTCTGGGTGTTTGCGGGAGAAGCCACGCGCCGTATTAAACCCAAGGCTCCCGAAGCAGAAGGGTAGGTAACTCTGGGATTCTGTACCTTGAAAAGGTTCAGAATTGCAGGGGACACAGCCGTCTTTCATTTTTCTCTGGGCACTTTTCCCTGGCTCCGCATTTCGTAAGGAGTCCGACTGTGGGTGTTGAAACTGCAAAACATCCCTGCCCTACAGCCACTCAGCAGAGTTTCCATCAGATTGCAGTCCTTTTGGCCGGGTTGCTGTGAAAAGGACACTGAGAGAACTGGGGAATATGAAATTTAGTGCCTTCTACCATTGTACCACAACTTTACCAGGTTACCTGAAGTTGATCTGGAGAGAGAGATGAAAATTAATAAGTGTATTCTGAGACAGTTATTGGGGTTTTGTTGGTTGTTTTGTGTGTGTGTGTGTGTGTGTGTGTGTTTTCCATTCTGACTTTGATTTTAAGTAGTGGGTCTCACTTAGCAATTATATATCTATGCAATTATATCTATGAACATGTATTATGAACGACTTATATATACATACATAGATGATATACATGAGATACTTTACACATTTGGGCACAAACGGTGGGAGCTGCGATCCTAGTCTGGAGGTTCCAAAGGGCAGACGCGCTTCTCCCCCGGCGGGAGTGCCCTCCCAGCGCCAGGCGCGCCCAGCCTCTCTCAGGTTCCAGCCAAGAGTGCGCTCCGCATCCGCTCACGCACCCCTGCCGCTGGCGCGGTGACACAACACAGGAGTCGAATTTCAACACCCCCAATTAACATATGAATTTGACTAACTTAAAAGCGGGTAGAAGAAAGGAGGGACGGGGGCGGACCTTGAGCAGGCCCCTGAGTCTTGAGTAGGCAGGAACTTTTCTCCGGGTGTAAAAACTCTTTGATTGGCTGCTCGCACGCGCCTGCCGGCGCCCTCCATTGGCTGAGCAGACACGCGACCGGCGCGAGGAGGGGGCTGGGAGAGGAGCGGGGGGTGGGGGGGGTGACACACTGGCGCGTGCCGCTTTTTAAAGGGGCGCAGCGCCTTCAGCA
Organism: Neogale vison; assembly: GCF_020171115.1. NCBI lineage: Eukaryota > Metazoa > Chordata > Mammalia > Carnivora > Mustelidae > Neogale > Neogale vison. The sequence goes on along the minus strand of NC_058101.1, from coordinate 113,509,171 downwards.
ACCGGAGAAGCTTCGTTGCACGCGACCTGGTGTGTGATCTCCGTGTGGGTGGGGGAGGGTCGACGAGAAAAAAAAAATAAGACATTGCAGTAGGGACCCAGGAAGGGTTTTTGTTGTAGTTGACCTGGTTTGCCAGTACCTCCTCCGTCCCCGCGCCTCCGAGCTTCTGAAGTGCAATGTCCCGCCTGCTGCACGCAGAGGAGTGGGCTGAAGTGAAGGAGTTGGGGGACCACCATCGCCATCCCCAGCCTCACCACCTGCCGCAGCCGCCGCCGCCACAGCCACCTGCGACCCTGCAGACGAGAGAGCATCCCGTCTACCCGGCGGAGCTGTCCCTCCTGGACAGCACCGACCCACGCGCCTGGCTGGCTCCTACTTTGCAGGGCATCTGCACGGCACGCGCCGCCCAGTACTTGCTGCATTCCCCCGAGTTGGGTGCCTCTGAGGCTGCGGCGCCCCGGGAGGAGGCAGACGGCCGGGGGGAGCTGGTGAGGAGGAGCGGCGGCGGCGGCGGTAGCAGCAGCAAGAGTCCTGGGCCAGTGAAAGTGCGGGAACAGCTGTGCAAACTGAAAGGCGGGGTGGTAGTGGACGAGCTGGGCTGCAGCCGTCAGCGCGCCCCTTCCAGCAAACAGGTGAACGGGGTGCAGAAGCAAAGGCGCCTGGCGGCCAACGCCAGGGAGCGACGCAGGATGCACGGGCTGAACCACGCCTTCGACCAGCTGCGCAACGTTATCCCGTCCTTCAACAACGACAAGAAGCTGTCCAAATACGAGACCCTGCAGATGGCCCAGATCTACATCAACGCCTTGTCCGAGCTGCTACAAACGCCCAGCGGCGGGGAGCAGCCGCCACCGCCGCCAGCATCCTGCAAGAGCGACCATCACCACCTTCGCGCCGCCGCCCCCTACGAAGGCAGCGCGGGCACCGCGACCGCAGCGGGGGCCCAGCCAGCCTCCGCAGGGGGCCAGCGGCCTACGCCGCCTGGAAGTTGCCGGACTCGATTTTCCGCCCCGGCTTCCGCGGGAGGATACTCGGTGCAGCTGGACTCTCTGCACTTCTCGACTTTCGAGGACAGCGCCCTGACGGCGATGATGGCGCAAAAAAACCTGTCGCCTTCACTGCCCGGGGGCATCCTGCAGCCAGTGCAGGAAGAAAGTAGCAAAACTTCGCCCCGATCCCACAGAAGTGACGGGGAGTTTTCCCCCCATTCCCATTACAGTGACTCAGATGAGGCAAGTTAGGAAGGTGACAGAAACCTGAAAACTGAGACAGAAACAAAATCGCCCTTGCCCAATGAGCTGAAAGCCCCATGGTTAAATTTCCCCGTACCCTTTTAATTTTTGCTCTGCGATTGTCGTTGTTTAGCAACGACTTGGCTTCATATGGCAGCTATATTTGATGGTTTGCAAAAGCCGCCGCTATTTCAAACTTCCTATGATCCATATTAATGAAAACTTGCTGTTAAAGTTCTGTTATTTCCTCCACCCTCTCCCCCTGTAGGTAGATAGGTATAATTATATGTACCCAAATATGGCATCATTTTTCTAGTTCCCTGCTGCCAATACGCTGCTAAAACGTCGCATTTTCTTCTCTGTCGCTGGTTTGTGTTTTAATTTATTTTATGCCCTGGGCATTCATCCCTGTAGGTTGCGCGCTCTCACGTGTGGGAGAATAAGTATTCCGAAATACTTTCTCAAAATGTATCATGAAATGCAAAATTAATGGCTCCAAAGTGAATAACTTTTGACTATGGAACGTTAGAAAACAGGGAACTCTTAGGTTTATATATTGTATAAACATACCCAGTATGTATATCGGATAGCGATAATGTTGGCGTCTTTTAGGAAACTTGACGCACGCACTTTATCAGCCGCTGCTGCTGTGGCTTCAGGACCTAAACTCAACTGCCAATTGCAGACCAGTTTTGTGTTGTTGTTGTTATCGTTGTTGTTGTTTCAAACACGGCCACTTATAATCCTTAACTTCTTTGCAAATGTTTGTTTAAAAAACTAAAATTTTAAAAAATCCAGTAGTGTCAAAACATTTGGTCAATTTTACTTTGCTTTGTTAATGTTAGGAAACTTATTTATTATTGATTGTTTGCTACCATTTCTACTTATCTTGATTCATTTTTTTACATTTTTCTACTCGAGATCGTTTTATTTTAATTTAGCAAAGCCAACTGCCATTGTTTTATGTATTTTCTTTTGCAAGTGATAAAAATAAACATGGAAATAACTGTATTTGTCACTTATTCCATTCTAATATAAGCATTAAAAAGTTTTGAAATGACCTTGAAGACTTGAACTTAGTCCTCTATTAAATGCGAATCTAAGAGTTCTGAAGAAAAAGTCTATCATAAACACTGTAGCTTCAAGCTGTACAAGCGATCACATCAGTAAGTTGTTAGGTAAAAATGTTCCCCAATTTTGTAACCATTTTACCTCTTTGATAGCCTGGATCTTTCTAGTCTTCCTCACTGCTGGCCCCAACAGCCTTTGCAAGGGGATGCACCTGTTTCAGATCTCCTAAGACCTCACCAGGAGTAGTGAACTTTACCAAGATTGCTTAGTCCCACTTCATAAAAAACTTTAGCCAAGTTGAAGGCTTTTGCCATAGGTCAAAAACACACAGCACAAGCTTTCTCAATTTCTCTCTCTCTCTTTCCTTTCCTCCCTCCCTCTCTTTCCTTCAGTGGTGGGTGGGGGGTGGGGGTGGCGCGATAGGGGTAAGTTGAAAGCTGGAGCAAAAAAGAGAACAATGGACAAAACTTAAGGGGAAAGGGCATGGGGTTCCCTAATTCAAAAATTAAAAGCCCTAGGAAATTGTTGCCCTCTCCTGCTTCCCCCCCCTCCAAACAATTCTGCTTATTCCACTATAGAAGATAATGTTTGCTTTTATTTTGTCTGTCTGAATTAGTTCCTATGTAGAAAATGTTTATTTTTTTGAGGCAGTTGCAGAAACTAAACGGTACAGCCACTCTCACCCTCTGGGTCCTCACCAAGGAAAAGCCTATTCTGGGTGTCAGGATCAAAGATTTTGAGAAGACAAATATAGTGCGTGTGTAGAGACGGTAGAAAGAGGAATTTTAAAAATGTATTCGTCAAACGTGAGAGTAGAACTATTTGTTAAACTATAGATTGGGCGACTTTCCACAGGATAAACATCAATGAATTTGAAAAGTTGATTTTAAGCCAAATCTTTTATATTTTGTGTCTTCATTAGGATATCAAATTATGAGAACAAGGAAGCAGGGCGGGGCGGGGGTAGCCAGAGAAAGTTAAATTAATCGTTCCAGCATCATCCTCTCCCTCCAGCACCTTGAAAAGGGGAGAGCGCCACAAACTAGTTCTGCAGTAAAGTAACTCGCGAAGGGGCTCAGTTCTGATCTGGAGTGAGGAACTGCGGAACTAGCTCTTGACTGACCACCTGGGTTTCCATGGCTTTCAGCTGAAGCCGAAGCTCGAAGCTCCAGGGAAGCCAAGAGACTCCGCCAGCTCTGAGAAGTGAACGGTAGCTCCCGACACTTTCCAGGGGCAGAAACAATGCACCTGTCCCTTAGATAACCTTTTGCACCGCTGAGTTTGCCGTGCTCACGATAAACATCAGGAATCTTCAGGCTGCTGAATAAATCAAGCGATTGCTTCTCACACATTTCCATTCTGCTCTCAGTAAGTAAATTCAACAGGCATGGACACACAGCAACTTTGCAGGATGAGCGCACACATATTTTCATAGTTATTTGGCTTGGTGTGTTTCTATACATGTGTAGAGGGAGAGAGAGAAAACGACCTAGAATTATTTGACCTGTTATGAATCTGAGTTGGGTAAGGGCAAGATGGGAAAAAAAAAAAAAACTAAAGTTGTGATTCTTTTTTCTCAGAGAAAGTGACCTATATTTCATTTTTTCAAAACCATGTATGCTCATTTTGTGTTGACCCCAGGGCGGGGGAACATCCTCCAAAGCTATTCTTTTTCTTTTTATGGACTTATAGAAATTTCAAAATAGAAATGACATCAAGAACATCGTCCTTCCCATCTTTTGTAAATAAGGAAACTGCTGCCCCTAACTGGCCCCAATGTCATACAATCACAAGTGTCAACATCCAGACTCGCTGTAATTATTCCCATCCACTAGGTCAACGTGCCCACAGACTTTTTTCTCTAAGAAAATCCATGGAAAAGAGTTACGGCTAGGCAAATATTTAGGGTTTTCTCTTGAACCACAAAGATAGATATTTATGTTTTTAAATGCTAGGGGCATTATACATGAATCAGAGATGCTGCAAACTTCATTTAAGGAAGTCATTTTACATGTCTTCTCAAGAGAAAATAGCTACGACAGAATATCACATTGGAAATTCTATATCACTCTGATTGAAGAGTGAGAGCGAATTCTCATCAAGACATGCACAAAAAGCCAAATCGCTTTGTGTAAATTGAGTGCTCAAAGTTCAAATGAGGACTTTAACCTCTTTTCTTGCCTTCACTCTATTTCTTTCTTTTTATGCTGGCATTTCTTTGAAAGAGATGTACAATCACATTTCCATCTTAGGGTTCTGCTATAGAGTTTGCATAACAAACGTTTGGCAGCCTGCTCTCTTACACTCCATTAACAAGCTGTAACATATAGCTGCAGGTTGCTATAATCTCATTAATATTTTGGAAACTTGAATATTGAGTATTTCTGAGCGCTCATTCCCCATATGCCAGACCACTCCTGCCATGCTGACTGGTTCCTTTCTCTCCATTATTAGCAATTAGCTTCTACCTTCCAAAGTCAGATCCAAGTATCCAAGATACTAGCAAAGGAATCAACTATGTGTGCAAGTTAAGCATGCTTAATATCACCCAAACAAACAAAGAGGCAGCATTTCTTAAAGTAATGAAGATAGATAAATCGGGTTAGTCTTTTGCGACACTGCTTGGTGCTTTCTAGAGTTTTATGTACTTTAAACAGCTTGTTTTATATCCTGTCTTTGCCTTCTACCGCACCACTTTCATTCGTGAAGGCTTTTGGCTCACCACCCTTTGGGAAACTTACTTGATTTCGTAGAAAGCTGAAGAAAGATTATTTTTGGCAACTGGCAAGTTCAAACATTTTCTCTGTGGGACATTGTTAACTGGGAGTCCAGTGAAACAAGAAAAACGGAGGGGGGGGGTTAAGTTTCCATAATCTTAACTAACGCAGGACCAATGCTTTCATTAGGCCTTTCAATTGATTTTAGAGATTGAAATCTGAAGAAAGCAAGCAGTCTTTTATCAAAAGCTATCTGGGAATTATTTCTCTCCTCTGTTCATTTGACAGTTCAAGAAAGAGATGATCAACTTTGTCATGGCAGTTTCAATCCCCAGTCAGAATTGGAAACGAAAAGTAGCAGACCTACTTGTCCATTGCAATCTAGACTTGTCAATTGCAGTCTGGAAAACCCAGCAAGTAGCACTGGTGAGTGTTCAACATGAGGTCTAGCAGTTACATTATTTGCAACTGTTTTTGCGGGAAGGGGCGGGAGATCTGGGGGAGAGGGGGACGGTGGGCACGTAATAAAGGTGTAAGTTTCCTCGCTGTTTTGACTCTACTCTCACCAGCCACCCTCACCCCAGGGCTGAGCAGAGAATCCCAGACGCCAACCTTGGAGGTGGCTTCCCTTCCGCTAGGCCTCTAACAAGGATAGGCGAACGGAGAGGAGAATGGGTTAAATCCCGGGACGCAGGGGAGAGTTAGGGGAGGAGAGACGTCGGGGGAAGATAAAGAAAAGGACAGGAACCAAGAAGCGTGGGGGTGGTTTGCCGTAATGTGAGTGTTTCTTAATTAGAGAACGGCTGACAATAGAGGGGCTGGCAGAGGCTCCTGGCCGCGGTGCCGAGCGTCTGGAGCGGAGCACGCGCTGTCAGCTGGTGAGCGCACTCTTCTTTCAGGCAGCTCCCCGGGGAGCTGCGCGGCCACATTTAACACCATCATCACCCCTCCCCGGCCTCCTCAACCTCGGCCTTCTCCTGGTCGACAGCCTTCTTCGGCCCCCCACCGGCAGAACTCACAGAAGCGAGCGACTCTCGCCGCCTTCCGTGGCTGGCCGGGGCCCCTCTCCTCCCCCAGCTTCGCAGCGGGAGCCGCCACTGCCCACTGCACCTCCCAGCAACCAGCCCGGCAAGAAAAGAAGCTGCGCAAAGGAAAAAGCCCGGCACTGCCAAGGGGAGGGGAAGCTGGAGGAGGCGGCGGCGGGAGAGCTGCGGGGTTGTTAAGGAAAAGTTGGGCTGGGGGTGGGGGGCGGGTGAGGCACCTGAGGCAGTGAACCAGGACCAAGGAGCGGGCGCATCTTCCCGTCCAGGGGCCCTGCAAACGCGATCCCCGCCAACCCGCGCCACTGCCAGGCCCGGAGCCTGTGGCGGAAGATGCGTTCCCTCTTTCTGGCCACAGATACAGTTCTTCAGCCCTTCCCTGATTCTAAAATATTTGACAGGCTATACGTAGCCGGATAGTGTTACAGTTCTTAGCGTTCACACGTTGATTGAAATGAGTGCACGGGGCATTGTCTGTTTCAGGACTGGGACGTGCGTGTATGACTTCTCTTTCATTTAGCTCCTTAAGAAAAGCAAAACTAAGCATTTTTGAACAAAGATTTTGGGGCCTCTCGATATCCCAGGCTTTCACCCCTTATTTCAGTCCTGCTTTCTCCAGTCCGAAACAAACAAGCAAATGAAATACGTTTTTGCTGCTTCGTCCGCAGAGACGTCAGGCCCATGCTCCAAGTTCTCACTTTTTCCCAGGGAAACCCGACGTTGCCTCTATAGGGATGAAAAACAAGATGCTCTCCGCTATATACTTTTTTAAAAAAATTCTGTTGGAAGAAATAAGAGATCTGATAAAAGGAAAGGTGTTCTGATGACCAGCCCATTGACCAGGCCCAGCTACAGTCAGGATGAGGAGGGAAGGTGGAAGCTAGGACCTGAGGTGGCTGTCCTAGCACTTCTCAAACCAATAGATGCCATGCTCTTCTGGGCCACTGGCCACGAATTTGTCTCTTCCAGAGACTTGTTCCTCACAATTCTTCCTACTTTCCTTCCCCTACAAACTCTTGGCACTAGGGTGCTAGTGAGGAAAGGGCTCGGATTAGGAGGGATCCTCAGGCTGAGACAGGAGTGAGGTAGCATTTGAGGAAGGAGTAGCCACCATTTGTGGTCTTTATATCTTAAAGGCCACAAGACTAGGGGAAATCTGAAAACATCCCGCCACCAGCTGACCAGGAGGGCAGAAGGTCAGTTCATTTTCAATAACAGTATCTGCTTCTGGAAACTACCTAGTGGCAATATGCAGGACTTTTTTCTTTACATTTTCTTATAACCCAAGAGATGTTGATTCACTGGGTCAAAGAAAAATGCCAGGAATCTGCATACAGCATTCTTAGAGGAATCTGATGCAAATGGAGTCAAGACTATACTGGAGACTATGCAAGACTATACTGCAAATGGAGCCAAGATTATACTATAATGGAGCCAAGACTATATATGAAAGTATTGAGCTGAAGGAGTCCCTGTTAGACATCTTCTTGGGATTGCCTATGAAAATGGATACTGGCTAATGCAGGTTTCCCCTGCTATCTGAAAGTAGAGCATTCCTGTGAAACCTTTCATAAGCCAAAATGGCATAAATCAATGAAGCAATTATCATTAATTTACATAGAGAAATTTTTGAGCATTCCCAGGCCCCCAAAATAACCTTTCTTATCTTGCTAATGGATACATGAAAGAAATTGAGATAAGCCCCAGTGCTCACAGATACAGTTCAGAACTATGACAGCTAGACACTGAGATGCTGAGTGTAATTCCTGGGGAAGGATCTAGGCAATGTCACTATCGCTGCTGGGGGTGTGCTGCTGGCTCCACAATAGCTAGTAAACTCAAAAATCCTCTTTGGATTGCCCTGAACAGCAGAAACAAGCACTAATGTAGGTCTTTCATAAAACAGGTGTCCTAACGTGGCCCCTCGAAAAGCAGGAGATATCTGTAATCCCCTTTTGCCTTCTTTTGTAAAATTCAGTCATTTTTTCCAAGAAGAGAGCAGCAGGCAACTTAGCTTCTTGGATCCCATGAACTTGACCTGGTTGCTTTCAGGTTATTGGTGCCTGAGACAATATGCTTTAGGCCTGAGGAGTCTCAACTCTAAGGTGATACCAGCTACCTTTGGAGGTAGAAGGGCAGCATTCAGGTACCAACACCTTCACCCCCGGCTCGGTGAGAGAAGCCAAATCATAACCAACGAATACTTAAGAAAAGTAGGGAATGGGAATCTTCTCATGCTACACAAATTCTAAGAGAACAGAGGACAGAATCAGGCTGTCAGGATACCGCTGGTTTAAGGTAGGTAAGCTAAGTCATATCACTGTAAGAACTCCAGCAGGAAGCATTTAGAGGACCATGGACTTCAGTAGAAAGGTCAGCCACCTATAACCTGACTGAAGGAATAGTTGTTCCCTTGTGTTGATAATGATAATCAGAAGATACAGAGAAAGTCAATTTTATGATTTAGAAGCCAATAATCTCATGAAGCAGCATGACTTCCTTTGATGACTAATTTTTTTATTCTTTCCAAACTCTTGTCCAACCACCTCTCATTCATATCCCCCCATTTTCCCCTTCTCTTCATCAATGAATGAGCAATTAGTAAGTAGTGACGGCAGAATGGCATTGGGGTTAAGCACCATGAAAGATACACAGAGATAAGACAGAGCCCCTGTTTTTATATGACTTGTCAAATCTCAGTAAAACACAGAAAAGAAGCTTTATGTCCCAGGTGAGAGTGGCCTTCTTGCTGCAAGTAAGCCCAACAGCCTTGAGGTCCTATGTTTGCCATCAGATTATTCCTTCCTTAATTCATAGGGTACCCTGTTCGTAGTCTTCATAGCTTCTCTCAAAAGTAGTAGAGATTCCAACTGGTTTGAAATCCTCAATGCCAGGGCGCCTGGGTGGCTCAGTGGGTTAAAGCCTCTGCTTTCGGGTCAGGACATGATCCCAGGGTCCTGGGATGGAGCCCCACATCGGGCTCTCTGCTCGGCGGGGAGCCTGCTTCCCCCTCTCTATCTGCCTGCCTCTCTGCCTACTTGTGATCTCTGTCTACCAAATAAATAAATAAAATCTTAAAAAAAATCCTCAGTGCTAATCTTCAAGTCAACTCAATTCCCCATCTCTTCCTTTTGAACTTAGAGGAAACCTTCATTTTGTTTCTTATGAAGTGTTGAGAGTGTAGTTATAATTTCACACTAAAGAAACTGAGGCTCTGGGAGAGGTTAAATGGCCTGCCAAAGGTAATGCAGCTTCAGTACCACAGAAAGAGTGGCCACAGAAATGCAGGTCTGCTATGAGTCTGAGGTCTGAGGTCAATGTTCTTCCCACTACACTCCACCTGCCTCAGTTGCATATTTTCACCAGTCATCTGTTCCTCCTATTCTTGGTCAGACTTGTGGGTGATAGAGATTTCTGAACTCCTTTATTTTACGTTTGCCCCAGAGAGAGGAATAATTCTCTGAAGATGGCCATGGATCCGGCTCCATTTCCAGATAATAGATTTAAGAGACAACTAGTGAGAATAATTTTCATTTAGAATGCCGGCTTTGCTCCTCTGATTCAACTAATACAGGCTATGAGTGCCTCTTACTCTGTACAGAAATTCATTTCTGTTCTCACCTAAAAAAAAAAAAAAATCCATCCATATTCTAAATAGCACATGTAGGTTAGGGAATGAGGCTAAATTTTAGGATATTATTTGAGAGTCTTGAAGAATAATGGCCTGAAATCGGGTCATTTCCCAGAATTGTTACCCAGAATCTATGCTTGTGAGGATGTTAAGGAAACTGGGCTACAATCTTTATTGTTTCTCTCTGAGGGAGAAGTAAATTAACCTGCTACATTTGTAGCTGTGGATTCATTCAGTGATAACATACATTTTTTATTCCCTTGGTCATCTGAGCTATTGGCTTTTTTTTTTTCTCTCTCCCTTAAACCTTCCTCCAAGTAAACATTTATCACTATCTTAGCAGTTCAATATGTCAATAATATCTATTTTGAAAAGTTCTGTACTTTGCCTACCATGAGTCAATAACCTATTTTTATAGCACTTTTATGCATTGATTTAAGGCAATCTCTTCTGTATTACTTATAACCTAGATGCTTTCAAGTTCCCAAGGAGTGAAGTGGCGAATGAGAGTATTTAAAAAGCAGAGTATATTTCTAATCAAACTGGAAAGTTTACAAGCAGTTACGTAGGCTACATTTTATTTATTTGAGTAAAGTTGACACATAATGTTATGTTAGTTTCAAGTGTACAACATAGTGATTCAGCAACTCTAAAGTTCATACTGTCCTCACTGCAAGTATAGCTACCATCTGTCACTGTGCAATATTTTTACAATACTTTGGATTGTATTCTCTATGCTGTATCTTTTATTCCCTGTGATTTATTCATTCCATAACTGGAAGCCCATTTTGCCCATCATTCCATCCCCCTCCCCTCCGGAAACATCAGTTTGTTCTCTGTATTTATAGGTCTGATTCTGCCTATTGTTTATTTATTTGTTTCTTTGTGTTTTGGATTCCACAGAAAAGTGAAATCAAATGGTATTTGTCTTTCTCTGTCTCATTCATTTCATTTAGCCTAACACCCTCTAGGCCCATTCAAGTAGGCCACATTTTAGGACCAAGGGATAAACTTCATACTTGCAGTGATGCCTAGATATATCACCACAGGCTATGTATTCCCCATTTCTCCTTCTCCCCACCTGCATACTGGGACAGCTCCTAAAGATTTAAGAGCGTTTTTTTCAGAGACCTAAACCCAGACTCTTTCCTAACATGTCCAGAACTGTGGTCCTACATGACACACCTGACCAAACTCCACTCCCCCAACCCATACACACATTATTTTGGACCATCTCTATGGCTCCTATTTATAAAAAGAGAGTGCAAAGCTTTACTTTGAAAATGACCCCAAAATCAGAGTCTACTTTCCAATATTTTATTCAGTGTGTCTCTTCCTGTTCCTCTCCCCTATTCCTTTTGTTCTCAACAAAGAGAGGTGTAATCTACCCAGACCAAGGGCACTAGCTATGCTTCAATGTTTTCTCACGTGTCCAGGGACTGGAGGGGCTTGGGGCATGGAGGCATGATCAGTCAGCCGAAGAGGGAGCCCAGTGCTTCTCTGGAGCTCTAGCACGAAAGGAGTCATTCAGTAGAGTCCCTTTACAAGAGTCTCCGGAGCGCTTTTCCAGGTGCCAGGCATTTTTTATGAAGGTCTCCTTTGGTGGACCCCTCCCTGTCCTCACAGTCCTGGGAGATAAAGAAAAAAAAAAATAATTCATCTTGCTAACTAAGAGTTGTCCTCAATACTCTGCTTTCATTTCTGAGTTTGTCTTCTTCTGGAGCTTCACCTCCCCCATCCTCTAAGGCCCAGTGAAGACTCACCTTTTTTCTTTTCTCATGGGACGTTATACAAAGGTCTGCATACTCCACGGGAATTGCTGAACCCATATCTAATTTGACTGTGTCACTGAAGCTGGCAGCTACTGCCCGTGGAAGAGACAAGTTCCACCAGACTTCTGTGGGCTCTACCCTCTCTTCAAATTAGATACTCTTTGCAGCCAACACCAGAACTACTCCTTCTGTCTTAAAAACTCCTACAAGGCCTTTCCAGCAGATTCTACCCATACTTTAGCTGTTTTCTTAAGCCCTGAACTCAGGAAGAGGCAAGGGCTCTCTCCTCTGTGCTCCAATGATCCTTACAAGTGACTTTATAACTGTGTTTGGAAGCACTTTTCTGTGAACCTCTAGAGTCAGGGCAATGTCTTACTCACTCTTAATTTGAGCTCAGAGACCCCCAACATGGCCTTCCAGGGTTTATCTGGAACAATAAACGCCCACCTGTGTTAGGAAGCTGCTTTCAGCAGAGCTGACCCCAGACCTAAGGACCAGTTGTCCTCTCGGGTCACAACACACCATCCCTGGAAAGCAGAGGGGTGATTGCAGGCTCTTCCCTCTTTTCTCACTACCTGCATTTTCTGGCACATTATTCCCTTCTGTGCAACATCTTCCCTTCCTCTTCATGAGCTCTCCTCTGCATCTTAATTCTCTTCTTTCAGTTTCCACCTTCCTATTATGTGCCCCGTTCTTCTGACATCCTTGGCCCCTTCCCCTCTTTATTCTTGCCCTTGATCTTGGTTTTCCAGCATTGATCCTCCTTAGCTGGCGGTTTTGCTTCTCGTCTTTTCTTTTTACCCCATTACTCAAACCACCTCTATCCCCACCCCTCTTCTCTTCCCTATTCGCCTCTCCCCTCCCACAGTCGGGGCAAGACCTGAACGGCCACTTCGCAGAGTGGCGAGCAAGGCAGCACCACTTCCACCCAGCGGCCCAGGCAAGGGCTCTTGAAAATTAATGTCTTGGAAAGATTAAAACAACAACAACAACAACAAAAACCCTGCAGCATGTCCTCTAGGAGCAACGGTGGGCTTGGGCCTGGCCCCTTAACCCTAGCAGGGAGTGGAGCGGAGGCCAGTGGGTGAGGGTGGGCAGCCGAGAGCTGAGCAAACCGGATCTCCTGTCAGAGCGAACTGAAGCGTTTTTTCCTCCCTTATTCTTTTTCACCCTGCCCTCTCTCTCCCGACAAAACCACCCAGCGGCGTTTCGGTGGCTGCGCTGTGGACTTTCGCCTCCTAATCTCGGTTAATCAACTCGGGATCACTGATGCAACTCAGCATCAGCACATCTGTTTGATCAAGAGTCAGAGATCTCTATTTCCTTTTCCGTCAGAATTCTTCCCCAGGCAGGCATCTTGCTATAGTAACCTCCATTTAATACTTGCATTATCGTCGGCATCAGAGCTTATCAACGTGTCTTTGCTCAGAAGGAGCCTTCCTCCAGCCTGCAGGACTGGCTGGGCTTGGAGGAATACCTTTTTCAAATTCTCCTTGACTGCAACCCAAGGGGGTTTCTGCTTTCAACACCAAATAGCCACTGAGTACTAAACTTCAGAATACTGCCTTGCTAAAATCTGCCTTAATTCTTTCTGTTTCTTTTCATCATGTACCCTTTTCAGTTTATTTTCATCTAGGAAATAAATAAAATTCTCCCAAAGAGGCTGTCTTCAAGGGGAATAATTTTGGCCCATCAGGTTTGTAACCTGGTTTGCAGGACATTTACAAGGAACAATAGAGGAAATGAAATGAACCATTCAGAACTGTGTCCTGAAGTTTAAAGGTAATTGATCCTTTCCCTGGGTCCTCCTGAATTTTTCAACAGTAAACTTGTTTCATCTCTAACTGATGGTTATGTTTCCCAGACAGCAGAAGCTTCAACTTATTTCAGCCTTGACCCTGTAAGTTAAAAACCATGAATAAATAGGACACCTGGTTCAAATAATAATACTTCTAGAAATCAGAGAGAGGGAGAGAGAAGGAGAAGGAGGGAGGGAGAGATTGCTACTGCCAACTTGCAGAAAGGATTTGCACCCATGAGACTTGGGGTTGCCTAATGTCTGCTGAGCCTAGAGGTGTTCCCCGGGACAGCTGGCAAATAGGGGGTTAATCATTACAGAAAATGATGCATCCTATCTTTTCAGTTTGGCTTATACAGAAGGGCAGTAAAGATTTATGCTTTAGGGGAAGGATAAAACTGTTATTTTCAGAGTGTACTTGATTCCTTTAACTTCTAAGGAAATGTAGATATAGATGGTCTATGTTATAAAACAACCTTAGCTCTTCCTAAAAAGAACTCTGATTCCAGTGCTTTAATTGTATTGATCTTCGTAGGCTGTATGTAAACTTCTTAAGCTCCTGAAAAGTTCTGGAGCCTAAGACTTATAGGAATATGGGACATCAGTAATATTTTTTAAAGGAGAAAATTCTCTTAATACTAAGTTAAATTAGGTAATACTCTTGGCTAAGTTAGCTTCCTTTCTTGTAGCATTTTAAAAAGTCCTCCAATAATTCTAACTACTGCTGATCACATTTTAATTGAGAAAAACTTATTGAGCTGGTTTATTTTCTCATGCAGAGAATGCTTACTTCTTTCTTATATTTGTGAAAAATTAATTCATGGATATAAATAAGATAGGTATATCTTATTACTGTATACCACTCTGGCATTGTGTTTTCCAATTCCAGTAAAGCAAGATTGAAAGAGCTTTCTGTCACCAGCTAGTTATTAACAAAAACAGTATTCATTGCCATTCTGGTTTTAGGCAGCATCTGAAGCTCCCTGCAGTTCGATCCTGTGATTATTAACTCATTTCCCACCAGTATCTTATACAGGCTCATTATCTACTGTCAATATTTTTATAGCCTATGAGGAGAAGTCCTGCCTTACTTCCTTTTAGAAGGGAGGTAACAGGGTTTTCTTTTTTTAAAGTAGATAAATATGTACTTAACAAATATGTTTGACTGAGGAGGTGAAAGGGGGGGAAAGGGAAGCCTAGCATCTGCTGTCTTGTGGGTTCATTGTGTGGTTAATTGCTCCAGAATAGTTTTACAGGGTGTAGGCTTTCAGAAACAAGAATTACTGAAAAGTTCGAGTCTGAAAACTTTTTCTGTTCTGTTCATACACCAAATCCTAGATAGTAAGTAAGATTTTTTGTTGTTGATGATGTTTTTTAAACAGTTTATTTCAGGGTAAACCACTTTGTTTTCCTTACACTGAGAAATACCTTAAGACATATTTTCCTGAGGGAGCTGAACTGGTACACAGTTTCCTCATTCAAGAGAATGAGTTTCACAACATGAGGCTGTCATAAGGATATATTATGACTATAACGTTAGTGTTATCCAGCATCTACTTTGTATGAACAAACAGTATTTTAAATGTTTATGCAAACATAGCCTTTAGTTCAAAGTGTGTAGTTTAAAAAGTTGTGTTTATCACCTTTCTGTATTCCCTATCTCATGGCTACTTTGATCACTTAAAAGATCGAGGCAGCGAAACATGAAATGTTGTGGTGAATTGTAATATTTTTAAATACAAATTATGATGTGTAATATTCAACTTTGAAAATGCTTCTGTCAAGAATTAGAAGTAGAAAACTCTATGTTTAGAGTTACAGCTTAAATGAGGAGTATATGTGAAGCCAATAAGTCAAATTTCATTTCTAGTTTTTCACTTATTCTGTGTACCTAGACAGGTACCTGTGTACCAGTCTGAGCCTCAATATCCTTATCTGTAAAAAAGAAAGAAAATTAAATATGAGCTTCCTACATCAGAGATTGTTGTGAGAATCACAACATATAATCACATGTTGTGAGAATCTTAACATATAAAAATCATATAAGCTAACATACATGTCAGTCAGGTTAAACCAGGTAATGCTGTGGCAAAAAATAAAGCCAAAACCTCAGTGACTTAAACAACAAAAGTTTATTTCTGATTCATTGTATCTGTACCAAACTGTAACAGGTCAGCTGGAGCTTAGCTTGTGATTACTTAGGGACCTAGAATGACATAGTAGCCATCATCTCAAACATTGCTAGAAACCAGATGCAGAGAAAAAGTCGGATCTGGAGGCAATTATATCACATTATTTGAACTGACACATATTACTTCTACTCATAATTCATTGGCCAGAATTATTCACAAGGCCCCATCCAACCACAGAGAGATCAGAAAGAACAAACCTACCATGGAAAAGAACTGGAACTATTTGGAGTATAGCATTAACTACCACCATGGTTTATGGGGTGGGAGGAATTACAAATGGCAAACTGCTCTATAGGTAAAAAGTATTCTTTATAAAAGTATACTGTGGGTTTCTGGGAATTAGGGGCAGCGTGAATTAAACTAAAATCAGTAAACTCTTTAAAGTGAACTTACTTGGAGGTCATTAAATTAAATGATACGGATATACTTCCTTGAAGTTATAGGAAACATTGGTCCAAAGCTTCCTAAAACAATGCTTGACATTTTACTTTACTATAAGCTATATCAGTTTCCTAACCTATAGGTCCATAGATGTTTACTGAGCTATCTGATTTAAAAGAAATAAAATATGTTTCTTCTGCTATAGCTCCCAGATGGTGGTAGCAGTCATGGAGGCACCTAAAACTCTGAGGGAAGGGAATCTTTCTCTATATTGAGAGACCCAAGAGTGTGGAGTGAATCCCCATCACTCTTTCATTTTCTCTGTCCTCCTGTTGTTTGGCAGTATATGCAGACATGATTAGGAGATGAACATGGAAGACAAAGGAAACTAAAGCCCTAGTTTTCTGTACAAAGAAAGAAGGAAGGCCCATGGGAGCTGCAAGGTGTTGAGGGAAATTACAGTGAAGAGGAAAATGAGGAAACCAAACCCACCAAGTTGTACATGTACTCCTGGGCTGGCCTAAGAGCTTGTGGTGAGCTCTTAGGCATGTATAAATTTGATTTGAAATAATATATTATAGGCTTTGACAATTGAGTTACAAGGTAGACCATTGCCTAGGTCCCAGATGGGCCACTGGGTAGCTTTCCCATGGTACTGATCTTAATAGAGCTATAAACACTTACAAAACCAAGTGACATTTGGACCACTGACCACACAGAACAAATCAGATCTTGAAGCCTCCACATAAACTGGTTGATTGCCTGTTGAAACAAAACAAAACAAAACAAATCAACTTTCTTCTTAAGATTTAAGCAAAACCCAGAGTTATCCTACTGTTCAACTCAGGATACAATTAAAAATTACTTGCCTTATAAAGAATCAGAAAAATGTCGACACACAAGGGAAAACACAGTCAGTAGATATTCTGATGGTATATATGTTGGAATTAACAAATGAACACTACAAAGAAGCTATTATAACCATGTTTTAAAAAGTAAGAGAGAACACTCTTAAAATGAATGAGATATTTCAGCAAAGAAAAGCAAGACATAGAGAAGACCAGAATATAATTATGGAAATCAAATACTGAATAACGTAAAAAATAGCCACAATACAGGTTAACAGCAAAATCAAGATGACAGAATAAAGTCAATAAACTTAAAAAAAATAGTTCAATAAAAATGATCCTAAACAACAGAGACCAAAAAAAAGTTTGTAAAAAAGTCAACAAAGGGGATTGGGTGGCTCAGTCAGTTAAGCCACTGAAATCAGTCAGTTAAATCGCTGAGCCTTTGGCTCAGGTCATCATCCAGGGTTCTGAGATCGAGTCCCATATCGGGCTCCTTGCTCAGCGGGAAGCTTGCTTCTCTCTCTGCCTCTACCTGTGCTCTGCCTGCTTGTGCTCTTGCTCTCTCTCTTTCTCTCTGATAAATAAATAAATAAATAAATAAATAAAATTTTAAAGAAAAAGTCAACAAAGCCTTGGGGCTCATAAAACAATACAAAAGGTCTAACTTGTATGTCATCAGAGTCCCAAAAGGAAATGAGAAAGAGCACGGAGCACAAAAATTTGAAGAAATGATGGGTGGGAACTTCCTGGATTTTACAAAAGACATAAAGGTACAAGAGTCTAGAAGCTCAACAAAGTCCAAACTTAATAATGTTAAAGAACTCAATACCCAGATGCATCATAATCAAAATGCTAAACAATAAGACAAAGAAAAAGGCCTGGAAATAACCAAAGAAAAACAATATAACTCCTCTAGGGTAACAGTGATTTGCGTGACTGGGTTTGTCATCAGAAACCATGGAAGTCAGAAAGAAGTAGAATCCTCAAAGTGCAGAAGGAAAAGAACTATCAATTCAGAATTCTGTTTCTAGTGAAAATACATTTTAGGAATAAAAGAAAAATAAACACATTTTAAGATAAAAATAGTAGAATTTATCACCACAGACTTGCTCTAAAAAATGCCAAAGGAAGTTTCTCAGAAGAAAAATAACACAAGAGAGAAATCTGGAGCTTTAAGAATGAAAATAATAGAAATAGTAGAAGTTGGATAAATATAATGGATTATTCTTCTCCTCTAAGTTCTTTCAAATGTGTGTATGCCTGTCAAAAGTAAAAACTATTGCTTTCAAAAAACATTATCTTGATTGGATTTTCAATGTATGTAGCAATAATACATTTGACAACTACAACCATGAATGAGAGAAGTAAAAGAACCTATAGGACTTTTCTACATTCTTCTTGAATTGGTAAAATATTAATTCTAAGCATACAGTAATATGATTCTAAGTATGTTATAATTTTTACAACAACCATTAAAAAAAGCTATACAAAGAAACAGTTCAAACTAAATAGATAAATTGGAGTAATAAAAAATATTGAAATAACCCAAAGAAAACAGTAAAAGGGAAAAAGACGAAGAAAATACAGAGGGAATAAAAAGAAAATAGATAAAAAATGATGGACCGAATACTAAACATATCAATAATTTAATTGAATATGAATAATTCAAAAAGAACAACTAAAAAACATTGTCAGAATGATTTTTTAAAAGGTTCAACTATATACTAAGTATAAGAACCTATCTTGAATATGATACTAGGAGGTTAAATACACAATTGAAGAAGGTACACCATGCAAACACTAATCAAAAGAAAGCTTGAGTGGCTATATTAATGTCAGACATAGTTAACTATAAAGCAAGGGAAACTACTAGGAAAATTACTAGGGGTTAAGAGTGACATTACATGATCATAATAAAAGTAAATTTACAGGAAGACATTTTAAAAATCCTGAACTTCAAAATATGTAAAGTCAAAACTGATGAAACTGAAAGGAAAAATACACAAATCTGCAATTACACTGAGAAACTTCAACATTCCATTCTCAATAATTGAAGAACATATAAACAATAAAATAGTAAGAATAGTAGTATTAAACAGCACTATTAACCAATTGGATCTAATTAACTTTTATGGAATTTCCAACCCAACAAAAGTAGACTAAATGTCTTTCTCAAATACACAAAGGATTGTCATTAAAATAGGTAATATCCAAAATTACCCTAATGCCAAAACCAAAGACACTACTAGAAAATAAAACTACAGACTAATATCCCTCATGAATATAGACAACAAAACAATCAACAGTGTGTTAACATATCAACCTATAAATAGTTACAAAGAATAATCCACTATAACCAAGGGAATTTTGTCCTGGGAATTCAAACCTCATTCAATATTTGAAAATCGGCAAATGTAATCCACCATACTAACAGACAATAGAAGAAAATCCATATGATCATATCAGTTGAAGCAGAAAGGGCATTTGACAAAATTTAACATCTCTTTATAATAAAAAATGCACAGTAAACTAGGAATAGGGGAGAAATTTCCTTAATCTGATAAAAGGTATCTACAAGATACCTATAGCTAACATCATGCTTCATGGTGAAATGATTAATGCTCTCTCCATGAGATAGAGAGTAAGGCACAACTGCTCACGTTCATCACTCAGTTCGACATCAAACCTGAAATCCTAGCCAATACAATAAGACAAGACAACAAATTGGAAAAAAAAAAAAAGAATTAATCTGTCTTAATTACAGATGATGTGCTCATATATGTAAAAACTTAAAAGTTCTAAGAAATATTATGTGAGTTTAGCAAGGTTGTAGGTTATAAGTTCAATACACAAAAAGCAATCATATTTGTTTATACTTGCAGTGAAGAGTTGAAACTCAACTTTTTAAAAAATAGCATCCACAATAATTCCAAAAAAATGAAATCTTTAGGAATAAACCTAACAACTTCAAAATACTGATTAAAGAAATCAAAGAAAACCTCAATAAATTCAGAGGCATACCCTGTTCATGGATTGGAAGACTCAATACAGTCAATGTGTCACTTCTCCTCAAATCGATGTTGATTTAACACGGTACCAGTCAAAATCCAAGTAGGAAATTGTGCAGATATAGAGAAACTGACTCTAGATCTATATAAAAAGCCAAAGGAATTTGGATAGCCAAAACAATTTTTTTTCTTTTTTTTTATTTTACATATTTTTCCAATTTATGTATTTTCAGAAAAACAGTATTCATTATTTTTTCACCACACCCAGTGCTCCATGCAAGCCGTGCCCTCTATAATACCCACCACCTGGTACCCCAATCTCCCACCCCCCTGCCACTTCAAACCCCTCAGATTGTTTTTCAGAGTCCATAGTCTTTCATGGTTCACCTCCCCTTCCAATTTACCCAAAAGCACATACCCTCCCCAATGTCCATATCCCTACCCCCCTTCTCCCAACCCCCCTCCCCCCAGCAACCCACAGTTTGTTTCGTGAGATTAAGAGTCACTTATGGTTTGTCTCCCTCCCTATCCCATCTTGTTTCATGGATTCTTCTCCTACCCACTTAAGCCCCCATGTTGCATCACCACTCCCTCATATCAGGGAGATCATATGATAGTTGTCTTTCTCCGCTTGACTTATTTCGCTAAGCATGATACGCTCTAGTTCCATCCATGTTGTCGCAAATGGCAAGATTTCGTTTCTTTTGATGGCTGCATAGTACCAAAACAATTTTTAAACAGAAGAACAAAAATTGCAAGACTTATACTACCCAATTTTAAGAATTGCTATAATATTACATTAATCCAAAAATTAATACATAAATTAGTAAATAAATAAACGGTTTGGGTGAAAGGATGGCCTACAGATCAATGAAGCAGAATACAGCACCCAGAAATAGGCCTGCATATTTACAGTTTATTGATGCAAAGTTAATCCAGTTGGGAAAAAATAGTCTCTTCAACAAATCATGTCAGAACAATTGGACATTCATATGTTAAAAACAAAAGAAGAACCTTGACCTAAACTATGTATCTTATGTCAAAACTAACTCAAAGTGATTGAGAGCTATAAATCTAACACATAAAACACTCAAATTTTTAGAAGAAAACAGTACAAAGTCATCATGACTTGGAATTAGGCAAAGTATTCATAGAATCAACGCCAAAAGCATGACCCATAAGAGAAAACAAATTGATAAATTGAAGTAATCAAAGAAGTTTTGCTCTGCAAAAGACACTGTTAAAAGAATGAGAAGATAGGGTGCCTGGGTGGCTCAGTTGGTTAAGCGACTGCCTTCACCTCAGGTCAGGATCGAGTCCCACATCAGGCTCCCTGCTCAGCGGGGAGTCTGCTTCTCCCTCTGACCCTCTCCCCTCTCATGCTCTCTCTCTCTCTGAAGTAAATAAATAAAATCTTAAAAAAAAAAAAATGAATGAAAAGACAAAGTAAAACCTGGAAGAAAGTGCTTGCAAATCTTACATACAGTGAAGTTTATTTGTACAGAATACATAAGGAACTCTCAAGACCCCAAAATGAGAAAAGAAACAATTAAGAATGATGATTGCAAGGGAATTATTCTGTATCCTGATTGTGGAAATGGTTACATGAATTCATACATGTGTTAAGATTCACAGAAATGTACACCCAAAAAAAGTCAGTCTTGCTCTTTGTTCATTTAAAAATAAAATAAAAGAAGTACTTTTAAAAATAGTCGTCATGCTTCTAGAAAAATAAAATCATTTACTAGAGAAAGTAAATGGGGAGAGATGGAAGGAACTCATGTTCGTGGCTCAAAACGTTTATACTATGGGGATGCCTATGTTGCTCAGTTGGTTAAGTGTCTGCCTTCAGCACAGATCAATGATCCCAGGGTCCTGGCATTGAGTAGCACATCGGGCTCCTTGCTCAGCTGGGAGCCCGCTTCTCCCTCTGCCTGCTGCTCCCCCTGCTTGTGCTCTCTCTGTCTCTCTTTCCCTCTCTCTGACAAATAAATAAATAAAATATATTTTTTTATACTATGGATACTAAAGAGAAGTTATAAGTCACATGCAATGACTTAATTAATATACCTAAGACCCCCTGAGAGAGAACAAAGAATGGAATCAAAATTTAAGACACTATGCTTATTAATCTTGAGGTTGACACTGGTTGGAAGACTCTAGGTTTTAAAAATAAATTAACCAAGACATACACTAGTGTGATTTAACATACAAGCTCTAAGAAAATAGATTTTAGCAAGAGTGCTATGATTTAAAAGGATGTGGAGAACAAAGGGTAGGTTCAGAAGAAAAGTATCCAGATGGTAGTTAGAAAACAAGAAAGGTGAAAAGGCACTTTCTATAATTATGCCTTCATATCAAAGATTCTGAGGTGCGTGTATATGTGTACTTGCTCTTTCCTCCCTTACCAGATCTAAGGTTCTCGAGTACTGGGAGCCAAGATAGGAGAGTCGTGGCGATGGCAATCTTATTAAGAGTATGAGGTAGAGGTGGAGTTCTCCTAATAGGGCATTGTACAGAAGTTACTTTAAAATATTAGAAACAATGTTTTTCCTTAGATAGTGTGCTTATTTGAGATAAGTGATGGTAAAGAATAGAGATTGTGGTGGATTGAACCACACCCTAACCAGACACTGACACAGTCAATGATAAGAAAAATATTGCGCACTTGTACCCACTGAAACCCTGCGCATACTGACCAGTACTTAGTAAGAGCTTAGTAAACGTGGTTTAACTGAAATTGAATGGCATCCTTCCTCCAGTTCTAAGTGGTCTCCTCAATTCTCGGCGGAAGTCAGGTCATTTGAGATAGGGTGCAGAAAATGTTAAGAGGTCAAAGAATAATTTTATCCCTTGTACTAAATTCTTTTTTTTTTTTAACAAAGCACCAGACAAATGTCTGACAAGACCGCTTTTTTTTTTTTAAAGATTTTATTCATTTACTTGATAGAGACAGAGAGATCACAAGTAGGCAGAGAGGCAGGCAGAGAGAGAGGAGGAAGCAGGCTCCCTGCTGACCAGAGAGCCCGATACAGGGCTCGATCCCAGGACCCTGAGATCATGACCTGAGCAGAAGGCAGAGGCTTAACCCACTGAGCCACCCAGGTGCCCCTGTACTAAATTCTTAGAATAACTCTGCTTCTCAATGAAACAAAAATATTATTTAAGGTGAATACAGAAAATTGAATTTTCCATGTCCTTGAAAAACATTCCAAATGCAAATCTGCACAATATCTTAAGAATTTAAAATACTCTGGTCTGAGAGGAGCCTGGGTGGCTCAGTTTGTTAGATGTCCAACGCTAGATCGCAGCTCTGGACTTGATCTCAGGGTTGTGAGTTGAAGCTCCATGTTGGACTCCACACTAGGTGTGGAGCCTACTTAAAATATATAAATAAATAAAATATTCTGGGCTGACATTTACTGTTCAAGTGCCTTATAGAGAAAAGCTGATTATATAGTAAAGATTTTATTTTGAAGGTGAATATAATTGGTTCGCTAGAAGTCACACAAATGTTAATCATTTAAAATCCCAACAAGTTAAAAATTTTGAACTATGAACACAATTTTTAATCAATTAAACACAATTAAAATCAACACAGATTTTAATCAATTAATGAGGTATTTAAGTGAAGAAAAAAATGACCTTTGGATCTGTCCTCACTTTGCCTCCTGGATGATTAATTTTCTTTCTTTCTTTTTTCCTTTTTTTTTTTTTTTTGCTTTACACACCCTGCCATAAACTTTTTTTATTTACACTTTATTGTAACTGACTTCATGTCATTTGCTCTTGCTTAATAATAATCAGTTAACAGCAAGAGCAGGTGTTCTCAAGGATGTGGCCCTTCCATAGAAAGATTCTAAACAGTCGTAAAAAAAAATCATCATAAAAAGCATAAAGATAAAACTCTCATTCTAGTATCTGGCAGAGAAAAAAGATATGTCCATGTAAAGAAAGAGTCAGGGATGGAGAACTTAAAAGGTAAAAATTAGTAGTAACCTACCTGTTCTAAATTTATTTGTTGCCCTTTGTTTTAATAGCTGTGTTTGATCAATCACACCTAGTGATGGCTTCTGCTAGCACCCCAATTTTTACATGGTTTTGTTATACCTTTTTGTGTTATGTTTAGATGTAAAAATTATAATTAAACTTTTCGTTGCATTTCTGTAGGGTTTGAGTCTGAGTGCTAATTTTTGGAGACCGTAACAATAAGCCACTTTCCTATACTCTTCACCAATGAGCAAAATTCTTTCTGTACCTCTACTCAGTATAGAAACACATTCTCTCTCCTTTCATTATCCATGTCACACACTTGAGTACCAAGTTCCCTCCAGCCTGTATTCCACTTCCATTCTTCCAGAATATCCTAGTCCAATCTCCTGGTCACATCAGCTCTAAGCGCCTTCTCAAAAGCTTCCCCATTCTTCTCTTGGTCCTTTCTCTCACCAAGTTACCACCATTAAGAATAATTTTTAGATTATCAAAGAAGATCCTGAGGCATGTTTAAAAATTCATCTATAATCTGGGAAAGCCCATCTAGCCATTAGAATATTGACTTGGATTAATTTATTAGTTATTTAGTGTCCTGAAGGGATGACACTCCAGAGCTAAAAGGAAAGGCTTAAATTAATCCAGTTCTTGGAGCAACCGTGAGGGTTAGAATAAAAAGGAGAAACAACAAGGGGAGAGAAAGAAGTGAAGACAGCTTGAGAGAGGCAGAGATGGGAGATTTATTTGATGATGATCTAGGCGATGCTGGTCCATGAAGAAGTAGGCCCCACTGCAGAAGTAACAGAAACAATTATCAAAAGAAAGGCAGATTCTGTTGGACACAAAATAGAAGCCAGGTGGTCTCCTTTCAGAGTGTTTTGACGGGAGAAGGCTCTCTCTCTGGCATCCCAACCCTAATACTGGGCCATTCAATTTGTTATTTGTTTTTAAATGAATTACTTTGGTGTTAGGTATTTCCCTATTTAAATTCAAATACACTGAGAAGGTTGTTCTGAAGCCAAAATATTATATTGACCCTTAATTCCACTTGTTTAGAACTAACTAATTAAAAGAAGTCACTTATAATAGCCAAATCCGTTAAGATGTTTCTGTATGCAAGGAACTGAAAGCCTCCTTCAAAATGAATAATAAGCACAGGGAACTTACTGGCTCACCTAACAGATAAGCTCTAGGGTGATCTGTGAGGGTGTGGGCTGATTTGATCCAGATTTTCACATTATCATCCTCACCTATCCTCTGCAATTTTCTCAGCTCTACCAACGTGGGTTGACTTTGCCCTCAGCTTGGCTTCACTAACGCCAACAACAGAGCTTTCAGTCGCTGACCATGCTACATCCTTCCTCATTCATATCCTGAGGGGAAAAGGGTCTTTTTTTCCCCCAATAATAAAACAGAAGTCTTAAACTGTACTCTCTTTGGACTAAATTAGAACACATATATTTACCCTTGAACCCGTCATTATGCCAAGAGAAATGATATTACTTTGAATGACTTAAATCCCAGAGCCCATCTCCGCTACCATAGGGAAGAGGTGGAATATAGGTGAGACAACCGCAGTGTTTAATGTGTAGACCTCATCACAGACTTTCATAGAGAAGTGCAGAGCTGGGACACTAACTAAGGGTAGACCTGGAGCATAGTATTTTAGAGATAAGTCCTGTTTTACTGGGTATCTCCTAAAGACAGTAAACCTCTTGGCAGGGTAGGTGATGCCATAAAAGAAGAAAAGAAGAGTTCTGCAAACAGCGTATCCCACTACAGGACTCTTCCCTTTCTAGCTGTAAATTCCTGTCAGAGACACAATCTGCCACATTCTCAACGTAATGATCTTAATTCATTTGGTGATTTTGCTGGGTCATTGAAAATCTGTGTCATCGTCATCTACAGAGAAGTTTCACTTACCAGTCCAGTTCAGACCCCTCTGGTAGATTTTGCTGATCCTCTGCACCGCGATGGAAATCACCACCGCCACCCCCCAACCTCTCTCCAAAAGAGGTGTCTCCTTGGTTCTGAATATAATTCTGCCAGAATTCTACCTTTCTTCTAGTCTGAAATGAGCACATTCTTATATCACATTGAAGTTAGTTAAAAACAAAGATAAGAAATAACACGGAGGACATAGAGAGATGGAGAGGAGAAGGGAGTTGAGGGAAATTGGAGGGGGAGATGAACCATGAGAGACTATGGACTCTGAAAAGCAATCTGAGGCTTTTGAAGGGGTTGGGGGGTGGGAAGTTGGGCCTGCCTGGTGGTGGGTATTGTGGAGGGCACGTATTACATGGAGCACTGGATGTGGTGCATAAACAATGAATTCTAGTACACTGGAAAGAAATTTAAAAAATAAAAAATATATTTTAAAAAAACCCTAAGCTATGGGGATAAAATAAAAAGCATACCTGTTCCTTTCAGAAGAGAAATTGACTGGGAAAAGAGGTAAGGAAAATTTCAAAGGTAATGTGTTCTAGCTTTCTTTGGACACTGATAACATGAACATAGGCATTCGTTAAGATTCATCTGTACACTCAAAGTCTATGCTTACTACTCTATGTAATTATACCTCAATAAAATAAAGGAAAAAGTCCTCCAATCCCCCCCACCAAAAAAAAAAGCAACTAAGTTGCTTTCCATTATTTCTAAAGAATTTCACCCTTATAACCTCAATCTTGAAGACTTACGATCAATCAACCTAAACCAAGTTAGATATTGAAACCATTCTGCTTTTAAACACTTCATTTGCCAGAATAAACCCTTAAAATGAAGAATGCTAACAACTATTTATTTATTTATTTTTAGAGAGAAAACAAGAGAGCCCCGAGAATGCAAGGTGAGGGCAGAGGGGTACATGGAGAGAGAGAGTCTCAAACAGGCTCTACACTCAGCATGGAGCCCAATGCTGGGCTCAATCTCAAGATCCTGAGATCCTGACATCAGCTAAAATCCCGAGTTAAGTGCTTAACCGAGTTACCCAGGCACCTAGAGTGCTAACAACTATTTTTAACTAAATAGGACAAGCTAAAACACTAGTTTTAGCCCCTAGTTTCACATTAAAATAACCTGGGTGCCTTGACCTTTCCTCAAGTAACTCTGATTTAATTAGTCTAGAGTGAGAACTGGGCCCCAACATTTTTAAAAAATACCATTATTGAGATATAATTCACATGTTATAAAGTTCACTCACTTAAATTTATACTTTGTACATTTAAAGAGTTGGGGTACCTATGTTTTTAATGCTTCCCAAGAGTTCTAATACTCATATAGAGGGGGTTGAGAACCACTGAGCAAAAGCAAATTGTTAAACTGAGACAACTTAATTGAACTATAAATTAAAAAAATACTAAAGATATTCCAAAATTATTGTTTCAAAAAGTTAATAGACTCTAGTTTTTAGAGCATTTTTAGGTTCATAGAAAAATTGAGCATAGAGTACAGAGCCAAAAAATATTTTTTTAACTATTAAATTTGTAAATTTAATTTAATTGGCTTTTTCAGTCTGAGGAAAAAAAACCAGGAAAGTTTTTAATGAAGTCCATGTTTTCATAGAGAAAAATTCACAAAATGATAATTCTCCTTACAAAGAGTTCCTTTGTATGCATTTAAAATATAAGGTGGGGTTACCAGGGTGGCTCAGTGGGTTAAGTGTCTGACTCTTGATTTCGACTCAAGTATGATCTCAGGTTTGTGAGATTGAGCCCTGCATTGGGATCCCTGCTGGGCATGGAGTCTGCTTAAGATTCTCTCTCTCTCTCCCCATTCCCATACTCCCCCAAAATAAATAAATAAATAAATCCTTAAAAAAATAAGGTAAAATTATAATAAGATTTTCTCTCTTTTTAAAAATCTATTTTACAACTTATTGATCAACAGATTCTTAGCTCTCTTTTATTGGAGAAATAATGCACTCACAAAATTTCTGTGATAAGTAACTGAAAATATCCAATATTAATCTTATTCTTATGCATTCTTTTCTACCTTGGATATAAAAATTGAAAAGAATTGCATATATATATATATATATAAACATATATATAACAACAGTGTTGTCATTTGTTTTGAAAGAAATATGGATCATTCTCAGCTAAATTTGGTTTACAGAAAACACTTATAATCAGAAAAGTTTTGATATGGAATATTTAGTATTAAAAGTTTTACCTAAACTCTATAAAGTAAGGGGTGATGACACTGGTAGTTTCTGAACTGTAGTGAAGCAAATAGAAATTTGTGTACCTACTTGGTAAGTTTAGACTGTAGAGTCAACTCATCAGATCCACTTAACAACCAAATACAATCCTTAGTGCTGGGTATGAAAAAAGTAGTAACAGAAAATGCAACATAGGGAGTCCTGGGTGGCTTAGATGATAAAGCATCTGCCTTCAGCTCAGGTCCTGATCCCAGGGTCCTGTGATCAAGCCCCACATCAGGTTCCCTATTCAGTGGGGAGTCTGCTTCTCCCTAGAGAAGGGAGAAACGGACTTTGCTTGTGCTACTCTGTCTCACGCTCTCTCTCTCTGTGTCAAATAAAAAAAAAAAAAAAAGGAAACATAGAACAGAGTGAATAGGAAAGAGAACTGTGGAGTCAGAAAAACCTTATTGGGGTTCTCCATAAACTGTCACTGTGATTTAGGGAAGTTTCTCTCTAATCTTAATATTCCAAACAGAAAAACTGGCGAAAGTTAATAGTATCTATTTCCTAAAGCATTTGCAAGGATTAAATGGGAACAGTATATGAGAAATGCTTAGCTCCTGGCCTGATGTATAAAACTCAGGAATTAGCAGGATAGCAATGACGTTATCATTTCCATCTGGGAATGGAAAGCTTCTGTTCTTGCTTCTTAATTCTTGCTTCTGAAATATGACCATGAGAAAACACAGGAAACACACACACACACACACACATTCGTCTTGGCTTCTTCTTTCTTATGGTACTTCATGGTTGCCACCTTTCTCCCATTTCCATGTGGACTGCTACTCCTTTTCTCCCTGAGAACTCTTCCTGGTTAATTGAGGAAAGAATTGAGGCCCTTGCCCTGTTTTTCAGATGGGACCGTAGGCTCAGATTACGTCAGGGGGGTGATGCAACTTTTCAGATCTACAGACTGAAGGGTGGGATTCTTTATCTGGAATACAATACTCAGCCCACTTAGGTCCCTGGGCACTATCCAGAGTGTGCCTTCCTCTAGTTTCCCCCCAATAAGTGTTTTTCCAGGTTAATGTGTGTGTGGGTGGGTGTGGGGGTGATGGGGGTCAAATCATGCCACCCTTGCTTGCTCAGTACCCTTTCTTCTACTTTTCCTCCCACATTTTGGCAATGCTATTTCAATCTTCTTTGCTCATTCCTAATTATCTACCTGATTTCTAAACATCAGAAATCAGCTCCTCCAATTACATGACTTAAAATACTATTCATATTCTGATACCTCCAACCTGAACCCCCTCCCTAAACTCCAGCCTCATCCATGGAACTTTCCACTTGATCTCTTCATTTGGATGACCAATAGACATCTCAAAGCTAACAGGTAAAAAACTGACTTCCCGATGGCTCTTTCCTACACAGGCTGTATATGCAATCTTTCCTCTTATAGGCAATCTCTCCAACTGTCCAGATTAAAAATCTTGTAGTCATCTGTAACTCTTCTTTTTCTTTCACATCTCACACACAACCCATCAAACAAATCCTATTTGCTTCCCTTTAAAAATATATCTGGAATACAACCACTTGCCATCATCTCTTGCCTGAATTATACTAAAACCTCTCCCTGGCCGTGCCCTTGCCTCTTCCAGTCTATTGTCAACACAGCAGCAGGTGATCCTTTTAAAACACAAGTTGGATCATACCACTCCTCTGTTCAAAATCCTCTAACAGAGTTTGTTTGTTGTTGTCATTGTTGTTGTTGTTTGCTTGGAGTGAACCTAAAGTTACTATAATGGAGCCAGGCCCTACATATTTTAACTTCTTGTTATTCCTGTGATCCAGTCTTGGACCCCTCCAAACATGCTCCATAATGAAGAGCTAAATTTTAAGTCTCCTTAGGGAAGGCTATTTTTTTTTTAAGATTTTATTTATTTATTTGACAGAGAGAGATCACAAGTAGGCAGAGACACAGGCAGAGAGAGAGGAGGAAGCAGGCTCCCTGCTGAGCAGAGAGCACTATGCGGGCTCGATCCCAGGACTCTGGGATCATGACCTGAGAGGAAGGCAGAGGCTTTAACCCACTGAGCCACCTAGGCGCCCCCTGTGGGTCTATTTTATTAAAATCGTCACAGGGATTTGTTTAATCCTTTCTTAATGTGTGTGTAACATCAACATGGCAATTGGTTTCTTAAAGGATTTATTGCCAGGAATTACAAACCACTTATTATTGTGTATTATTGTGTTAATATAATTATGAAATTATACATGAGTATGTTCACTGTGGGTAGCTGAGAATAAAAAAGTTTCCAAGATTCCTAGTTCATATTTTGCTTCAGAGTCAGAACTTCCATTTCTCAGTGTTAATCTCTCTGAGGTGATAGAATGCAAAGGAGTGAAATAGAATTAAGATTATACATTTAATGGTTTCCCCGAATAGTGGGCTCTTAATCTTCATCCAACTTTTACCCACAGTCTTAGGTTAAACCTAGAAATATTAACTCTGAAGGGAGCAGGGTTGGAAACCATACTTCTTAACCCTTATTTCCACCAATATTACACATGGACAGCAGGGGCAGGGTCACTGTCAAACTAGTGAAGCTCAAAATTCAAGGCCCTCACTTGTACAGTACCTTGAGCACTTGGAGTTGTTGGGAGTTGTGGAGCATTCCAGGTAGGGAAAGAAGTCCAGGTTGCAATCAAGAAGCATTTCTATATGAGCTTTTCTGATAAATCAGCTAAGGACATCTCAGAAGACAATAGGCTAACTCTCCAAGTCCCCAATATTTCACTCTGATTTTTCCATCCTAACTATTCACTTCTTGGCTAATTTTGTATTTATGTTTTTAAAGAGGCAACTCCCAAACTCTCTCGGTTGTGCAAATTTAAGGCTACATGAAGTCTCTATCTACCCTGATGGATGGTTAATTCTTATGAATGTTGTTGACAGTTGATCCAGTCACAAAAGATTAAGAGTTGTCTAAGATAATCAGATTTCTTGTTTATGAAGTCAAATTAAGTGCCAAAATGACTGTTAGAATTTAAAAGGATTATTTATTTTGCTACAATGTGGGGATTTTACCATGTTTGATAGTACCCTGATTGGGAAAAAGATTAACAGTAAGAAATCTTAGCAATTCTACTACAATTGGTATGACACAGTCAAAAGAGCAGTTCACTCATTCTCACTGTAAAAATGTGGTACCACATATGGCAATTGAGTGACTTTAGACAAAAAAGTAGTAGAGAGCCATTTTTAAGACTCGATGATAATTCATGAGGGTATTCAAATATTTATGATCTTGTCATCCTCAGAATAGGTTTAGAGTCTAGATATTTCAATCAAGGGTCTAACATGATTTATAATAATCATTTGATTAAGCATTCCTGAACCAAGTTGTTTTTATTCACCTGTTAGGAATAATACTCTACAAAGGGCTTGCACTCATTGATTTCCAGCTTATCTTCTGAAAAAGCCTCCTAGTAGGGACTGTATGTTCCTTTAAAATTATTGCTGGCTATAAAAGTGGGCACACGCATGCCAGGGTGTGCGTTCGGCAGCTTTTACAATGCTCCCTGGGTGTGCTAGGCCTCTGGGGCAGGGAGCCAACAGCGAAGCTGCCATCATTCAACAGTATAAAATGCATACTGTGGTGTGTCATCGCAATTATTCTTTTTTATGGCTTTGAAAGAAGCTCCACCTTCCCTTTAGTTATTTTAAACATTAACCTCCAGCTTCCAGAAGTAGTCAAAATGGTTCAACTCTGTTTTTCCCTGAGCAAGATGTGGTTCATTAGAAACTAACAACGCCTCACTATGCAAACATTTTCATCCATTACAAATCCTAACCTCAAACTATAGGAGAAATTCTAGGGGAAAAAAATCTGTGGAAGAATTCCTCAAGAGGGTATATTTTCCGCTTAACTAGCAAAACAAATCTGAGAGGAATATTTTCAAGAGTAAATGTGTTCTAAAAATTTGGGATTATGGGGTGTTTTCATGATATGCATATTGATGGATTTTATTCATAATATTTTTTGAGATGAATAAAATATATTTCATAAATCATTGGATTCATTTTAAAATGAAACCATTACTTTCCACAAACTTAATATTTAATAATAAAGGCAAATACAGAAAAACGTTAATATGAGCAATCAGTTATTTGCTGGAACTTTAGAAGTTAACACTCATTCTCAAATCTTTTTCAAGCCAAGCTATGGAAACATGTGAAACAAATAACATTTTTGAACGAGTGGTACACCCTGGGGTTGAAATTATAAAAGAAACACTTGGAGACATTGATGGGAATGAAGGAGTGGTAAGAGTGGATGAAACTTGGTTGACACAGCTTGGAAAAATGTTACAGAAATACTGCTGCTTTCATGCAATTTCGATGGAGAAAAGGGATGTTGTATAAAGATGAGGAATGTATATAGCACTCATTAGAATTTATCGGGGGAAATATAATTGGGCAAGAAAGAAAAAATTATACTGTCTTAAAGTTGGGAAGGCTATTTAGAAATCATTTGGTTCAATTTCCTTGTATAAGGCAATCTTCTGGCTGGATTTCAATAATCACTTTTGAGAGAATCCTTTAAAAAGCCATCCAGACTTCCTTTGAACACATTTCTGAACACAGCAAAAAAAACACATTATTTTGTGTGTGGCATCTCCTTCTTTTCCCTGTTAAGCAACTGAATATGTTAGTTATGAATCACAATGGGCTGAATTTTACTATACTTTATGCCTATTAGATTTTTTTTTCCATTCTAGGAAGTAATACAAAGTCTAGTCCTTCCAAGGATTTAAAGATACCTGTCAAACCTCTCTTCCACATCCTTTCTTCCCCAATCTCTTCCCTGCACCAAAAAGTCCCAGTTTGCTGAATAATCTCTCATTTGGTATTGTTTCTTGACCCTTTGCTGTACTCTTTGTATGCATCTTAATTTACCAATATTCTTCTTAAAATGCAGCACCCAGAATTGTCATGATTCTGCCTGATATAATGGAGTTTTACTTTTGTTGACTTTATTGACCTAAGTAGTACGCGATTAAAGCAGTCAACATTTACACTGCTTTCTTAAGATCTTAGTTACACTGTTGACTTAAGTTGACCTTTCAGTCAGATAAAATGGTTCAGAGCATTTTAAAGAAATATATTGTATGGCTAAGTTAGGTCTTCTATATTTTATTCATGTGAATTCTTTATTAAATATCAGTGTAAGATTTTTTATTTCAGCCCAGTTTATTGCTTCCATTGGTTTCAGTCCTTCTTTGCAATCTAAAAGTTTTTCATCTAACCACCACTAGGTTATCCAGACCACCTAGATTGATGTCACTTGCAAATATAATAGGCAGGTGTTTTATGTAATCAGATATGTGCATGCATGAAATATGGTCTTTAGGAACAAACATGTGTTTTGTGTTCTCGATTTTCCAGTTGTTATCTATGACTTTTGCAAAGTCATTTAACCTCTCTGAGCCTCCATAAAATGGGAACAATAATGCTTACTTCATGGAGTTATAATGAGACTTAGTTGAAATATGGTATGTGAAATTCTTAGGACTGTACTTGGTCAATAACTTAAATATTTTAAATATCATTATCTTTTGTGGGTGTGGAGCAGAGGTAGAGGCAATAACAGTACAGTGGAAGAAGTAAATGTGCTCATCTGACCAATAGGAATATTCAGAAACACTTGAAAATGAAAGCAGGGGTATTAACTAGTATTGATTGATTGTTGACATATGCTAAATTCATGGGCAGCCATTTTATTATTATGAAATGACTTATTAAAACGAGCTGCTAGATTTTGAGTTCAATAATAGGATTGCAACCGTATCTGAAGTTGATTACGGCTTGTCTACATTCACTTTCTTGAGAAGAAGTGAGGCAGGAAACCCGACAGGATTTTGACCACATTGAGCACACCTGGACAGTGCTTTGGGAAGGCAGCCAGTAAGGAATATGTTTTTTTTTTTTTAAAGATGAAAAGATGAATATGCATGTAATCAATTTATATACAACCTGAGCCTGAGGCTGGAATTGTATTTCTTCCGTCTCCGCAAACCTTGATAAAATTTAACTACCTAAAGATGTTGGAGACAAAGTGAGGCTTGAGTTCCCAGTATGATTTTCAAGTTTGCATCTTCTCAGAATGGCTGTGGGCCCTAGATATCACAACTCAGAAGGCTTGGCATTGCCGAAAAGAAAAGAAATCCGCCAATATCAAGTTCTGTCCCAAGGGAGAAGTTGAGGTTTTTACCTCTTTCCTTTTAATAATAATAATAATAATAGCAGTGGGTATTTACTGAGCACTTTCTATGCCTCCTTATTCTAACAAATTTATGGCATAATCTCACATAACCCTTACAACAGTTTTCTGAGGAAGTTTCTACCAAGTTACTCCATTTCCCAGAAAAGATGACTAAAGCACTGAGAAGGTAAATAATTTGTCTGAGGCCAAAATATCTGGCAAGTGACTGCCAGGATTTGAATTTGGACAGCCTCATTGTAGAGTCTATTCTTTTCCTACTAACATAAACCAGCTTCTGATTCAGGATTTCCTGTTTTCTGAGGGTAAGTTATCTGTAGTATATCCCTAGATCTTTCTAGGGACAATAAAAGGGGGGGAATTAACAAATAACTAAGTGTTCCCTAAGTTAAGGAACATAAAGCTAAAAACTTTGGAACAAGTAACATGCTTGTTCTGTGTGAACACCACTGAGAAAAAACCATTTGGGAATACTATGAAGACTTGTAGTGGAACATCTATTGTTTTCTTTTCCGATAATCCTTTCTTCCATTTGGAAGAGAAAGGAAACTTCTACTCCACTGCACTTGCCCACCACAAATTCCATGATTAAAATAGGAATTGCCCTGATTTTATACCACTCCATCTCTTGACTTCCATTATTGGTCCAGAGGCAAGCACCTGACTCAAACTGGACTAATGGCAGGAGTTAAATGCCATCTCATGGTGATTTGTCTCAGAGATGGGCATATGACAAAAGATAGAAGAATCCAAGTCATGATTCTTCCCCACCTACTAGAAATAGGGTAGTGAGTCTTGCTTGGAGTTCTTTCTTCTTGCAGGAAGAAGTAGGTAAGAACATGAGCTTCAAGGTTGTCGATGGCTATGTCCCCCATATAAGAAGGAAATCAGAGAGTGAAGCCAACATGTAGAGAAATACAGATCTCTCTCTATATATATACAGATATATCTATCTCTCTCTATATATATATAGAGAGAGAGAGAATCATAATGACATTCAAATCTTCATTTCCAGACATTCCTGAACTTTATAGCATTTGCCTACATAAGCCAATAAATTCCCTTTTTGTCTAAACAGCTTGAATTCAAGTTCTCTCTTACACTAGTGTTGTTGAGGATGTTGTATACTGCATCCCTGGTGCCCCCAATATAGAACTCCATATGAGCATCATTTTCTAAAATGTAAGCTAGACATTTGTCTCTCTTAAAGAAACTGCTATGTTTCAACTTGAGGACAAGTAAGAATCATATGAATTAAGAGAGATCATGTCATAAAAATGGGATGAAATAAATCATTTTAGAAGACATCAAAAGAGGTAGAAGACAGTCGCCAAACTGTGGAAAGAGCCAAAATGCCCTTCACAGACGAATGGATGAAGAATATACGGTCCATACATACAATGGAGTATTATGTGTCCAACAGGAAGGATAAATACCCAACTTTTGTATCAACATGGATAGGAGTGGAGGAGATTATGCTGAGTGAAATAAGTCAAGCAGAGAGAGTCAACTATCATATGGTTTCACTTAACTTGTGGAGCATAAGGAATAACATGGAGGACATTGGGAGAAGGAGAGGAGATGTGAGTTGGGGGAAATTGAAGGGGGAGATGAACCCTGAGAGACTGTGGACTCTGAGAAACAACCTGAGGGTTTTGGAGAGGAAGGGGGTGGGGGGTTGGGAGACCCTTGTGGTGGGTATTATGGAGGGCACATATTGTGTGGAGCACTGGGTGTGGTGCATAAACAATGAATCTTGGAACACTGAAAAAAGAAAATAAAACTTAAAAAAAAAAAAGAGGGGGAATAGCATTGACTTGGAGACAGAGACCTGGGTTTAAGTCCCTAAATTTATGATACACATTTACTGGCTGATTGTTCTCTAGCAGATTACTGAATCTCTCAGAATCTCAGTTTTCTCTTATGTTAAATCGGGATAATAATACTAGCTTTAACTACATTACAACAGTATTTTTAAAGATGAAATGGGATCATGTATGTAAAAATACTTTGTAAACTGTAAAACACTATATCTATTTTAGTTAGTTAAATCTAGCCTTACAATCAAACTGGAATGTTGTCTTATATGTAAAATGATTTCTTTAAGATTGGAAACCTTTCCATTCTTCACCAGAAGTTTATAGTGCTTAAAAATAATATAATCCCACTCATCTTTAAAAGGCTTAAATTTAATCCTCCTTTACCAGAACCATGAGTTGTAGTTCCATTGTACATTGCAGACAAGCAGGAGAGTATGGCAAGGAAAGGACAAGCAAGTTATTAAAAGCAGTAAAGGATAATAAGGCTAATATGCAAATGAAACCCTAAAGCTCTAGACTGCCTGGTCTTTAATGAAGGCAAACGGACATCATTGCCTTGAAAACTCACCGTCTTTTACCCTGGTGTTTCTGAAAATCTCCACCCTGAACCCACCCTGAAATGTAAGGACTGAAATAAAGAAAAGGCAGCTTCATCTGTCGTCCTGAGAAGATCGATATTCAGAGTGAGGGATATTAATTGGAAACCACACCATTGATTTAGACCCCAAGCCACATTCATTGTGTACACATCTATTGCTCATCTGTGGGAGAGAGGTGATGCAGAAATTTAGTTTCTTCTTCTTTAACTGAGGGTTGCTCAGTTTTCCTGCCAGCGTTGTAAGAACATTGCTAAAAGGCACAAAAGCTCACGGAGGTGTCAAACAGCAGGGATGAGAGGCTGAGCTTCCCCTCATCCGTGAAGGAGTCAATTAAAGAACAAAGACAACTCTTGGATTTTAAGATCACTAGTTCCAAGTTGTTCCAGAGTTCTCATGTGTATTTTGAATTCGGTCTCCTCGTATTTCTTGTTTATTACAAGAAAAGGTAATTATGTGTTGGTTTTGTGCTTTTAAGAGCGCAATTATAAAAGCATTTAGTTTTTTCTTATATTTTGTAACCATGTGTGATCCCATTCAATCCTGTCCCCATAGGAACTGTTCTGAGATTAAACAACAACCAGCATCAGGAAAACTTCAAGGAGGACCCTCCAGTGCTTAACATCATTTCAGTTCCTGGACATTAAATGATCTGTGCTTTTTTTTTTTTTTAATCATGATTTCTTACATGTTCAGGCACCAAAGGAGTAGAGAAGGAAGGGAGAGTAGGAACAAAGCACACCCTCCAGTCAAGAGCTTTTTCACTGTTGGTTAGATTAGGGATGACTTCAACTCCTTATGTAAAGTGAACACTGTAAACTAATCTTTGTTTCTGCAATTTAGATAAGATTATTTCAATAGACACCAGTTTCAGTTTGGGGTTGTCTTTGTTTTTGTCCAATGATCTCAATGTGACTGTCATTTGACATAAATTTACCATATCTGTATTATATCTTGTGGGTTTATGCCAGGAACAAAACATTATTTGTATTTATATCAGTAGGTAAACTTTAAAGGTGCACCTGTTGACTTTTTTGAACATCAACAAAGTGCAAGTTAATAAAATTAACTGAACGCATGCAATCTGTGAAAACTATCTTTAAAGACATACATGCATGTTAATTTCATATTTATTTCCTTTTTTCTTAAATTTATGTAAGTCCATTTTAATTAATAAATTTAATGGAGTCATTATATACCCAATGTAGTTTGACTCAATATTTAAATTGCCACAAAGATAAATTACATTTGGATTGAAGGAAATGTCATGAATATGTTCTTACATTATGTAGGCCAGGATTACTTCATACACTATTCATTGCATCATATATGTTATATATATGATTCCATGATATATTACATATATTATCCATCATATGTATTACACCTGAAGTGAAAAACAAAATAAATTTTATGAAAATTAAAAGGAAATTTTTTAACAAAACATTAGTAACAAAAACAGATTTTTTTAAAAAGATTTTTATTTATTTATTTGACAGACAGAGACCACAAGCAGGCAGAGAGGCAGGCAGAGAGAGAAGGAGGGGAAGCAGGCTCCCTGCTGAGCAGAGAGCCCCATGTGGGGCTCAATCCCAGGACCCCGGGATCATGACCTGAGCCGAAGGCAGAGGCTTTAACCCACTGACCCACTCAGGCACCCCCCAAAACAGATTTTTGTTTGAGATCTCAGCTAGTCAATGAAGCTTAACAAAAAATATTCCTTAACAAAAAATATTCCTACTAATGGAACTAAATGTCTACCATAGATTTTAGGAATGAAACTCTTTGATTCTTTATAGTTTTAATAACAAAGCCCAAAATGACCAAGGATAATAAATATAAATTAAAACCCAAAACTTGGGATTAAAGATGGAGGCTACTAATACCCCTAGGAGGAAAGTCTGATTTTAAAAGATATATAAACAAATAGGTGAAACAAGAATGAAAATATAAAGAACCTATAATTTAGTTTTTGAAATAATATATTACATTAGTTTCCTATGGTTTCATTAAAATTATATTACTGTGTGTATGTGAATTTGAGAAAGGGTGTTTGAGAATATATATAATTCTTTTTTATCTGCTATAGTCATGTCTAAAAGCTATAAAATGGTCATTGAAAATTAGATTTTCTCAAAAAGATCTTTTCAAACTTACCTATTTTTTAGAAGATAAAATTCGGTAAGAGCCTAGCCATAGTAACAAAGGCATTACGAGAAGATTAAACGTGGTTAAAGGGAAAATTAAAAAATAAATTAATCTAAATCTTTCTACCTGTGTTCTAGATCTCATCTTAGTTTTTCAGAGATTAATCCATCCATTATTGTCTCTTCCCTCAAAGTCCACATCTTAAAAACTAAACAAATAAACACACACACACACGCACACACACATTCTTGTTATCTTCTATATACTACCCTGGTTTTCCTCTAGACCTAAGTCTCAATAATCTGTATTCTAACTTCCCTCCACCACTAATTCACTGCAAACCAACGCAATGTGACTTCACCCTATCACTGCACTGAAGGTTTACGCTAATGTCAAGGTAACAACCTCAGTGACAAAATTAATGGATACTGTCTAATTCTTAAATTCCTTAACCTTCTAACAGTTATTGAAATCCTCTCTTTCTAGGTTTCCATGTAACTAACACTCTCTCCTTGGTTTTCTTCATCCTCCATAACAACTTCTCATTTCCCGATCAGTCTTCTCTTCTTCTATTCTCTCTAGGCATTCTCATTTATATCAGTGACTACTAATCATCCATATGGGGATAACTCCCACTTCTGTAAGTGTACCCCACGATTATTCCTGTGTTTCACACTTATGATGTTTTCATCATGCTTCCAAGATTTCATTATTTGTCCTCAACTCTCTTCAAAGACTTTTCAACTTCTTCTATCCTCAATCTTCTGTTAATGGTTTACATGTTTATAATGTTCTAAAGTACAAAATTGTGAGTGATCCTTGATTCTTCCCTCTCCCTCAAATGTGATGTTCATTAGAGCACTGAAACCCTATTAATTCTATGACAAATATAGTCTTAACTTTACTGAGTACCATTGTCAATACCATAGTCCATACCATTATTATTTATTGTAGAGAAAATTGCTTTGGTCATTGAATTGGTCTATTTCTTTTGTCTCTTTGTATTTCTAACTATCTTCACACTTAATGACACAATAATTTTCAAAAATGAAAGATAGAGAGACCATAGTGCCATGTTCTTGTGTCCCCAAACCTGCTTAAGTCATTGTTGACATCTTTTTGCCTACAAGGAGACATCAATCTCTGTCACATAAATTCTTTATAATTAATCAGAACCCTATATTTCCATGCTCATTTCTGTTTCTCTAAGTTTTCACCCTTTCTTTTTTACCTCTTCAAAATACTTTCCATTCTCTAAATGGCCACAGGCAGCTTCAGATTTATATCTCTCTTAAATTAATAATCCCAGAGAAAAGAAGATCCCGCTTACTCCACAACGCCCTGGAAGGTCTTGTGTGGCTCTTTGTGGATTACTTGACTATTGAACCAATCCCTGTGAACAAAGGAAGGGACTGCTCCAGTTAGCCAGCCAAGCTGGATTATATGCCCACCTTTCAGGAAAGAAGTCTACTCCACCTAAATGTCATGGAATAGCTCCCTCATAATAAAGAGAAGTACTGTTCCCAGCAGCAAAGGAGAAAAATGGCTTCAAAGGAACTCTATAAGAGAAAGGGAGTGGGTAGAGAAGCCACATAGTGGACATTCTAGAATCATGTGATACTTCCTTAGCACTGCACTTCCACTC
Source organism: Neogale vison (assembly GCF_020171115.1). Lineage (NCBI taxonomy): Eukaryota > Metazoa > Chordata > Mammalia > Carnivora > Mustelidae > Neogale > Neogale vison. Next base: position 113,468,854 of record NC_058101.1, on the reverse strand, counting down.
TCCCTCTATATTTCACGTAAATGAACATTCAACCAGGAATAGGAAACACATTCTTATTATCTTTCTGAAAATCAGAATTTTCACCCAAGGAATATTGTGCTGAATGAGATTGTATTGGATGTATTAGATCATTCTAATGTCTATGTCTAGATTTTTTTTTCAATCATTCTAATGTCTATGTCTAGATTTTTTTTTTCGAGTCTAATTGTTCCAGGCTTCAGGTGGACATGGTGTGCCTCAGAGTCAGGTGGAAATCAGTCACCATGAGCTTCAGTCTTTCCCTTCATTTTCCATACTCTTCTTTAACTGTCTACCCCCTTTCCACTATCACCTCATTATTCTGGTTTCCCTAAAAAGGAATAAACAAAGAGTTAAATCATATGATATTTGGATTCAAATATTATGGAGTACTAATCATGTGCTATATGCAAATCTCCAAGTTTTGAATTGTGCGTTACTGTTGAACCGCAAATGCTGTGGAGGTGGTATACCAGCTAACCAAGTGCCAAAACGAGAGTTCTCAGGTGTCCTCTGACAGCTCAGGGTGGGGGGGAAAAAGATGTTCAAATATTCAGATAAAATACCTTTGTGTTTCGGTTTATTTTAAATCTATATTCCTGTGGACAGCACATAATGTACCTTATTCTCCCTTCTTCCTTGCACCTGCCTTTCTGCTCTCTCCTTTCCCCTTTCCTCTTTTGTTCTGTTTATTTTTCCCCTGTTCAATTTCATGAGAAAACAAAGTAGCATAGTCTACTCTACCTTTTCTTGTAATTGTGAAATCCCTCCCTCTAACTCTTTTTAAAACCTTCTCTTAACCCTCCTTCCACTGCAGAAAAAACATTTCCTGATTTTATCCATATTTTTTGCACAATGACCTAACTGGAACATAACTGCATTGAGAGCGTGTCTCACATGGCATCCTTCTGGAGTAGCTCATTTTTTCATCTCCCATGAGCAACAGGACCAGGAGGTGATTTTCCTTCTGCTGACTGCCCATTGTTCATATCATAGCATGAGTGCCTCATTCCTGCATAAAGTTTCATACTCTATAGTAGTTAAAATTGAAGGATCTGAGGCAGACGGTCTGAGTAAGAATCCCAACTCTGGCACTTACTAGATGTGTAATTTCAGGCAAGTGATAATCAAGATTTATATATTTCTGATTAACTTATTTCGCTTAGCATATTACACTCTGGCTCCATCCATGTTGTTGCAAATGGCAAGATTTCATTTGTCAATGGACACTTGGGCTATTTCCATAATTTGACTCTTATAGATAATGTTGCTGTAAATATTGGGGTGCGTGTATCCCTTCAAATCAGTATTTTCATATCCTTTAGATAAATACCTAGTAGTGTAATTCTTAGGTGAGAAGTTGGTTTTATTTTTAATTTTTCAAATTTTTTTATCTCTTTATACCTATTGACTGATCTTATATGACAAAAAAAAAAACACTTTATGGTGAAAGTCCTTTGCTTTTACCATTTTCTTCTAGTCTTTCAGTCCTTCTTAGCCTTTTATCCATCACTGCATGGTTGGAAACTTTTCTTCGATCATGAACACTATTGTTCCACTAGTCATATTGATTTTGGGGGCAATTTTAATTTTTAACTGTACCTACCCCGCTCATTACCCACCAATGATCCGTTCTCTTTCTCTCCTTGCTTTGGTTTGTAATGAAGTTTCTATCATCATAAAACATGCTCACTTTACCCAGAATGTCACTCTTCACTGCTCTTCTCTTCTTATCCAAATTCTTCAAAGAGTAGTTAACAGGGGCGCCTGGGTGGCTCAGTGGGTTAAGCCACTGCCTTCAGCTCGGGTCATGATCTCAGGGTCCTGGGATTGAGTCCTGCGTGGGGCTCTCTGCTCTGCAGGGAGCCTGCTTCCCTCTCTCTCTCTCTCTCTCTGCCTGCCTCTCTGTCTGCTTGTGATTTCTCTCTGTCAAATGAATAAATAAAATCTTTAAAAAAAAAAAAAGAGTAGTTAACAAATATGTTTTTTACTTTCTCAACAAAATCATTCATTTTCAGCCCATATTTTGGCTTCAGTCCTCACAACTCTAACACATGTCACTAGAGTCTCCTTAAATACCAAATCCAAAGAACATTTCAACCCGTTAATTATTGCATTTGATACTAGTGAGTACCATCATTTGACACTACTGATGATTTTCTCCAGCTGCTGATTCCCATGGTAGCTCATACTGATGTGATCTCTCATCTCTCTGTTCACCACCACCCTGTCACATTTGTTGGATCTTTATCTCTAACAACCTCTTTATTTATTTATAGCATCTTGCAAAGTTTCATTCTTGGGCCTTCTTTTCAGTCTTCAGAGTCTGCTAGGTGATAGCATGCTACAATTAAATCTATTGGCTTCCAAGTCTGTATTTACAGTCCAATACTCTCTCAAATTTTAGTTGTCTAGTGGACAACTTCATCTAATTTTTTTTTCACAAAGACACTACGAATTCAGCATGTTCAAACTGATCTAATCTTTATTTGCTCCACCACCTACACAGCCTGACCCAGTCTTCTTTGATGAAAAAGCCCATCATTATTTTTTTTTTAAGATTTCTTTATTTGAGAGAGAAAAAGGGAGTGCAGAGGGGAGGGGAAAAAAGGGAGGGGGAGAAAATCTCAAGCAGACTCCCCACTGAGTGTGGAGCCTGACACAGGGCTTGATCTCATGACCCTGGAATCAGGACCTGAGCCAAAAGGAAGAGTCAGATGCTTCACCGACTGTGCCACCCAGACGTCCTGAAAAAGCCCATCATTTAATCAGTTATCAAATCCTGCTATTTTGGTTATTTCTTCTTAAACCCCTCCTCTTATTTCTAACCATCTCTGCTTCGACTCCAGTTTTAACATTTCTCAGACTACTGAAACATGCTAACTACTTTTCTCTCTCTGTAATTTTGTCCCCTCTATGTCCATCCTAAAATCAACCAAAATGAAGTTTGAACAATTTGCTTTTTTTCTTACAGATCCTTTAGTGAGCAAGGAGAAGGAACTACTCTTACCAAATATTAAAACACAAAACTAGAATATATAAAACCAGGTAGCTCTGATAGGAATCAACAAGTCAATGAAATAGAACAGAGTTCCTCATCCAAAGTACCCATCGTCAAGAAACTTTTACTAGAAAGGAAGCTGTAAACAAAATTCAAAAATGCATGAGGAAATTTCAAGATCAAGAGGCTGTTGGCAGATGGAAACAGTTGCTGTCTGGCTCTTCTTCTCTCTAATATTTTAACTCCAAAGACACAAGAACTTTTCAGAATTCCCTAAGTCTCGTAACTGGAAAGCTAAAACATTATTTTTTTACTATGCCAGTAGAAAAGTATAGCAAGTCCTATCACCCTGTTTGAAGAGCAGTATTCTTTATGGTAGAAGGTGATTCTTCCCAACTTTAACCAAGCAAAGAGGAAATAATGGGCTATTACTCAGCAAATCATAAAATGAATCCCTAGAATCTCCACTTCCATAGAGGTTTCCAAACAGGTGTAAAATATAAGGGTTTCATCAAAGGAAGAGCATGTATTTCCTTGAATTATTATTTGCTTGCAATTAATAAAGAGTAATTTCTTTCTGAAATGTTCCTTTGATGGTGAAATTTTAATTCAAGCATTCCTCTATTTAGGTAATGTTTACTAAATAAACACACATGCCAGGGATTGTGGAGATGATAAAAGATTATTTAAAATACAAAGATACAGATGTAGTGAAAAGAAGTGCCATATGCACCCCAATGTTCATAGCAGCAATGTCCACAATAAACAAACTGTGGAAGGAGCCAAGATGTCCTTCAACTGATGAATGGATAAAGAACTTGTGGTCCATATATACAATAGAGTATTACTCAGCCATCAGAAAGGATGAATACCCAACTTTTGCATAATATGGAGGACATTAGGAGAAAGGAAGGAAAAGTGAAGGGAAATCAGAGGGGGAGATGAGCCATGAGAGACTGTGGACTCCGAAGAAAAAACTGAGGGTTTTAGAGAGGACGGTGATGGGGGGATGGGTGAGCCTGGTGGTGGGTATTAAGAAGGGCACATATTGCATGGAGCACTGGGTGTTATACATAAACAATGAATCATGGAACACCACATCAAAAACTAATGGTGTCTGTTAGTATGTTAGTTTGGTGACTAACATAACACAATAAAAAAAAATAAAATAAAATACCAAGGAATCCACAATATGAATTGTCGAGTTTTTTTAATTCCATACATAAATTCTATATATATTTGGCTATTTATTCCATTTAGTCTTCTCAAATAGCACAAAATTTTTTTGAAGATTTTATTTATTTATTTGACACAGAGAGAAAGATCATAAGTAGGCAGAGAGGCAGGCAGAGAGAGAAAGAGAAGTAGGCTCCCACTGAGCAGAGAGCCTGATGCGGGCCTCAATCCCAGAACCCTGAGATCATGACCTGAGCTGAAGGCAGAGGCTTAACCCACTGAGCCACCCAGGTGCCCCAACAAATAGCACAAAGTATTATTCAAATCAGTTTAAGTTGTTAGTTTTAAGCTGCTAATATTTTACTTATTTTTAACATGCTTATTTTTTTACTTGTACTCTGGGATAATTTGAAAAGCAAAATAAGTAAATGCACAGTGAGGCATATATTATTGCTGTAATTATGTTCCTTTTTGAATAAAAGGGAAAGATGAAATGTATGTTTGGTAGGAAAAATATAGGTAACTTATATTTTTTTTAAAGATTTTATTTATTTGACAGACAGAGATCACAAGTAGGCAGAGAGGCAGGCAGAGAGAGAGAGGGAAGCAGGCTCCCTGCTGAGCAGAGAGCCTAGTGTGGGGCTTGATCCCAGGATCCTGAGATCATGACCCGAGCTGAAGGCAGTGGCTTAACCCACTGAGCCACCCAGGCACCCTGGTAACCAAATTTTTAAGAAGATAAAAGCATCAACTAGAATATTAACCGCACTTTACTTTTCTTTATCCACTTGTTTCTTTTTCCCAAACTTATACTTTATCCTCAGAATGTAGATTTAAGGCAGTGAAAGAGCTGAAAAGGCAGTAAAACTGGGAAAGGAAGTTTTCTGGCTTGGCCTTCAATTATTTATTCAGTAAACAATAAAGGAGTATAAAAGTTGTAAGGGCCACAAAGTACAAAATTAGGTAAGAAGGAAATAAAGACTTAGAAAATTGAGAACAAAAAATGAGTGTCATTCATAATCACCACAGGCTCATATTTACAAGTCAGTGAATTATTAATTGGTGTCATTAAGATAATTGTGTCAACATTTGACAACAGAATGTGAAAGGAATCATGGAAAATTTTAGAAAAGTAAAAGTTTAATAACGTTTTGTGACACATCCATTGCATTTAGACTCAACAGTCTCGTTATCAAAGAGATTATTCTAAGGTAACATTTTAAATGCTTTTAAAAAGACTAGACATGTCTAAAAGAAAAAGTATGTAAGATTAGTTAAAAGGGAAAACCTTCAATGGCAACCTTTTCTTTCAGCTCATGTTTTCATGAGGATGAAAATAATGATCTCTGCCATGAATGTTGTCACTAAAACGCATTTTAAAAATATTTTAGGACGTCTGGGTGGCTCAGTGAGTTGAAGCCTCTGCCTTCGGCTTGGGTCATGATCCCAGGGTCCTGGGATCAAGCCCCGAGTCGGGCTCTCTGCTCAACAGGGAGCCTGCTTCCCCCTCTCTCTCTGCCTGACTCTCTGCCTACTTGTGATCTCTGTCTGCCAAGTAAATAAATAAAATCTTAAAAAATATATATTTTAAAAATGCCTGTGTGGCTCAGTTGGTTAAACGTCTGACTTCAGGCCAGGTCATGATCCCAGGGTCCTGGGATTGAGTCCCACTTTGGGCTCCTTACTCAGCAGGGAGCCTGCTTCTCCCTCTGTCTCAGTGCTCTCTCTCTCTGACAAATAAATAAGTAAAATCTTAAAATATATTTTTGTGAATGTAGTTCTATAAAATAGTGGAGACAGCATCAATATTTTTGGTCAAGTTCTTCACTGTAGGGATTTTCAGGTTCATTTCTATCAGGTTATACATATGTGTGTGTATGTGTGTATGTGTGTGTGTGTGTGTGTGTGTGTGCATGTGGGCAGTGTATAAATTCCTTTTAAGCTAAGTAGCTCATTTTTTTTACAAAGTTGAATAAAACAATTTCCAACTTTGTGGAAGTTTTGTCACACTTTCTATGAATTCTTAGTAGCTATAATCTTCTACCAAGATTCTGACAACCAACCATAGGATAATACAATCCTGTTCACATGTAAGAATATGGCACATGCAAGAATATGGGCCTAGACCTATAAAATAACATGTTTGTTTCCAACTTCTTTTGGAAGGAAGTAACATCAGAAAACCTGATTTGATCCTGGTCTCTCAATGTCAAACTGCTGCAAACCAGATCTCTGTTTCATTTTACCCTGCTATGGATTCTAATTTGCCTTTTACTCCACAAACTGCACTTTATGTTGCAAACGTTGGCACAACCATAGTCAGGTTCTAAAGGTCACTTCTGGAGCTTAAGAATTAGAGTAAAAAGCTGCCTTTACAGGAAAAAAAAAAAGGAATGAAAAAGTGTATTGTTTATCCAGATGACTATTTAAATTGTCTATTTTAGTAATAAAACCAGGCAACTGTATTATTGATAGTAAAACTCTGCCTAAGTAAGACCATATTTCTGTGAAGTTCACATTTTTATGTATGTTGGAGATATAATCCAGCTCTGTACATGAATAGGAGCTAAGACATCTTAAAATTAGATCTGTGTTGAAAAACAGAAGATATATGTTCTGAGGGAATGACAAACATGTGTTATTAAACAAGTCATTAAACTTCTCTGCTGTTCACTTTCCACCTGAAAAGAAGAAAATCTTTCCCTGTTCTTCATAGAGCTGCCATTGGGGTAATAAGAACTGATATTTGCAAACCCAAATTCTAAGGAAGAACTGATTATGTTTAAGGTTTGTTATTTATCACATAAGACTGTCAACGTTGCCTACCTATTTATTCTAAGTTGGTTATGCGAAAGCTAGAAAAACTCCAAAGTCTGGAAAACAACTGCAGAAATTTTGATTTGAAAATTACACAGCTATTAGTGCTGATTTAAAATGCAAAGTCCCTATAAACTTAAATTTGAATTCTGGATCAAACCAATACAGTTTACTGAAATATAAAAATTTATTGAGCACTTACTTTGTGTAAAAGCAGCAGTGTACCGGGCTGTCTTCAGGCAATTAATCATCTCATAGAATAGTGAGACTATTGAATGCTCAAAGGGAATAGAAGTCATCTGAGCAATTAAATTCATGATAATAAGAGAAAAGAAAAAAGAAAAGAAAAGATCCTTGGGGCTCCTGACTGGCCCAGTTGGTGGAGCATGCAACACTTGATCTGAGGGCTATGAGTTCAAGCCTCACATTGCCTGTGGAGATTCCTTAAAAATAAAACCTTGAGGGCCTCCTGGGTGGTACAGTCAGTTAAGTGCCCAAATCTTGGTTTTGGCTTAGGTTGTGATCTCTGGGTCATGAGATCAAGCCCCCGGTAGGGCTCCGCACGCAATGTGGAGTCTGCTTGAGATTCTCTCTCCTTCTCCCTTTGCCCCTCCTGTTTCTGTGCACTCTCTTTTTCTCTCTATAAAATAAATAAATAAATCTTTAATAAGAAATAGATAAATAAAGTAATTCAATTTTTTTTAAAAAGGTCCTTGTGTTGGCTGTCATAAAAAGAAAAAATAATGTTGATCATAAATAGTACTAGATATGGGTTAGAAAGATCTTCAAATGTTAAGTCTTAGAAGTGGGGGTTATGTTTTTAAGTTAACCTCCCCTCCACCTCCGGAAGTTAGACGGTGTCCAGGAACTTTGAGCTGACAGATTCAGGGAGGAGAAGTTACATTCCACTTAGTGTATTTTCGAGTGATAGTTAAAATGACTATCCTGCCAACTTTTCTCAGTGTTAGAGTAACTGGAACTATGCATAAGAGAAAAAAGAAGGAAGAGGTTCTGCTTTTCCACTTACTTATTACAGTTTTAGATTGCACTTCAATGACACTGCACACTGGGGCACTGTCATAAAGTATAAATGTTGACAAATGAGGTAAAAGTTCACACAATGACAATAAAACAATATTAGAATTTTGTTTCATTCATTTGGAATTTGGGTATCATGGCTTATTTCATTTTTGTCAAACTACGGCTACAGTGAGGACTACCAAGCAGTCTATTTGGCTCTTGCATTATCTTCTTATTGCATTATTGGCTTTTATAATTATCCTCTTAAAGTTGAACTATTACATCTAATCTTTTTATTTTGAGGTTAAAATTGTGCTGTGGTTAAATATATGTGAAATTTCAGTGTCAATGCAGGTGAATCTTACTCTTGGCCTTCAAGTGAATTTTGAATAAATGGCAAAAACAGTCATAATAAGGCTAATGCTGGTTTCCTGGCGAAATATTTCATTACACTCTTACACCAGTTGTTTATACTTATAAAATGCACATGTGCTAGAGAACAATATAGTCATATTACCTGTTGATGCTTACCATCCTTCCTCCCTTCTTTAAAAACTGTTTTAGAGCAGTGATAGGGTTGGACTAAAAAGGAGGAGCACCAGATAATGTTCTGGGCTTTCGCAGCTAAATAGTCATTGCTTAGATTGCCAAAGAGCACTGGGTTCTAGTCAAATCATGTATAGTCAATTCACTTTGTGTTTTTCTTCCTTGACATAGGTTAGCTTCCATCTGTTAGAAGGAAAGTGGAAACTTGCCTACATTCTTGGCTGTTTGGGAACTTCACTATGAAAGTTTCACAATAACTTAGTCTTATTTCTTTAAATTGTATATACTCTAACATTAGAGTTAAGAGACTCTTTTCTTCCAGATGAAATTTCAAGGATGACTTTATGATCTGACAGTAACATAAATGAGTATATTATGAAAGGAAAGAAAAAGCTGTAATGTCTTAATTGTAAAGAGATTTGATGTATTTTCTTTAAGGTTTCTGATGAGGTATGGCTCGCTCATTTCATTAGAATGGGGAGTGGGAATCAAAGGAGGTTGACAGTTGGTTGATGTGTATGTCTAGCTACTAAATCATTGCATTCATGCTAAGACCTCCTATGTGCTCCCATTAAATCCCATTCAGCTCATGAGGTAATATATGTACTGTAGCCTATAGCTGGGTTATTGCTGGTTTTTTTCCTCCCCATTAAATTTGCACAAACTCACATGGTCCTCTAGGCTTTCTTTTAAAGTTTTATACTTAATATAAATAGATCTCAAAAAACAAATGTTGGGGGAAAAAAGAAAGTTGTAGAAATAGATTTACAGTGTGAAATCATACTATATATATATTTTTTTCACATAAAATTGTATTTAAAAATACACACCAAATAGTTGCTTCTGGGGAAGAGTCAAGGGTAATAGACTGAGGTTGTTGTCAAAGAAAACTTTAACATCTTCTGTAAAATTCTTATTTTTTTTTTAAGTCACCAAATCTTTATTGATTTGGGGAGCTGAATAGTATGATCTCCTGTGAATTTCTCTTATTCTTTGAAACACTGTGAATCACTAGTAGTGACAGAGTAGTAGTGAAGTGTTTGGGATCCGTAGAGAGACTGGCTGGATTTTAATCGGCCATGTACTACATGACTAGGGGCAAGTCATTCAACCTTCCTGTGCCTCAGTTTCCAAATCTATAAAATGGTATTAATAATAAATAGTACCTACCTTACTAGCTTATGTGAAGTAAATGAGGTAATACACAATAGTGCTTAGAACAGTGCTTGGGACATCGCAAAGACTCAATAAATTACAACTGGTAATTAACTTTTTGATATCTCAAAATTTTTTTCTGTAGAGTTTTCTTTTTAAAAAAATTTTTTCAAATTCATTTATTCCTGGAAAAAAGTAGAAGCAACATGTATATATAAAACAAGCGTAAACATTTATTTAATGAAGCTACAGAACTGGAACTTACAAAACATTTCCTTATTTCATTCCAAGTACTAGGAGGCCTCTTGCTTCCAACTTGCTCTTCTACTTTAAAGTCATTCTCTGGGACTCTCGGTAATTCAACTGTCTGACCTCTCCCTTCTGTTTTTTCACGTGTTTCTTCTTAGCTCTGAATCTCCACAGTACAACCCAAATAGTTTCCAACACGAACACAGCAAGGATGCATTTCTTCTTTTGGCGACAGCAGCTTTAGTATTAACTGAAAAGCAGGGTGGATAATGTGACGCGCGCTTTACTTTCAGCAGACTTGTTAATATCAGCTCTGAATTTTTCATGACGGCTTCGGTAACCTGTAGCCCGGAGCTGAAGCTCTGGGGGTTTCCACCACAAAGAGGTGGATCAGCTGAGCTCTCACTTCCCATCTGGCACTGGGTGACAGGGACAGTCGGGGCGGGGGATGTGGGGGGGACGGCAGGAAACCTGAAGAAGAAGAAAGCTGATGTGGGACACCCATTGTCGTGCATAAAAGACGAAACATGTGCTGTTGTATGGATGTATCTTTGAGACACTTGTTTATCACTGGCTTCAGAATATACTTAGCCAGTGTGCTTAACGTTAGTCACAAGAACAGCTGCCGCTCGTGTAAGTAAAACCCTCATACCCAGTGGCATCCTGATTTGCCAAACCAGATTCAGGACCTCTGCAGCGAATGTCTGATGCTTCCTGGCATGCCTCATTCACCCACACAGGCAGGCGTGCGCGTGCGGGCACACACAGAGACACACACCATTGAGATTCGAAGCTGTTTGAAATTGAGAACCGTCTTAGCTATGTCCCAAGGTAACAAAATGATCCCAAGTTCTCAAAAAGCTGTGTTTTATGTCTCAAAGTCTAAAAAGAAAGTCTTTGGGGAGAGTGGGGGGCTCAAATAAATTCCTACGTGAAAAATCAAAAACAGTAAAATAAAAATAGATGAAAGGTGAGCATTTACCTTCCTTGAGTCTTACTGCGCTATCATCTTTTTAAACTCAAATATATATAGTTGTTCTCCTGTTTGCAGACAACTGGATCATTAGATACTTGATTTTATTTTTAATAACTGTAACAATTGACATTGGCTCTAGACACACCTAAACTATAATTCTTAGGATGCAGGAGGATTTGCCAGCACTTCAGGAGCAAAGTGTTCTCTTAATTACAGTGATCTCCAGTCACACCCTTCGTTTCCATTCTATCAAGGTAAAAGTTAAGTAATTAAAGCTAAGGTTGTACTTGGAAAAAAAATTTTTTGAAGTCTTAGCCGTAGAGCTCTGAATGAGAAACAATGAAAAAGAGTAAATATGTATGTTGCTACTATGATTTTTCCGTAAATCTTCATCAGCAGAAAGAACCAGATCAACTTTTTGAAACTAATTCTTACTTTCATTTTCCTCTTTAATTATTTGTCCTACTACTTTCAATTTACCGCTCCAATATTCCTCTAACTTCAAGATGCATTTCATTGTTGCGATTTCATGTGTGAGGAGTGTCATTTTTAAAAGCTCATTGGCATTTACTAACATCCTAACTTTTCTTAAAAGATGTAATGGAAAGTTGACTTCCAATATAAAAATTGTATTAAAATAGTATAATAAGGTGTACATTTACAGGAAAGTTATAGTAACTAAATAGTCACATAGATTTGTTACAATAAAAAGATCAAAATATTAAGCAGTGAACTTTATAATCATGAACTCAATACACTTTGGTGATACTCTCCAATTATAAAGTGACTTGAGTAAAACCTGCTTAAGAATATTCTCATGTGTGTTTGTGCACAGAGTAGCATGTTCTCAATCCTGTAAAAGGCTTAGGTTTGATAGGTCAAGAATTTGAAGGGTTTTTACTCAGTTTTAAAAATTATTTTATTGCAAAGTAATAATAAAACCAACTTATGCTTTATAGTAAATGCAGAACTGAAGACTATAAATTTTAGCTCTTCTTGGCCATTACCTCTACCTGTTTGCTTATATTTGAGGAATAACAACTTACTTCCAAACTTAGTGGCTTAAAACAGTCATTTTATTTTGTTCATGACTCTGCGGGTCAGCAGTTCTGGGAGGGTTTGACTGGTCTTTTCTCAGTGAGATGCCGTTGCAGTCTGATGGTTGCAGTCAGATGCGGGTGGGGCCAACAGTTTTCAAGCTCTCCTGGGCTGGACATCTAAGGTGCCTCATTCTCATCTCATAGCGGCACTTGATGCTGACTGTCGGGTTCTCAGTTACACTGTCAACCAGGACACCCGTTGCTGGTCTCTTGAACATGGCCTGGGCTTCCCCACTGCATGGAGGTCTAAGGAGAGTTGGACTCCTTACATAGCAGCTCATAGATCCAAACAGAAGTGTTTCAGTAACGAAGGTGAAAACCACCTTGGAATTCAAACAGTGCCACTTCTGCTGCATTGTATTGCTTACAGTGGAGTCTGTAAGTCCAACCCAGATTCAAAGAAAGGAGGAGTGGCCACTTCTTGACAGGAAAATTGTAAAAGATTTGTGGACTTATTTTAAAACTATCATACTACCCTCTGTAGGATAGCAATACATGGATCATTTGAGAGATAACATGGGAATCCTAGACCCTTACCATGAGTTTTATCAATAGAATATCATTTTAATTAATTAGAGCTCCGATCGCCTCAGATACCTTGTAGTGGCTATGGCACATTGCATTTTCCAAAACGACCATAATAATATTTCTTGTCTCACCTGCTCTTGCAGAATCCTGCCATTTTGCCAACAGGAGGTAGACATGTCCTTCTTGCCTTATAATTGGACAGGCATTTGTGGGGGTCTTGACAAAAAGAATGCAGCAAGAGTGACACTGTATGGTTCCTAAGGCTGGTTTACCAAAGGTGATATGGTTTCTACCTGATCTTCTCCCAGAGGGGAATGCTTACCAATCGCCATCTGGGAAGAAAGCCCAAATTATCCCACTGGCAACATCCACTGTGACCCTTCTGATCACTGCAGCCCCAGCCTTTAAGCCCTCTTGATGGGGCTAAGAGTGGCAGAGACAAGCTCTCTCTGCCAAGCCTTTCCCCAACTGAGATTCATGAGGCTCGCCTTCAATCACTGAAAAAGTAAGGAATAGTGAATTTTGTAGGTTTGAAGGTCTAAGATACCAACAATAGCCTTTTAGGGCAGATTAATCAGAAATGTGACACTATACACCTGGTTGTCCTGGGAGAAAGTTTTTTTCTTTGAGTAAAGGTGTTTATAAGATGCAACTATAGATGAACAATTCATTCATTCAATCAATAAACATTTTATCAAGTTTTTGTTATGTTCCAGGCATTCACTGTTGTATGTGGTGAGATTACAACAGTGAACAAAACAGACATTAGTCTCCTCTTGGCATTTATATTCTGGGAAACAAGAAATTAATAAATAATAAGCAGATAAGTAAAATATATAATATCAATTGGTGATCAATGGGGGAAAATACCAGAGAAGGAAGATAGGGAACATGGGGATGGATAGAGGGAGATAATCACATACAAGGTGGGAATGGGAAGCCTCCATGAGATGATCAAATCTCAACAAAAACCTGAAGGAAGTGAGAAAACCAGCAAAGAAATTACCTGATTAAAGGATCTAGACAGAGGGAGCAGAAAGTGCAGAGGTCTCAGAGCAACAGATGTGATGTAGTCTACTAAAAGCAAGGGCAGGTTGTCAGAGCTTAAGCAAAGAAGACCGTAATAAAGGAAAAAGAGAAGGAACCAGAACTCTCTAGGGCCTTCCAAACAATTATAAGAATTTACTCTGTATGACAAATGAATCTTTTAGAAAAGTTTGAGCAGAAGGATAATATGATTTTTTTTAAAAAAAAGATGGCATGATATAGCTTAGATTTAAAAGGATTCTGCTGGCTACTGGAATAATATACAGTACAGCAAAGAGTGGAGTCCTCAGGCAAATGAAAATAGTGGCATGGACAAAGAATAATGGCAGAGTGGTGAGGAGTGATTGAATAAGGATGTATTTTGATAGTAAAAAACCAATAGATTTACTAATGGATTGGAATGGATACAGGGTATGAGAGAAGGAAAAGAGTCAGAGATGACTCACTGAATTTTAGAGTGAGCTTCTAAAAGAACAAAGGTGCCATTTATTCCAGTGGTGGATACTGTGGGAGAAGACACTTTGGGAAGAGACCAGAAATTCTCTGGACATGTTAAGTTTCAGGTGTCTCCTAGACATCCAGTTAAATAAGAGCTTCTATAGTCTGATGGTTAGTAAAAACATGGAGTTAGCAATTTGGGAGTTTTCAGTATTAAATGGTTCACCAGACTGGGAACCTTTATCAGGGAATCTTCTGCTCTATATGGCTATGGACATGAACAGTCATGGAGTGCAGACTGATACTAATCCTGATCCATCATTTCACAAATTAGACATACTTGGAAAAAGAATTCCTTGTCCCCATGAAGGATTAAGAGATAATAAAATGGACTCATTCGCACCTATTTATTCTTTGAATTGATCACTCTACAGCATGGCCTATTTACAAAATGGTGTCTGTATCTACTGTTCTCTTTGCCTGGGTATATTCACAATTTGGTGTTGTGGAAACAGTAAATTGTTGTTAATGCAATTCAGTTACTTGAAGAAAATCTTGCTTGAATACAGTTTGTTTCTCTGACTCTCTAGGAAGGTATTTCTCTTGATAAGTGCTGTTATGTACCACAAATTACACACCTGACAGAAAGAAAGAAAACCAAAGTTGCAGGTTACTGAAGTGAGCCAAAGGCTTAGTTTATTACACACTTAATCAGAGCACGGTACAATTGGCCTGATGCTTAGATTACTTTCAACTTGCACACACAAGTGCAAGTATGGCTTTCTGAGCCACATTTCTTTTCTAGACTCAACAGTGCAAGTTAAAGCAGATTACCTAATGTAAATTATGAGTGCCTAATCTACAGAAATCACGGGTTAAAAGTCCCTTTATGGCAGAACGTCAGCATGGGAATTCTGCATCAGCCAAAACTTACAGAGTCCAACTATAAAAAAAAAATTTAAGAGATGGAAATTGCCAGAGACCAGTCTACTGATTGCTTTTCAACCAGTTGGAAAAAATGAAAATCAAAACATTGTATTTAAAAACTATATAGAGCTAAATCATCATTTTCTAAAAGACTCTGTGGTGTTAATATATATTCTCCTAGTTTTTCACTGTGTTTGGAAAGTTTGCAGAGTATGGGTTGTAGATTTCAGGAAGTGGGGGAGGGAAGAAGTGCACATGGACAAATCAAGGTCATCATTAACATTTAACACCCCGAGAGAAAGATTGAGATTCACCTATTCACCCTTCCCTCTCCAGTTAGCCCTGGTGGAGCTCAAGAGGGCAATGAATTAAATTTATTCCAGACAGCCTGGGGTTTTAGCTACCATGAGTGACAGCCTGGTGTTGGAAGCAGCTACGAAAGAATATACCAATCTGAGCCTGTATTCCCATCAACTCAAGTAAATTAAAGGAAGTTAAATACACGTAAATTCAAAGTCAGCAAGTTCAAGATAATGTGATCAAAAAGTTTAGGGTAAAAATACTAATTTGCATACTCTTATCTGAAAGTTTCAAACTTGTGAACTTGCAAAGATATTTGATATTTCGTTATACCTAGTCTATAAGGAATACTTATAGGTAAAAGTTAATGTGTATGTTTGTTTCGTCATGCATAAAGCACAAAGCAATGTTACAATTCTATTTAATTATGGCATGGCTCGGCACAAAAGATGCCACAGCATTATAATAAAAGCCACCAGATGTCACTGTTACAGATTATATTCAAGGATATGCTAATTTGAAAATATGTAAACTTTTCATTACTCAGTTTCGAGAAATTCTGGTTATGATTTTACCATCCAGAAAATATTTTAACAGGGCTTTCTTAACTTACAGGGAATTTTTTTCCCGTGGGTCTTAACTTCTCTATAATCCATTTTAAGGTATTTTTGCAGTGGTTGTAAACTTAATTAGGAAGTAGGAAAGATTTTTTTCCCATCAGGAATGTGCATTATACACGAGTTGCTGTCAGAAGTTTTCCTTTGAAAGACTTTATATACAAATAGGGCAATTTCTTTTTTTTTTTTTTAAAGATTTTATTTATTTATCCGACAGACAGAGATCACAAGTAGGCAGAGAAGCAGGCAGAGAGAGGAAGGGAAGCAGGCTCCCTGCTGAGCAGAGAGCCCGATGCGGGGCTCGATCCCAGGACCCTGAGATCGTGACCTGAGCCGAAGGCAGCGGCTTAACCCACTGAGCCACCCAGGCGCCCCGAAATAGGGCAATTTCTTATCTCCTCAGGAAAGCAGAAAGGTGGGTTGGTGTGCAGGTGAGCCAATAATTCTCCAGTCCTCTGATTCCTTGATTTTAGTAGAATCAGATAGTCATTGGGGAGCTGGACATGGCAATCTTTCTGCCTTTTAGCCTCTACTTAGAAAACTAGCTCTGTCTTAATGCTTGGTAGAGAGGATGATTAGTTGGGCACGGAAATGAATACATGTTTCAAACCCCAAAACACTCACTGTTACACCACACAGGGGAGATCAAAGATCAATTGACACATTTGAGAAAAATTTATTTACTCTGTATTATCTTATATACAGGCTATGGTTCCCTTTAAATAGCAGCATAGTGTAGACAACATCTCTCCTACAGAGGCTAAATGAAACAAAGGATTTAATAACAAGAATTTTTTTCTGGCAAGCAGATCAATGAGAAGGATTTTGGAGTATACTAGTGTTTGGGCCAACTGGCAATTCATACCTTGTAAGGGAGAATTTATGCCATTTCTTTCTTTTTTTTTTTTTTTTAAGATTTATTTATTTATGGGGCGCCTGGGCGGCTCAGTGGGTTAAAGCCTCTGCCTTCCTCTCAGGTCATGATCCCAGGGTCCTGGGATTGAGCCTCACATCGGGCTCTCTGCTCTGCTTCCTCCTCTCTCTCTGCCTGCCTCTCTGCCTTCTTGTGATCTGTCTGTCAAATAAATAAAATCTTTAAAAAAAAAAAAGATTTATTTATTTATGTTAGAGGTGGGGGAGGGGCAGAGGGAGAGGGAGAAGAGAATCTCAAGCAGACTCCCCACTGAGGACAGAGCCCCATGAGGGGCTTAATCTCAGGACCCTGAGATCACAACCTGAGCTGAAATCAAGAGTTGGAAGGTTAACAGACTGAGCCCCCCAGGCACCCCAGAATTTAAACTATTTAAAAACAGAAGTTTATTCAATTATGTGATTGTGAAATTTGATGCACCCAGGTTGACTGATTAAAATAAGGATTTCACAGGGGTACCTGGCTGGCTCAGTTGGTAAAGCATGCAACTCTTGATCTTGGTCTCATGAGTTCAAGGCCCACATTGTCCATAGAGTTTACCTAAAAAATTGATAAGTGAATTGTTTAAAAAAAAAATAAAATAAGGATCCCACAGGACTTCAGATGTAGTACCATTTGAAGAATTTTTTTTTTTTTTTTTTAAGAAAGGACCTTGCAGGTAGCTAGAAAGAGATTTCATGTCTTTATAAATACTAGTTGAATCCTACTAAACTGGTATTGGTATGTTGCTATAGATCAGTAAAATCTGTATAGAAAAGGGAAAAAAATCAGGAAAGTTTTGAGAAATGAAAAATTCCCTGACATAGGAACAAGTAGTAACAGCCACAAAACCTGTCTGTTTGTTTATGCCATTGTGGAATGCTGTTCAGCATATGGTGAGCTTGCCCCTTTCGCTGTCTGCCCAGGGCAAGGGATGAATTATCCAGGTAAAATCAGGTTCCTTCTTCAATAGACGCAAAATATTTTCCCCATGAGATGTCTAAGAGTCTACGCAAAAAGCTGTTATTCAAAGAACTGAGAAACTAACCTGACTGCTAAATATGATTTTTAAATAAGTTTTCATGATAGTAGAAAAACAAAACAAAACAAAAAACACCTTGTGATTTTTTTTTTCGCCTTGTGATTTTCTTAAAGACATTATCACAAGGCGAATCAGTAAAAATCTTCCGTTATTGGGGCGCCTGGGTCGCTTGGTGGGTTAAGCCTCTGCCTTCAGCTCAGGTCATGATCTCAGGGTTCTGGGATCGAGCCCCGCATCGGGCTCTCTCTGCTCAGCAGGGAGCCTGCTTCCCCCTCTCTCTCTGCCTGCCTCTCTGCCTACTTGTGAACTCTGTCTGTCAAATAAATAAATAAAATATATTTTTAAAAAATCTTCCATTATAGTCTTCTTTATTTGAAGAAATAAAGGCAGTAAAGAGAGGAATGATTCTTCCATGCAAAGCTCACCATTTTTTGCTTCCCTGTAAGGTCTCCTAGTTCCAAGACATGTATGCTTAAATTTCCTGAACGGTAATAAAATTTTTTTAAGTGATCAGGAACTGGGCTAAATTCAAGTCTTTGAACTGTAAGAAGACTTAAAATCTATTTCTATTTCTTTGGGCTTCACAGTCTTTTCACTGAGAGAGAGAGGGGGCCGGGGGAGCAGTACCACTCACTCTGATAAAGGACAAATGTCTCTGATCTCCACTTGCATTTCCCATTGTCCTTTTGGTTGTTGCTGTGGTTTTGTTCAGGACCTAGTCTCAGTGATACACATCGTGACAAATTAGGGAAATTTGAACAGAACACCTTACATGCTTAGAAATTAAGCTGAAGTGCTTCCCAGATTAACATCTGCTTTGGTCTTAGAAGATAAGGTTGCATGCAGAGAGTGAAGAGAATGAGTGAGTAACTTTATCACTTTATGGCTAACTCCTTTCCATTTTCAAGTCTGTTGAAGAAATAGTGAAAAGATGGGGCTCTAAATTCAAGTTGCTTGCTTGGACAAAGCGCAGAGTCCAATGTGTGCCTAATCAAATCATACTTGTTTTATCTTATAGGTCCTCTCCACTGTCCTTGTCGAGCTTTTCATTTGTCGCCAAGTCATAATACCAGCTTCAATTGTCTCAAGAGCCCTCAAACGTAGACCTATTCCGCACGCTGCTTATCTCCTTTAAACTCACAACTACCTTGAGTCATACACACATGTGAACAAGGATGAATGAAGAAAGGGGAAAATCTTTAAAATTCCATCAGCAGGTGAGGATGATTATTGAGGATATTTTGCTGTATACATTGCCATGTGTACCATGTTGCTGCAAATTGTTTTAGTTCAGTTGGTAAAATCTATGGTTCTTCAGAAAATTCCATTTGTAATGGAATTTCAACAGGTACAAGATTCAAAATTTTTCATTTATCACATAGTTTATAATTATTATCCTTTACTTAGTTTCCCATGATTACATCACAACTGTCCTGAAATACCTTACAGGTAAAATTACCCCTTACCCAAGCTCTTCATTGTAAGTATCTAGTTTCTTTGTGTTTTACAGCACACTTTGTTGCCCATTTTATGAACCAGTTCTTGCTCATAAAGTCATGTCAGCAGCTACAAGAGGCTGATTTTCTTGACCATTTGTCTGTTATTATTAGTATGGATTTAAACTACAATGGTCAGGAAATTTTAAGTAGAAGAGACCATTGCATACCAATGGGATTGGGAGTTGGTTGCTACCTACACTGTTGCATTTCTGGCATCAGTTTACTCACCAGATTGATCCTCAGGCCATGTCTACACTTTCCAGCAAGCAACTTGTTTGCAAATTCACCAGATATATAAAAAGATATTAGGCAAGAAAAGAAGGTGAAAGACTAGTATAACTAGAAAATCACAAGTGCTCAGATTCTAAACTGTTATATCAAATTTAAGGCAATCACTAACTTCATTTTTTGCTAAGGTTTTATTTCTTTTATTTTAGAGAAAGAGCAAGAAAGAGAGACCTCAAGCAGGAAGAGAGGTAAAGGGAGAGGGAGATTATCTCAAGCAGACTCTGTGCTGAGTGTGGAGCCCAGAGCAAAGCTCAATCTCATGACCCTGAGACCATGACCTGAGCCAAAACCAAGAGTCAGCATATAACCAACAGGCACCCAGGTACCCCAGCAATCACTAACTTCTAAAAAAAAGAAAATTCCAGGGTGGAGGAGGAATAGCTAGATTTAAAATCCGATTTTTGGGGCACCTGGGTGGCTCAGTGGGTTAAGCCGCTGCCTTCGGCTCAGGTCATGATCTCAGGGTCCTGGGATCAAGTCCCACATCGGGCTCTCTGCTCAGCAGGGAGCCTGCTTCCCTCTCTCTCTCTCTGCCTGCCTCTCCATCTACTTGTGATTTCTCTCTGTCAAATAAATAAATAAAATCTTTAAAAAAAAAAAATCCGATTTTTGGGGCACCTGGGTGTCTCAGTGGGTTAAGCCTCTGCCTTCAACGCGGGTCATGATCTCAGGTTTCTGGGATCGAGCCCCGCATTGGGCTCTCTGCTCAGCGGGGAGCCTGCTTCCCTCTCTCTCGCTGCCTGCCTCTCTGCCTATTTGTGATCTGTCTGTCAAATAAATAAATGAAATATTTAAAAAAAATAAAAAATTAAAATTAAAAAATTTTTAAAAATAAAAGAAAATTCAATTTTTGTCCCTTGATTTTCCTTTCCCCTGGGAATTCCTTCCTAATTTTCACCTGCCCCCATTATAAAGGCTACTAGTAGAAGTAGGGTAGGTTACTGATCCTCGCCAGCCTCTTAATTCCTCACAACAGGATTGAGAGAACGATCATTCAAACATGAAGTTACTCAAGGCTAGAAAAATCCTCAAAAGGAGATAAAATGGCACCATACAAGATGATCTTTAAAATATAAATTACCCAAATCCAGTTTTGAGATCTTTCGAGCCATGCTATCTAATACAGTAGCCATTAGCCTCAGGTGACTATTAAGCCCTTGAAATATGCATAGTCCCAACTGATGTGCTGCAAACATCGAACAAATTGTGGAGTTCACAAAAAGAATGTTAAAAACATTAATAGTTTTATATTGGTTAAAAAGTAATTTCATATTGATTACATATTAAAATGATATTCTTGACATATTAGGTAAGCTAAAGATAAATCATCAAAATTATTTTTACCTAAAAAATAAATAAATAAATAAACGATTTTTATCTGTTTCTTTTTACTCTAGTCTCCAGTGGCTCCTAGAAAATTTTGAATCACATGTGTGATTTGTACGGTATTTCTATCGGACAGTCCTCCAAGGAAATGTTCTAATAAGGTTTCTGCCTTCCTGCTAGCTCGTCACAATTGCAGAAACTTCCAGGAGTATATTGGCTTTGGGGGATTTTTAATTTAAGCAAACCTGAGTTGACAGTGCAGTTTTCCACTTACTACCCCAGTGACTTTGGATATTTTGTTTAAACTCTCTCCTAGCAGCTCCAGCTACAAAGTAGGGATAATAATACAGTGCCCACCTGCATTATATGGTAGCTGTGAAGATTAAATTAAATTAATTTCTCATCTGCCTCACTCATAGGAATGATTGTTATGGCTAGTGTTATTTATACTCTTAATTCCTAATATCCAGGGATTCTCCGTAGCATTCTTAGATTCATCACATCTGGGTTTAAGAGAGTAAAGCCTCAAGAATACTCACTAGGATTCCCTCCCCTGTCTAAATCCATTATGCCTTAGATTTATTGGGTGGCTGACACCCAGAATTATACCTTTTCAAGAGAGATCAGGCCTAATAATGAGGATATAATCTTACAAGCCATAGCTGGGTGACGGATGTTCATTTTAGAAATACATACATCTAGATATTGGACATACAGATATAGTAGGTTCGTTGTGTAAATTAGCAACATAAATTATTTGATGTAGAAGAGGGAGTTTGCCATAAACTAATATTGACTACAACAATTGAATATTTCACTAAACTGTTTAGTATGCACTCTAATGCATATTAAATAATAAATAAAGTACTACTTTACTTGGTACATTGTCCCAAGGGATAACACAGAAAATAAACTTTGGAAGGGGATTTAAAGGAACTGATGGATGTTAGACATACAAAGTGATTTTTTTTAAAAAGATTTTATCTATTTATTTAATAGAGAGAAACACAGTGAGAAAAGGACCACAAGTTCGGGAGTGGGGGAGGGAGAAGCAGGCTTCCCACTGCGCAGGGAGCCATGCAGGATGCAGGCTTTGATCCCAGGACCCTGAGATCATGACCCAAGCCGAAGGCAGACACTTAACGACTGAGCCACCCAGGAGCCCATAATGTGATTTTTTTAAAGGAAAGTAGAGATGCTTTGGAAATTGCCTTGAGGGGTGTTATCCCCTCCCTCTGAAACATGTTTTTGGGTCATTTTTAGTGTTCCCAAGACTCACGTCTTAGAATACAGACAACTGCCTAGTTAACTATAGCAGAAGAAACAGAAAGCGGGGACTTAAGACCTTAAACTGGATTCTACAGAGGCAGTCACCTGGCTGTGGGAACAAAGAGGAAGTGCAGTTGAGCAGCAGGACGGGGTCGACACAAATGTGGCAAAGGCCACCAGGCGGCAGGTTTCTGGCGGTGTAACACACTTCTCTCCGTAGGCAGAAGGGACCTAGTGGCAGTATATCCAGGAGAAACCTATTTAGAATCTAAATCAGGGGCCAAGGGTGATTGGATCATAACAACTTGCCCAGTGGACAGGAACTCCATTCCAGTTTCTTAGTGGTGTGAAAGAGGAAGAGAGAAAAGGCTGGTAAGCGTAAGACAGAGCATGAGTCTTTTTTTTTTTTTAAGATTTTATTTATTTATATGAGTGAGAGAGAGAGCGAGCGCACAGAGGGAGAGAGAGAGGAAGAAGCAGACTCCCTGCTGAGCAGAGATCACAACGTGGGGCTTGAGCCCAGGATCCTGAGATCAGGACGTGAGCTGAATTCAAGAGTCGACCTCTTAACCGACTGAGCCGCCCAGGGGCCCCAGCAGAGCATCAGTCTTAAATGGATTGTGGCTCTAGGCTCGTGGTTCTTAACTGAGAGCCATTTTGCCCCCAGGAGCATTTGGAAATGTGTGGAGATGTTTTTCTTGTCACCGTGTGGGGGTGGGGCACGCAGTCGGCATCTAATGCATAGAAGCCAGGGTTGCTGCTAAACTTCCCACCATGCACTGGGTAGCCCCCCACAACAAATAGTGATCTGGCTCAGAATTTTAATAGCAGTGCTGTTTAGAAACTCTGCTCTAGGCAGATTTCCAAGACAAAACTTGGACATAGAACGGTAATACTGAAGTCAAAATTGGGGTTATAAGGTGGGAACCAGGTGCTGGCACAAACTTGACCCAAAAGAGATCAGGGATCCCCTTGAAATGTGTATGACCTGATGCCACATCTTCAGGTATTGGGCCAGAACGCCCACAAGGCAATGTGGTATAGGCCAAAAAAGCAAACCTGCATCCTGAGAATAAGTATCTGTGGCTCAAAACGAGTTTCCTAAGCTTGACTTCCTTGTGTGTAAAATTGATATAACATACCAGATCATAGGGATATTGTGTAAATCATAGAAACTAACATAACCTAAAATGCAGTACTTAGAATATCAACACAAGGAGGGAGAGCAGTAGGCAGAGGGAGAAGCAGGCTCCCCGATAAGCAGGGAGCCTGATGCTGGACTCGAACCCAAGACCCTGGGATCATGACCTGAGCTGAAGGCAACAGCTTAATGAATTGAGCCACCCAGGCATCCCCAAAGTCTTAACTCTTAACTCTTAACTCTTAACACAAATTACGAATCCCTAATTCTGCCTCCAGCCTCACTCCCTGAGTGAGTACTTAGAATATCATGGCATTGGAACAGCAAAAATGCTGCTCCACCTAAACACGTAATACAGAAATTAGATATGTCCTTAGCAAACTGACAAAATATTCTATGTCTTAATCAAACGAACAAGTGTAAATACTCATACTGATCTTATTTGGCCCCTCAGCCACCCAGGAGGCCGATTGTCACTTCCTCCTTTTGAAACTGTGCTGCTGGCTTCCATCACCCTGAACCTGGATGGCTCACTTTCTGGTTTTTTGACTATTCTGAAACTCAGTTTAAGGCTCCTCTGCATTTACGTATGTTTTTATTTTGTTATAGTTCAGGCCTTTTTCTTCTGGCCTCCCTCTGCACACTCTAAGTAAGCTCCTGTGCCCATTCGTGTTGCTTCACTGATCACTGATGGCTCCAGTCCAGTAATTTCTAGTATATTGCAGAAGTACTTTGAGCTCAGTATTTCCAAACCAACTTCATAAGCACCATTTCTCTCCTGTGTCCCTCTTGTATCAAGGAATGACACGACTATCCACGTAGTTACCTCAACTAGAAATCTGGAAGTCCTCCTTGATTCTTCCCTCTCCCTCATTCACATGCGCAGTATGAAATTCTTCCTGCACTAATTCCTAAACAGTCACTTAACTTTCATTTAATGCTCATTGATGCTACGCTACAGTTACCTCTTCAAAAGTCTCTTACCTAGATTATTGCCACATTCTCCTACTAGTGTCTCTCTGCGGCCTCTCTTTTTCCCTTTTTTTATTATTATCATGATTGTTTTAGTCTTGGCACTGCTCAGTACAATTAGATGGCTCTGCATTGCCCTTAGGATGAAGTTCTGACTTTTTTTTTTAGTATTTTTAAAATTTTTATTTATTTATTTGTCAAAGAAAGAGCAAGAGAGCACACAAGGAGGGAGAGCAGTAGGCAGAGGGAGAAGCAGGCTCCCCGATAAGCAGGGAGCCTGATGCTAGACTTGATCCCAAAACCCTGGGATCATGACCTGAGCTAAAGGCAACAGCTTAATGAATTGAGCCACCCAGGCATCCCCAAAGTTTTAACTCTGAACACAAATTACAAATCCCTAATTCTGCCTCCAGCCTCAATCCCTGAGGTCCAGACAAACAGTTCTTTTCCTTGATTCATGAGTTCCTCACCTTCAGTCCTTCCTAGAGACTGTTTGCTCTTTTGTTAGTATAGGACACTTTCCTCCATTCTCCCCTACCCACACAATTCCCTAACTTCTTCTTACACGTCTTTGTTCAGCTATTAATTCCTCAAGACCGGCTTTACTGAGTACTTCCCACTACCCCTCTCAAGACTGAGATAGACACCCTGCCGCTGGGTTCCCACAGCAGTCGCCATGCTATGTTATACTTGCCGCTCTCATAGCTGTCTTCCAAGATGTGTATAAGCTCCACAAGGGCAGAAATGGTGTCTCTCTCACTCTCTTTTAGCCCCACTGCCCAGCACATTGCCCAATACATGAATAAAAAGGTTTCAAATAAATGAATGAAGATAACCTCTCATCAGCCTGAAGGCAGGAGTGCTATTGATTATATAGATTGCAGAATTCTCCTATGATGCCTATAAGCATCAGGAAGTTCTAGGTCAATTTCAGTTCAAAATTTCCTTTTTTCTCAGTGGTTCCATACCTGCTTACCTGTGAGACTCATTGAGTCTAAAGCATATGCCAGGGAATTCTCTAGGAAACAAATCTACATGCATAGAGAATCTTAGCCTTTCAGATCAGTAATTCTAAACACGAGAGCCTTAGGAAGATAAGCCCCTCAGCTCTCACTCTGAAAAAAACAAAACAAAACCATACGTGTTCCTAAGTGTTTGGCTCTACGATAGTGCCCTTACTTAGCCTGGTTGTCTTAAATGCTTGAACCAGAGCCACGCATGAATAGGCACTCAACTACAAACTGTTTCTCTAAATAAATGATTTCAATCTCAGAATAGATTCAAACTTTTTCATAAAACTTTCGAGATATTTCTTATCTTCCTATATTCACAAAGCCACAATGTATAGAAGATACAGTTTCTCATGTGTGACATTTCCGAAGTTCTCAGGTATTCTGGTAGAAATTTATTTGAAACATTGCAAGCATATAATCAATAGTCAACAGTGTATGCAAATTTAAGACATTTAACCTTCAAATTTGTGACATTAGATATAAGCAAAATAATTAAAGATTACTATGCAGTATCAAATTTGTTTTTGTTTTCTTCTGAGGTCACTAAACCTAACTATCCACGATAAAGTTGTATCTATGAACAAGTCCTGATCTACATATACATAGTAGTGACTTTTGAACATTTTGAACCTTGGAAGAATGTGCACCCTTATATAAAGGAAACATTATAATAAACAAAGGATAATATACACATAAAAGTTAATTCTACAGAGTGCCTGTGTGGCTTAGTGGGTTAAACCTCCGCCTACAGCTCAGGTCATGATCTCAGGGTCTTGGGATCGAGCCCTGCATCGGGCTCTCTGCTCAGTGGGGAGCCCGTTTCCCCCCCCCTCTCTCTATCTGCCTCTCTGCCTGCTATGATCTCTGTCTGATTATAAATAAATAAATAAAATCTTAAAAAAAATTCAAACATTGTAGGGGTGAGCCATCTACAAGGTGTTAACAGAAAAAAGCTAATTCTACATTTACAGCAGGAGTTTGATTACCATTCAACTATAATCATCTTCTATATAAGTGGAAAGCAAAAGACTAGAAAACTTTATCTTTGTTGACCTTAGGAAAAGGAAGTTTTTAAAAAGCATTATCATAAGTTGAGCATTTTATTTTACAAAACACTCTTATTCATCTCCCCATTCTAAACCCTTAATATGAACATAATTCCCTATTAACCAGAATTGAACCACCACATTATTTAAGACCCCTCTCTTTCTTGTTTTTTAAGGAGAAGCCTACGAGTTTGACGGGAGTTAAAACGAGATGTGTGGTGAAACTCTGTGCTTAATATTCCAAAGAAATATGTAATTAAAACTGATAAGATTAAAATCATTTTCCATCGTGGCTGTTCACATGCCATATGTTAAGGGGTTCCTTTTATGGAAACACTTAGGCCTAAAAGAAGTATATATCTTACTACAACCCTCTTCAAGTTTTCATTCAGCAAACAAACAAACAAAAAGATATCTGATGCTTAAATTAAAGGTCAATGAAACAGTGAAGGCCCGTGGGTCAAGCACAAAGAAGTCACAGTGAAGTTGAACTTCACTGGTCCCTGACTCCACCTCGCCGTGCATAGCCATAGTTAGCATACGCTTTCCACACAGTTGGTAGCAATCAGATACATATTTAATGTGGTTTCATTATATCCTATAAATGCTGGCAATAGAATAATCTCCCCAGGGTATTCAGTGAAGAATAGAAAAGAGAAAATGATGAGCACAGTTAACACATGCACCCACAACCTCATGATAAAAGGCACCATTTCCCCCATACAGCACCTGTTGTCATAGCTGCTTTAATTACTTTTCATTGTAGTCGGCAGCCTGAAATATTTATCATGGAGCCTATAATTTTCCTAATCCAAAATTGACATTTACCCCAGTGACTACAGAAACGGAGTTCTTTTTTTCCCCGCTCCTACTCCTGTGCTTAATTTGAAACACCAAAAAGTGCTAAAGAAAATATCTTCCAGGGAAACTTCACTTTGTTGGGAGAATAGGTGCGTTAAAAGATTATAAGATGTCCATACAATGTTCGAAAGGCCGTGAACCCTATCAAATTTTGGCTGAAATACGGACAGAAGTAATTTCATTATTAAATATTAAGGTGTTCAATGTGCTAAAATAAAAGATACAAGTGAATTTAAATGTTTTTTGAATAGGTATCAACAGAAAACACATTCAGTCCATTTCTAGGACCTTGTCTCCCAGCCAGTTTAAGATGAAGTTAGATGTGACTTTTGCAGCTCCTTCTCCAGCAATGTATTGGTTATGATTCTCTGGCTTTGACTCTGTTCTTTTGATATTGAAATGTATTGTGACCTAGAATAAAGTTGGGCTGTTTCTTTGAATGAAGGTCCAAATGAATTCTTTTCATTTTATTTACTTAATAAAAATGTATTTATGCTTACATATTACCAACTATATTGTACTGCTGTAATGCTATACACACTTGTTGTATCCTGGTAACAACACTATCAGGTAGAAACTCCTATTTTCTCTCCTTTCCAGTTGAAGAATTTGAGGTCAGAGAGATTGAGCAATTTGCCCACAACCATAAGGTCAGTTAGTGGCAGTTAGTGGATTCAAACTCAGTTAGTTTAGAATCTCTGTTCCCAACCTCTATACACTGAAAGTCAATCTGGTTTCACAGGAAGGTCCTTATGCATAGAAAAGTAATTTTATAGAAACTTCATTCATTGTTTGTGAGTAGAAGACCAGTTTCAGTGATTAGCATATTCCAGAAACAAAAACGTATTTTACAGCCATCAAGTAAATACCCATATCTACACACTGACACCAACATAGCCAGCACAGAAGTTTCACGATTTAAGATTACCCTTACTGCAAACATATTGTATTTCATTTTTAAAATGCTGCTCATGAAACAAGTAGTTTGCTTCACAATTTACTAACATAGCGTTCTTGGGCCCATTGAAATCATCCAGGGAGATCTTAAAACTAAGAAATATGTAAGCCTGCCTCACTTCCAACAATTAAATTAGAATCTCTGGAGAATGACACTTAAAAATAGCTAGGTTGGTCATACAAAGAAGCTGCCGTGGTTTTGAATCTGGGCACTATGGAGTCTACTGCATTCAGTGTGTGAAACTCCTTGGAGGAGATGAAACTGACAAGATGCATCATTGTTATCTCCAGCTGAACACAGGACTTTGGTGTGCCACACTTTTTGACTCTTTTCAACCGGCTTATCAGTTTGTATGCTAGAAATGCCTATGGAATTCTTGCAGAGATGTTAAAAGTATTTTACTTTCACAAATAAATACTCATTCTTTAATCTGATTTATACTGTTATCTTCTTAACATAACCTTTCTTCATTGATACCTAAAAGATATTTAAATCCAGTACAAATCTGAACATACCAGTTAACGGATCTTGGCTCAACAAGATCTTGTTTTAAATAGGCAGTTACACTGTAGTAAGAAAACAATGTCCCTTTGACCAAGATCAGATTAAAATAAATGTTTTTTTCCCCCGCTCACACAAAACACCTCATCTGGTTAATTTCATATATGTATTTTCCTCCTTTTATTCATATCCTTTCCCCTCTCCCCCTCACCAAATCTTGTGTTTGTCCAATCACAGCTAATCACAAATATTTAACTGCTATTTTAGTTAATTAATTAATATTTAAATAATATAAAACTCATATTTAGTTTTTTAAGAGCTGATTTAAAGTTTGGAGTCTGAACAACGAATTGTCTTATCAAGCAAGGGCTATGGCTGCCAAGGTTGCTGTGCAACTAATTCTTAGAAGACAAGACTGGGGTCTGCTGCTGACCACTGAGAGGTGAGAGGCCTGAGACAGGGGCCGCCTCACCTAACATGCTGAAGTAGAAGAAAGCCACCGACTAGGTGTTTGGAGAAGATTGCCAAAACGGGACAGAGGGAACAAGATTTGAGTCAGGGGCTTGCCTTAACAGGGACAGATCCCAGATGTGTTAACATAATTTTTTTATTTGTTTTCGACTTCCTGTCATTGGTCCTTTTTGGTTCTTGTGACCTTATGGTTTTCAACCTGAACCAGCAACACTTCAATTTCCCCAGCCAGCTCTCTTCCATGTACAAAAAATGACTCTTCCGGACTTTGACAACTGTCATCAGCTTTAAGTTGCATAGCTTTGTCCCCCAGAAAGAAACTCATGGTCCTCATGGCCAACATTTTCAGTCTCTATCTCAGGTCTCACTATTACTTGCCTCCTCGATTTCCTCTCCCTTAAATCCCACTCACTGCAGGTTCTTTTCCTTGTCCCGTAAAGTTATCCTAACTTCTGACATGGTGCGGAGTTCAACATCTTATTTCCAGTGGAACTTCTCTCTGGCAAATTGTAATATGTCTCACTCATTTACATCTCTTCTAATTTGTAATTATTACCAATTGCTTTCATCTGAGCTAAGTTTCCTTCATCCAAGCTACAAAAAAAGGTTTGGTGAGCAAATTAGTAGTAGAAATACCACATCTAAAGACATTTTATACCTACTTAATTACCACAAACTATTCTAATGACATTAACATTAACTTTTTAAATTAAGATAATGCTGGCAGCATCTCTTTCTGCCCACGGCTCCTGACCCCATGCTTCAATAAAATCACCTTTCTGGCAAAAAATAATAATAATAATTAATTAATTTAGTTAATTAATTAAGATGTTGCTGCTTATACCTCAAAACACCAAAACAATTTTCTAGAGGGATCCTTCTTTAGGAAGAGTTTATTAGCATGATTACAAATTACTATAAATACCTAAAAGTTAGAGCACTGCTTTTCTTCAAGTATTTCTTTAATTTGTTATGGGCCTTGCCTATAATTAGTCTACATCAGTGATGCTTAACTACATTTACAAACGCTAAGCTTTTAAATAGAACCACTTGGTTTTTAAAGAAGTATTCCAAGTAGGAATACATTTATTTTACGTTTCTTTTCTCCTTCTCCTTCAGATCAGCCATCTCGCACATAGTCCTCAAATGCCTGTGGGTTTCTTGTGTCAGTTCCATCGCCTTGAGCACAAGGGATACCACCTATTTTTTCCCCCTGACTGACAAGTCTGAATCACCTCCCAAAACTTGAATATACTTGAGAGAAGAGGAAAAAAAAAAAAAAGAAAAGAAAGAAAAACACCAGGTGAGCCAGGATGTTTTGAGGGGTTTTTTTGTTTGTTTGCCAGGTTTGTGAGACGAGGATGAGGACCTGTAACGTCTTCAGAGTCTATGTTAAGGCAGAAAGGGTGTGTTCCATTGTGAGTTTACGCTTTCACACCAGTCTGTTCTCTAGGCCCAGAGAAGCTCCGAGGAAACCTGTGGGTGTGCAGGGCTTCTCCAAAATAGCTATGAATGCTTGGCAAGACTGCAGGACACCGAGGCACTTTGGATTTCTTCCTACCCACCCTTGTTGTCATGTGTGCTTGGGATCACCCCTGCCCTCCAGACTCTCTATTCATGCATATGTTCAGGGGATTTTCCTTTGCTAGGAGCAGATTTCTGCATTCTTCTCACCCTTGATAATGAAGTCTGTGAGGATGTGCAAACCTGGGAGACATCTGGCACTAGATGTCACATTCTGGATACGAAGAAAACCAAAACTGGGGTATATAAGTGTTCAGAATGATTGTAACAATTAGGTTGGCTTTATGGTTCTAACAGATCGTGTACATAGGGGAGTGTTACATCTCTTTCATGGCATTTTGGTATCAGGATAGTATTACTGCAAGCTACACTTTGGTTTGTTTTATTTCCACCATGTGGTTTTAGTTGTTTTATTTTGGTTTGCTTTGGTTTAGATATAAACTATAAATTAAGCTACATTAAAGAAGGAAGCTTAAGATATCATCACGCAGGAGCTTCTGGGTGGTTCAGTTGGGTTAAGCTTCTGACTCTTGGTTTCGAGTCAGGTCATGATCTCAGGGTCATGAGATCCAGCCCTGGCTGGGGCTCTGTGCTCCGCACAGAGTCTGCTTGTCCCTCTCCCTCCCCCCTCCCTCCCCTCTTCCCTTCCTTCTGTGTATTCCCTCATTCTCTCTCTCTCTCTCTTTCAAATAAACAAAATCTTAAAAATATATATCATCACCAATACTATGGATATTTTGGACTGAATTGCTAAATGTCTCCTGAGGACAAAATGACCTCCGTTAAGAACCACTAATCTAAGGCATAGAAGAATCAATAGTATTGAAGAATAATCACTTTTTACCCCCACATTCCTTCAAAGTCAAAGTTGCCTGTGAAAATTGTTTAGGAAAGTAGTTCAATATATGCAGTATATACATTATTTTATTTTGCACACCTTACATCACCATTACAAATGAAATTGGACTTTTCTCTTTATGTCGGTAGAAACTACTTGATAACAACCCCCACCAAAGATGGAAAGCACTTAGGATTTCATTCTGCACCAATCACAGCAGAGCAGTCTGAGATGGGGCACACGAATACGACTGCCATTGTTGATAAGGAGGGGAATGATAATTTTAGCAAATTCAGGATAGAATGGGCTATGTGATTAAAACTATATCATTATACCCACTGCAGGGTCAGCCATTTTATGATTTGACATTACAACTTTAAAATCAGTTGTGTATAATCTAGGACCAGGTCCATATCAGCAAAGGTGCTTAATATTCTGTGACTTAATTTTCATGTAATGATGATTTTGAGTTTCTATAAAAATGGCAGTTTAACTCAGAGCTTTGGCCTCAAGGAAACAGTGCATTACTAGTAACACTAGCTAATTTGACAAATAATGTCCCAAATGTGCAATGATTAAAGCACAGTAAAAAGGGTTTATTTGCTTGTATAAAATCCAAAATGGATATTCCTGATAGGTAAGTGATCCCCTTTTGGGGGGTGTTTCAGTTCCTTTTTATCAAGAGGCTCTGCCTTATTTTATATATGGCTTCTAAAGTCATCTGTTGTTTTACATCAAGCATGCACAAGAGGAATAAGAAGGAATGACAGTTGAGGACTCCAATCAGGTGCCAGCCTAAGGAACATGGCTTCTGGGTTTGGGGTCCTGTCCTCCAGGATGCATATATGCACTAAACCAGTGGCTGGTAAGTGATGCTCTATTCCCAGTAACTAGAACACAGAAGTCTGAAAAGCCAAGATGTAGACCTAGGATTCACCCTTGAGATTTTCATGCCCAAAGGCTGCTGCAAGTAGGCAGTAGCAGACTCCTCATGCCAGAAGACAGGCAAGCAGAACCTGGGATAACCAAATTTGATTACTAGGAGGAACCCAGAGGAGGCACTGTGGGCTCTCTTTATACTTCTATTACCAGATAACTGCAAACGGGCAATACCAGAAACGCTGGCCTTTTAGAAAAGGTGAACCAAGAGCTCAAACCACTTGGGGACACAAGTCTGGGTCACTCCACTGCAAGCAATCCAGGGTTAGTGGAAAAGAGAAACCTAGACTAGGTGGGGCAGGAAGAAAATACCAACCAATAAGTACAACTCTGAGCTGTAGCTTGATTTGCTAATATTCTGGGAAATGACAACTGGCCATAAGCTTGAAGAATTGGACTCGCATTTTGCTCTCAGGAAAGGGATGGAGTGTACTAGTTCAGTTTAATGACTACTCTAGATTCACACATTTGCTTCATTTTCCCATCAGCACGGTTTTTTTTTTTTGTTTGTTTGTTTTGTTTTTTTGTTTTTTTTTTTTAAGATTTTATTTATTTATTTGTCAGAGAGAGAGGGAGAGAGAGCGAGCACAGGCAGACAGAGTGGCAGGTAGAGGCAGAGGGAGAAGCAGGCTCCCTGCCGAGCAAGCAGCCCGATGTGGGACTCGATCCCAGGATGCTGGGATCATGACCTGAGCCGAAGGCAGCTGCTTAACCAACTGAGCCACCCAGGCGTCCCAGCACGGTTTTAGTTGTGGTTTGTGTGTCATTGAGCCCATCAGCTGCTGCTGCTATTGCCACCTCTTCGGTTTGAGATGAGGGCCTCCTAACAGAGAGAGCACTACTGCCACCTGCCCAGATCGGTGGGGCTTCTAGCTTCCCTACCAAGTTCCTGCAAAAGCCAGGCAAGGTAACTGGAAGCACAGGGTAGTGAATGCGGGGGGAGGCCTTGCCCAATGGGAGGCAGGAGATAAGAAGTAGTTCTTCCTCCCTCTGAATGAACAGTGTTCAGCTTTGCAGCTGTTTACACAGCTCTCCGACAGTGTCTAGTGGGACAAAGCAATCATTGGGCCAGAAAATGGTAGAGCATCCAGCTTCTTTTTCCTCTTTCCCTGTGTTTTCTGTTCCCACATTTCACTCTTCTCCCTTTCTTTCCCATTTCCCCTCCTATTCCCTTCCCTTCTGTTTCTCTTTCTTCTCTTTCTTCTCTTCCTGAGCAATTCAATCCAAAAGCCATTCCCTGGGTCTGAGGAAGATATGCATTGACACTGGGAGGGATGGAGGAGAGCCTGGGAAGGAAGAAGGGGATCCATGTGGCCCAGAGGAGAGTACTGGAGCCAGCACTGAGAAAGCACACGGTGGGGGGGGCACAGAGCAGGACGGACCAGTAACATAAGTCGCTTATAGACAAGCAGATTGCTCAAGCAAACACATTGATAATGGGAGCCAGCTTTCTCACTGTCAGAGATGGGAGTTACAGATATAAAAAACTAGATTAAACTCTATGATATTGGATTGAAATTGGAAATACAGGGATGAAATCATGACTTTGAAGCTCTATATGTAGATATAGAAATATAGATATCATATGAACACATATATGCATGTGTGTGTGTGTGTGTGTGTGTGTGTGTATGCATGTGTGTGTGTTTTCTAGCTCTGGCCACTGAGAGACCCTAGGAGCTACAGCCCTCCAATAGCAAAATGTACACCTTGGGCCCAGATACTGCTTTATAAATATCCTTCTTCGCTATAAGAAGGCAGTCCTCTTTGGAAGAATGGCCAATGCACGGGGGGAGGGGGGACCAAGAAAGCACAAGACAAACCTAGAACATCTTGCTGTGCCAAAAAGTAAAGACGTTCTTTAAAAGAAATGATGCTTTACCAAGTCACAGAAGCCAACTTGAATGTACATAACACTGGCTAATTCTAGCACAACTTTAGCAACAAAATAAATAACAGTGATGAATTATAATCCCTTAAATAAAACAAACCCAGAGCCTATGCTGATAGAACACATAAAGAAAAACATTTTTAATTTGACGAGGAACAGAACAATTACATTATCTCAAAGAAACTGAAAACAAAATACTTAATTATGAAGTGTAAAAATGTAAACTTTATATCTGGAAAAGATTGACAGGCACCCTTTAAATCAGGTGATCAGAATTAACCTCACCAATAAAGTTGTGCGCCATTTTAAAAGTAAATAAATAAATAATAAAATGAGGACACATTATACAAAACAAAACAAACAAAAAAACCCACAACCAACAAACAAAAATATGCACCATTTGTTAAGACGCAATAAAAAGAACACAGTGTCACTTCTGTGATATTCCTACAGAAGATGCATAATCTGAATTGAATCACGAGGAAATAGCAGACACTGATTAAGGAACATTCTGCAAGATAACTGGCTAGTAATCTTCAAGAATGTCACAGCCATGAACATCAAGGAAAGACTGGGGGGCTACTCCAAACTGAAGGAGGACAGAAACCTGGTGACTTCAGGCAACAGGAGAGGGCAAACCAGATGCTTTCTGTCTGAAGGTTAAAGCCGTGGGAACGGCTGGCGTCACAGAATGGCCTCTCAAGATTAGACGGCAGCTATGTACCTGCAATGACTCTTTTCTGATTTGGATGGTTGTGTCCTGGTTGTAGAGGACTGCTCATGGGTGGGAAGAACACAGTAGCGTTTAAGAGTAACTGGGGTGCCTGGGTGGCTCAGTGGGTTAAAGCCTCTGCCTTCCACTCAGGTCATGATCTCAGGGTCCTGGGATTGAGCCCCGTGATCGAGCCCCGTGTGGGGCTCTCTGCTCAGCGGGGAGCCTGCTTCCTCCTCTCTCTCTCTGCCTGCCTCTCTGCCTGCTTGTGATCTCTGTCTGTCAAATATATAAATAAAATCTTAAAAAAAAAAAAAAGAGTAATGGACATTATGCTGGCAATTTCCTTGCAGCTAACTCGGGCAGAAGAAAGGCCCCTTGCTCCGGGCTTGTAATTTTTCTGCAACTTTGAAGTTGACTCAGAATGAAGACAATGCAGAACAGCAGGAAGAGCAGAAGCAGCAAGAGCAGAAGCTGTGGCTGGGCGGGTAATACTCCCTTTGCTCTCGGTTCTCCCTTCCTTTCTGGTCATTTTCCTTTTTTTCTGTTTCCCTCAGGCTCAGTCATCTAAGGACTCCTTTCTAAGTTACTGGGTGATTCCACACTGGTTATGAGACCTATGGAATGTGAACCTTTATAATGGAAAGTCCAGTTGGAAGCCTCTATATTTACGTATTTGTACCAAAAGAGAAATTCAAGGACATAACTTATCCCTGGCAAATTGCAAGCAGTAGTGTCGCCATCAAAAACAAAACAAAACAAAACAAAAACCTTAAAAATGTCAGAATGATAGTTCTTCCCCCTTCCTCCATGTAACTTTCCTGCTTGGCTTGTGCAGAAGACATAGGGGTTTTGGTGAATGACAATGGATTGTTATCGATCTAACTATAATTTGGAAAATGTGTTTTTTCTGTTCTCTGATAACTGAGATAAGCAAAAGAAATTTATTTTCACCTAACATTGAAGCCAGTGCATTTTAGATATCTAGTGGCCTTTACCCACTCTTCAGATCTTTGTCAAAAAGAGAACTTGATCATCTGATTGTCCCATTGAGCACTACTGATTCACGGCGTGATGACATCTTACTGACATGGTAGGTCCAAAGCAGCTTGCAGCCTCTGCTTGGACTCTAGGAAGCCAGCAACCACTCCAACCACCCTGAGACTTTCATTCTGTGAAGGAAACAACACATACACTATTATAGCAGAAATACTGACTACAAATACTATTTATACCAAATATCTGTATGTTCCACCACATTCCCCAACTAACATGTCTGCTCATGGGTCTGTATGACTATTTTTGACCAATGAGCTAGGAGTAGAATTAATGCTTGCCAATTCTGAGCTAAAGCATTCTGAGTCACTGCATGGCCCTCGATCTCATTCTTTCCTTGCATCACAAACCTGAAACATTTGTGTTCCAGATGCCATAGTTGTAGGATAGAAGTCTTAATCTACACATCACTGTTGGGATGCACGGCTGTGCACAGGAAAGAATATACTTTTACGTGTGAAACCAGAGACTTGAGTGGTGGTTTGAGCCAAATAAGTTGGTCAACCTAAGTATGTATGTATATGTGTGTATATACACACACATACACATACTTATTAATTATAATAATATATAATATATACAATAATAAAATGTATATGTATATACATATGTATTCCACTAAACAAAAAAATGCTCAAAACCAATGTGTTTTTCCATTTACATAGGAATTTCAGTAAAAGCAACTTATAGAAAAACACATTAAGGCTCATTATACTTTACTGAAAATGAGGATAAAATGGAATAGAAGAACTTCCATCTTTTCTGCATTGTTTGAATGCATTTTGACAGTTTAATAAGTTTGATAATACTTGTATAATGTACTTTTAAAGAACAATGTGAATGAATGAATAATGTTATTTGATGAGTTACATTGACATCTCTGCTCATTTACATGTTAGGTTTCTGGTACCTCTATTACTTCATTACAAATGGTTTTCTTATTTGGTACTTTGTCTCTTATTTTTAATTATTTTCAAATCCAAAGGCTTACTTATTGCAGTAAAATTTCTTTTCTGCCTTCATAAAGTCTTCCTTTCCTTTGGGCTTTAGGAAGACTTTGCCAATCCAGGGATCCTATAGGCACATCTACTCTAGTTTGTGACACATTTTTACAGTTAACATTTGATTGATCTGAAATGCATTACATAATAAAGTTAATATGGTGCTTTCCGATAATCTCAATTCCATTTTTTTCCCTGCTGATTTAGAGTCCTGTGGCTATATAAATAATTGGACAGTCTATTCTGTTTTATTGATCTATCATTTGTATTCTGTTCCATTCTGTTTGGTTTTTGAGCCAGCCTAACACATAAATCACTTTAACTTGATAATATGTCATATAGCTTGTGGAGTAAGCCTTCCTCCCTGCTTCCCACACTCACAAATAATTCCAGCTAATCTTCTTTTGCAAAATCTCATAGGTAGCACCACACAATTGTTTTCTCAGATAAATTGTAGAATCCCATTGTTAAAATCTAAAAACAAACTTCGGTGGAAATTTTGAAATTCTGTTAACTATTTTTCTATTTTTAATTTTTTCGTTTCATCTTTATTTTCATGATTCTCAATTACTGGCTGGAAGTTTCTTTTGTTATTTTTTTTTCTTTCAACAGAAGATCATGAGTATATTTTCACATCTAGACTCTGTCCTTTTCAATTCATTCAGTCATTCAACCACATTTATAAAGCCTCTGTTACAGGTGTGGGAAAATACTTAAATGACAAATCTCGGCCTTATGAAGATTAAATGGTAGTGAGGGGAGACAGACAATAATAAATAGATGAATAAAATGTATCATATTATTTAAAGTAATAACAAACTATTTCATCATATGGTAGTCTACAATGTATCATCTTCCCTCTATTGATAATTGTTATTTCAAAATATTCTCTGTTTTATTAAAGGCTGAAATCAAGATTCCTTAGCAAAAATCTTTTTTGAACTTGCACAATTAACCCCTTAATATAAAGTTCTAGAAGTGAGATGCTAGCTCAAATGATATGCACAATTTATATTTTTATATATGTTGCCTAACTTCCCTCCATATTGTTTATGGTAATTTATATATCCAACAACAGACTCAAATTTCTCTGTCTTGCAAAATCTTGGAATAACATTTTGATCTTTGCCAGTCTGGTAGGCAAAAGAAGAATTTCGCATTGTTTCCATTGCACTTCTTTATGCTTTAGTGAGATAGAATGTATTTCATTCCCTGTGTCTCTTTTCTCAGTTGTAAAAGACCTATTCAGTTGTTCATCCACTTTGCTATTAAGAGTCTTTGACCAAATGTTTTCAGCTGCAAGCAACAACCCCCCTGAGTCCCAGTTTAAATACAGAAAACACTTCGAAGGAAAGATTCCATTTGGTTTATGGGACCCGAGGGCAGGAAGTGTCCTGGTTTCCCCAGAATCTTGAACAAGTATCTCCATCTGTATCTGACAGCTACTTTCTTTCCTCTGGGTGGAATAATGGAAGGCTATTCGCCTGGTATCGTGTATGTTTTCTACTTTCCTTCAAAGATCATTCATAATAGTTTTAGAATCTGGGAAGCTTGTCTGGGCCAGCAAGAGTTAAGGGCATTCAGAGCCTCATGTTTCTCTACAACAGCCTCTCATCCAGCACGACCTTCTTGTTCCCATCTTCACCCTTTCTCTTGAGGAGATACACGTACAAAATAGGAGGTGAACAGAATCAGAAAAGCATAAAGCCGAGTGGAATTTAAAAATCAGGCAACCCATTTCCCAAATT
Source organism: Neogale vison (assembly GCF_020171115.1). Taxonomy (NCBI): domain Eukaryota; kingdom Metazoa; phylum Chordata; class Mammalia; order Carnivora; family Mustelidae; genus Neogale; species Neogale vison. The sequence goes on along the minus strand of NC_058101.1, from coordinate 113,429,933 downwards.
TCCACAAGAAAGAAACTGAGGCTTCAAGAGGCAAAATAATTGGTTTCAGGTTTAATGCCAACTGAGTGAACAGATCCCAAACCTCAGTGCCTCTGCTTTCAAGTCCTGTGCTCTTTTCCAAACATACCAGGACTTCTGACTACATGTATATTGATCTATTCAAATTTTTTATTTCACAGATTGTATTTGATAAGACTGGCACAATTATCTGAATTTCTTTAACTCTTTATTATATAAAATTATCAGCTTAATATCATGCTCTATTTATATTAACAAGTACCTACCTGCATAACTCAGAATTAGAGCTTATTTACCAGCCTAAGGTCTAAATACATATATAATTTCTGGAAGACTGTGTATTTTTATGTTTCTTAACCTAATTTCAAAATTATAATCATTCAATGACTTATACAACTGGAATGAAAATTCACCATATAGCTATTTAACTGAAATAATATAAAATTTCTTGAGTGACACTTATCGCACATAAATCAATTGTTTGAGTTATTTGGTTTTACTTCATCCCGCAACTTTTTGTATGTACTTGTTAGTAGTTCTGCTAGCCATATGGAATGCCTACAAAGTTGCCACAGGGTATGACACAGACAGCATCTGTAGTCTGATAGTATAAAACATGCCTGGTGATTTGGGCTCTTTAATTTCAGCAATTAAATCTCACATCAACAAAGATGAGTTTCTTCTGAATAATTGTCATACTCTGATCATATTGAGCTCCATGATGTAGGCAGTTAAACAGATCAGCAAGTTAACTTCATAATTGTAATTAATAGATGTGCTCTTTAGGAGACTATACCATTTTGATTAAGGAAATATACTGATATTTTATAACATGTTTATTAAAATAAAGGCACACATTCTCACAGATTAAGATTTAAATGATTTATTTGGATGAAAGATGAGCATTTTAAACTTCCAATAAGCCATCTTTTTTTTTTTCCAGTTAATCTCATGGCTGCCACAGAAGAATCATCCAAATTGTCCCGTATGTCAGAACATTTAACAAACATCTACACTGAACACTCTTACTATGAAGTGTAAATTACCTTTGCATAGTGTATTCCAATACACAAGTAAGCAATGAGGTTTCCAAACACCCTATTTATTTTTTGTGTTACCTATATTTTCTATCACCTCAATAAACAGTTGTATTTTGAAAGAATCACTTGTTATAATTTATGAGGTTTTACTGTAGCTTCTCTACTACACCTCAAGAGTTTGAATGCTAGTTTGAGCCCTTCATTTAACTGTAAACTCAGCAACTTAGTATAGATGTTGGCATTTTAAAAAATAACCAGTTGGAAATTAGGCTTCTAATTTCTTTCACAAAAGCAGTAGGGGTTTTTTGTGTGTGTTTTTCTTTGAGTGTGTTCATTTTCCAGGTGTGTACAATTGGACTTGTTCCCAGTAGGTTCCTAGGCTTTTCCTTGATCGTGTGCGGAGTCTGTCATTGGTTTAGTTGCCTGTAGACTCCGGTCAAAAAGCCGTGGAGGCTTGATGCCCTTGGTAATTCAGCTTAACATCTTGTCATTGTGGAATTTCTCTGACCTGCTTCATGGCAGTATGCCAATCCTTCATGTAATCTCTTTTAATGTGTACATTTTTAACAGATGGATTTACCAAGCTCTGATCTCTGAGGGCTAAACTGAGGCCTGTAGAGTCAAGGATTGTTTGCTGTTAGAGAGTACTGATGTCTTCATCGGACTGGCTAAGAGATTTCATCCCCCAGCTTATGATGTTGACATAAAGCAGTAATGATGTTCATACGTTATACATAGATACAAGACATATATTGTCTTTCAAAGCACCACAAACAAATTTAAAATATACATTAGATGATATTAGTCATCTGTCTCATCACTGCCCATCTTCTGTCTCATAAATGCCCAAGCCTATAACTGAGAAGGATTTCATTACTACAGTGCTGCACATTCAAATTAAAAAAAAAAAAATTGAATGCCTATTTCAAAAGTGAAAAATCATTAACTAGCCAGTGATCTTCAGCATTTCTAGTATTTTGGGAACGATATTTATGGAAAATTAAGTAGTACAGATGGGCTTGACTTTGCCAAGAGAGGAATTGAAATTTACACTTTCAAGTTCTATTTTTCATGAATCGGAATACAATTGTTTTGGTGTTGGCTATTTTTAAAATATATTTTCAGACTTCATTGGCTTCATAGCCATGCTTTTTTTCATAAGAGATTTAAATTTAAGCGTAGTTTGTTTGTTTTCATACAAACAGATATTTCACGACCTATTATGCAGGGCCATAATGAGAGGATGAAAAATGTAGCTTAACTCTGGTACACTCTGTCTTTGCCTTTTGACACAGATGTGGTATTGTTGTTCATAAAATACTTGTCTAGAGATTTTACTGGTTTAGAAACCCAATTCAAGTGGTTATAAAATATCTGAAAGACAGAATGCAAATTAAATGTTTGGACAAATATTTTAGGCCTTGCCACACCTGAGGGAAGAAGGAGTTTTGGGAAAAGGGTGTTCCCCTTAGGTAGGTAAAGATTGCTAATGTACATAATGACTCACTCATTAGCAAATTGTTAGCAACTTATTTATAGGTATTTACAGGCAGAGAACTTTGTAGAATTGCCCAGAAGATTCCTAGAGCAAGTAGTAAGCATTATTTCCATATTTACTTACAAGATGGACTTAGTTATCTCCTGGCAAGAAGAGTATTTGTCTCTTATAGTAACCATTCCAAAATATCAAACTTAACCATTGTGATCTCTTTGCCACTGTCTAATTAATGGCCTAAACAATAAAGGAATGAAGTGTATGTAAAATAGGAACCTTGATTTTTCTATATTAAATTGATTTCTGTGTTAGTTGATTTCTATATTGAAATTTCAGTATGAAAATTATTCCAGTTCTTAAGGTGATATAAAATCCTACAACTGTCAACAGTTATTTCTCCATCATCCATTTCAAACACCCCAACACCTGTTGTTTATCTATTCATGCATCACTCTCTGTGCTATGCATCTGTGTTAAGTGCTTTACAAATGCTGACTTATCTAATCTTTAGAACACTTCCAGAAAATAAACTCTCTCTGAATCCCCCTCTTACAGATGGAGAAACTGAGACACAATAAGATAAGGTAACTTTCCCAAGATACCCAGCCATTAATGGCCAAGTCGAAAACTACTCAGGCCATCTGGCTACAGAAGATGGGCTCTGAACCCTTCTCCGTGGTGCTTCTCAGGTCCCCTACTTTTCCTTTTGCTGCTCTTCTCTGCATTTGTGAACATCAGGTTCATTTAAGAGCAAATGAGGACTTCTAGGTCAGAGCATGGAAAAGAAAATGGGGAGAGGGGAGCAAACGAGATTAAAAGTCTTTGATAGAGCCAGGTGAGCACCCACCGATTCTCCTTTGAATCCAAAAGAATAAAATCCCACCAGGGTCCTTTCAGCCACAGTCTGTTAACTGCTAACACTTACTTGAGGCAATAAATGCGTGCTATAACTCTGCACCTAGAAGACCTGCAGAAATCCCCATGCCTGAGCAAAAACGTATGGCTCAGAGGAGGCTGCTATTGTCGAATATGGGACAAAGTGCTTGGGTTACATCACAGGAATGTGGGAAAGTTGCAGATACTTTTTGCCAGGTTGTATATTGCCCTAAACTGGAGACCAGAGATAAGCATAAAATAGATCAAATGTAGTAACCATAAAATTAAGATAACAAAACCAACCTATATCTCAGAGATACTGTCCATAGTAACTAATAAAATGATTATAAGCCAAGGAAAGAAGTTCTCTAGCAAATCCAAAAGTAGATGTCTCCTGATAATAATAAAATCTGTGAGCAAAATTAATACTTTTCCATTTTAATGAGGAGCCAAGGCAAATTTTTGAAAAATATAGAAGTGTAACTTCTGGTTGTTTTTTTTTTTTTCCTATATGTATTTCAAGTGATATGCAGAATATTGGTAAATGTATTATATTACATTGATACAGACATATGTTCATAAACAGAATAATAAAGTTTATGATTATAATAAATGAAAATTTGAGCCTTAATCCAAAAGGAGAAATTCTTGGTAAAAGTTTGACAGCCACTAGGTTAAAATGAGTCCTAGAGATCTGAAAACATGTGTGCACCTCCAGAAATATTTACTTCAGGGACAGGCATTAGGAACAAGGGTCTGAAGTCCATTGTCTTCTACTACTTACTACAAAAGTTTTAAAACCCTGCATCCTTGTCAGGTGGAATCCTCAACTGAACAATTCAGTGATCCATTAAATTTCAGAGTCACAGAGGGCATTTAGATGCTTGCAGAAGAGATGTAAGTTGATTAGCAACATGACAATAAGGAATGTGTCCTCTACAACTGCTTCTGTCAAAGCTTTTCCTTGAGGAAGAGCCGCTCTGATTTTTTCATTAAAATCTCAAGCCAGTTGGGACAGGAATATTTATTCTAACAGCTATTAATCATGTCTATGTGAGTATGATTTCTAAACCCCAAAATCTAGCACAGCTGATTCTGTAAAGAAAGAATGAGAGAAAGAGAGGAAGGGAGGGAGGGAGGGAGGGAGGGAGGGAGGGAGCAAGGGAGGAAGAAAAAGGTAATTTAATTTGCAAGTTTCATGTATCTGGTTATGTGAATTGAGCTACTGACTAAGCTACCCAGGTGCCCCTAACTTTCTGATTTTAAATTCCTTGTTTAAATCACTTAAAGCTGGGTGGCTTAGTCAGTTAAGCACCGGACTCTTGATTTCCGCTCTGGTCATGATCTCAGGGTCATGAGATCAAGCACTGCATGGGGCTTGGCACTGGGTGTGGAGCCTGCTTAAGATTCTCTCTCTCCCTTGTGCGCTCACATGCTCTCTCTGGAAAGAAAGAAAGAAAGATAGCATTCTTTGACAAATTTAGTTAATTTATTCAAGTATTTTTAATCACTTATTATGTAAATGATACACAGATGCTATGGGGGATGTGGAGAAGATAGAATCTTTGTCAGATTTGAAATTTAATGAGAGAGAATATAAAATCAAAAGCTAAGTAGTAACATAATATGTGTTTATTAAAATACCATCAGACCAAACATAGAGATTCCAACTGCAAGTGATTCGTCTGTGCATAAAGTTTGAGAATCATTTTTTAATAAAGTGAAATAACATGGTATTTCCAGATTATATCAGATAATTGATGTGGTTTTCTGATAGTTAAAATGCTTTCCTAAATAAGTATTTATTGCCATTAATAACATGTATTTTCCCAGGGATAGAATTTTTCCCAAGGGTGGAATTTCTAATAGGCTTAATCGGAACACAAGCCAGAATAGAATTCAGTATTATGCACAGGTGATCTTCATGCTAGTGGCATCTGATTCAACATCAGATAAATGGTCCAACAAAGAATTCAACAAAGGCGGCACCCTGGAGGCTCAGTCAGTTAAGCAACTGTCTTCAGCTCAGGTCAAGATCCCAGGGTCCTGGGATCGAGCCCCACATCAGGATCTCTGCACCTTCCTCTTCTCTGAGGGAGCCTTCACCCTCTCCCTCTGCCACTCTCTTGCTCTCTCTGTATTTCTCAAGTAAATGAATTAAATAATAAAAAAATTTAAAAAATAAAAGAATTCAACAAAGAATTAAGTGAAGAAAGATGACTTCGTGAATGTGTGATGGGGGAAGGCATCATAATAGATATGTACCATAAAGAATGATCTCATAGAAAGGAAAGGAGAGGACCTTCCAGGTAGGATAGTATAGGCCAAACCTTGAAGATGGAACTGCCCGATGGATATAGGTGGAAGTATGCCATGGGCACATGGGATGGAGGTTAAGGAGGCATTAGGAAATAGAATTCCAGATTTGAGGAACGGCATGACACTTACAATACAGTAAGCATGTACATACACACGTACATACATATGTATAATGTCTTCATTTATTTATGTCTGCAATGAAACTAGGCTACATCACTGATTTGCTAATGCATCAGGAGTAAGTAGGGAACTTGTTAAAATAATAGATTTCTAGGCCCTACTTTGTAGGTGATAACTGCTGGGAAGGGGTCTGTAATCTTATTTGGATATTGTTAAAATTTAATGAGTCCTTTGATATTTTCAGATTTTATGTTTGGGGAACCATAAGCAGAATGCTGGAACTGAAAATCTGACACAATTTTGATGAGATTAAAAAAGGAGGTTGAGGCAGGTTTATAAAATAAAACCAAGATAAAACCAACTTTACTCTTGATCTTGGTGTATGAGTTCAAGCCCCACATTGGGTGTAGAGTTTACTAAAAAATAAACAAGTAAACCAAAAAAATTAAGCCTAAGAGGTTGTATGTATTTTGGAATCTATAGAAAGACAAATTCTGATAGAAATTCTATCATTCCTAATATACATTTTTATATAAACATATAAAGTCAGGCTGCCTACTGTTTAAGAACATAATATAAAATTATGTTGTTTATTGTGACTATTAGAGTGGACTACTTAATATTATCTGTCCAACTTGTGCATTTATATATAGTAATCAAGGGTATTGTGTTACCTGCCATTCAAAACATTTTTTAAAATTTTATTTCAACACATTGGGCTGTAAGTTTTTTTTGAAACCACTCAGCACGTATCATGTGCATAATATTGTATCGATATAGTTCCTAAAGACTTTCTGAGAGAAAATATATATGACAACTACATCGAGTCCTTTGTAAACCATATTTTCCAAAGCTAGACATGATTTTGTCAGTGAAAATGTGATTTAATGAGTGCTGTCTTCAAATGGCATTCTCAAGTGGATGTCATGGAGATATGCAAATGAAGTTAAAGACATTGTCCTCATTCTCAGGAAATTTACAATATAATAGGGGAACAAAATGCAGATGAAAAGCTATAACAACACATGCAAAGATGACATGAAAACAGGTACAAATTAATGTAACACAAAACATCAGCGCTAAGAGAAATGGAATAATGGAATGATCAGTGTGGAGTAGAACTATTCAAGTGGGCTTGATGAAGAAGATTTATTTTAACTAGATGTTTGATAGAGGCACAAATATGGATCAAGAAATGAGTAGTAAGAAGGATATCCTATTCAGAGTGCATGGCCAAGACCTTCAGAGAACAAAGGGTTAGAAGAAAGCAAGTAATTTGAGTGCTTAAAGATACAAAACTTGAGCCCAAATAAAAATGTAACAAGTAACTCCCTTTTGTTCTGTTTAGCGTGGACCCTTATTCATCAAATCAACTATTTTCCATTTTATGTGGGAGTAGGAGGCCTGTTAGCAAGGATTCCATGGGATTTTAGTTGGTTTCAGTGTTCATTGAAAACAAGTGGGTAAAAGGATATGCAAACATTGACAAAGTTTTGGAAAAAGCAGGTACTGGAGTTTGGCCAAAGATGAATTCTTCTGAAGGTTTAATGTCCATTTATGGTATCTTAAAAATACAGCTGTTTTGCTGTTCCTCTTATAATTGGATCAGCATTGCAGTGATCGGTTCTGAAAACATAGTAGTTTTAAATTAAAAAGATTATTTCAAGGAAATTTCTGGAAATTCAATGCAAAGTATGAATATTCATGCTTAAAATTAATTTTTATTTTATTAAGAAATCAACACTCATTTTTAAAAATAAAAAAACAATGGAGACAGTTTAAGATTCAGCAATCTCATAGACACATATCCCACCCTAACTCCTCCTTTCCAATATGTTGATTCTACAATTGGAAAGGAGGAGTTAGGGTGGGATATGTGTCTATGAGATTGCTGAATCTTAAACTGTCTCCATTGTTTTCTAGTACTTCAGAGAATCTGTCCTGGGGATGTCTGTCAGCTCTCCCCCATTCTCCTGTTCCAGCAGTCTAGATGCTCTCGGAATCTGGTACACAACCATCATCCTGATAATTCAATTCACAATGTCTTCCCCTCTTTTCAGGATTCTGCCTCTTCCTTTTTCTTGGTCTATTTTCTCATTTTAGTGGAACAGATACTCGAATCAATTCCCCAGGGGTGGGAGGGACGAATGGGAGGTCACTTTTTGAGATCCTGGAAGTTTGCAAATATCTTTATCCTCACACTTAGCTGAGTGGGAATTTACTTTTCTTTAATTGTGTGGGGATGGCCCTATTTTCTTTAAATTTCAGTTTTGCCCCTGAGGTGCTTAATGCCATTCTCATCTTTTATTCCATGACCTGTTTTACTTTAAGGAAGCCTTTAGGACTTTTTTTTCCCTTATTCCTCTTCTGAAAGTTTATGACGATATACCGTGATGTGGATTTTCATGATGGTAAGCACTTTGCTTGGAAAGAAATTAAAATTTCACTACTTCAAAATGTTTTCTTAAGAGTCATTCAGAGTTTCCTTTATACGCTCTTTCAGAAGGTCTAGAAATGAAAGAGATGATGAAGGACCCCATAGTTTGGTTTGAACTTTCACTAAATACTATGTTTTCAACCCTACATCTCACCCCTATAACTCTTAAATGACAAGAGTACTGAATAAAACTCTCATCTCCTGAGACATAAGAAAGGGTTTATTGATCTCCTCCATAATACCCTGTACCTTTAGTTGATGAAGCTCTTATAGGTTCTGCATGGGGATTAGCTACATCAGTAGGACCCCAACTATAATTATTTAGATGGTAACTCAGCAGTTCAATTACTATGCCTCCACCCAATTTCTACCTTCCAAAACTTTATTGAAATGTCCCCTGTGTTACTGTGTCATCTCCAATTCTTTTGTCTTTTGTTTTAATATTTTTCTGAACTTTGAACTAATTCGAGGGTTCTGGAAGAAAGAGGAAGAGGTGGTTAATCTCTCAAGAATACAGCAAAACAATGGAAATGGCAAAAATAGTTAGTCTCCAATACTTACAAATTTCTCCTTACGGTTTAAAGTTGTAGATTTTGGATTTTTGTGTCCCTATTAGTTCCCAAGTATAAAAGCTATTTTGAATCATGGACTAGATGTGGACTTGGAAATTAATTTTACAGATGAATGAGTGGCAGAAGCAGAAAGAATATTAGTGTAAGGACTCTCATTAATGGCATTATACATATTATCATATAATGTTTTATGGAGTAAACTGAATGAATGCTGGGTTATGGTGCTGATATGATTAAGAAATTTAATTGCCTAAGCAGAATTTGAAGGCAAGTGAAATTATATACAACAAAGGACTATTAGCTTTAATGTATAAGGAGAAATTTCAAACCCATTTTGCACAAAAGAATAACTTTGCAATATAAATTCAGCAAATAACTCAAAATAAAATGAATGTATAAATCAGGGTAAAGGCCAGGCTGCTATAATAAACAGGCCCCAAAATACAGTGGTTTAAAGACCATAGTTCAGTTTTCTCTTTCACGGGAGTCATGGGTGAGTATTCTCAAGTGGGCCTCATAGCTTTGTTTCACATTACCACTCAGAAACCCCATTTCTTTCCACCTTGTAGCTCTGCCATTGCCAATTATATCACCACAAGTTTGTTCCTGCTCCAGCTCAAAGACAGGGAAATAAAATATGGGAAAGCAGGCATTCGATATTTTAAGGCCAAAATCCATAAGTGGCCCATGTCGTGCTCACAATGCTGAGAGTCTAGCCACAGAGGGAAACCCCACTGCAAGCGGTTGGGATAATGAGGCCCGTAGCTGAGCCGTCATGTGTCCAAGAGGGAAGTATGGATCCCTGCTGCGGAAGTAGGGAAGAAAGGATTTGGGTGGTCACTGACTGCCTCTGACTCAGTGAGATGCTATTATTCATAATTCAAACAAATATCCCCAAATGATAGTATTCCATGTTAGCAAATGTGAGCTGAAATGAGCACATGCGGAAGGTTATTCATGGCGGAAGGTTATGTGGTGCAATCTTTCTTAAAAACAACTTGGCGATGTTTACCAAAATCCTCAAAAATAATCGTGTCAGTTGAGCCAGTAATTAATCTTGGGAATTTGGAGCAATGGGGGAAAAAAATCACCTGAAATTAATATCACAGTGTATGTTAACTAACTGGAGTTTAAGTAAAAACTTAAATAAAATAAAAGGTACACATACATATTGATGTATTCCCTCCTCTAAATTAGAATCATACTGTAAGTTGACAGTTCTCTAAGTGACAACATGGTGTCTGTCATTAAATACTTTCTGAAACTTTGATTTTTTTAAAATGTCTGCATAAGAGTCCATCATATGGATGTATGGTATCATATATTAGCCATTTATTTTTGTAGACATGAAAATATTTCTAATTTCTGTACTTTATAAATAAATGACATGATCTTAAAAAGAAAAAAAAGGCTCAGCAAATCCAAAAGCTAATACAATTAGAAATAAAAACAAAAGGTAAGGGTGCCTAGGTGGCTCAGTAGGTGAAACTGATGCCTCTTGATTTGGGCTCAGGTCATGATATCAGGGTCATGAGATCAAGTCCTGCATCAGGATCCACACTCAGTCTGGCAGGGAGTCCGCTTGAGACCCTCTTTTTTCCGTTTCCTTTGTCCCCACCCCCTTCCAAATAAATAAATATATCTTAAAAAAAAAAAAAAACAAAAAAACCATAGCCTCCCTTCACAAGCCAACACACACACACACTCCCCAAAAAAGAATCCTTTACATTCAGAAATGTTAAAAACTTCTAAAAATCAACACACTAAATAGAATATCAAAATGAAATTCTTAATAGAGTCATAACCAAACTAGAATCAAAGCACTTCAGATTAAATGTATTGGAAGGGATTCCTGTTTGAAGATAGCAGCATTTATTTTGTCATTCCTTCCTCTCCTATACATAGCTCAAAAGTAACAGGAAGGATGCGAAAGAGAAAACCCATCTCTATGAACTAAACAGTAGGCACTCCAAATCACAAAACTGATAAAAAGTCTGCAGAAAGCAGTGACAATCAAATAGGGAAGGGACTTCAGCGAAGAGGAGCCTATGGCGTGCTCTCAGCAGGGCTGGTCCTATAGAGCTTTCTCAAAGCTGGAAGACCTACTCCAAGATCCAAAATCAGATCCCTTTTTCTCATAGTGGGAAGGGGGAGTATGTGGGCTGGTGACAGGAGCTTCCTTGGGCCAGATTCAGTGCCAGGAGCAGAAGAGAAACAGCTGAATGAGAGGTCAATTAAATAAGGCAATTTATCAGAAAGCAGTCTCTGCATAGCTCTTTCCCACCTCTCTCCTTTGCATACCCTTGATCCCTTTGTATACCTTTCCCACCTCTCCATAGTCTGGCTAGGAAAGAAATGGCTGTGAGAACTCAAATCTATAACCTTTCCTTATATGAAAATCTCTTCTAGTCTGTTACATATTTCCATATTTCTCTATTTTCCAATACACTAACTTATACAAATAGTAATCCAAGAGAAACCCATATGAAAATATTTTAAAGTATAATGTAACATTATCAAAATATTACCCCCAAATGCTTGTCATATTACCAAAAGTCTAAACCAACCTATTAAAAGAAGAAAAATCTTCCAAAAATTTTGCTCCTGAATTTGTATTTTTCACTTTGGGTTATTCTTCAATTACACCTTTTTCAAAAAGTCTTACAAAGGTAGTATAGACATACCATGCTAAAAGCTATATAACATGGCAAGTAAAAGTATGTGTATGTGCTTGTGTGTGTGTGTCTTTCTGTGGATACAAAAGGTATGTGTGTGATATGACCTTTTTTATAGTACTGTTTTTTGGACACAAGTAAATTTCACTTAAGAGCCATATATGTCCTTATGCTTGAGGGAGAAGATTTTGGCCTGGAAAATTGTCTGAATCTATTTTAAAATGAGCCATTTTGTATACTCCCCATTTTTATCCATGAGCTACATATTTTAAGAGCCAGTAGAATTAATTGCTGGTCATGGGAAAACTTTGGCAATAAGCTCTTTTGGGAAGTGGTACTATAGGTGTGGCATTCAGAGAAGTACCTAAAGCCATGTCGGATGTGTATGGTATGCCCTTAGTATCATGGTGCTGATTTTCATCATGGCAGTAATTTTGGCCCATTATTCCTAGTATTCTTTTTTTTTTTCCACTTTATTTTTTTTTATTTTTTATAAACATATATTTTTATCCCCAGGGGTACAGGTCTGTGAATCACCAGATTTACACACTTCATAGCACTCACCTTAGCACATACCCTCCCCAATGTCCATAACCCCACCCCCCTCTCCAAACCCCCCTCCCCCCAGCAACCCTCTGTTTTGTGAGTCACTAATGGTTTGTCTCCCTCCCAATCCCATCTTGTTTCATTTATTCTTCTCCTACCCCCTTAACCCCCCATGTTGCATCTCCACTTCCTCTTATCAGGGAGATCATATGATAGCTGTCTTTCTCCGATTGACTTATTTCAGTAAGCATGATACCCTCTAGTTCCATCCTCGTCATCGCAAATGACAAGATTTCATTTCTTTTGATGGCTGCATCGTATTCCATTGTGTACATATACCACATCTTCTTTATCAAATCTTGAAGATTACTTCTCATGGGTAACTGAGCTCAGTCAAATGGCCCTGACTTCTGGCCTTTACGAATGCCAGGTGATTAATGTGAAATACCAATTAAAACAAAAAGTCCAATATTTCCTTTTTTTTTTAAATTTTTATTTAAATTCCAGTCAGTTAACTTACAGTGTAATATTGGGTTCAGGCGTACAGTATAGTGATTCGACACTTCCATACAGCACTGGGTGCTCACTACAAGTGCCCTCCTTAAACCCCATCGCCTATTTATCCCATCCCCCCACAACTTCCCTTCTAATACCATCAGTTTGTTCTCTGTAGTGAAGAACCTGTTTCTTGGTTTGCCTCTCTCTATCACCCTGATCACACCAGATCTCATCTGATCTCAGAAGCCAAGCAGGGTCAGACCTGGTTAGATACTAGGATGGGAGACCAAACCCTTCTAAAGAGGCTTAGCTACATGAAGAAATCTTGGAGAGGCCCTGAGTTAATTTGCTCTGAAGATATATTTCTTTTCCATTAAAAAGGCTGTGACAACACCATGTGGGTGGTAAAATTTGTTTTTTGCTTAATGGTTCACTGATTCCTCATGGTCTTTGCAAATCCACGGCACCTGTCTAGTTTTCAAAAACAGGTTCTCGAAACATCTGCATACAAATGCAAATGTGAACCTTCAAAGGAAAAAATCCAACAATTAGAGAATTTCATGCCCCCAATGGGCATAAGACTGAGGGAATGTAAGCCACAAATTGGAATTTGTGTCCAGGACCTATTTTATCCAGAGATCTGTTTCATGTTGCAATTATTTTTTCAGGAAAAAAAGTAATAAAGGTGCCTCGTATTAACATTTTGACCCATGCTTGTCATGTTTTAAAGAGCAGTATTTTATGGTTTTCTTAAAGAATATATAAATAGATAGGTCATCAGTATGAACAACTGAGCCATATTATGTGATTTTTTTTCCTGTCATTGATAAAATTATGAGTATACTAGTGAAAAATGCATGTTGGCTTTTTAATTAGATCAGCAGTAACTTTTTCACCTTGAAACTTACACAGTTTTCCACCCTGTACTCATGTTTTATACTTGTACATTCTGGACTTATCAAATAATGATCTTTTATCTCATTTATTTCTCACACAGTCTTGTGAGGCCCACAGAGCCAATGTTATTTTCTGCTATTACCAGTGAGTTGGGGGCGTCTCTCAGTGCTCTGGAGATAAAAGCAAGCTCCCTGAACCCTCCCACAAGTCCGGGAGCTTTTCCCTAAGCTTTGTTTCTCTCAAAGCTCATGTGCTTGCTAAGGTTTATCCAGAAAGTAAATACAGAGTACACGTTTGAAACAATTCTCAGGTCCCTCAGGAAAAAGGAGAAGCAAAGAAAAGCAAAATAAAGTATTGTTCCTGATCAAGAAGGAAATTCAGTACCAAAGAACCTTTGAAACACAGACTCTCATAGACAGAATCATTTGTAACCTTGCCATCAGTGGTATCCAGGCTACTTCTTGCTAAAAATCCACAGAGGGTGAATCACTGCAACTCACTGAGGGCTGTAGCATTCCTTGGCTGTTCACTTTATGCAGAGGGAGAAGTGAAAGATCTAACCAGCAACAAAGCTGCATTTACACATGAATATATAGGTGGCTGTTGAAATTTTCTGGCAGATATCTGAATACACATATTAAGACAGGTACATGGCTTGTACTTATAGCCTACCAAAGATTTGTTATTGGTTTGCTTACTTTCAGTTCCAATTTCAGCTTCAGAATGTGGAAGTAAGGGGCACCTGGGTGGCTCAGTTGGTTAAGTCCCTGCCTTCGGCTCAGGTCATGATCCCAGAGTCCTGGGATTGAGTCCCACATCGGGCTTCCCCTGCTCTGCAGGAAGCCTGCTTCTTCCTCTCTCTCTGCCTCTCCCCCTGCTTGTGTTCTCTTTCTCTCTCTCTGTCAAACAAATATATAAAATCTTTAAAAAAAAAAAAAAAAGAATGGGGAAGTAAGATTTTTCTGTCAAATTATTATATCTAACTAACAATTCTGTATTTCTTTACTTTTATTTCCTATATTGACTTCCTATTAAAAATGGCTTCGAGTTTATCAAACTGTTCAAATCAGGGTAATAGAGTGTCTATTAAGGTGAAGATTATATTAAGTGCTACTTAAGGGAGAAATTTTAAATTTAGAGCAGCTTCTCTCTCTCTCTTTTTTTAAAATTTAACTTAAATTTTTCAGTGTTCCAAGGTTCATTGTTTATGCACCACATCAGAGCAGCCTCTCTTATGTCTAAGGATGAGAACTGGGGATCACATTTGACCAGACCTTCTTTGTTTTGGGTTGAGACATTTGAATGGCACATTGAGTACAGTGTGACCCTACATTTTATCCTCCAGGACAGTTGTAACCAGACTATTTGCTCACTTCGTGTTTTAGGCCAAAGCTACCTCAGTAGAGTGGTTACTAGGAAGATGTAAATGAATTTGTGTAAAGAGGTTTTAGCTTCCTGGGACAGGAAAAAAAAAAAAAATGAAGTTTCAACTCCTCCTGTCCCTGTTCTCAAAATTCAGAGTTGAGGAGTCTTGCTGGTAGAAAATATACCACAGTGGCATAGAGTATGGCCCAACTGTAAGACTGATGAATGAATCAAGTAAAATAAATTTACACTGAGAAAAGCAGGTTCTGGACCAAAGACCAGAGCTCCACAAAATGGCCAAAGACTTTGTCAAGAAAAATCTATGATGGGAAGCTCTTCTGGATAATATTGGTGGCTTCGCTAGACATAATCTAGCATGGTTTCTGGGCAGAACAGAACAATGGCTGAGTGTGGGAATGTTGAGTTGCCATATTGAAGTTCAGTGTGACAACAATGGCCTGGGAAGATCTGGATCAGCAAGGACCACCCGACAGCAGTGGACCCACACCTGTTCAAACCCATCTTTAATAATGACCGTTCTGTGGCAAGAAGAAGTAAAAGCAAGAGAAGACTGATCAGACACCAACTTTTCCTCCTTAACAACATCTGGAAGAGGACCGAGCTCTGATTGGGAAGGCAGCCTGGGAATTCTTGGACAACTCAAGAATAGAAGGAGCTGTGAGAGGAACGCTTGAATTGATACAGAGAGACTGATTCATTACTAACATTTAAAAATAAGAGTTTTCGGGGCGCCTGGGTGGCTCAGTGGGTTAAGTCGCTGCCTTCGGCTCAGGTCATGATCTCAGGGTCCTGGGATCGAGTCCCACGTCGGGCTCTCTGCTCAGCGGGAAGCCTGCTTCCTCCTCTCTCTCTGCCTGCCTCTCTGCCTACTTGTGATCTCTGTCAAATAAATAAATAAAATCTTTTAAAAAAAAATAAGAGTTTTCACATAAAATTCTCTTGGAGAAAAGAAAGTGCTGTTGAAAAAAAAAAATCTGAAGCCCTGCAACACTGAGCGCACGTTCTGGTTATAAATAACAAGCAGAGGTAAATACCAGCTACACTCTTTCGACGTGGTGTGTATACTTTGGGTCCCCACACCGTGTTTCATTCTAGACTTTCAGCCAGAGGGACACTTGCCATTTTCATCACAAACTATGTTTTTGATCATCATACAGTCTTCTTTTGGGGGTGCCCACTCCACTTGTTTATATTTGTCTAGCACTGGAGCCAATGTTTTCTGTCCTCATCTCTGTCCCTCGGCTGGTATTTGCAATCTCAATTCCTAATACATATTTTCTAGTTCTCAGCCGCAGAATGTCCTGCTGAATGAAGCCCATCTGGTTTCTTCTCTATTCTACTCCTCTCCTCTCTTCTACTCTAGTTTATAATTGCTACAACTGGGTAACTAACAAGTAAGTGGTCCAGTGATTTTTGAATGATCCCCCCAAAATTCTGCAGAAACTACACAGCTGAACAATATGAGGTAATTATTAGAGAAGCCCAGGAAAAAGAGCTGCAAGTCTTCTCTTCAATTAAACACAGACTCTTATTTCCTTTCCTGGGCCACACTCTAAAAGTGGAAGAGGACCCAAGAAATACCAATGATAGTAGTTGAAATTTAACTTTTCACATTTTATTCTAATGCAGAGTAAAAATTTTCTTTTCTGTAAGAAGTTGTGACTTCTGGTTGAAGGATTCTAAGGAGATGTGAGGACTAAATACAACACAGGATCTAGAATATATAATTGGAACAGGAAAAGGGTATTGATGGAGAAAATGGGGACATTTAACTAAGGCTTTTAGTTTAGTTAACACTAGCGTACTGTCACTTCCTGGTTTAGATCATTCCACTGTGTTTATGTAAGATGTTTCCATTGAGGGAAGTTGAGCAAAGGTTATATAGGAACTCTGTACTGCTTTTGCAACTTTGTCTAAAATTATTTCAAAGTCAAATATTTTAAAAATTTTAAAGAATTTATGTATTTTTTTCTTTTGATGTCTATTAAAATATATATATATTTATGATTAGGAAAAGAGTGAAGATACCAAATGTTAATTCCTATATAGCACTGTAAGAGTTAGAAAAAGACACCTGTATCTTTGTCTAGAAATCCTCCCATGACTGCTTATACCATTCCTGTGGCATGCATTTTGTTAAGAGTTGTTGGATCACCCATGGACTGACTGTCTGCCTGGATTTCCAAGTAGCTCTCAGTCTAACCACATGTTGTAGAGTTGTATTGCTCCATTTAATCTCCTACTGTTGACTATTTGCCAAGTCCTACAACGGCCAAGAGCTCTTGAACACCATGCCTTTTTTGTTCTGTAACTCTTGCCATGGGTGTGTTGCCCAAGCACCTGTGTCACCTTAATAGGAGGATCTAGCTGAGTCTGGTTGGTTTCATGTACATGACACTCTGAGGGACACTACTTTCCTCTAGGAGTCCTCACTCCACAGTTAGCCAAATCTCTTTGCTACCGACATTACCATCTGTTCCCCCTATGTCTTCATTCGCTCAACAAATACTTACTGAGCACCTATTATGTGTGATGCACTAGGCTAAGTAACGAGAATACAAAAGAAAGTATGGTAGATATTGATCTTGTTCTTACATACAGGCACCAAGTATGTGTGTGTGCTCCATGAGTAAAAGTTGGCTATTTTTTCTCTCTGTCTTTCTTCTTTGCTTCCTTACTTCCATTTTTTTTTCTTTCATTCCAGATCTTAAGTGATAATTTCTATTTCCTAAAAATATTTTTAGGGATTTATTTCAGATCATCAAGTTATTTTGTAAAAGAATCCTGATTATAAACAAGGTCCACTCTGCTATATCAGTATCTATAACATTTGTTCTTGAAAAATATTGCATGGTCCACAAGTGCTATTTTATATATTTTGCCACCTAAAATGAAGGTTTGTATATTTATGAGGATTGGTATAAACATGCAAAGCCTTTGAGGCCTTGAGTCTTGCTCTTTTCAACAGCCGGCTTCCATGGCAACAGAGCCTATTAGAAGCAACCTTGTCACCACAACTGTAGGTCCAAATAATTTCACAGAAAAGATAAAAAGGTATGTGGCAACTCTATCTTGCTCCATTTTTTACATAAAGTAATTTCTCAGAAATATGATCAGCATTTGATACAAGTGATTAAAAATTAAAAGGCCCTGAGAGAGAGAAAAAGTCTATTCATAACAAGGATTTTGAAAGCTTAATGAAAAGTGGAAGAAAACATTTTTTGCACAGTGAGCAATTGATCCAAAGTTTTAAAATGTGAAGATTTAGATCATTGCTGGAAAACTAAAATGTTCATCCATAAGAGTTTGTACTTTGAGGCCTGTGATAAACAAAAAATGTTGATCTGTTCAAGTTGAAGAAATCCTGTACATATAGTGTCATTTATTACTTAGACCAGAAAATCAAACAAGAGTGCAAATACTTCATTGTGTTTTTTGAACTTCAAACACTTTTTCCAAAACTGTTGTACTAACTTGCTAACAGCAAACAAAGGCAAATTATTTGACCAATGTGTTCCCTTCAGAGAGAAGGATAGAATAGTTTCTGTAAAGAAGAGACACAATCTTATCACTTGATACTTATTTTTTTTAGTTTACTTATAATTAAAATAGAAATTAGGGGCGCCTGGGTGGTTCAGTGGGTTAAAGCCTCTGCCTTCAGCTCACATCATGATCCCAGTGTCCTGGGATTGAGCCCCACATCAGGCTCTCTGCTCACCAGGGAGCCTGCTTCCTCCTCTCTCTCTGCCTGCCTCTCCACCTACTTGTGATTTCTGTCTGTCAAATAAATAAATAAATAAATCTTTAAAAAAATAGAAATTAAAAAAATAAAATAGAAATTAAATAATAGGCCATTGACATCTAATACTGTCTGATGTCTACAGCAATATCCATACACATATGCAAATTTGCAAATTGTTTCTTATTCTGAAAAATTCATATTCATTTTAGGGAGCATTTAGGACTCTCTATTTTTATTTTATTACTTTCAAAATACATGGACAAATTTTACGGAGTTCAAGTCTATAATAAACGAATACTTATTTAACATTTTTTGTGCACTAGGTGCAAAGCAGGGGAAGATGTAAAGACAGAAGAAAAAACACACGTCATCTCTTACTGGCCTGTTTGAGGAGATGCCCTTGTAACCTAAAAATGAGGAGGTAAATAAAGGATAATGACTGCAGAGTGAATTGGTAGACTTAGGATTTAAAATTAGAGTATTAGGACTTAAACTTATAAGATTAGAACCAAAATTGTAGTACTTTTAAATTCTGCCCTAGCAGCCTAGTTCATGGTGAAGAGCTTTTAGTGGCAGAAAAATTTGTTTGTATTCTTATATATTTTTTTTAATAAATGTCTCCCCTCTCCCCACAGAATGTAAACTTCAGAAGCACAGAGACTATGTCTGCATCTAACTTACCATAATAACTGGAAGAGAGTAAATATTCCATAAATAATTGTAGACTGGCTGAGGAGACTAAGCCAAGTGCAAGACCTACTTTTCTGTTAAACTTCTGTTAAATTGAAATTTGAGAATTTTTTAAAACTTTCACTTTAAAATACTAGATTTAGGGTGCCTGGGTGGCTCAGTGGGTTAAGCCACTGCCTTCGGCTCGGGTCATGATCTCAGGGTCCTGAGATGGAGTCCTGCATCGGGCTCTCTGCTCAGTGGGGGGCCTGCTTCCCTTCCTCTCTCTCTGCCTGCTTCTCTGCCTACTTGTAATCTCTGTCTGTCAAATAAATAAATAAAATCTTTTAAAAAAAAATAAAATAAAATACTAGATTTACAAAATAGTTGCAAAAGTAGGACAAAGAATTCCCATACACCTTTTACCTACATTTTATAAATGTTATCTTATATAACTACAGCACTATCATCAAAATTAAGAAATTAATGTTAAAAATTAGCTTTAATATTAGGTAAGACTATTATCTAACTTATAGAACTCATTCAAATATTATCAATTTACCCACAAATGTTCTTTAAGCCTTGAGGATCTAATCCTCCATTACAAGATGCAATTAGTTGTCATGTCATTTTACTCTCCCATAATCTGGAACAGTTCCTTAGTCTTTCCTTGCCTTTCATGACCTGGATGCTCGTAAGCATGCTAGCCAGTTGTTTCTTAGAACGTTGCTCGATTGGGATTTCCCTGATGTTTTTTCCTCATGACTAAATCCAGAATATTCATTTTGGTAAGAGTACCACAAGAGTGAGGTTGGGCCTTTCTCAGTGCCTCATATCAGGAGGAGTATGATATCAACTTGCCTGATCATGGATGACAATAATTTTGATTGTGTGCTAAAGATAGAGAACAGCTACTTTTCTAGTAGAAAATCTACCGATTCTAGCAGAATTGTAGAGTCTCACCTAGGTCTAGAGACATGCTCTACTTAATTTTTCAGATTCCTCCACAAACCTTTGAAAAAAAAAAAGGCATGGTGCTTGCCATAGGATGATAGACTCGTAAACATTTACAGCAAGCTGTGAAAAGTACCTTGCCAAACATCTAAGATGATAAAGGAGTAAAGAAGAAAGTATTTATGCCTTGATAGGAAGAATGATCAATTGTCATCACTAAAGTGGTGACAATTGAAGAAGAGACTTGAAGGACAAATTAGCTTTTCCCTGGTGGAGGAGAGAATAGGAGTTGGCAGACTTTGGTAAGCAAGAATGAAGCAAGGTAATTGTGAAAATATTTGCAGTAATCGAGGACTATTGAGAGATTTGATGTAGCAAGTGCATGGGAAAGAGTGACTAAAAGAAAGGTCGAGTGAAGCCAGGAAGTCTTTCCTGCTCTAATTATAAGTTTGGGGCTTACCACACAGATGTTTGGTGAACTTTGGAAAAAGTCTTCATGGCAGGAGAATAAAGTTTTGGTGGTGGTCCTTGCTGTTGTTTTTAAGAAGAACAACCATGTTGGCAATGGAAAAAAAAGTCTACAGGAAAGACGAACAGGTGTTTGAGAATTTTCAAGATGTGGACCAATTATAGTCATCCCAGTGAACAAAAAAGAGGTCCTCATCTGGAAAAGAGGCACCCTAGAATGAAAGGCAAACCACAAACCCATGCATTTTCAAGGGGCAATTGCTGCTCCATTCAGAATCATCTCAGTCCCTGAAATTGGATTAACTGCCTAAACTGGTGCCAAGAACTAACATAGTCTGATGGAAGTTGAAAATGTAAGAAAGAATAAAAAGTAACAAGACTGTATTCGGTTGCCATCAGCGAGAACCATTCAAAGATAGGCTCCCTGTAGATAGAGCTCAGTTTATCTTCACAGACACAGTGGTAGCAATGGACTCCATGCATCAACTAAAGATGAGCAAACGGAGTCCTTCACTGTAAATGGTTAGGACTCATGGAACTGGTGATAATGTCCAGGAACATCTATTAGTTTCTAATGAATTTCTTCTACTGAATAAACTATTACCAACTGAAATAATTCAGATAATTGTAGTTATTCTTGTCATTATTTATTAATAAATAAGGAAACTCCATGCTCTAATTGCATATTCATTTCCTAATACTTAATGGGAGCATACCCAGTTTAGCTATTCAAAAGATGCATTATTATTAGCAAACAGTAAGCAATCCATTCTGCTTTAGGATATTCTGGTATTGTCACCCAAATAATGGGGAAAATAATATTATTTGAGAGAGAATAGAGAGGGTTTCTGCGAGCCTTGAGAGTAAACTATCTTAAACTGTCCTAAGGAAAGGGCTGGAGGGCCAGGTACTGTGGGCAGCCTCTAGGAACTGAAAGCAGCCTGAGCCACCAGTAGGAAAACAGGGAAGTCCACAGGCACAAGGACAAAAATCCCACCCACAACCTGAGGGAGCTTGGAGTGGATCTTTGCTTAGTCGAGCCTATGGTAATACTGCAGCTCTGGTCAACAGATGGATTCCAGCTTGGTAGAACCCAGAGTAGAGGCTCTGGCTGTGCTCTCCCTGGACTCCTAATCCCTGGATACTATGAAGTAAGGGATATGTATTGTTTTAAGCTATCAGCCTATCATAATTTGTTACCCAGTATAGAAAATTGATACCTGGAAGTACAATGCTATTAGAAATACCCAACACAGCGGAGCGGCTTGCTTTGGAACTAGGCAGTGATGTCCTTGCAAACTGTGTTACATAGTGATTAGTTATTTAGTGATAATGTCTCTGTAATTATATGGAAAACAGGAATTACAAGTAGTAAATTTGGTTATATAGTGAGGGAGACTTTCCAACAGACTGTTGAGGATAATAGCTGGTTTCTACTTACTACTTGGAATAAGAGAAAAGAGATAGATTGAAGAAAGAAGTGTGAACAAAGAGGAGCCAGGTCTGGATGATTTGAAATTTTCAACCTCTCCGGATTGCAAAAGGTGCTAAAATTTTCACTGTCAGGAAAGCATGTTCTAGAAAAAAAAAAGCGAAGGTTCTGACTCTACAACGTTTTGCCAAAAACTTCAGATCAAAAAAAAATCATAGTTATTCAGTCACGCTAAAGGCTATTTCAAGAAATTACTGTATGGTATCCCATACAGAACCTCTCTGACCATATGGTCTCTAGGAAGCTTAAGGCCCTTGTCCCTTGACCATAGGCATAGGAGGTAGAGAAAAGATTATCTGAAAAAGATCTGTAGATATGACCTGTGTTTAGTGGCGAGAACTCCTTTAAGATCTAGAGAAGACCCGCTAAGTTCTTGAGAAAAGTATTTAAGCAGAAACACTTCCAGCTTAGACCAAAAGGGACAGAAAGTACAAAACAAAAGGAGACTGTTAGATTCCTTGAATCCTCCTGCCACAAAATAGGATGATAAAACAACTCAGCTACAAACATGTGCGACCTGTCATGAAAAAAGACTTATTCAAAGGGCAGGACCAAGAAACCAGAGGATGGAGCCAAGAGCCAAGGAAGTCTGGAAACCCAAATCTTGAAGCCTTAATGAAGGAAATCTGGCTGGAGTTTGGCTGTCTGGATTTCAGTGCTGCTTTGACCAAGTCTCCTTTTTACCTCCACGGCCTTTTTTTTTAACTGGAATGTCTTCAGTTGTTAGCTATGGTCATGCCACCATTGTTTGTTCGGAGTGTCCAAGGCAGATAACATGATTGTGTCTTTAGTTTCACAGTCTCACAGCTGGAGAAGAATTGTGCCCAGGAACTGTACTTAAGAGATCACCCTGGCCAGCCATACCTGCACCTAATTTCTCTGGACTTGGAGTTGAAGACATAATGGGATGAGATTCTTAGAAACTTGGATGAGAGTGGATGTACTTTAAATATGAGAAAGACATGAATTATTGGAAGCCAAGGGGACAATTATAGTGGAGAGACCCAAGGGACCCCCATGTTGACATCCTGTAAATCATTTCTCCTTGAATGTGAGTGCTTGCTTCTAATCAGTAGGATATGACAGAGGTGATGGGGGAAAAGAGAAAAGCCACTTTCACATTTCTTCTGTGTGCTTGATTTAAAAAAAAAAAAAAATCTGAGGCACCTGAGTGGCTCAGTGGATTAAAGCCTCTGCCTTCAGCTCAGGTCATGATCCTGGGGTCCTGGGATCGAGCCCCACATCGGGCTTTCTGCTCAGTGGGGAGCCTGCTTACCCCTCTCTCTCTCCCTGCCTCTCTGCCTACTTGTGATCTCTGTCTGTCAAATAAATAAATAAAATATATTTTTAAAAAATCTAAGAAGAAAAATTAACTTCTGAAAACTCCCCTATTCATTTGCTACTTATTTTGCTTTCATTTAAACCCTCTAATTTTATCTCACTAAATAATAGAGCCTATATTCTTTATTTTTTTTATATTCTCTTCTCTACTTTCAATGGTAGCTCCAAACTCTCTTCAATAGAAACAGGGTTGTGTAATCTTTTGTAACATATACATTTTGACTAGGAAAATTCCTATGTGTGAAGGTATCTACAGACTCAATTAAATAAAGAAGGTCATGTAGTTATTGCTCTGCATACAGTTATGCCAAGTCAGAGCATCAAAATCTGGTAGGACATTCTACCTGATTTGATCTCATCTCTTCCTTTTTCCCTAAGCTAATAGAAAATCAGAAGATCAGAAAATCAAAGATCTTCTTGGTGTTTTTAACTGAACTTAAGTTCAGCTATACCTTTTATTTTATTGTTTATTTTCTGTTTTATATTCAAATACAATCCATCAATGTTACAGCTTTTCTTCCCCTGACTTCCTCACAAGCATTCAGGCCTGTGCCCTGGCAGACTTGAAATAACCTGAAATAACCAATAACCTGAAACAACCAATAACCTGAAAAAGAGGAAAACTGACCTTCTTCAAAAGAGGCATATCTAGGGAAAACAAAGACCCCACATATCTGTACAAAGCAAATCCCTTGATTAATTATGTAATAAACAAATTCTAGAAAGGAGAACACATTTTCCTTTGATGTATTCCAAAAACCCCATTCTAGAGGGGTTTTCTTCCATTGGAATAAGATGTTAAAAAATCCAACCTTTGATTGACTCATGTTTTGTGTATCTCCTGTGCCATTTTTCATCTTTTTTATCTTTTGTCTTCTTCCTCTTCAAGCAGTTTCATCCATCCTACTTTATTCCTCATTCAAAGATTTCTCTACAAAATGCAAATAATAGCAACCTGATATACTTAATTCACCCAACTTTCCTATTCCAGAACATAAATCTGTTCCTGCTTTTCAAACAGGCCTAAATTCCTTATGTGAAATAAAAGCACAGTCCCCAGATGCAACCTTCTGAAACTCCCACAACAGTTTAGTAATCTTATTTTTTTTTAAGATTTTTATTTATTTATTTGACAGAGAGAGACAGCCAGAGAGGGAACACAAGCAAGGGAAGTGGGAGAGAGAGAGAGAAGCAGGCTCCCTACTGAGCAGGGAGCCCGATGTGGGACCCCAGCCGAAGGCAGACGCTTAACAACTGAGTCACCCAGGTGCCCAACAGTTTAGTAATCTTATGCAGACCTAATTTCCACCACTATTTTAGGAGCAAACCAAAAAGATAAAGTAAAAAATAATAACGGTTACTAAGCATCAGTATGGGTAAGATCTTTACTTATATAATTTGCATACCTGTAGCATTCATAGTGAATAACATATTTAAGTAATAAATGACCAAAAAAACCCAAATGTATCAAAATCAGGTATATCAGCAATATCAGATATTTTGATATTCTAATACTGTTATTTCAGATATCTCAAAATAGCACTTATACTCAACATTACTCGGAAATAATGATAGTTCTTAGATCTACCAATAGATCTGGTCATTTAAGGTGTTAATAAGGAAGCTCACAAAATACTATAACAAATACTTTAATAATTGTGTTCAATGTAATAATTTCCCACTGTAATCTTGTATATTTTTGCTTTATGCATTAATGCATTCTTATGCATTATTCTGAAAAGAATGGCTTCTCTTCACTGCCAAAGAAGGTGCTATCCTCTGAACATCTGTGTCCCTCCAAAACTCATATGTTGAAATCCTATTGCCTAGTCTGATAGTATCAGGAGGTAGGACCTTTGGCAGATAGTTTATGTGGGCAAACACTTCATGAATGGGATTAGTATCTTTTTTTTTTTAAGATTTTATTTATTTATTTGACAGAGAGAGATCACAAGTAAGCAGAGAGGCAAGGCAGAGAGAGAGAGGAGGAAGCAGGCTCCCCACGGAGCAGAGAGCCCAATGTGGGGCTCCATCCCTGGACCCTGGGATCATGACCTGAGCCAAACAGAGGCCTTAACCCACTGAGCCACCCAGGTGCCCATGGGATTAGTATCTTTGTAAAAGAGACCCCCAGAGAGAGATCCCTTGCCCTTCCTTGTGAGGATACAATGGAAAGTCTGCAACCCAAAAAAGAGTCCTCACCAAAATCTCATTGGCACGCTGATCTTTTTTTTTTTTTTTTTTTTTTTTTGAGGATTGATTTATTTACTTGATTGGAGTCAGTCAGAGGGAGAGAGAATCTCAGACTCCCTGCTGAGTTCAGAGCCTCACACAGGGCTGCCAACCAATGTGGTTCAGTTGAGAATATATATATAGTTCTTCATGAAAAGCAGTCCTTTTTTTTTTTTCCCCCAAAGTAGGCTCCACACAGAGTGTGGAGCCCGACTGGGTGCTCAATCTCATGATTCTGAGATCATGACCTGAGCCGAAATCAAGCACCAGCTGCTTAACCAACTCAGCCACCCAGGTGCCCAGGCACCCTGGTCTTTGACTTCCAACCTCAGAACAGTGAGAAATAAATTTCTGTTTTTTATAGGCTACCCAGGCTGTGGTATTTTGTTCTAGAAGCCCAAACAGACAGAAGGGGTCCATGGCATACATAAATACATCAAGACTTTCTGATAAAATATGAAGTATGAAATTAAAAGAGGAAAAATGTTATTTTTTGTAATCAATTGATAAATTCATAAAAATGTAGTACTCTTCGGATTTTCTGTTTTATCTTGTATAAGTTTTGGTAAGTTGCGTTTTTCAAAAAATTTATCCACTTTAGAAGATGTGGTATACACACACACACACACACACACACAGGAATACTATGCAGCCATCAGACAAAATGAAATCTTGCCATTTGCAATGACATGGATGGAACTAGAGTGTATTACGCTAAGCAAAATAAATCAATCAGAGAAAGACAATTATCATATGATCTCACTGGTATGTACCAAAGGATCATAGGAGAAAAGAGGGAAAAAATGAAACAAGATGAAACCAGAGAGGGAGACAAACCATAAGAAGATCTTAATCTCAGGAAACAAACTGAGGGTTGCTGGAGAGGGCAGGGAGGTGGGAGGGATGGGATGGCTGGGGGATGGGCATTAGGGAGCCTATGCGTTGTGCAGTGCTTTGTGTATTATGTAAGACTGAAAAATCACAAAGCTGTACCCTGAAACAGATAATACATTATATGTTAATAATACAAAAATTATCCACTTCATCTAAGTTGTTAGATGAATTGACATAAAGTTGTCCATATATTCTCTTATTTTCTTTTTAATGTCTTCATAGGATCTGTAGTGATATTTCTTCTTTATTCCTATTATACATATAATTTATGTTCCCTCTCTTCATTTCTTGTTTTCTCTTGGTAGGAGCTTATCCATTTTGTTGCTCTTTTAAGATTGTTAAATTTCTCAACTGTGTCTCCACTTTCATTGATATTAAACTTTTTTTTCATATGAACACTTGCAATCTATAAATTTCCCTCTAAGCACTTTTGGCTGCATTGCACAATTTTTGTAACTTTGTGTTTTCTTTATTAGTTTAAAATATTTCCAGGGTGCTTGGGTGGCACAGTTGGTTAAGCATCTGTCTTCAGCTCAGGTCATGATCCCAGAATCCTGGAATCGAGCCCCGCATCAGACTCCCTGCTCAGCAGGAAGCCTGCTTCTCCCTCTCCTGCTTCCCCTGCTTGTGCTCTCTCTCTGTCAAATAAATAAATAAAATCTTTTTTAAAAATAAGATAAAATAAAATATTTCCTAAATTCACTGATGAGTTCTTCTTTCACCTATGGTTATCTATCAAAAAGACAAGAAATAAGTGTTAGCAAAGATGTGGAGAAAAGGCAGTGAGTTCTTGTGCACTGCTGGTAGAAATGTGAATTGGTATAGCCACCTTGGGAAAACATTAGGAAGTTTTCTCAAAAATTAAAAATAAAATGCCATATGATCCAGCAGTTCTACTTCTGGTTATTTACCCCCCAAAAATGAAAATACTAACTTGAAAAAAGTTCTGCACCCCAGGTTCATTACAACATTATTTACAACAGCCAAGATATGGAAACAAGTCTCCACTGATGGATGGATGAATAAAGAAATTATGATATATATGCATTTTTTTCTAACTACTTTAATGAAAAAGAATTATTAGGGGTTAACATTTTGCTTCATGTTAAATAATGTATATAATTATATTATATTTAAGACTGTTACTTGCTCTCTAATATGCTAAGCATTTCTACTTCATTGCTTTGAAGTTCTTGCGTGCATGGTGTCTAATGAGTAAAATATTAATAATAGGAACACATTTATTACTTAATGTTTCAAATATCCCTCTAAGTTCTTTATATATATTACCTCAGTGAATTTTATTACGCACAACTTCCACGGTTGCTTTATAGATGAGTAATTCTCATTTTACAAATGAGTAAACAGAGACCCAAGGAGCTTAAGTAACATACACAAGTTACACAGGCAGTATATAGGGGAATGAAAGAACCCACACATATAACTCTTATGCTGTACTGCTTCATAAAAATACTCGTCTTTGTCTTTGTCACCAGCTTGGATCATTACCACAAAAATAGTGTTATTTACATAGTCACATGTGTCTAATTTTGCCTTATTTTCAATGCATCATATGAAGTTAATAGTAAATAGAAGTAAAAAATGTAATTACAGAATTTTATTAAATAGAGCTTAATTTCAGAATCAAAGTTTATTTCATAATCTGTGATCTTTTCAGTATGTATGACTGACATATCAAAAATTCATTATTGCTTAAAGAACTTGTACATTCTCCTTTTCTGTTGTTTCTTATCTGCAAGGCAAGAAGGCAAGAAATTAGATTCAAGCTGATTAGCACATTCTCTGCAAATAGTTACATTATTTTTTATGTTATGACCTTAGCTTTTATCATGGAAAAAAATAATCTTTTTTTCTCCCTCCCTCCCCTCTCCGTGTCTCTATCTCAGCTGTTTGCTCTTATCATAAACATGACATGCTGTAAGACATGAACAAGTGTGTACTTAAGCAAAATAGTTATTTCCTTAACTTGACTCACCAAGGCACCCTAGAGATTAATACTCTTAGTGATTTCACAGGTCTCTTGTGCATGTGAATTTCCATGAGATTCTATTCAACTGGGGTAACTAAGAAGAAAGAACAATGTTCCTCTATACAAGGTGGGTTTTGCATTGTCCCACACTTAGCCTGCTGATGGCCGTGGGATGGCAAAGTCATCTTCATTAGACGGAATTTAATAGTGAATCAAAGTTCTTGTGGAGAATAGACTGATCTAAACTTTAGCCTCCCTTGGGTCCTGCTGAAAGATTAGAGGGAAAGAGTAGGGCCTTAGTAAGTTGAATGTATCAGATTGTTTTTCACTAATAGTTCTCTTGTAAAACTCTGAAAACCACCCAGTTTAACCCTTAAAAAAAAAAGGAAAAAGCAAAAGGAGTGGGACAGGGGAGGGGAAAAATTCAGGGAGCATACCACAGGCATTGATTTCATGGATTTTTGAGATGTTCTGTTATCCCAGTAGCAAGCTCCACAGTTTGGAGTATGGGCAAATGACCAAAATCTGTCCACCAAAAGTAAAGCAGTTTTCTTGCTACATACGATAGCCCATGCCAAATGTCACAGTGCTAGAATTTAATTAGGGGTTTACAAAATGTCATTGCCTTTTAGTTTTGTTCTGTGATTGGAGAGTCTAAGTCTCAGTTCAAGACTGTAGTTCTTTGACAAAATCTTTTCATAAATATTCTGAATCCAAGAGGAGTTAAAGGTAGAAGAAAAAAAGAGAAGCAGCACAAGGAAAATGTATCAACCCAGCACCTGTATGGCAGGATCAGACATAGTTAACAAGAAAAAAGGAAGGAGAAACAAATGTGTTAGGTGATCTTTAGTTTAAAGAAATCTCTGTTGGGCAACTGGGCATTTTGCTCCTTGCCTTTTATTTCCAACTTCCTTTCAAAGAATTCGTTAAGTGAAAAGAGAGATGATGGCAGCTCAGTATATCAAAGCTCAGTTATCAGTTGGCTTATTCTAGTATCTTTGGTCTTTTGTGGATGCCTTATGATGTGTTGTGTGGGGACACTGGAAAGTCAATCTTTGACCAGTGATTGCCACATAAACATTAAGGAGGCTGGGAAAAAAAAAAATCACAAAATAGAAATAGCTGTTCTCTCAGGTATAAAGTGGCACTGATAAGAATTAATGTTTCCAAAAAGATTTGGGTAGGTTTCTTTTTTCTTTTTTTGGAGGGGGAGGCGCGAAAGAGATTGACTTCGTTTTCAGTGGGGTGAGAAGGAAGGTCTAAGAGAATGAAAAAGGCATAATGGAGACTGTTCCATTGTCAACTCTGTCAGTATTGGCCGTGAGCAGGTTGTCTTGATTATGGACCAAAGTAGTTAAAAAGCTAACTACAACTACAAAGAAATCTGTTTCCTTTTGTGTAATATCTTTATTTTTAAATATTCACAGGAGCTATTAAAATTAAACTTTAAAATCAAAGTCTGCCTCGGGGGGTGGTAAATGTACTTTTGCTGATTCTCTGAGAGGAAGGCTTTAAAAACTCTTGAAAGATGGCATACTAGTCAGGAGGAGACACTCTCACTGGGATCATGAAGAGAATTGAATAAAGGTACTATTCTCAGAGTTGCATGTAGGATTAAAGGAACCAGTAATAGATGGTGAGTCAGCCAGGAAGTAGCAACAGCAGGAACCCATTATCACTGTAAGGCTTTAGGGCAAGGGGAAGAAACAGTGTTTCCAGACCAAGTGAGAAGTCATCTCTATGAGAGGGACACAGCCCCAGAGCGAAAGCCAGAGAGGAGGAAGGAAATAACCTGACCTTCTCCTACTGTCCATTTATTTTCTGCCCTGTCTCTGGTAGCCAAACCCTTCCAGAAGCCTGAATGAGTTTAGTGTCACTATCTTTGAGAACAAGAACCTCCTCTTTCACTGACCTAGGGCATAGATCAAAGCAAAAACAAAAAAAAATTGATGGTGGGGTTAGCAGATGCATGGCCAACTGAGATATTGAAAGGAAAATCGCTATAGGAGGAGCGAGAAAGCCAAGAGAGCCTGAATTGCAGTCTTCAGTGCATGGGAAGTCAATTTCCTGTGGCTAAGACTTTCTTCCTGACTATAACTGCAGTAAAAATCTTCCAGCTGTGATGAATTACAGGATTAATCCAATACACCTTTAGGAAAAAATATTTTAGAAAGAAAATGTGAAAAACAAAAACAAAGAAACCCAAACAGGTTGTGTGAGAAGAACCTCTTTAGAATGATTTTATCTGTAACCATGACAGGTGTAATCTGTTTTTTTGTTTGTTTGTTTTTTGTTTTTTTTTAACCATCCTAATTCTTATTTTCGTTTTGGTTTATCTACACAGTAGTGTCTTTATTCTGGCATACCTGAATGAGGTAGTATGACGTATTTTCTTCAAGATCACTTTGATTAACTCCTTGGAATGTTTTAACAATGAGCAGTGTTGTATATTGATTTTAGTCTGAAAATCTCTAACAGGAAAGAACACCGCAATGAAGTTAACATTTATGAAAGAGGTTCCTCGGGAGATAGAAGACACATCATGCATCATAACATTTTAGAGTTGAAAAGAACTTTTAATTTTTATTATTTTTTTGAGATTTTATTTACTTATTTGACAGACAGAGATCACAAGTAGGCAGAGAGGCAGGCAGAGAGAGAGAGAGGAAGGGAGGCAGGCTCCCCGATGAGCAGAGAACCTGATTGGGGGCTCAGTCCCAGGACCCTGGGATCATGACCTGAGTTGAAGGCAGAGGCTTTAACCCACTGAGCCACCCAAGCACCCCTGAAAAGAACTTTTAAAGATCAAATCTAAAACTTTTATTTTACAGGTGAGGACAAAGTCTAGACATAGTTGTAGTCTCCCCTTAGCAACACATTGATAGTGTTCAGCCAAGTGAAGCTCAGAACCCAGGCTTCCTGACTCCCCCTATCTGTTTTGCCCACCTTCCCGTGGTGTAGTTCCCATTTGGACTCCCATTATGTAGTAGAACCAATCTTGTTTCAAGGAAACATGAATTACTTCCTAAAACTGCCTTACAAAAATGCATTGAAAAGATGTACCTACCACCTTCATATTTCTCAGCCAAAATCTGAAGGCACCATGCCGAGTAAGAAGGGTGTCCTCATGGGTTGTCAGAAGCCCTGAGAGCTGCCTGTGCTCATTGTCTCTCTGT
Organism: Neogale vison; assembly: GCF_020171115.1. Lineage (NCBI taxonomy): Eukaryota > Metazoa > Chordata > Mammalia > Carnivora > Mustelidae > Neogale > Neogale vison. The sequence goes on along the minus strand of NC_058101.1, from coordinate 113,398,096 downwards.
GGACCTAGGTTCTATCACAACCCCGTAAGCCAACTGTCCATTCAGAGGCTAAAGCTCCGTTGCCCTCAAGTTTTCTCCAACAAATTGAGTTCATTATTATGCAAGACGTATAAATGAAAGAAATTATACCTTGCTGTGTTTCAACCTCATGAAAGAAACTGTCAGAGACTGCAGAGAATTTCCTGGATATATAAATCAATTCACTTGACCCTTGGTTCTTTCTTATCCTTTCTCTATCACACTGTTATTACTTAATCTGATCATTTGCTATTCCTATTTCCTCTTTAATGCCTATAATTTTTAATCTATGCCGTCTTGCTTTATTATACTTTCCCGTAGTAAGTAAAAAAGAGGGCCCAGCCTTTCAGGCAGGCATATGCTAGCTGTGTGCTTACAGAAGGTCACTAAAAGTCCATGCAAATTAGGGTACGTCATGGAGCAGCAGAATTTCATCTGGAGTAGCAGGTGTGTTATAGAAGAGAACCATAAATGACTTGGTTTGAGTGATGACTGTTGATGTTCCTCTATGCTTTATTCTCGCAGTTCACTTCATGAGTCATATTCTGACATCTGAACTCCACAAAAACGGTCACGGAAAACTCTTGTCTGATGTCGCACTAGATGAGGCATTGAGCTTTTTAAGATAAGAGAGTCACCAAGTGTTCCACCTCCATTTCTCCCAAAACAAAGATTTGAAAATTTTATAAATAAAATACTTATTCAAGAAATATAAGAATTTTAAGGTATTTGGCCTCTGGCAGTAAGAGCTTAGGCAAGTTTTATTCTTTTACTGTAAGAGATTATAAAAGCAAAATAGGCAGTATTTGATATGAATTTTTTTAAAAAATCCCTGCAGTCAGAATAGTATTACATTTCTGGAGCACCTGTGTGGCCTAGTCGGTCAAGCATTGGACTTCAGCTCAGGTCATGATCTCAGGGTCCTGGGAAGGAACCTCCCTGCTGCAGGCTCTATACTCAGTGGGGAGTCAGCTTGTCCCTCTGTCCCTCCTCCTGCTCATGCTCACTCTTTCTCTCTCTCAAATAAATAAATAAAATCTCTAAAAAATTAGTATTATATATTTTAAAAGTACTTATAGATTTTAAGGAGTGAAATACACATCTACCTTTCTAGAATATCTTAACTTCTTGCTTTTTAAAAAAAATAGGTTGGAAAATCTGTAGTTCGCAACTATTTATCCATGGAATAGGGCTAGTCTATGGCAAAGACTTGGTCAATATTGAAAAGAGAAAATAACATTAAGGACAAAAGTAGAGTGAGTGAGTGAGAGAGAGATGTTTGTAAAATGCCAGCCTTCCTCTCCTGGGGTAAGACCCTACGTTCCTCTGGGATTTTGCCATTCCTACTCTAAGAGAGTCAAACCATTATGGTAATAGACAATAGCTGGTTTTTTAAATGTCCTTACTTAAAATACTTGGTAAATCCATGTCCATACTCTTCTCCACTTCCTTTTTATAGATTGAAAGCTGTTTACTGATCTATTAAATGTACGCATCTAAGAAGGTTCTTAATAAGCACTATGATGCTGAAGCTGGTTCTCCAGAAAGGTCGACCAAATTTAGCTGATTCATTCTTTTTTTTTTTTTTAAGATTTTATTTATTTATTTGACAGAGAGAGAGAGAGAAATCACAAACAGGCAGACAGGCAAGCAGAGAGAGTGGGGAGAAGCAGGCTCCCCGCCAAGCAGAGAGCCCAATGTGGGGCTCGATCCCAGAACCCTGAGATCATGAGCTGAAGTCAGAGGCTTAACCCAGTGAGCCACTGAGGTGCCCCTAGCTGACCTATTCTTTTTCTGATTCACCACAATTGTTGTGGCCAATTGTAAAAGCCACAGAAAACTACAAGGTGTAAGTCCGTACCAACCTGAAAGTGAATTAGAAATTTTTGATCCTGTTTAAAAAAATACTCATATGTAGTTGGATTTTCATTGTTGTTCTCACTCTGATCTCGTTATCTTTATTAACTTTCTTCTTGCTACTCAACATGCTTTCTCAGCTGTCTTTTTGATCAAATATTGGCATTGGAATTTTCCAAATGATTCCAAGTCAGCACACACTGTTTATATTTATATTACCCAACAGACCAGTCTTTAGAAATTTTGAACAATCATCTCCAAACCTATTGCATTGGAGAACTGAAATCGTTGCAAAGGCTAACAACTCAGGGAAGCTGGTGGCGTGAGATAAGAAAGTAGTTTTTACTGATCATTAGTGGGAAAAGCACTGCGGCTCCTACATAAAAAATCATCTCCAACTTCTCTACTGTGCTAGGACACAATACCCTTGAGTCTTTTCACATAGATATTTCTAGAAAATTCCTGATGGCCAAAGAGAAGAGCAAGTAGCTTCAGGCAGGATTTGCCTCTGCTCTCCCATCAGTGAAAGACCCTGAGTGTTTGTCTCCTGGGGCCTGAACAAGAGGAGTGAAAGCTTTGGATTGCCTTAATTCTTCGGGCTAAAAACTCCTACAAGTATTTTCTGTACCCCCTCTGAGTCCTTGGATAGCCTACAGTGTGCCAGGATTAGGGTGAGGCAAATGAGGAGGCACTCACTCTTAAGCCTCTGCAAGTTTAAGGGTGGAGGAGATGCCCTCTGAACCTGCCCCCTTAAGCTTTGCCCTTCAGGTGTGCCTCATCTGGTCCTGGGCATCAGCCCACCACATCAATGGACTTGAGATCTCATAGCAGAATCACTGAACAGCAGCATGGGGTGGGAGAGGGGTATGAGCTTTACCTCTGCTCTACCTAAAGGGAAGGGAAGAACGAATTTAGGGGTGCTGCCAGGTGAAAAAAGGATTTTCCCCACTTGTCCATGATGGGGACTCTTTAAAAAAAAGCTACACACTTTTCATGACTCTCAGGCATGTTTCACAGTATCTGTTTTTATATCATCTTTTTCTCATAGTCTTCATACTTGTCAGTATGTACAAAGACAACCTTTTTAAAAATGACTCGAAAGCTGCCATTTTTAAGAAAGTGCTTCCTTCAATCCCTTCCTCTCCGCCTATTGAGGACCATTCATCAGCACACCCCCCTGGGCCTTAATCTCTGTGCGGGCTCTGCAGGTCGCTGCTTGAACTTAAAGCCCCTCCTTCTGGAGTCCGTTCCTATGAATGTCTTCTTCTGAGAAGCAAACCTATGACAGAAATAAAGGTATGAAGATTTTCCTAGGGACAATGCCCCAAGTAAAAAAAAATGAGGAAGGAGCCAGAAAAGGCAGGGAGAGTCATGGGACTGTGACACAGGTCTGACGTGAGTGAAGGGGGAGGAGAGGCAAGCTTACTTGACTGTTATGCAGTCAAGTAAGGTCACCCAAGGATGGATGACCTCTTCCAGGAGTTCCTGAGGCAAAAGCAGCCGTCAAAGTGGACCCATGTCTCCCGAGAGCCATCATGCCTTAGCATTCCTGCCTCCCTTGCTGTTGGGGGCAGCACGTGGGAAGCATGGCCCAGGTGCCAGAGCCAGCAGCATGGGCCCTTGGTTAGTGAACCTCCCTGGACTCAGGTCTGCAAGGCACATCCTCATAGCCACCACAACCAGCTGTGGATTTTTAATCTTTCACACGTCCTGTACCTGAGAATTAGGGCTGATATCTCTTCCTCCCCTGATAAGACTTTGGACCATTCCTCCTCTGCTTTCTTTTTAAAAACGACATAAAACCATAACAGGGTCAGCAGTTTTCAGGCTCGAACCAGTCAGCCAGTCTGTCTTCTGAGCACTCCCCCTCAGTCACTGAACTCGGCTCTCTGGCTTGGTCTCCCTCACACTCATCCGTGCCAGTATATCAGGTAAATTCAAGGGACATCTGGGTGGTGCAGTCAGTTAAGCACCTGTCTTCAGCTCAGGTCATGATCCCATCTCTCTGATTTATCTTATTCATTTATTTTCACCCAGAGACATAGTTAACTTGACTTTTACTTGTATTTTGGGATGTATTTTCATCATAAAACCTTTTTAAAGAATGTAACCAGGACACATGGGTGGCTCAGTGAGGTAAGCATGCGACTCTTGATTTCAGCTCAGGTCATGGTCTCAGGGTGGTGGGACCCAGCCCCACACCCAACTCTCCGCTCAGCATGGAGTCAGCTTGGGATTCTCTCTCTATCCCTCTCCCTCCCTTCTGCGTGTGCACGCCTGCAAGAACATGCACATGCTCTCTCTCTTTCTCTCAGATAAATAAATATATTAATTTTAAAGATGTTTTTTAAAAAGGATGCAAACATTTCCAATTTTTTTTGCTTGCTTTTTGTTTTTGAGTTGTTAGGCTTTGACTCCTGTTCCACGTTTATTTTGTTTTTTCAAGATTTAATTAAAATTAAGTCTTGGGCCATCTGGGTGGCTCAGTCAGTTGAGCCACAGACTCCTGATTTCAGCTCATGTGGTGATCTCAAGGTCAGGAGATGAAGCCCCATGTCCAGCTTCACACTCAGCCTGGAGTTCACTTGAGATTCTCTACCTCTGCCCCTCCCCCTGCTCGTGCATACTCTCCCCCTCTCTCTCGAAAATAAAAAATAATTTTTATTAATAATTAAGTCTAAAGACTTAAAGGTAGGTTTTCTATAATTACTTCAGGAGATGTTTTAAACATGGATGGAGAAGAAAACTAAAAAAAAAAAAAAAAGTACACTATTGTCAAAAATGCAGAAATAACAGAAGTAAGACCTGTAAATCACCGAAGTAGTAATTAGTAGAAATTGATTGTGAATACACTGAGAAGACAGTTTACAAAGTGCTAGTACTCAAACCAAGACATGGAATGAGGCTCAGGTATATTGGTTATAAAGCAACTTACATAGTGAGAAAGGAGTGATTGCTTATTCTTCACAGTGACTAATTATTGTAGAATTTCTTAAATGATAGGGAATGGTTAGTGGTTATTTCATATCAACCTTGGAAAACAATTTTTTTGCTTATGATTTTCAAAAGCATAAGCAAGAAAAGACCCACATCAAGTTAGGCTTGCAAAATAAACTAAACTAAGCTTTGTTTCTATGAGTCAACTGGTTTTGTCTGCTCAGGGAATTTTCAAGGCTGGTCTCTGTTTTTTTTTTTTTTTTTATGTTAACAGTACTTTAATTGGTTTTCCATATTTAATTTACATTTTCTTTTTGAAGTTATCTTTTTAACAGTTCAATTTACATATTAAATCAAAATCCTTAACTTTGAATGGCATATCAGAAATTATGCCTTTGAAGTAAGAGTGTTCTGATCTTCATTATTCTTGGGGTTCCCCCAGGTTTAGTGGTAAAATTATTGTTTTATCTTTCTATCTTATTTTAATCTATTTTCTCCTTCAATTTAGTCCAGCATTTCACAATGTTTTTGAACTTACTACCTCTTTATGCTCTTAAAAAGCATTGATGATCTCAAAGATCTTTTGATTATGTGAGCTCTATCTATCCATATTTACAATTAGAAATTAAAACTGAGACACATTTATATATTCATTCTTTTAAACATAACAATAAACCCTTTATATGTTAACATATATAATTATTTTAATAAAAATGAGCAATATTTGGGGCACTGGGGTGACTCAGTTAAGCATCTGATTCTTGATTTCAGCTCAGGTCATGATTTCATGGTCATGGGACTGAGCCCTGTTCAGTGTATTACAATACATATAATATTGTATTACAGGCTTGAGAGTCTCTCTCTCTCTCCTCTCTCTCTCCCCAGCTGTCACTCAGTTTGTGGCTCAGTCAGCTGGATTTTGTGTGTTATTTGAGGTTAATTAAAATCAGTGATGAATTATAAATTGAGGTATAAAAATCAGGGTGGCAATGAATGAGAAAATTTCAAAATAGTTGAATGCAGCTTATGGGACACCAGAAAATCTAAGGCATTGTCAAAAATAAGGGCAGAGCCTTGTGGGAATCAATAATAAATAAATAATCTTTTAAATGAGTTAAATAATAATAAATAATCTTCTTTAATCTTTTTAAAAATGAGTTATATTTTCCAAAACAACAAACAGTGAGAATGGTAGCATTGATTTACATATTTAAAAATTTAAAAATAGAAAACATCTGTCTCAAGAGACTAGCCTGGTGGTTATGAGGTGCTTAGACATAAGGGGAAATGAGAAATATTTGGTCAAAGAGTACAAACTTCAAGTTGTAAGATGAATAAGTTCCAGGAATTTAAAGTACAGCATAGTAATAATATTGTGTTATATACCTGCAAGTTGCTAAAGAGCACCACTTTTGTGGGGAGATGTTCTCTCCACAAAAAAAGAAATGATAATTACGTGTCACAATGGGGGAATTAGCTGAAGTTATGGTGGTAATCATTCTGCAGTATGTAAGTGTATCAAATCAACACACTTTAAACTTGCACGATGTTAGGTGTCAATTATATCTCAATTAAGCTGGGGAAAACAAAAAAAGTTTTTTTTTTCCAATTTATTTATTTTCAGAAAAACAGTATTCATTATTTTTTCACCACACCCAGTGCTCCATGCAAGCCGTGCCCTCTATAATACCCACCACCTGGTACCCCAACCTCCCACCCCCCCGGCACTTCAAACCCCTCAGACTGTTTTTCAGAGTCCATAGTCTCTCATGGTTCACCTCCCCTTCCAATTTACCCAAATTCCCTACTCCTCTCTAACACCCCTTGTCCTCCATGCTATTTGTTATGCTCCACAAATAAGTGAAACCATATGATAATTGACTCTCTCTGCTTGACTTATTTCACTCAGCATAATCTCTAAAGTCACTAATGTTGGGAGATGGAGAGAAGTGAGTTGGGGGAAATTGGAGGAGGAGACGAACCCCGGGAGACTGCGGACTCTGAGAAACAAACTGAGGGTTTGGGAGGGTGGTGAGGGTTGGGTGAGCCTGGTGGTGGGTATTAAGGAGGGCACGTATTACATGGAGCACTGGGTGTGGTGCATAAACAATGAATCTTGAAACACTGAAAAGAAATAAAATAAAAATTTTTTAAAAGTCAGTATGTTAAAAAAAGAATACAGATGTTTCAAATCATGCTAAAGGACAAGCAAAATGAGAAATAAGCAATGACCATTGAATTTAGCAACGTGATCCTGGGTCACACTGGTAATTCCTCATTCCCTTCTCCCAAGCAATTAAATTTTCAGTTAGGCATGTCAAAAATGTAGGACTTGTTTTGATCCAACATAATCCAGATGCCATAATAATCTTGAGGGTGGTCTGACCTCATTTGTATCTTATCTCACCCAGGAACACTAAGTCAGAAGGAAAAAAAGCGGCAAGTCATCTAATTACCAAACATCCAGATAGTTCTAAATTTCTTATAACATTATCCTATTCTTGCCCAACTCTCCTAGTGAGTTTATTCCTAAACTCTTAGTTCCTTTTCTCCTACCTATAACTAATAGTTCATCCCTGTTTTCATTGAGGCACAAAGATGAATGAACTTTTGATATGAGACTTTCAGGTTATCAACCTTATGAATGATTTCTTTACAGATCATCGTAAAACATAATTAAAGATTACATTAACCTTACATTTGTTCAATAACAAGATACCTCTACAAACAATTATTTTAAGTACTCAGTTGATATATTTTTCTAAAGTAAGCAAAAATAAGAAAAGTTTTAAACTCACTTTCATTATCACTTTTAAGAAAATGTTTTCAACAATGTATTAATAAGCATCCAATTTACCAATAAGTTGCAAATAATTTAAAGCTCATCAAGGTTATGAAATAGAAAATATAACTGTATGTGATTATTTTAACTTCTTAATTATTTTATTTATAGAACTATTTTACAGTCCTGGGGTGCCTGGCTGACTCAATCAAAGAACATGCCACTCTGAGCTCACAGTCATGAATTCAAGCCCCACGCTGGGCATGGAGCCTATTTTAAAAAATAATAAAATAACATAAAATAAATAAAATCATTTTATAATCTTCAAATATTTATATAGAAAGATGTCCACAATGTATTATTGAGCCAAAAAAAGCAGGTTATAGAATAGTATGATTATGTCCCATTCAGGACTATGAACATATATGTTTGTTTATAATATATGGGAGAAAACTGGGAAAATATATGTCAAATTATTGGCATTATTTATAGTCCAAGGGATTAAGAAAAGGGACTGTGTTTTATACACTTCTGTTTGGAATTTTCCTCTAATAAATACTACTTTATATTTTTAAAAAATACATTTGATTGGGACGCCTGGGTGGCTCAGTTGGTTAAGCAGCTGCCTTCGGCTCAGGTCATGATCCCAGCATCCTGGGATCGAGTCCCACATTGGGCTCCTTGCTTGGCGGGGAGCCCGCTTCTCCCTCTGCCTACATCTGCCAGTGCTCGCTCTCTCTCTCTCTCTCTGACAAATAAATAAATTTAAAAAAATACATTTGATTGTCAGAAATAGTTTCTGCTTTTACTTTGGCAAAATATTTATATTAGTATATACATGTTTATAAATTAAACTATACATAATTTTTATATATTAGAATACATACTAGTAAATCTTGTTTTGATAAGAAAAAGGTTTTTATTTTTAACAAATTAGAATCAAATTTTAGGACTTAGATTCTCTGGATTTTTAAATGATTACAGTGGCAGACGTGCAAAAGCCACAAGATTTTGAATCAAGACTGATCACTAGAGACAGCCTGCATATTTCTCTTAATATAAAATTCTGTTATGTAATAATACTCTGTGGCTCTCAGAAAATTGAAAGAAAATCTAGTTGCAACAATTTAAGTTTTATAAGGTTTTTTTTAGTCAATTGCATTTTCCAGACTCCTTATTAGTTGGATTGAAGTAAATCAAGATTTTATTCCACTGCTTTTAGTTCTACATGTTCATTTCCCAATATGTTGCTATAGGGATGCTGAGGAAAGGAAGACTTTATGTCTAGTGCCACTTTATTCTCAAAAATGATCCTCACTGTCACAAATATACATTAATACCCCCAAATTACCGATTACTTTCACCAAACATCCAAATATGTTTATTGTGTATTATTGTTCTTTTTTTAAACAAGCTTCATCTTTACTACCCATAAGAAAGAGACTGTTTTCTCAACTTTTTTCAGTTAACCTCAAAAATACTGCTATGTAAAAAGCAAGGTACATGGCCGACAGACTATGGTCACCAGGATAGAGCAGCATCTCCCAGAAAAACTTTACCTGTACAAACTCTACTTGCTGTCCATTCACCCTTGAGAAGAGTCAAAGTACCTGATGCAAGAAATCTAACAAGCACAAATAGAAACATAGCAAAGAAAAAGCATGCAATCAGCTGTAACTAACCATCTTTTCAAAGAAGAGTTACTTTGAATTCCAATCAAGACAGCTCTGTCTTATAGACTGAGGGGCAATTTTGAGGGGTGGGCTCATGGGAGTATTACTAACCCTCTAACTCACCATCCTGCACCTCAGTGCACTAGCCTTCTATACCGCAGGGCTCTGACTAAGCCATAGTCAAATCGCTTATTGTGTTTCAAGCTATTTAAAGTAAGTTTGCAGCAGCAATTTTACTGAAATCCTAGCTAATCTAAAGCAAAAAGAAATCGTAATATGGGGCGCCTGGGTGGCTCAGTGGGTTAAGCTGCTGCCTTTGGCTCAGGTCATGATCTCAGGGTCCTGGGATCAAATCCCGCATCGGGCTCTCTGCTCAGCAGGGAGCTTGCTTCCCTCTCTCTCTGCCTGCCACTCTGCCTACTTGTGATCTCTCTCTGTCAAATAAATAAATAAAATCTTTAAGAAAAAAAAAAGAAGAACTCGTAATATGCCAATTTCCTTACCTAATGAATAGGAACCAAGGTCATTTCTAGATATGTCATAGTTCTCAGTGCATTGATTATGCTCCACAAGCCAAATAATAAACATCTTCTAAATTATTTCACACAAAGAACACTGCTCACACACACCAGGACTCACTGAAAAGAAGCAAGGCGCTTTTTACTTTTTCTTTACAGTTAAATCAGTAAACATTCTTTACAGTTAAATCAGTAAACATTTACTAAATATCAAGATACACAGAACACTGCCAGCTATTGAATTTAGGTTGAGGGTAGGAAATATTTATGGTTTCAAATATTTTTATCAGTATTTTTTCAGTTCAACAGAGTCTAGGTTGTGTTTAAAAACATTATTTGTGTTGTAAATAATTTCTTGTATAAAAAGAAAATACATTCTTCTTATAAGTCACCTAATGAAAACCTGAAATATCTTCATGTTTTTCCTTCTTTTATGGGGGAGGATTTCTTCCTCCTATTCTGGAGATACTCATTCACATCATTTTCTAATTGGTGAAACTCTGATTTTAAATATTTGACCACCTCAAAGCCAGAAATGAATTTACTAAAAGGTACCCTGTTGCCTATTTCCCTCTCAAAATGTGTCAGTAGGAGTTTCATCCAGGAAATCAGAATGGGAAATGGGAAAGCAGAAGAAACACCTCGAAGTATTTCAATGAGGAAACAGGTCATTGTTAGTTGGGGGGAAAAAGGCTCAGAGGAGACTGCTGCAAAATCTCTCATCTGTAGAAGCCCATGTGCCTGCCTGTTGCCACCAAAGAAGGAAAACATGGCTCCCACTTCTCTAGCACCTTGTGGATCCGATGTGAACTCATCTCCTAGAGGCTCCTAACACAGAACGTGGTGTCAGAGATTCTGGGAGTGTAGTCCTCACATGTCTTGCCACCCCCCAACAAAAGAGAACATAGAAGTGGGGAAATGATGTTAAGTTCCTAACAGATAATGTGTAGGATTGAGGCACATTTTGTCCCAGTGATACCGTCCAAAGAGGCTTGACCTGTGATTGAACAGCCTATGCTTACAATTACTGAGGTGACTAATAGTTGTAGTAAAATCCACTCTGTTACCCTTTTAGAAAATTTTGTTATTTGTTCCTCCTACTTTTATTTCCTTGACCCCCTCGGATAGGAAATTTTAATTTCCCCAATACTGATTTCAATGATTTCACAGATAAAAATATATATATTAAAGTACTATGTATCTACATTACTGTATGTCTATGCAGTGCATACTCCATGCAAGGCGTCATTCAGGAAGTCACTGTGTGTGGTGCAAAGATGGTCCCTGCCTTTCAAGTGTTCACAATTATTAGGAGGCAAAATGCAAATACAATCAATATGACTCAAGGCAGATTGTGTGCAATTAACTAAGGGCAGAGGAAGAATTGGAGAGGAAGAGACTTCTAGGAGGCGATGATGAGTGAGTGAAGAGAGCCATGGGGAGGAAATGCTCTTTGAGGTGTGAGGATTCTGACAGATGGAAATTGAGTGAGGGGCATGACGAGAAAAGAGGCCAGAGTGAGCAGAGTGAAGAGGTTGAAGAACTTGCTGGAATTAGACTAGAAGCAGATATCAAAAACTCAGATCACATAGAGGCCAGCAGTATGGCAAATGAAGCAGCCCACGTGGGGACTTCAGCCAACAAAAGGATAATACACAAGCCTCATCAGATGGTGTCCTTGGTGAGACTGTTGGCCGGTGTTACTAAAGCTTCCAGTTGTTCGAAAGAAGGTGAAAATCCATGTTCTAAGGTAAAAACTCCTATTTTAAAATGTTAGCAACTAATTTAAAAAAGTAAAAACAGAACTAAAGCCATGTGTGAATCAAAGAAAACACATCAATAGCCCATATACGGCCCAATGGCCAGCTACTTGCAACTTCTAGGAGATGCTTTCCCAAGGACCTATCCAAGCAATTCTAGTTTCAATAGTGAACCCCATTCTCATGGAATAATACATATTCATCTTTTAGTATTATGCTTGCTAAGCATTACCTCAGAAATGTTCTTCCTATGAATTGTGTGTCCTTAAGTCTCTTCATAAAGAACTATAGAGCTCTTAAGACTTTCATTTGCAAAAAGCATAGAGTGAAAAGAAGGGACAAGAAGGGGGGCACAGAAAGAAGACCAGAAATGCCAAGGCTATAGACAATTACCAGTGCAATGAATCTTTATCCATCTCGGAGATTGAAGACTACTGTTTTTGTTTCTTTTTACTAACAAGGAAATGACAATGAAAAATATCTGTAGTTGAGGAAGTGTTGACTTTTCTGGAGTAATAATTATTAGCTATCTTAACAAATAATATACCCAATTTGTATGGTTATTCAATATTCAGCATACTGTAATGGACAAAATATCCCCTTATATTTGTGGCTATTTTTTTTTCATTTTCTCAAAATTGCTTATCCACTAATTACTTCTCAAAAACTGTCATATCCTTTAACACAACAGGAAAAAGGATAATGATAACAGGGCACAAGTCAAGAAGTAAAACGAACACCTAAGAAGTAGCCTCGGTGCTGTCTTGTTTTACAAGCAATCTTAAACTGAGTTGAACACGGAGCCAGTGAAAAATCTTGGGTCTAAGTTTTGCAAGCAATTTACAAAATAAGCAAACAATAATTACCTAAAGAAAGTTTGTACTTTCAATCAAACAGGCCAATGTTAATATTGAATGATCTAGATTAATACTTCTGATCACATACGTCTTATGGGTGTGATCTGCCACCAGGGACCATCACATTCATCTATTCCCAGGTGGGGTAGGGTTCCTCAGGAGAATCTCCTTTACTAGCGTCATTTTGTACCCTTAGAAAACATTTCAAACTAGAAACCTGGAGAGCTATGTAAACTGAGCTTTTCCCAATAGTGGTGCTTTTTCAATAACACAGTAGAGTGCCTAATGGAACATAATGAAAAAAGATCAACAATGAAATTGACAATTTCGGAAAAAAAAGAAAACCCACCTGACAATGTTCTCTTTGCTTATGAGTTACCATTTCACAGAGCAAGCACTATAGAGTGCATGTGAGCACACGTGGTTTCAGCCTCAGAACAAAGAATACAAGTCTAAAAAGGTAAAAATGAAAATGTGTGCTGCTCTGCTACCGTATAGCTGAGAGTTATAAAGGCCCCATGAACAATATTGAGTTTGTGGTGGCACAATCACATCACAAAAGATTTACCTTCACTCTGCAAACTCAATATAGGGCAATAACAGTCTATTACAAGCAGAGCAATACAACATCAAAGGAATGTTTAAAAGAACTAGACAGAACCTTTAAATCAACACAATTGAGTTATCTTCCCCCAAAGGAAGCACCATGGGAGAGATCATAGCAGGGTTTTTCAAGAGGTATTACTAATTTACCATAAGTTATATTTAATACACTTTTTAAACGTGGTTTGTAATCTCTCTCCACTTTTTAGAACACAGAGCAATAAATTAAAAGAGAAACGGTCCCCAAAGAGCAAGAGATGGGGAGAAAAAACAATGACAATCATTTTCTTTCAGGGAGGAGGGTTGACATTTCAAATAATTCTTCCACAGCTGAAAAGTCTGTATTGGATCTGTCCTTTCCCAATTTCAAGGAGATTATTCAGATCTGAACTTAAAGGAATAATAGAAATTTTTATTACTTATATTTATAAAACTAATCAATATTCAAATACTGTTAAAAACAGGAATATTCATTATAACATTTTAGAAGAATTGTGAGAAATTCTTTTTAACAACTCCAATTGAGAAGTAAGCAACTTTATTTCATCTTCTAATGGCTAAAAGGAACATTTGAAAAGCTGAATTTCTTGTCGGGGTCATGTCAGAAAGGGGAGTAGGATTACAACCCACATTACTTCACAGTAATGCGAAGTAGTACTGCTCATTGTTGGCAGGTCTTAAACATTTTCTACCCATTTTACTATTTCTCCATAGGTTTCTATTTTTAATTTACATAATAATGTACCTAGTTTAATGAAGTTTTGACATATTATTTTTTTACATATAAAAAGATGTTACTTATCTTCATGTATTGCAAGGCTTATTGTTACAAATTTTCACCTAAATCCATGCATTTGTATTTCCCATGAAGGTAAATGGAACTATTGGGTATTATCAAAACTTCTCACCATCTATTAATGTCTGAGATTTGCATACATAAATTTCTATATGATGCTAATAAAACTGTTCTTCTGATTCTTTCAAACGTTGCAACCTTTTTGTCTTCTGTTTAGCATTCTTGTTTTGGCTTATGTTATCTTGATTTATGCCAGACATATGTATTCAAAAATCTTTTAATTCCGGATAATTTGTATCTATAATGACTTTCCAACACACTAATTTTTTTAGTGCTGAAAACACACCCACAACAGGTGCATGAAACTGCCTGTAACACATGCCGTATGGGGAAAGTACTAGGGTTTGTCCCTTTTGATATAGAACGGTTTTATTGGTGTCACGCTGTAAGCTTTTATAATAAATCAGATCATATATGGATTTATACTTTTGTATCTGGCGTTAGAAAATATTTAATTCATGTTTACAATGCTTTTAATTTTATAACCAGCTTCCTAAATTTCTTTACAGTTAACCATTATGTCAAGATAATTTCATTTGAAATTGCCCATTACCAGATAATCTCATTCAGATATTTGAATTGTACTGCTCTTTTTATTTTTTGGAGCACGTTCTTTTTTCCAAGTCCATCCAGCTTCTTCATACTAATATTGTTAACTTAAAAAACAAAATTCTGATTCATTGGTAATTACCTATTCTTGGTGAGTTTTTGTGGAGTTTCATTATTTGAAACAATTGTTGTAAATGTGATAGAATTTCTGTATTTTATAGTCATGTGCTTAGAATAGGTGATCCCAACATGTGTTTTCAGGGTCTATCAAGGTTAGTCTGTTTATAATTATAAGACTCGAATCACAACAAAGAATTCTCATTTTTCCCCTATCCATTCAACCTTTATTAATTGTATCACTAAGATCTAATACCCAACAAGAAGTTCATATCATATGTTGTTCTAATATCATAAAAACACCACACTGATGTTTTTCCACTGGTTGATGTCAGCATAGTGGTTAAAACAATAGGTGCTCTGGAGCCAAACCTGACTTTGAAATTCTGCTTATATAGTTAATAGTTGTGCGACTGTGCCTCAGTTTCTCTTCTATAAAGCAGAGATAATAATAATGTTTATAGGTTGATATAAAGATTAAACCAGATGCCATTTATAAATGCCTAGAACAATGACATACAGTATATATCCAAGAAATGTCAGCTATTCTTACTGGAAATATATGTTCAGAAATGCCCTAATGCTTTCCAATTAGTATCAAGACTATTATAAAGTTTTATCCAGCCAAGGAACCTACTGGCTGTGATAAAACCAAATAAGAAAGTTTACTCTTGTGCAGAGATTAGAGAACCAACACCTGTTGCCTAACAGCAATGGGACTCATACCAGAAATCAATGAATGAGTAACCACCCTAAACAGCCATCAGAGTCATAAGACAGTTGGTTCTACAGTCTAGACCTGCTTAAGAATTCAACAAAGTCACCTGCTGACTATAATAGCCATTCATAAGAGTGATATAAAATTTAATGTTAGTGATTATCTATTATGATATGACATCGTGTGTATATTGCTTTCCTAGTCTTGCTTGAGGACATTTTAGCAATGATACCTCGTAGTGTTTCAATATTAGGGGTTAAGTGCCATCAATTTTTATTAAATCTTGGCCCATAAAAAGAAAACTAAAATTCGATGATACCTAGGTCATAAGGACTTTTAAGCAAGGCAGAGGAGAGAGTAAGACTATTGTCAGAAAGACACAATTCATAGCAAAGAAAGCTTGTCAGAAATGTTTTAAAAATAGGAAGATCATATCTTTCAACAGTGAAGGTTGAAACAAAAATTTACAGTAAATATCTTACTTAAATTGTATTAACTTTCTTTCAACATCTGGTATTAATTTGCCAACATTGTGCCCAAGATTTATTTGGAAATATTGGCACTTCTGGACTAGTATATCCCTTTTTGTCCTTAACCACTTCCTATAAAGTGGCTGAAGTAGACAATCCTTTCACTATTTCTAGGTGGAGTGCCATGACTATCTTAAAAAACACGCTTCCCTCCTAAGACAATCCTATGAGTGGTGCAGAAATAGCTGAAAGTTAACACTATCTTGGTAGGTACATTTGCAGGTCATTTAATATGTATTTATTTATTTCACTTGTGATTACAGCTATTTACTTGGGCTTACACCGAGTCTACTATTTTCCTTTAAATTTGCTGTAGACAGAATTGATGTTTTCCACCTTTTTTTCCCTGTTTCCTCAATACGTGGTACAGTGCTCTTCCAAAACACTTAAATATGGCATACTATGTTCTCAAGAACATAACAAAGGATAAGCTTGTCTAAGATCCATTAAAAGATCAAGAGATCTTTGGGACACTTGGGTGACTCAGTCAATTAAGCTCTCGGCTCTTGATTTCAGCTCAGGTCATGATCTCAGGGTCACAGATTGAGCCTTGTGTGGGGCTCTGCACTGGATATGGAAACTCCTTGGCATTCTCTGTCTCCCTCTCCTTCTGTCCCTCACCCCCAACCCCTGCTCACTTTCTCAATCTCGCTCTTCAAAAAAAAAAAAAGATGGAAGATGTCTTTAATGTCTTAAGTAATTTAATTTCCTACTTTATTTATTATTATTATTACTATTATTGTTGTTGTTATTATTACAGGGATAGAGGCCTTTACCTAAAGAATTGATAATACTTTACCATTTTTTCAGATATTGCCCAGCAAGTATGAATAAGTAATGAATTAATGCATGAGGACAGAAAGGAGAGTTCCAATTTCTATAAATTATAGCCAATTAATGCAAACTAAGACTTTCTAGTCATTAAAACTTTCTGGCCTCCTCAAATATAAAATGAAATGTAAGTATTATATTACCTTATATCTCAAAGGAAGTTGATAAGCAAGGTGAAGTTTCCACTTATTCCCAACCTAGAAACTGTGCTGATCATAAAACAAGTCCAAGGACTTCAGTGAAATGTGACCACTTTCTTCAAAGAACCAGTTCTGGGTCTAGAATTCTTGGGTCTGAGAGTCATATGGGATTCTGGATGTGTTGGAGGAGTACCTCAGTCTGGGAATTAATCCCACTGAAACCCCCAGTATTCCTTAAGATTAATTTTGGGTAGGATGCCAAGATTTTTAGATTAGGGCCCGACTAATGCTAGACAGTTCTCACTGCTCCCACTGCCTAAGTTGCCAGCCACAAAGTGGCCCACAAGGGTATATGGTAGACTGTTCTAGTCACCTCTCATATCCTACCTCCTGTCTTCTGCTACCCCTCTTCACAAAATTCTAGGCATTCTTCAAGATATGGCTTTTCTCAATTCTTTCAGGAGTCATTTCCAAACTTTACCATTCATATTCCCATCACCTCCTTCATGAGTTTAACCATTTGTTTACTCAACAAATATTTTTTGGGCCTCTATCATGCATCAGACACCTGTGTATTTGGTCTGAGCCAAGCAGATGAAGATTCCTGCCGTTGCGATGCCTAACTTCTGAGGAAAGATGAATTAATTATTCCTTCTATCTTCTCTTATTACTTTATTATTGCATTTGTCACATTTATTATAGGTAATTGTTTTTGTGTATCTCTTACCAGATAGCAAGGCCCAGATAACATTTATCTTTTCCATTTTTATCACCAGTAGCCAGAACATTGCCTTGCACCATGACATAGGAAAAAGGCAAAGCAAACTTTAGTATGAAGGCTCCCTAATAAATTTAAATTTACTCGGTATTTATGTTTTGGTTATCTATTGTTGCTTAAGAAGTTAACTGAAAACTTAGTTTTGTAGTTCACAAATTTGGAAAAGGCTTGGCAGGATAATTCATGTCTGTTTCACATGACTTCATCTACAGCTATGGGGACTGAGGCCAGAGAATCCTCTTCCAGAATACCTTCTTTATTCACATTTTCAGTACCTTGCAGCAATTTGCACTCTCTGTCTCTTCCTTCCTTTCCTTCCTTCCTCTTTTTCTGTATTTCCTTCTCTTCTCTCTCTCTCTCTCAATCTCTCTATTTCTGTCTTTGTCTGTCTGTCTCCCTCCTCATAAGTTCTCATCCTTCAGGGCCGCTCCATGAGATACAGGTTTCCACACCATGGTGTCTCAGTGTTACACTTCTTACATGGTGGATGGTTTTCTAAGAGGCAGGAAGCAGAAACTGGCAGGCAATTAAGACTACACTAGGATCTGGAACTGTGTCATTCTACAATGCTGTAATGGCCAAAACAGCCATGAAAACTGCCCAGATTTAAGGAGATAGAGAAGTAAATACCACATCTTGATAGTGGAATAGCAGTAGTACAGAAGGGCAGTTGAATGGATGATATTTTTGTGGCCATCTTTGAAAAATGCCGTAATTCCTGATAGCTGTCTAATATGTCTAATCAGTCATAATGTGCTTAGGGGAAGCAGATCAGCACTGACATAAATCTTAAATTGTTATTAAACAAAAAAAAACCCTATTCCTATGACAAAAATTTTATTTTGAAATGCTAAATGGGTGGTGATTAAAAACACTCAGCAGGCAAGAATTCTTAAAACTTCTGGGGATGCCTGGGTGGCTCAGTTGGTTGGACGGCTGCCTTGGGCTCAGGTCATGATCCCGGGGTCCCGAGATGGAGTCCCGCATCGGGCTCCCAGCTCCACGGGGAGTCTGCTTCTCTCTCTGACCTTCTCCTCACTCATGCTCTCTCTCACTGTCTCTCTCTCAAATAAATAAATAAAATCTTAAAAAAATAAATAAATATTTTAAAAAAGAATTCTTAAAACTTCTAATGTCAATATATTTTTTTAAATATGTCAGCTATTAATGAGGATCTGCTAAGTTTTTGAGATGAAAAATCTTTGATAGCTAAATCATGCCTCTTCTAAAACTTACACAATTTTGAGTTATTTCTCAGTTATGTGTTTCTCTTTAATATTTAATACAACTTTACGGTTTTTAGTTAAGATAATACTTGATTTGGGGGCTAATGTGATAAGTTCCCCAATTCAATCCCAATAGTACAAAGCCCAAGCTAATGTCACCTCATTTTCTACACTCCTTTCCTGGTATAGCATATAATGTGCCCTGGTCTTTTTTCCAATGACTTACAGCCCATTGGAGAACTCAACTATTTCTTGAAGGAAAATTGTCCACATGATAGAAGGCTAAATAATCTGAGAGATTATGGGTGTGTATATCCATTGTGGTTCTGTGAATGTATTCATATTTGAAGTATTTTACTTTAAATCATTAACTTTGCATTATGTTTGTACAGCAAATTGTTCCTTACACTTTGTACTTCTATCCATGTTATAGTATTTATAAAATAACACTTCATATTAAAATCAATATCTAAAAAAATAAAATAAAATAAAATAAAATCAATATCTATGTGGTTTTAGCAACCCAGAGTGGCATTTATAATTTTGTTGTGCTCTGAATTCATATGAATTTACTTAAATGATCAACAGTGTTAACACAAGGCAAGGCATTGCCATAATGCAGATTTAAAACTCTGGTTTATTACTAGAGGTAGAAAGGCCCTTTCTTTATCATTCACTTTAATACACAGTCAAATTGAAAATAAGCCAAGTTCTCCTAGAAAGCTACTGAAATGCCTCTCCAGAGAAGAAAATCTACTACTGAAAGCAGACTTTTCTAAGAATCAAATTAAAGAGCTTTGGCCAGAAAAAAGGCAGTGTGTATTTGAAAGTCAAAATAGACCAAGGAGCAGGTGAAGTAACCCTGAGAGAATCCTGTTCACCCTCTGAGCGTTCTCAACACTATGGGATGTCCTACCCTGCTGATAGGCCACTCCTACACACCATGCAAGGCAGAATCCTGTGTGTCATTGTTTCTGAAGGTGCCCGACATAAGTGGACATTGTTACAAACCAAACCAATAACTTTACAATACCACTGAGCATCCCAGTGATGGCTGTACCATTACAATGAATCAAATCCGGGGTGTCACTGCTAAGCTCTTTCTCTTGCCCTGCTTTATAAGGTGTTAAACAAAATAATCAAAAAGCTACCTAAACTAGTTATACATTTATTTCTACTTCAGTATTTTAAAATCTAAGCTTTAAGTCTTTTTTGTACATTTAGAATAATCAAGTTAAAATGATTTAATGATATTACAGCTCAGTAAGTGAAATCTCACAATATCTTCCATCTTATGAGTCTTTTAAAATAGCCATCTTGGGGGGGCACCTTGGGTGGCTCAGTCTGCTAAGCATCTGCCTTTGGCGCAGGTGATGATCCTAGGCTGGCATTAAGCCCCACATGAGGTTCCCCGATCAGTGAAGGACCTACTTCTCTCCATTCTTCCCCCAATCATGTTTTCTCTCTATCTCAAATAAATAAATATTTTTTTAAAAATAGCCCTCTTGGTATACTTAGCGTCCAGATCCTGGTCTCTAATACTATTTCCCACTAAAAGGAATCAGGACTCCTTGGAAATGGCTGAGTCCAGAAATGGAACAGGAAATATGCAAGGTAAGCCCAGAACATTTTGTCAGACCACGAGTGAGGAGGTATACAAAATAAATAAACAAGGAGTGCCTGGGTGGCTCAGTCGGTTAAGCCTATGCCTTCGGCTCAGGTCATGATCTCAGGGTCCTAGAATCGAGTCCCACATCGAGCTCTCTGCTCAGCAGGGAGCCTGCTTCCTTTTCTCTCTCTCTGCCTGCCTCTCTGCCTACTGTGATATGTCTGTCAAGTGAATAAATAAAATTTAATTAATTAATTATTAATAAATATAAATATTTTATATATTTTATACATAAATAAATATAAATAATAAAGAAATAATAAAATCTTTTAAAATAAGTAAATAATGAACCATGTTACAAGACTCAGGAGACAGCTTGAGGTAGGCACTGGTCACATTAAGGATAACTTGAACACATTAACATGATAAAGAATCTGGAATTCATGAGTTCATATTAATAAGAAATAAATTTTTTAAAAAAGAAATAAATAAATGGGAAAGGAGATTATATTAGATCATATTAAAATGTTAGATGCCAACTGGCAAATGAAAAGGGAGTACAAGAGTTGGAAAATCAGCATTTGTTTTGTTTTGTTTTGTTTTTTAAAGATTTTGTTTGTTTATTTATTTGACAGAGATCACAAGTAGGCAGAGAGGAAGACAGACAGAGGGGAAGAAGCAGGCTCCCTGCTGAGCAGAGAGCCCGATGCGGGGCTCGATCCCAGGACCTGAGATCATGACCTGAGCTGAAGGCAGAGGCTTTAACCCACTGAGCCACCCAGGTGCCCCAAAAATCCGCATTTGTAATCGTCATACTAACAACTGGATCATACAAGAATCATCAATGGATAATGTATCTGGGGAAAAGTTTTGATGAAGAGCACACCATTTGCATAGTCTGAAAGTATCTCTCCACATATTGCTAATTAGTTGCAAGGGAAAAATGGTACTTATAGAGTGGAGAAATCAAATAATACATTGACTGGGTGATCTAAATTAACATTATCAAGAGGAGCGTATGGACATAGTGTGCATTCAGACGAGCTCTCCTGAGAAAGCCATAATATCACCATGTAGTATTCTGAACAAAAATATATAATGAAAATCTAAGCATAAGTTGATATTAAATAAATGCCAAGTGCAACAAACATTCCTTTAAAAAAAAATGGGAGATTGTAGTCTTTAAAAATGTCAATGTTGTAAAAGACGAAGATTGTGGAAATGTTCTGGATTTAAAAAGACAACAAATGGGGCACCTGAGTGGCTCAGCTGGTTAAGCATCTATCTTCAGCTGAGGTCATGATCCCAGGGTCCTAGGATCTAGTCCCACACCCGGCTCCCTGCTCCCTGGGGAGCTTCTCCCTCTGCCTCTGCCTCTCTCTGTCTCTGTCTCTCTCTCTGTCTCTCATGAATAAATAAATAAAATCTTATAAAAACAACTAACAAATAAATAAAACAACTACAAAGACATGACAACTAAATATAATACCATATTCTAGAGTGGCCCCTTACCTAAAGTCGAAAAAGGTATTGAAGCAGCTCCGAAAATTGAAATTATAAAAATAATGGATCTGTTATGGACACTGAGGAGGGTATGTGCTATGGTGAGTGCTGTGAAATGTGTAAGCCTGATGATTCATAGACCTGTACCCCTGGATAAATAATACATTATATGTTAATAAAATAAATAAATAAATACAAAATACAAAAAAAATTAATAATAGGTCTGACAAAAGGTATTCTCTCAGTCTTAAATTTCTGAAGTTGTTAACTGAACTACAGTTATATAAGGAAATATCCTATTATTAAGAAATATCCAGGACCCTTGGGTGGTTCAGTTGGTTGAGTATCCAACTCTTGATGCAGCTAGGATCATGATCTCAGGGTCATGGACTGAGCTCAAGAGGCTGCTTGTCCTTCTCCTTCCCTCGCTGACTTTCCCCCTTCAGAAATAAACAATTACATCTTAAAAAAAAAAAAAGAAAGAAAGAAAAGAAAGAGCAACAGAAATATTAAGGGGTAAAGGACCATGATATATGTAGTTTACCATGAAGTAATTCTAGATATATCACGTATGCGTGTGCAGAGAGAGAGAAAGAATTTGAGCCAACGATAAACCAAAGGGGGTAAGTGAATCTGGGGAATGAATATCAGGACATTATTTGAACTCTACTTATTCTTACAACTTTTCTGAAGTTCTAAAATTATTGCCAAATTAAAAGTTAAGAAATATAAAAGCAGCTCTGCGAACGAAGCAGCATGGATGAGAAGAAAAACATTGCTGTTTCCCACTGGCAGGCACTCCAGCGTGTAATGGAGTATGCCCAAAGCCATTATGCAGAAAACTAGGAATTATTGTGTGCCCACATCTCAGGTGAACTTGATTCCGATTCATGTAGTGGGCAGGCTCGGTAGTTAACTCAACTGCCTTCAAATCAAAGGCAGTGTAGTACAGGTCATGGGATTGGGTTAACTGTAAAAAGCCTCGTTCTTAAGTCCCTAGGTGATACCTGACACACTCAAGCACTAACTTTGTAGGCTTGGGTACAGAAGATAAGCAAAAAGTCACACAGTGGTTCCTTTGCATTTGGCCGAGTAGCCAAGTTGAAAAGGACAAACAGGCTGTACTGCATAGAAGGTGAAATGCTTAAATGTCAGAGCAGCATTGTTAGGAGCTGTCTGTCTGCACAGCAACTATCATGTGTTCCAAAAAGAAGAGACTACATTTCACGAAGGGAAATGAGAATAAAAGACTGTATCCTGTTTGACCATTCCCAGAAGACTCAGAAAAAAATCTTTTGACGATTTCTATGTTGTTGACTCTCCTGACCTATGTATTGTACCAATCTCAAAACCAAGGGAAAATATACAAAGTGTTTACCTATTTCTCATCTGGGGGCATAAAGAGGAAGCCAATCAGCTTTAGTGTTCACTTGTGAAGGGGGCATCTACTTGCTAATAAATTTCAGTACCTCACTGACAGCTATAAATCCTGACTGATTCTTTGGCCTTACTTAAGGCTTTTATGAAAGGCTGGTGAAAGATTTGTTTCGTCTACAAGATAGGCCAAATAGTTTTCGTTTGTTTTTTGTTTGTTTGTAGGGTTTGGTTTTGGGGGGTTTTGTTTGTTTGTCTTTTGCTCCCTGACAAGATGATTTTTTCCTCTTTATCTTTTTTTAAATTTCATCTATTAAAAGTATATCTCCTGTTCAAATGGAATTACTTAGCTAAAATGATTGGTCAAGTAGATTGATTATTTGTTATACAGTGATGAATAAGGGATTCTTTAACATTTCTCAAGTAATGGAGACTCTCGGCGTGAGAAGCTGTTCAAACTGCAGTGGAATTAGCAAGAAGTTTTAAATGACTGAGTTGAAGTCCTGCAGGAAAGGGGATGAAGAACACTGACACTCAGAGGAGGGGAGTTCTCAGGCTTGCGAGGATCAGGCAGCTCAGCACTGTCACACAATCTTAGGGGCCCTTCTGTCCGAGTTCTGAAGCATTCCCCCACTTTATAAAGTGCTTTGAAATGGCAGTTTCTTTCTGTATCATCTTCTGATTTTTGTTTTGTTTTGTTTTGTTTTGAGTAAGAAGATGGCAGTTTGGTTCGTTCAGTGAAGCAGAAATGGAAGGGAGAGGGAAGAAAAAGCAGGGTCTTAAATTGCAATCCTTAAATTATAACGGAGGAAAGGGGGGCGTGCCCTAAGGGCAAATCATTTCATTTCTTTAGGATAGTTATCTCTTATTTAAAACTTGTGAAATATAAAAAATTAAATTGCTGGGAGAGTTGAAAACATTTTACGTAAGTTCTAATAGGTTTATCATTAATGAATTACTTAATAATTATATAATAAATATACACAAATAATTGATTAATAGGTAACAATTTAATGTTTATTGTTAATAAGTTTAATAATAAGTAAATCCTAAGAAATACAGATCTCTGAGTCAGAACCCCCACCTTTGTAATTAAATCCCCTTCCTTCATTAAGTCCTAGTTTCTTAGTTTGTAAAATGATGATAATACAAATACCTGCTTCATATGTTACTGAAAAGACTAATTGAGATAACGAACAAGGCCTGATCAATACTGTTAACTGATCTGAGGTATGGGCATTTTCATTACAATTATATGAAGATCATCCTGTTGAGTGCCCATCAGTCATGGTGATAGATCTTCTCACTCTATTTGAACTGTCCTTTCAAGACCCTTTGTCCCATTATTATGTTCTCATCTTCCCTGGCTGCTATTATAGATCTCTAATAACTTTGGGGATTATAAGTTTATGCGTCTGACTCTTCCTACTGGGATATCAAGCTCCTTCAGTGAAGAGGTGCCATCTGTTTCAACTCTGGATCTTACAACAGAGACAGCCTGCACTCAACCCAGAACTTGCTAACATTCAGTGGGCACTAACCAGTGCCAGGTCCGGCTATGAGCGCCTCATCTGTCTTGTCGCATTCTCACTATGACATTACCTCATTCTACCTCTCTGGGGTAGGGAGGATTACAGCATGATCTTAATTTTACAGATGAGGAAACTGAGAAGTTGAAAACTTCTTGAAAGTCACCCAGTAAGAGTTAGGGCTGGTGATCTGACACCAGGCTATCCTTCCAGAGAAAATGTACCATTATCCATCTTGCATATTGACTTTTAGGGAATGTGTAATATATATAAACATACAGACATGGGCCCATTCTTCTTAGGCAAATGATAAGATCAAGGACATATGTTATAACCAATAAACCAAGAGAAACTAGCTGGGGCATATGTTTGTACCTTGCTCTAATAAGAGTAAGACGAAAGGATGCTCTTCTCATTAGATAAAGTATGGAGTAATTCTTAATTCTAAAAGAGAAAACTGAGACTCAAGCATGAAGCTACCTACTTGATTCAAGTAACCAAGTAATCAAGGTTACTTGATTCAAGCTAACCATCCCCTGATCCAGGCGTTCTCAAAACTCTAAAATGCAACGGAATTCCAAAGAGATACAAAGAGACAAATAGATATGGAGACCCCATTCTCAGAGTTTCTTATTCAGTGTATCTACAGTATTTGCATTTCCAGTAATTTATTCATAATGTTGGTCTAGAGACCACACTGAGAATCACTGTTCTAGCCAAACTCAACTTACAGTCTTATATTTTGTGCCTCCTTGATTCCTTGGCTTATTACCTGAAGTCATACAACATTTGTGAATTGTTTTTATGCACAATCATGCAGCCCAATGCCACTGATACCTAATCATAATTCCCATTCACAAATTTAAGAAATGATGTTTCAGAAACATCTCCAGTTATACAACAGAGGAATTTTCCATGCGTCCATCAACATTACAAAATGAGTCAAGTTCTCCCTGACATCAAGGAGAATAAATTCTGATAGGGATATACAAATTTGCTCTCTTGAATTCCTGGATTTACTCCATGAACACTGTATGGA
Source organism: Neogale vison (assembly GCF_020171115.1). NCBI lineage: Eukaryota > Metazoa > Chordata > Mammalia > Carnivora > Mustelidae > Neogale > Neogale vison. The sequence continues at coordinate 113,372,292 of NC_058101.1, read as the reverse complement.
TTATACATTATATGTGTAGGCATTATTCTGAGTAAAAAACAACAATGTAGCACTGCTGGTAGAAAAATATTTTGAGCTATTTCAAAATATTGAAATATTAAATGACTTTTGGCCCCCCTTTCCCCTCTCCAAGAAGATGGTCTGTTCTCAATTCTCTTCTATCCCCAAAGAGAGATTGGGTCATAATGAAAAAATAGTTACGAATCTTACTACTTTGATTTCCTAAAATAGTATCCATTGAGACAATGTAAGATGCCTCCAAGGCAAAATAGGGAGGACTTTCTCCAAGACTTTAAAAAGATTCTCCATGAGAGAATGAAACATAACAGGTTATGAGTGCATAGGGAAGGTAGTCAATGGTATTGTTTTTTGGTGTTGTATAGCATTGTGTGGTGACAGAAGGTAGCTACACTTGTGATGAGCATAGTATATCATAGACTTCTTGAATCAATCCCTATGTTGTACACCTGAAACTTAAGTGACATCGTGGGTGAACTAGACTTCAATTTAAGAGAAAGAGAGGATTATGAGGGCAGTGGGTCATGGGTGGTGGAGAGAATCACCTGCACTCTGTCCCTGGCCAGATCCCCGTGAAGCCAGGGAAGAAATGCCGCACAGAACATTTAAGAAGATAGGTCACAAACAGCCTCAGATTTCCATTCTCATGCAGCCTAAAGTACCAGAAACATTAAAGCACCACGTGGCAAAGCATAGTGGAAAGTGGATAGGGATTGCCACCCAGTTTGACAGGGGCCATGACATGAGAAACAAGCGATGTTTAAGTGAATAGCAACCTATGCAGGGATGAGAGAAGATACCTTCAAGACAAAGGATCCCTTGGTCAAATGCATACTACTCCAATGCCTTGCACAACGTGACCCCATCCAACTCAAGCATGTCCCCCTCAAGACAACAGGGCACCACAGGCTGACCAAGATTAATTACCCAGAGCCATAGAGATTAGTTTGCACAACTGCATATATGAACTGGGAATTAAGTTCAATAACAAACTGAACAGGAAAGCCTAAGTCCTTATACTTAGTAAGGAGTCCCAGGTAGTATTTGCCATCTAGGGGTGGGGAGGAGCAGTTAAGAATTTCAGAAAATATTTCAAGGAGCCAGCATACTACTAGAAACAAAAGTAGTTTAAATTCTAGAGGAAACCCATTAGATGGATGGCAATATCAGCATCAGATGTAGTTTTTCCTTCTGCATGTCAAAAAATCTTTCCCATTTACATCCACATTTAATTCTTAGAAAATGACAGAGACCTTCTAAGTGGTAATTTTAAAAATAGTGTCTTTTGGGGGCACCTGGGTGGCTCAGTGGGTTAAAGCCTCTGCCTTCGGCTCGGGTCATGATATCAGGGTCCTGGGATCGAGCCCTGCATCGGGCTCTCTGCTCAGTGGGAAGACCGTTTCCTCCTCTCTCTTTCTGCCTGCCTCTCTGCCTACTTGTAATCTCTTGTCTGTCAAATAAATAAATAAAATCTTTTAAAAAAATAAAATTAAAATAGTGTCTCTCGATATCATTTTACTACTCTTCTCCACTTTCTTCTATTTGTTCCCAATACAATACCAGGGTGTAATTAGCACGTGGCACGTGTACTTAGAGAATAATACACCCCAAGGTGGGATATAAAATCATATCAAGTTTTTAACATTTGTGTTTAATTATTTTTATTAACATATAATGTATCATTTGCCCCAGGGGTACAGGCCTGTGAATCATCAGACTTACACACATTTCACAGTACTCAGCATAGCACATACCCTCCCCAGTGTCCATCACCCAAGTGTTTTTAACATTTTTATTATTAAGGGCAGTGATCCAATTTCTTTGCTAAGGCACATGATTAATCCTTGTACAAAATAATATAGTCCATTTAGTCCTTTCATTTTTAAAGGCTGTGAATTTTATTTATCACAAAATGCCATCAGTATTTACTGTTTCTTCTGGGGTACAAATAAAGCTTCCTCTCTAACTTTTCAGCTAATTACTGTCTTCTCCTTGTTGATTGGAGGACTGAAAAGACAGCTACTGTCAGGGCTTCCTAACATCCAGGTAGACATCTTGGGAACACTGATGGAACTGATAACAGTCCATTTTATAGGGACTTAAAAGCTACTCAAGAAATGAACAAGGTCCATTAGACTTTCTGTCATGCATATGATGGGGAAAAATATACCACCATAAGATCCACTCAATTGTCCTGCTGTGACAGCAGCATCTATTGTGTGAGAGGTTTGGGGAAGGTGGCTCCACCTTGGTGTTTATGCTCTGCTGGCTAGTGGGAGTCTCAGGTACGGCATCCTAACAGAAGGGGCTTTGTGATAGGCTATCAGTGACAAACAAGAACGACAACGTGCAGCCCAGTGGTTTGACAAGAAGGAGAAGCTCAACAAAGGAGAATGACCTCCTTCAGTTTCCCATTTCAGTCTGACATTTACATCCTCACACAAAGCTTAGCCTGGTGTGTTGGTGTCCAAGTCACATTTGAACCTTGTACAGAGTGAGGAGAGTCAAGTTGAGATATTTTAAGTGGCTTTCTTTTCTTTGTAGCCTGCTTTGAACTGCTTTTAAACCCAAGATGTTTGGCAGAGCTGTCCAAACTGAGAAGCTGAGAAAGAGAAACATGGAAAGTATGTGCCCAGATTAATGTTTTGCTTTTACATATATGGGTGGGTGTGTCTCTGTGTGCGTGTCTGTGTGAGTATGTGTGTGTGTGTTAAATATGTCCTACAGCCCAGTCTTTGATGTGTAGATAAATGAGATTCTAATAGTTGAGCCTCCTTTTTTTCTCATAAAAAGGACTTCTTTTTCAGGTCACCTGGGTGGTTCAGTCAGTTGAGCGTCTGACTCTTGATCTGGACTGAGGTCTTGATCTCACAGTCATGAGTTCGAGCTTCACATTGGACTCGATGCTGGGTGTAGAGCGTACTTTAAAAAAAGAAAAGAAAAAAGGACTGCTTTTTCATGAAAAGCTATATATATTCTCAATTCAATAATCACTTATTGAGCACCTACTACTCAATGTTACACTGCCTCTTGGTGGAAGAGACAAATGCAAAGATAGCCAACACATGGCATGGTAATTTGGTAATTTGTCCTTAGTAAGGAAAGTGAGACTTGTAGCCAAATAATTATAAGTCATGATATATTGTTAATGTTCCCTAGTGAGACACTTTTAAGCGTTTTCTATGTTTCTTAACTGGCTGATTCTACCTTCTCACCTTCTCACTTCTCACCTGTTACCTGAGAAAAGCCAACATGAGAAAAGTCACTTCACCTATTATTACATAGAAGTTGTTTTAATAAAGATAAAAATGTGTTCAAGAAGCAGCGTAGGTGCCTATTCAAAAGGAAACTAACAAGAGCGCCTGGGTGGCTTGGTCAGTTACACGTCGGTCTTTAGCTCAGGACCTGATCCCTGGGTCCTGGGATTCAACCCCGCTAGGCAGGGAGTCTGCATCTTTTTCTCCCTTTGCCCTTCTGCCCTCTCATGCTTGCTCTCTCTAAGTAAATCAATAGAATCCTACAAAAAAAAAAAAAAAAAAAAGGAACCTAACAGAACCAAATGGAAACTAGGGCTAGTCCTCAGTTTTAAGGTTAAAACTTGAATTCAGTACTAGATCAACACACAATCAGTCTTTTGTCTTCTTCTTAATTTCTCCCATCACTTATTCAGACTTCTACTTTATTTTTATATTCTCTAGACAGGGCCAATAAAGAAAGCTAACCTGTGGTAGTCATACTCTTTATTTACACCAGTCTCTGTGCTGCCATTTTATAGTGTGTCTCATTTAATCCTCACCACACCCTCTGAGGCCAGTGGTATGCTCTTCGTGCAATGGAAGACACTGAGGCTCAGCAAGATCGCACAGCTAGGTAGGACTCGAACCCACGTCTGCCTGAATGTCATGTTCTCTCTGCAGCACACTGACCCTCTGACACTCTGCCCATCTGGCATCTTCCATTCTACATGGGATAGGAAAGGAACCAAGAAGGAAGGTAGCTGCTCATGAATTACATCAAGTATTTCACACCATTATAATTAACACAGGGTCAAGCATTCCTTTTTGAAAAGCGATCTTTAAAAAGTAGTCGATCTACTGTTCTACATCAATCCACACTTACACTGCCAAATTTTATCTTTATTTTTATAGGATCTTATTTACTTATTTGAGAGAAAGAGAGAGGGGGGGTGCACAAGCAGAGGAGAGGGGCAGAGGGAGAGGGAAAAGCAGATTCCACTGCTCAGCAGGGAGCCCGATGAGGGACTCAATCCCAGGACCCTGGGATCACAACCTGAGCTGAAGGCACATACTTAACTGACTGAGCCACCCAAGTATCCCCCAAATTTTATTTTTTAATAATATATAGACTTTTTAAAGTACAGTTTTAGATTTATAAAATAATTAGAAAACAATACATAACATTCCTTATAGCAACCCCTCATTCCCCAAACTATCACACACAGCTTCCTTTACGTTTAGTATTTTGTATTAAGGGGGTTGATATGTTCAAACTGATGAACCATTATGGACATTGGGGAGGGTATGTGCTATGGTGAGTGCTGTGAAGTGTGTAAGCCTGACAATTCACAGACCTGTACCTCTGGGGCTAATAATACATAAAAATTTTAAAAAATATATTTTTAAATTTTTTTTAAATTGATGAACCAATACTAACACATTATTATTGTTGTTATTAACTATAGAACGTATCTTACATTCGTGTTCTCTCTTGGTGTTGTACACTTCTGTGGGTTTTAACAAGTGAATAGTGACATGTATCCATCGTCTTAATACCACACAGAATAGTGTCTCCCCCGTGAAAGTCTCCTGTGCATCACCGACTCATTTCTTCTTCCCCCGAGGCCCCCACGCCAACCTCCAGAAACCACTGATGTTCTCACTGTTTGTCTTTTCCAAATGTTATATAGTTGGAATCATGTTATATAGTTGGTTTCTTCCACTAACCAATCTGCTTTTAAGGTTCCTCCATGTCTTTTCAGGGCTTGATAGTGCATTCCTTTTTATTCTCTAAGTATCTTTTTTTTTTTTTCAACACAAAGTTGTGGCACCTATAATAGGTCAGACCCTGTGAGGAGCACCGAGGACACAGACGGGAATAGGACGCGACTCCTCCTCTGAAGGACCTTGCTGCCTAGGGGTGCCTGGGTGGCTCAGTGGGTTCAAGGACGTTGCAGCCTAGCGTTAGAAGAAAGGCACAAAACCAAAAGTAATAACATTTTATAGGCTCCATAATAGAACTTTCTAGGGGTACAAAAGAGGGGCAAAGTGGGGAGAATCCAATTTCACTCTGGAACAGAGAGTCACAACTGACTCCCTACAGGATTTGGAATTGCCTTGGGACCAGTAAGGGTCACGGAGAGCCCAGGGAGCCACACTGAAAAGCGTTAGGTGGGACAGCAGGACGCGTCCTAAGAAACGCACGAAGCTCAGGCAGAAGCTGAAAATGCTAACTTCTGAAGTCCCATTTAGAGCTTGTGCTCTCTCACTTCCTTCAAGTCACTCTTCAAACATCACATCACCTCATCAGAGGCCCACCCAGAAGACCCTAGAGAAAAGACACCACCCCCTTCTTACCTCACACCTTTTCTCTTTACCCTCCTTCCTTTCCTCATAGCAATTACCCACTTTAATATGCTAAATATATATTTGGTATGGTCTCCCCCCTCACACCAAAATGTACAGCCCAGGAGGTAGGGACTTTGGCTTTATTCATGCCTCACCCACAGTAGGCCTGCAATAAACATTTGCTGAGTGAGGAGTACACAAAGCAGTTTTATGGGGCCCTGAAATCCTTCCTGTTGGGATAAAGCACTATAAAAGGAGATACTAACTCTTCCTGGTAAACAAGGGAACATTCTCATCCTATTTACATTTTTCCAACAACTGCTACTAAATGTACAATATTCTAATTCCCCAGATTCCAATATTGTTTTCTTTTTTTTTAAGATTATTTATTTATTTATTTATTGGACAGACAGAGATCACAAGTAGGCAGGGAGGCAGGCAGAGAGAGAGAGGGGGAAGCAGGTTCCTCACTGAGCAGAGAGCCCGATGAGGGTCTCGATCCCAGGACCCTGAAATCATGACCTGAGCCCAAAGCAGAGGCTTAACCCACTGAGCCACGCAGGTGCCCAAATATTGCTTTATTTTTCTACCTTATATTGGGAGACAGAAAAAAGGAATCTCAAGAGCCTTCAAAAATGGCAGATAACTTTGATCTTCTCATACTGTAATTTTAACAAAATCTTTTTTTCCAGTACTATTCAAGGCCTGCCCTGGTAAATGCCCCTTGCTACAAACTACCACAGCCTGGCAGTTACTCAAATGAGAACATGTTCAGTGTAATACTTAAATAATTACCCTAGAGAAAAACGGAAGATTGGCACTCAATCCTTTATTTTTATATAGTGCATCTCAGGACCTTCAGGGTTTCAAATTTTAAAACTATCTGTCCTGTTGTTAAGACTTAAGGACTATAATTGGCAGCTTTCCACTGGGAATGCCTTCTTGCAGGGCTGGGTGTGAAGAAGCCACATTCTCTGAGCGTGGCTGTGTGCAACGTGATTCAAATGGCACTGCCCCAAGCCATGACTGAAGTCCCAAGAACTGACCTCAATGATGAAAGACATTGTGGAAAACGATGGGGAAGAGAAAATTCTGCTGAGTGGTCAGAGTGACTGTTTGAGTTTTGGACAGAACTGCCCCCGTATATTTTTATTTTGCTGGGGAGCATTTTAGAAAGCACTGACTTTCTCAATCCCTTGCCTTCTCAGTTCTTAGAACCTCTCTCCAATCTTTTCCTTCGTGTAACCCCAATCATCGCGTCCAATGCTGTAACTCTGGACCTTGGCACGGCTAATAAATATACCACAGCAAAAAAAGTCTCAATGTCAAGCTCCCACCTTTTAGGCCTGCATCCCTTCCCTGATCCTCACTTTCCCACCTCCAGGGCCAGCAATTATCCAACCGAGTGGGGAAAAGCAAAGCATTTTCCATTCCCATCATCTCACACCCTCAGTCCTCACCTCTCCCAGTCTAGATTCCATGGATGATTATTACCATCAACTTGCCTTTAAATCTGTTTTCTCTCTCGCTCTCTTTCCCATTTAGTTACACGCCAATGCTGGTTAAACTCAGTTGTCCACTTCTCTGCAGCTCCGCCCCAGAAGCTGAATGTTCCTGAAGAAAATCAACAACCACACAGATTGATCTTTCTCTAAATTTATAAAGAATGCTCACCAGTGCCCAGGAATCCTACTGCATTTCCCATTTGAGACAAGATTCAGATCTTCTTTCTCTCCAAGCCCCCCTCCCCTCCACAGCTCATGAACGCACCTCATTCTTTCCTGAGAAAAGAGCAGCAATCAGATGGGAACTCCCTCAACTTCCCACCACCAACTTTATTAACTTATCTATATCAAAAGCCACATTTTCTGCCTTCCTCTTATTACAATGAAAAAAAAAAAAGTTCCCCAGCGCCTAAAAATGCCAACCCCTTCTCTTTCTGGATTTCGTCCCCCCTTCCCATATTCAAGAAATTCAAGCCTGCGATTACCCTGTGATTCTCCACAAATTGTTAGACTAGGTCTACTAGATAATTCCAGCAAACATACAAACCATTTAAAAAAAAAAGAAAACCCTCCTTTGAACTTACATTACCTTCCAATTATTACCTCAGATCTACTGACTTCTTTTTATCATCTCACCTGTATCCTCAACCCCCCCCCCACGTGAAGTTTATCTTCTCTCCAGCCACTGAAATTGTACTTGTCAAGGGAAGAATAATGTCCATGACGTGAAACTAATGGTCACTTTTCTGTCCTCATTGGACTTGACCTTGCAGCAATTTCCTTCCTTCCCATAATACCTTATTCTCTTTAATTCCATCTCACAACATTGTCCCTATTTTTCTCCATAGAAGTGGACCCTCTTCTCAGCCTCTTTTGCAGGCCCGGTGCTGGACTTCCTTCATTTCTTTTCTTTCTTTCTTTCTTTCTTTCCCTTTTTTTTTTTTTTAATTTACGTCTTTATCTAGACTCTCTGTGGAGATTCCATCCAGTTTTCTGTGTACTGTGCTCTTGATGCCTGATTTTGAACCTCTAGCTCTGAGCTCTCATCCCGAGCTCCTGAATTTCTCCTATTTACTTAGGAGGGAATTACTCCTCGTCTTCCTTCACTAACAAAGGCCGTTGCTTCTAATCGTGTGTTCAAGCAAAATTCCTGGAAGACATCTTTGACTTCCTTCTATCCCTTACCCCTTCCACATCACCTGCACACATACTTCCTCATCTGGCCAGTTCTACCTCCCGCACAAAGACCCTCTTCATCTGTCCCCTTCCCTCCAGCTCTGCTGTGACCACTAGTATCCATGCCATTGTCATCTTTTGCTGATAGTACTGGAGTAGCCTCTCGATAGTCTTCTTTTTTCTCTAGAACCCCTAAAATCTATTCTTCATACAGCAATCTAAGTGATCCTCCTACAATGTAAAACAGATCATGTTAAGTCCCTTAAAACTCTTCAGTGGCTTCCCTTTGCATGTAGAACCATTTGCAAACATCTCTTTCTTGACTAAATGGCCTCTTACCATCTGTGCCCATCTATTTCTATTTTTTTTAAGATTTTATTTATTTATTTCACAGACAGAGATCACAAGTACGTAGAGAGGTAGGCAGAGAGAGAGAGAGAGAGAGGAGGAAGCAGGCTCCCTGATGAGCAGAGAGCCCGATGCAGGACTCGATCCCAAGACTCTGGGATAATGACCTGAGCCGAAGGCAGAGGCTTAACCCACTGAGCCACCCAGGCTCCCCTATGCCCGTCTATTTCTCCAGCCTCAGCCCATTTCACTCCTATTTGTCTCTGCGATCCAGCCACACAGGCTGTCCTACTTTTTATTCTTCAAGTTCACCAAACTTCTTCCCAGTTCAAAGCTTTTGAACGTTCTATTCAGGTTTTAGCTCTACAACAAGAAATACCATCACTAAACACCTTATTTAACATGAATCTACTCTCTAATCACTATTTTCAAATGATTACGTTTTATTTCTCATAGCACTTATTATTATCTAAAATTACATGATAGCTTTAATTTACTGTCCATCTTCCTCCCTTCAGATTATGAACCTTATAACAACATGGATCTTGAATGAGTCGCTCTCCTGTATAACTTATTTTAAGAAGATTGAAATCTAATGTTTGGGTTGTGACATAAGACTCTACTTCAGGATTCCCAAGAAGATTCACTGCAACAAAAACATACATTGTAAATTAGTTTTTACATTAAAATAAACATGCACACCATTGTTTGACATATATTAAAAATATGAAATTGTGTATGCAACAATCTACAAAACAATTAAAGCTAACCCTCAGTACTTGGTAATCTTTCTATTATCCTTATCCCAACTACTGTAAAGTCTCCAGAATCACAGTAGTTTGCAGATTCCAAAATTATAAAATGCCAGAATTTTCATTGGAAATAAGCCCCAAGACTCATAAGATCCTGCCAACATGGTGTTGAAGCCAAAGCAAGATGGTTTGAAGCCATCATGTTCCCTTAGAGTTTTCATCTATGTCAAGTTGACTTCAGGAATATTTCTTTTTTTTTAGGAATATTTTAACCTTACTGTTTTAGCCCCAGGATCTGCTCTATGTTTCTTTAACAACACCACCATTTTGGTAGTCTCTGCATTCAGTAATCACAAGTATAGTGAAGAATTAGTGTTAACGTTATAATAGTCCAGACACCAGAAATAGAAAAACTGAAAAAAATCCAGAGGGAATTGCTTGCAATTTTTCATGGATTAGTTGAGAAATAACCGCAAACTATCTTTTATTAATTTTAAAATACTGTACCTTAGATAATGATAATAAATGCAACAATTTAATCTATACAAAAGAAAAATTTGATCTATAAATCTTTACAAATTTAATTTGATAAAGATTACTGAATAAAGTTTATTACTAAAATTAATATCATTTCTGATGCTGCACAGCATTGTGAATATACAAAATTTCACTGAATTGTACTTTTAAGGTAGTTAAAATGGCAGATTTCACCACAGTTTTAAGTACTATATTCTGTAAAGCAAAGTAAACGGTCCAAAATCATACCAAATTTTTAAAATTATAGGGAAACCCTTATATTAACTAGTCCTCTGCTCCAACTTCATTCTTAACAAAAATACTTTTCAAAAAATTGATATCAGACCCTAAAAAGAAGAAACAAACCTTCCCTGAAAACTTGAAGTGGAAAAGACTTACACTTGTGAAATGATTTCAGCATAATAAAGCTAAAATGTAAAATAGAGGATACACTTAATCTCTTCACTTAAAAAATTGATAAAATAAATAATTTGGCTTACTTGAATTTGCTACTCTTAGTAGTCATCCTAGACTCTTTTAAATCATTCATCAATCATCCCAATCATCCTGTATTTTTCTACCTCCTTAATCACTCCCAAATCTATATGCCAGTCCCCATTTGTACTACTGCCTCTTTATTTCATTTCGTACTCTCATAGTCCCAGTCTAGCCCCCTAACCTTCCCTCACACCTCCCAACTTCCACCCCGCTCAGTCTATCATCCACTCTGATGGCAGACTAATTTTTAGACAATTCAATATCAATCATGTCACTCTCTAACTCAAATTCTTTTAAGAGCTTCTTTGAAACTCTAAAATTCAGACTCCGTAGCTTGACCTAGATAAATCTTATGATCTTGTTTCTTGCTCCTGTGATTTTAGACTACTTTTTAAGTTGGCTGGACTGTAAGTCCCCAACTTCATTTTAGCTCACTTATTAGTTATCTCAAATTTTGCCTCCCAGGGAAATTCCTTTTAAATGGAACTCTCCAAACACTCTTTATATATCTTCATCTACTAGCCCTTGAACTAGCTGCCTCCTATTTCGTTTACAAATATGTCCTGCTAGACTAGGTTCTCTGAAATCAGGGTCATTGTTTTGCTGTTACTTTACACACCCAAAACCTGCCACTTAAAGGGTACTCTATAAATGTCTATTAAATTAATGAGGAAGGGGATCTCCCTCTATCTTTCCTTCTTTTTTCCATTCATACCTCTGGAGAATACAATTAATATTCTGATTAAAGTACTAGGCATGTGAAATAATTATAAATCAATTTAGTAAGTGCTAAAGGAAGAAGAAGTGATAGTTTTAAAGAAGTTATTGACATGTTTTCTATATAAAACTTAGAGGTGAGCTTTCCTTTTTTAAAGAACTTTAAACATAATTTCCAATGAAAGGAAACTTAAGAATTCAGTTCAAATCAGATATTCCTTACCAGCTTTTGATTAGATGTATACAGAACAAAGTTAGACTTTCTTTCTTCTTTCTTTGTTTTCATACACGAAGGCAGTAATTTATTTTTAGATGTTGATCCTATTAGTTCCTATAATTTTTCGGTCTTCATTACTATTACTATTGCGTCTCTCATTGCTGCTAAGCTTAGAGGCAAATCTCTGAAAGTTACACTTTAAAATTTAACATTTCTATTTTGACAATCCAGTTTCAACACTGACTTTCTCTTCCCATCCCACTGTGTTCTAATTAAACTTGGGAAGAGTTTTTTGGGGGTGACAAGGCACAGATTCAACTTCCACATGGTAAAATTCATAATGATCCTATCATGTACATTGTGGTACCCAATCCACACACAAAAAAGCCTATGAGGTATGAATTATTATCCCCACTAAACAGATAAGAAGAATGGAGCTAAGACAGAAAAACTGATTTACTCCAACAAGACCTTATCAGTAGCTGAGAGGCAAAGTAGGATCCAAATGAAGATCATGGAATCCAGAGGCCAGGATTTTTTCCACTTGATCCCAGTTCTTTTTGTGCATCACCAACGCACCTGATCATGGAATATAACAGCTAATTTATTTACACTATTAAATCTGTTACCACAAGCAACACCTGCGTGGCTTAGTCAGTTACATATCTGCCTTCAGCTCTGGCCATGATCTCAGCATCCTGGGATGGAGCTCCCAAGTCTCCCCCACCCAGTCAGGCTCTTAGCTCAGCAGGGAGACTTCTTCTCCCTCTGCCTGCTCCTCCCCCTGCTTGTGTTCTCTCTCACTCACTCTCTCTTTCTCTGGAAACAAATACATAAAATCTTTTTAAAAATAAATAAATAAAATAAAATCTGTTACCACAAAAGAACTCAAGGAGTACCCCTGATTTATAATTGAGCTGAATTTCATTCTTGATATAAAATATTATTAAACTTCCTCTCAAAGAGGCAAAGATCATTTTTCATAAGGATATCCTCATTAAGAATATCTACATTTCTCTTAACATGCTCTTTGTGACTGAATTTTCGTACCTACAAATACATAATAAAAATACAAATGATCAAAATGTAATCATCACAGTAATAAAAATCTGTTGGCTTGACTGCACCCTTAATGTTGATCAAAACCATATTAGCAGAAAAGGCTTACTTTTTATTAATGTTGAAACTTATCTCAGTAAACTGAAAGCTTTTTCTGAATGCTGTCAGCATTTATTTTAGAGTCACAACTGAAATCTTTGTAACAAATAAACAGAGGAAATACTGTCTAAATTGAGAGAGGATACCGGGATAGAAAGGGAAAATGGAATGAAAAATTAGATATATTAGATCAAACAGAAGAAAGTATAAGTATGTTTTATTCCATATTTTGAATGGCTATAACAGACTTGTGCCTTTTGTGGTCCTTTTGTTTCTTTCATTTCTTCCCAGTATTCAACCACATTTTCAATACAAATTATCGTATTATTTTGCAGAAACACTTTGTGTTCCTTGGTGGATTTATTCAGCTAATTAATGTTTAAAAAAAAAGAATTACTGAAAGCAAATATTGCGAGAAATAATTTCCAAACTGAAATTTATACACTTGAAAACTGATTCCTACAAAAATGATTTGGCTCTATAAAAAAAGAAGCAATCCATCAGCTCCACAGACCCAGACATGAGCCTGATAGGATTTCTTTTTCATAGGAAATTACTGCTATGACTGATTCTTGTTAACCCTAGGAAGAAAAAAAAATCCAATGGCAAGGACTAATCAGAGACTGAAACAGAATGATCTATTGTCTGAAATAATTATCTTTGTGTAGTAGTTGAAAGACAAATTAAATGTGTTAGAATCAAGTGAAACATTCATTTTCCCTCTTACTTCACCATGCTACCTCACTTTAACTGAATTACTACTAGGTGCTTTTGCCCCCTAACTTCTCTTGCATCCTGATAATTAAATATATATCCCATATCGGGGTTTTATTCAGACTCACACTACGAGATAGTCTGCTGGTGAGAATTCATGTGGCCTGTTCTAGTAAACTAGCTGTATTCTCCACCTCAAACATTCTCTCAGACCAGCATCCCACACTGCTAAGGACCATGTCAGACACAACTTCCTGCCATGTGTTACCTTTCATAGGTGGCTTTTTCCCACCACAGGTGAAGCGACTACCACCCCACCCCCACCTTCCCAGAAGGCTCTTGCCGGCACAGACAACATGAGAATGCTTATGTCTAGTAGCTTTTTGTGCTGGTTTGTATTTATTTGTGTTCCTATGGGTGTATGATGGCTAAGTAGACCAAATTTTATCTTTCAAGTGAAAATTCCCAAAATATGACTGAAAATTAAGCCTTCTATGTTTTTCTCTGATTCCCCAAGTTTACCAAACATGCAGATACTGTTTCTGAATGTCACAAATCCTTTTCCTCAATCTTCAACAGGAAGATTTATCATATAATGAAACAGTGAACTGCAATTAACAGCTTTGGAGATATTTTTAAATGATAACCCATGACTCAGTGGGTTTTCTATAATTCAAGTAAACCATGCATTTAATTGTGCCATAGCAGTAAAGCATTACCTGAAGTAAATGTTTTGTTTGTCCTAACATTTAGATTGTCAAGTTAATATTCTATAACATAAAAGTAAATATAGACATTTTTTGTGTTTATGCTGAATTGATCTGGTTTTTTTTTTATCTCTGCTTAAAATTAATACATCTAGTGAAATCAGGTTCTTCTGACCATATAATGTTCGCAGTACAATGTGATGTTCAGAAGTCATCTTCTCAAATGCCTATCATTTAGGTTTAGTCTTCTTCATGAAATGAGTGGCTAGTGATCCCTCTGTTCCTTTTTTATACTGCTGAAATCAACGTTTTCTCATTTTACCTCCTGAATACAACCCTGATTAGACTTTTGAAAGATATTTACTTACAAAAAAAATAAATGAATTCATTTTCCTCTCAATCATAAATCAAATCTTCCTGGGAATCTTGCACTTTCTCTGCTCTAACTATTCCTATTCTTTATTCAACATTTCAGAGAGAATTACTTTTGATATTATAATTTCTGTGCCTAGTGATGGCTGGTTTCACACACACACACGCATACACACACACACACACACACACACACACGGAGCTTCTGATCAGAGCTTTCTGTGAAACAAAATTCAAAGTTGCTCAGCCACTGACTAACGTGAAGGGTATTTATTTCATACTGATTCCCATGTCCCTACCAGGAACGTGTTTATTTTAATGTATAAATTCTAGGAATAAGATACCTGAAGCCAAAGGTAGCCTTTTAAAGCAAGTCCTTTCTTCTCCTCAGTCAGTCACGCAGCGTCAGGCTGGGCGCTGATCTCAGAGGTCCCTGCAGTAGCTAGAGCTGCCTGTCGTGACACTGTGTATCCTCCCTTACATGCTTAGCTCATGGAGACACCATGCTTTCCTGTTCCCACAATCACGCACAGATTTTGCATGACTTCCTTTGAGACCTGAAACAGTATTTCTCCCCGGAAGAACTATTCTTACAGAAATAAATATACCATGGGCTTGTTTTTTTATTAGTTCTCTAACCTCTATCTAACCTCTAACCTTATTTTTTTTTTTAAGGCAGTCATCCACTGCAATACTTAAATGCTTTGGATTTTAAATGTCAAGTGTTTTAAACTGAGAAAATAAGTAGATTAACTATTGGACCAAAGAAATTAAACCTCATTCCTTCTTTCTTTTAAAAATTTCTTTCCATTTGGGACGCCTGGGTGGCTCAGTCAGTTGAGCATCTTGCCTTCTGCTCAGGTCGTGGTCACGGGGTCCTGGGATTGAACCCCACGTCAGGCTCCCTGCTCAGCGGGGAGCCTGTTTCTCCCTCTACCAGCCGCTTTCCTTGCTTGTGCTCTCTCTTTCTATCTCTCTGACAGACAAATAAATAAAATCTTATAGAATTTCTTTCCATTATAATTTTTCCACTGGGGGTGAGTTTTATTCTTGCTTCTTGGTATTAGTGAGAAATAGAATTGTATATATTTAACAAATAAATTTTAAATCCTGAAAGTAATGTGTATAGCTATAAAGATGGCATGTATGTCATTTGGTTATAATTTTATTTTTATTTTTGTTTTTGTCTTCATTTGTGAGCAACACTCAAATTTGCAAAGTGCTCCCAAAGACATCTGTTATGATGGTGGTGTCACATTTTCTCCTTAATTCTATGCCGCCAACAGAATCTTGTTATTCAAAATATGTGCATGTATAATCAATATGAAGCATATAAAAATATATATACTGAATCCATGTATTTCATTTCAACATGAAAAATGCATTGGAATATTGAAAGTATTTATAATACAGAACAGTTCCATTGTTCTCAAATATTTTGACCATGACTATAGTTAACAAACTCATTAAGAAAATTCTGATAACCTTAAGCCAATATGATCCTCCTCTATGCTGTGACTTCCTCCATAACCTGCATAAGAATGACAAACTAAAGATCATCATCTAACTTAAAATATGGGATATTATAATAAAAATAATATAATAAAAATAATAAAATAATAAAAATAACTCTGAATCAATTTCAATTCATAAGCAACTGAATTAAAAAATGAGAAAGCATATGATTTTCTAATTTTATTTAGATTTGAATAAAGTGTTACCTTAAATTTATATGTAGATTATTCTATGTGCATTACATCTTCTTTTCCTTATATTTCATGTTCTTTTCCTTCCTCTTCTCCATTCATGTTTGTATTTTATTTATCTCATTGTGACATTTCCTTTAAGCCACTTGGAATCCTTTCTGAAATGAGTGATAGTATGAATCAGTTCATTAAAGTACATTTTGAAGTAAATAATCACTTTGTAAATGGAGAACTAACAAAGTCATTAACTGAAGGGTAATACTGTACTAAAGTTATGAATTATGGGACAATGTATCTAATAAAATTAGTCATCATTTTAGTAGGAACTTGTGTCTATATTTTATAAGTTGAATACCTTCCTTTAGAGAATTCTAAATTGCCTAGGCTCTGGCCATGCAGTGACAACCTTCACCCAAACTAAAATGCAGGGCTATGACAAGGGTGCTCAAGCCAATACTAATTGTGTACAGTATTCCACTCCAGGTATCCTCCCCTGGAACATAAGTTATAGCCACTCTATTTCTGAATCCTGACATGGCAGGCAGACAGGCAAGGCAATGCTTCAAGGCAAATGCTTTTCTCTCTCTTTGGTGAAGGACAGCAGAGTCTCCATCAAATGACCAAACGACCTCTGATTCATGGCTCAGAAGAACCAATAGAGCTACCAAGAACAAGCAGCAGCCAAGCCTTTTTGAGCTGACAGTTGCACTTGGCCAACAAATCTAAGGTATATACTGAACAAAAATGAAGGAGAGGAAATACTACAAGTTCTCCAAACTTTTAAGCATGCAAAATGTTTTGTAGGCAGATTTTTAAATTTACTTACATGTAAATAAAAATTTTTAACTGAGGATCAGCATCATTCTAAAACAAAAATATATAAACCTGGTTTCAGTAACAGTCAGTCATAGAAAGGATGTAATTTATTTTGTATACAATCCAAAGATTGCTGAAATCTTCCTGACAATACCAGCTTGGCAAAAAAAGTGAGTCTGTAAGGAAATGTGATTTTAAATAATTGCTATTTGTGATGAGTTTCTATGACAAAAAAGAAAAAAGAAAGAAAAGAAAAGAATCCAAAATAAATTGATATCAAGGTTTTGATATGTGTGAACTATCAAGGTTTTTATCATTGAAATAATTTGGATTTTTTTGAGAAGATGCAATAACCAATATTAATTAATAATTATATTCATTTCACAAGTATTTACTCTGGAGATATGTCAGTCAGCTGAGTCTCAGAAAAAGGCTGAGTTCTTTTTGTCTTGCCTTATATTGTCAACTCATTGACAACAGATGTCAATTAAGGGGAGCCTGGGTGGCTCAGGGTGTTAAGCCTGAGCCTTTGGCTCAGGTCATGATCTCAGGGTCCTAGGATCAAGCCTCTCATTGGGCTCTCTGCTCAGCAGGGAGCCTGCTTCCCCCTTTTTCTCTCTGCCTGCCTCTCTGCCTACTTGTGATCTCTCTCCCTCTCTCCGTCAAATAAATAAATAAAATCTTTAAAAATATAGATGACAATTAAGAAAAGAGAGGTCTTTGTTTTCATCAAAGTCTTATTATGTCAGATTTATTTTCTACAAATAACAATGTTAGAGGACTTTGAAATAACTGTGACAATCACCTTAAACCAGGGCAACATGGGTTATTGATACCTGAAACTTCCATTGCTTATAAAATCACGATCTTCAAAAGTAGTGGCTATTGGACCACTTGTCTCTAAACACCATCACTAAAAACAATAAGATTCTCAACTCAAAGAGTTCTTTTCTTCTTTTGAATCTCACAGAATGAAAATCTGACCCACTATATAAATACTCACTAGTACATCCTTTAAAATGTACATCGGATTGTATACTTTGTGCTTTGAGGGTTTTTTTTTTTCTTTATCATGTCCAATAGAGATGTCTGAGAAGAGTAACTTAGCTCTTACAACACTACAATTTTCCAGGATGTCTGCCAAGTGAGTACTTAGGACGATGGCCCATAGGCTGGGAGGAGCACGTTATCCTCTATCTGGGCACTAGACACAATCCATGAGGCTCCCGGGAGAATAGGCTCTGTTATCTGATAGCTCTTTTCCATTTCTGACTAAGTAGATGTCAGGAGTTTCCAAGGGGTTAACATTTCCATTTAGATCATCAAATACACTCTTTAGCTTCTTCCTTGAATGTAACATGTCATATTTTAATTTTCAGTTTCTTATTCTCAAAAATATGGATTCTAAAACCGATTTCCTTATTTAAAAAAGAAAATGCACATTTTCAAACCTTCATTGAATCTAATTAGCAACCTCCCAAAGCCACTCCATCTGGGTTCACAAGAAAAAGAATGGCTCTTCCCTTTGGAATTTACCGTATTTATAGTATCTGGGGAGCCTTGGAAACCTTATTTTGTCATAGCCATGGATAATATTTTTAAATACTATTTATCCTTTCTACATTTTGTCAATTTAATTTCCCCCCTGGTTTATGTCCTTTTTAAGAAGTCCTTCTACACAACTATTACTATATTTTATGATCCCAATCAAATATGCATGAACATTACAGTGACATTATGATTTAGGCCAAGGTTTATAACCATCACTGCAATAATTGAGAGAACTTTGTTCTAATACTGATGCCGAGAACTCGTCCACAGAGATCCTAACTTAAGAAGTCCAGGCTGGGACCCCATTATCTCTATGTTTTTAGAAACCTTAAAATAATTTCATTATTTAAAAAGCATTTGGTGTAGGGTGCCTGGATGCCTCAGTCCATTAAGTGTCTGCCTTCAGCTCAGATCATGATCCCAGGGTCCTGGGATAGAGTTCCATGTTGGGCTCCCTGCTCAGTGGAAAGTCTGCTTCTCCCTCTCCCTCTTCTCTGCCCCCTTGCTCATGCTCTCTCTTTCTCCCTAAAAAAAGAAAAAAAAAATTAAAAATTAAAAAAAAATTATTTAATTCATTTTTAAAAAGTAATGGGTGTTCCTGGGGAAAAAATATATTATACGTTTATAAAAAATTTAAAAAGTAAAAAAAAAAAATGTAATGTGTGTTAAGTGTTCCAGATAGTTCTAATTTGCAGTCAAGGCTGAGTCACGGATTTAGGGCCTAAAAAGGAATTTAGTTGTCTTTCTTTGGATTGGTGGGGTTTTTCTTTGTTTTGTTTTTTGTTTTTTCTTGAGAGGGAGAGAATGGTGGCAGGGGAAGCAGAGAGAAAGAGAGAATTTCTAGCAGGCTCCATGCTCAGTGTGGGACCTGATTCAGGGCTTGGTCTCACAACCCTGAGATCATGACCCTGAGATCACGACCTGAGCAAAATCAAGAGTTCGACGCTTAACAAACTGGGCCACCCAGGTGCCTCTGGGTTAGTGATTTCTAAAGGACAGAGTGAACCATTCATGAAGCTTCACAAACTATTAAAAAAATAATAATAAAAGTTTAAAAAAAAACAGTTTTAAGGTTTAACGATGAGATTTATAGAGACTGTCAAACATATCCCCCCACCAATTCTGCATATCTGCTTCCCATACCTTGTGAATAACAAAGCTATTATGTAACTACTTTGTATCTCTCCTGTCCTTTATGCCATGTATTTTGGGACTTTCACAACCCATTAACAACTCAATCAAGAGGTGGGAAGAAAGAGGAGAAAGTAAGGAGGAGAAAGAGAGGAAAACTAACACTTGTTGAGCTTAGACCCACCAGGAGTCTGCATCATTAATCACTGTGAGGTGGCCACTATCAAGTCCATTTTACAGGTGAGAAAAGTGCTTCAGAATGAGGATGCATTTTATTCAAGGGTACACCACTAATAAATGGTGCAGGATTCTAACCCAAGATCCTCTGGCTCCTAATTCATGCTATTTCCACCAATTCCAAGGAAACATCAACGATTTATTTTCTTATTCTTCATTGGCAATAGTAGATGAATAAAGAAGAAGGCAGAAAAGAGAGATTTGAAAGAATACTTCAACAGAAGTTTTGTGATTATTTTTCTTAAAGATTTTATTTATTTATTTGGGAGAGAAAGAGCTCAGGAGTGGAGGGGAGGGCAGAAGGAGAGAGAGAAGCAAGCTCCCTGCTGAGCAAGGAAAAAGGTTTGTGATTATCTAGGACTTAAAGCCATAGAATTTTTGTGCCACTATACACAATGACAACTTGATTTTATGCTAATGCAAAAAGTAAGCTACTAAAACACATTGCAAAGCATCAGGATGAGAGCAGTTGTGCGTGTCTGTGTCCAGACAGAAGGAAAATATCCCTCTCGTGACACTAGAGCTGCTGCAGTGGCTTCTCCATCAGAACAGCTGCCTCTGACTGCATTGCCTAACAGGAGGGCAACCTCAAAAACAGAGATGGGAAATTGGGAAGAGCATAAAGAAGAAAGGAAAATTCTGAAATCCCATAGCTCAAATGCAAAACCTAGGTTACTCTGGTTAACCTGCTCCACCCTGCAAAGGCAATTGAAAGTCTCTTCCTCATTCTCTGCCTTCCTCCTCTAGGCACACAGCTCTCACTTCCCCAGACTGAAGAAGAATTTGGAGATACCATGTCAGTAAGTGTGTGTGTGTGTGTGTGTGTGTGTGTGTGTGATAGCAACGTGAGAGACCTCCATTAATCTCTGAAATCTCATATTATCAATGTATGAAGACAGAAACATTAGAAATCAAACTCCTATGCAGCAGCTAGAACTTGTGTAAGAATGTGGCTCCTGGGCCATGACAAGTCATGTAAGGTCTTCTTTTAGGCAAAAAGAGGTCACACCTTACAACCTGATGACAATTTACAGTTATAAGCTGGATGATTTATATAGTATCATGGAGAGAAATTATGAGAAATGGACATACAGGTATTACCAACATGTGCTTCCACGATTCAACTTCAAATTCTGGACCTACTATGCATTAGGAAGTACAGTGGGTGCCAGCAGGAATAGACATGATTCAAATAAATCTTTGCTACAAGAAGGTCACTCTCTAAGAGGAGTATTAAACATATAATAGGACACTTTCATCAAAATCCTTAAGCTCTGCAACAGGGGTGAGGACTAAGTAACATAGTGAGCCTGAAAAGGACGATGGATCTAAGAATAACGTTTCACATTCTACAGTGGGGACCTAACAAATGAGGAAGATTTCCCAGGTGGACACACACACAAAACAAACCTACAGGTAGGAAACATGTAAAGGAATAGAGGAATGAAGCCACATAGAACTTTCACAGAACCAAAAATAATTCTACATAAACCCATATTTGAACAAATAAAATTAAGCATCTGAGCGATTACTGGGTAATAATGGGATGAGCTCTAGACGGAAGCCAGAAGTCTTGAATTTAAGGTCTGGCCCTGACATTTTGTAGGTGTGTAAAACTCTGCAAACAAGTCGGACTCTCAGGTCTTCCATTTCCTCTTCTGCAGAGACAACAGCGCCCACGCAAACACTGGAAGCACACAAAGCCAACCCAACCCAGTCGGGAGGACTGGTGCCTTTTGGGGAAGTGAAGTGTGCTGCTAAGACATGAAGGATGAGAAGGTGGGATAGAAGGCCTAGGCTGAGACGAGCGGGGGTTTGGGTGTGAAAGAGAAAAGATGACACTCTTGAGGAATTACAAGTTTAATATGGCTGGTACCTGAGGTAGCAGTAGTACAACTAAGGCTGTAAGGGAAAACCCTGAGCTGGGATTTCAGTGGTGGGGCTAAGGGTGAAGTACCGAAGTTTTTTTGTTCCTTTATGTTTTGCTGGCGTTTATTTTGCTTTGACTTTATTTCTTTTTTAAAGATTTTATTACTTATTTGAGAGAGAGAGAGAGAGAGAGAGAGCAGAGCAGAGGGAGAGGGAGAAGCAGAGGCCCGGCTGAGCAGGGAGCCAGACATGAGGCTCAGCGTGGGATTCAATCCCAGGACACCTTAGCCAAATGCTTAACTGACTGAGCCACCCAGGTGCCCCAATTTTGCTTTGACTTTAAAGCTGAGAAGTAACTGGATCAGATTAGACTTTTAAAAAGATGCATTATGCTGCAGGTTGGGGAATTATCTGGAAGGGAGTCAAGTTGGATTCCAACATACCAAGAGAGTAGTTTCAGTCAAGCAGATGAGACTTAAAGGTAGATTGGACTGAGGCAGTAGAAATGGAATACTCTGGTTTTTCTTCAGATCACATGCATCTTTTGCCTTTTTCCCAAGGATCTTAGTTATGGCCACCTCTTCTCACTGTTTACTTTTCACATTGCAAAGGTTTCTATTCCTTGGCCTGGTTGTTGTTTCTTGCTTTTACTTAATTCTACCTAGATTCATTTTTTAAATTTGTTCTGAGTGTCTTTCACATCACCACAGGAACTTTACAGTATTATGCAGCTACAAAGTATATTCAGAAATGCAAATGAGTGTCACCCTTGTGGTGACAACCAAGAGAAAAATAGCATTTGTTCTCACTTGCAAGGCCTATTTGATTGGCTTGGAAAATTTTTTTCCCAGTGTCTGTAGACTTCAACAGCAACTTTTACACTAAGCAATGTTTTC
Organism: Neogale vison; assembly: GCF_020171115.1. Taxonomy (NCBI): domain Eukaryota; kingdom Metazoa; phylum Chordata; class Mammalia; order Carnivora; family Mustelidae; genus Neogale; species Neogale vison. The sequence goes on along the minus strand of NC_058101.1, from coordinate 113,349,803 downwards.
ACGTATCTCCTCCTTACTTTGTCTGACAAACTCACATTTTGAATTTTTATTGCTCTGTAGGGTGGATGTCTTTATTCAACAAACACAAATGTTTTAAAAGCCACTGGCTGCACTAGGATTACACTTGTGCAAGAAGAACAGGGTCATCAAGGTTACACCAAATTGCTCGATGATGGATTATCCTAGACAGCATTTCCCAAAATCTTGATCCAGTACATCACAAGCAAGTCAAAGGTCACGCTACTCTTCCACTGGGTCCTCTGTCTCCAGATGCTCACTCTCACTCTTGGTTATGTACCAGAAGAAGGCAGGAGATTTTAACAGAGTTTTCATATAAGTCCCATGAAAAGTCTTAAGAATGCAGGCACCTAAATTACAACTTGTAGCATTGTCTAAGAATCTACCAACAAACATCAAATCAAAGGCAAGCTAAGATATAAAATAAAAGAATGGCAAATATTAGATGGATTTCTTTGATTTGGAAAAGTGTGGAGAATGCCTTTAAGTTGACTTATTATGTACAGAAAGCGCAACAGGTATTTTGGCAAATGAAGAAATAGTGCTAAAACCATGTTGCTTTCATTTCTAAGAATTATTTTGCTTTCTGGAGTTTGCTTTTATTGTGACATGGCATGATCTCTCCCTCCTAATAATTTCATATGATTTAAAGATCTCCCATATCCAATTTTATGTCTTAATTCTAAAATTAAAATAAAAATACTAATTTGACGCTTACTAATCTCATTTCATTTCAAAGCTAGAAAAACATCATATTTTGAAACTATTTTGGCAAACTATCTTCAATATACTAATTCTAATCGCAGCTACTCTAGTCATACGCAATAGATTTTTTTAAACTCTTGAGTTAATCTGCATAATACCTTATATAAACCTACCTAATCTCACAAAATAGGAAATAGGAAAAATCTCTTGTTCACGTCTAAGAGACACAGCATGTAAACTGCTACTGCTGTTGTCAACCTTTGTGTCAAAAATTGCTCTTTTATCTCAGTGCAGGAAGAAGTAAGTTCATACCTAAATTCCTAAACAACCAGAATGATAATTTGCATTTGTAAATAAGAATGAGTTACCATCCTTAAGTATGTATTTGTACTAATTCCATTTTTCTATCATCAGAATGAGACACAACATTAGAAAAAACTTTTAACTTTACATCTTTATATTTTACCATATTTTAATAACAGAATTGAAGACATTAGATATTCTACATATTTTGCCATACAGAAACAATGTTTTCAAATTTCAAATTATATATTAAATGCCATCTTTAATTTTTTTATTAAAATGACTCTATAGAGCCATCAAAGAGTGTCTTTCTTTTAGTGAGTTGGGGGAAATCAGAGGGGGAGACGAACCATGAGAGACTGTGGAGTCTGAGAAACAAACTGAGGGCTTTGGAGGGGAGGGTGTTGGGAGGTTGGGTGAGCCTGGTGGTGGGTATTAAGGAGGGCACGTCCTGGAGGGCATGGAGCACTGGGTGTGGTGCATAAACAATGAATTTTGGAACACTGAAAAAAATAAAACTAAATTAAATTTTAAAAAGAGTTTGCTTCTTTTATGTATTATTAGACTCCATTCTTTTAAAGAAAAAGAGTTAAAGCAGCACTTCAAAATGTGAAATAAGGGCGCCTGGGTAGCTCAGTGGGTTTAAGTCTCTGCCTTCGGCTCAGGTCATGATCCTGGCATCCTGGGATTGAGCCCCCAATCGGGCTCTCTGCTCAGCAGGGAGCCTGCTTCCTGCTCTCTTTCTGCCTGCCTCTCCGCCTACTTGTGATCTCTGTCTTCAAATAAATAAATAAAACCTTTTTTAAAAATGTGAAATAAATCATTCATTTTACATATTTGATTTATAGCAAGTTTTATGACAGCAAGAACATAAATGTGCATGTGATTACAAGAGGAAGAAACCTCATCTTCAAGTAACCGTTAGGACAGTGATTCTAAAGAAGTTGATCTCCTGTGCTATTCTCTAGGCCGATCAACCTCTTCTAAGCTTTGTATCCTCTATGAGTTGATCAAAAGCTTGTATTGACTAAGCACTGCTCAGAAAAATAGAAAGGACTTACACTGGTGGGGTGGGTGGCAGGTTGGGGGTTGCAGAAATTGTAGAACAGTTAGGAACACATACCTGGAATGACTACTACCTCTTCAATCCCTGCTTTATGATTTGCTACATGTATGATCTGGAGCAAGTTACATAACCTTCCTAAACTTCAGTGTCCTAGTCCATCATTCAGAGCTCATAACTACATCTTCCTCTTAGGTTTACTGTGAACTTTCAATAAAATAATCCACACAACACACTTGATATAGTATTTGGCACAAAGTTTAATTAGGTCAAGTACTGGAGATGCTAATCAAACAAAAATCAAAGACTAGTGTAGTCCAAAATCCCTTCTGGCTGGAAAGTTCTAGAAGCTCAGCTTTATCTCCCTGAGAACATTAATTTTGTAGTTAGAGAATGAGCAGAGCACATTCTCCTTAGTGCAATATCTGAATACATATATATATGTAAGTTAAAAGTGGAGTAGTGATCTAAATATGTCCCTTTCATTTGCTTTATGGAGAAGTAGAGTTGGTCTATTTTGAAAACACACCAAAAGAAGAGAGAAACTAGTTAAAACCTCAGAGAAAATTAGTAGCAGAATCGCCCCCTTATAATCTACAATTTAATTCACTGCTCTTTGGAGAGATAGTATGTAAACTCACCTATAAAAAACAATTGATAATCCAATAGTAGGAAACTTGTTCTATAGAAATCTCTGTGGGAGGATTTGCCATATTATTCTAGAAAATTCTTACCTTGGGGGCAAAGATAATAATGGTAAATATTTACAATTATTTATCGAGAAGGCACTATGTGCCAGGAACTACACTAAACATGTGGCATATACTATCCAGTATAATTTTCATTAAAATTCTGTTATGAAGGCTGAGAAAAATTAAGTAATTTTCTTGCATTTGCACAGTTATGAAGAGGTAGAACTAAGATCCAAATCCAGGGGTGATGCCACCAAAAAATCCTGCCCTTCCACTAAGCTGCATAACTCCCTTCGTAATCCCTGAACAAGTTTGATCTCACCTGTGACAAGACTCGGCCTATACATTCAACCTGGCGTCCAAGATCAAGGTTATGTAAGTGGTGTCGCTGGAACCACCCATGTTGTCAGTTCAGGACCCACTTATCGCACTTGTTTTAAGATTTTTTTTTTTCTTCTCTGGAGCATAAGAAACAACACGGAGGACATGGGGAGAGGGAGTGGAGAAGGGAGTTGAAGAAAATTGGAGGGGAGATTCCGAACCATGAGAGACGATGGACTCTGAGAAACAGTCTGAGGGTTTTGAAGGGACGGGGGGCGGAGGGGAGGTTGAGTGAGCCTGGTAGTGTGTATTATGGAGGGTACGTACCCCATGGAGCACTGGGTGTGGTGCATAAACAATGAATTCTGGTACACTGAAAAGAAATTTTTAAAAAAGATTTTTTTTTCTCCTTATGATGGGAAAAACAGTGATATCAAACAGAAGATTTCTCTTCATTTGCAAAACAGAAGCACAGGAAATTTAGCCAACACCAGACAATTATGCCAGCCTCGTTATTGTTACCCAAATTGTGTCACAACAGAAATGCTCTTCAATGAAACAGCAATTCTATCGTCAAGCTTGATTTGGTCTCTCAAGTTTCTAATAATATGCTCACGGTACCAATCATCTTTGTTCCTTTTCTAATTTCTGACCGCCTGTACTGAAACTAATCATCATTTCCCTTCATGTACATTGGTCTAAAGCAAGGCTTGCTAAAAAGACTTGTGGTCTCTTTCACTGGTCACCTGGGATCTGAGAAAGTAACTGAGTACTGATCTATTCCACGTCCAGTCCATCTGTGTTGATCAGCACTTATGTTTTTACTTCAGGATAACAAAATGAGGCTGCCTAACTGAAATTCACATATTTCTAAGCTCAGCTCATTTACAAACAGGAGAGGTATGAATCTGATGAGCAATGGCTATGAAGTGTCGCTCAATATACACTTCTTCTTATTACAGAAGGGCCAGCCCCCAGATTTTTAGCTTGTTTTCAGAGCTCAAGGTATAGTTTCTTTTGAGGCATCAAGATTTTTAAAACTAAATGAAAATGTAACCTGAAAGCAGTGACTGAAATTTCATAACGTAAAGAACTTATTCTTGCACATTTCATTTTTTCCTTGCATATTTTAGAAATACTTTTAAGCAGGAAGCCAAATCTTTGTGCAATAGTAAAGATAAAAAAAAATAAGCTGTCATTAGTAAACATGTTAATGAATATACAGGTAAAAATCCTACAAGGATCTGCACAAGTATTCACAGAATTTTCCATTTCATTCACCTTACATTTATTTACATCTATTTATTATAACTCTAATATGTGCCAGGCGTCATACTTGGCATTGGAGATACAGAAATGAACAAAGCAGACGTTATGTCTGCCCTTCCACTGACCCCTGGTATAAATGATAAAGAGGAAAAATACTCTAAGTAAATTCCTTTATCATAAACAAAATGATGAATGCAGTGAAAATTATAAAGGTATCATTTATGTGAACTTATTGCCAGAAAACTGGAAACAAACAAACAAAAAAAACCAAAAAACAAAAACAAAACAAAACAAAAATGGGTCTTCATGCACCAGTATTTGTACACATACAGCAAGGTTTAATAGAATTTTTTAATTTTAGAATAGAAGACATGTCAAATGCAGTTTACATTTCTCAGCCAGTAATTATATTTTCTTACAAGTGGCTATTACATTTTTAGAGACAGACACAACAAATAATAAAAGGTTTTATTTGAGAGGAGAAACAAGCATGGTGCTTTTTTTTTTTTTCAGATGAAAGGGGTATAATAAATTTATGAGACCTCACATACAGCTATAATATAATAAATTAGAAGGATTAATAGAATTGTGAGCTACAGTAACCTGCACTAGTAGAATGCCTATTTTATGGAGCTCGATAATACAGTTTATCATTGACTCCATGGGAATTCCCACAATATATTAGCTGTGGTGTAACAATAAAGCACACACAGTAAGGGGCATGTCCCTTTTGACACACATTCTCTTCCCACACTTATTTTACCAGGGAAACAACTCTGGTGCAGTTTAATTAAACTGCACTGCAATGAATTAGTCCAGGTCTTAGCCCTCTGACAGAGAGGGGTCTGCCAGTACCACAGGGGTTTGTCCCCTTGTGATACCCGAGAAACTTCAGAAAACCTGGGAAAGAAAGTGTAGGGTCCCTCAGATGACAGTGTCACTGGGCAGGCCTAGAGCTGTCAATCAGTTCACTTAAGGAAGCACTCATCCCTTTGGACAACTTTTTATATTTCCCCATTTGTTGACTAAGGGTCAATCTTTTGCAAAGCCTCTAAATGCCTTGGGAAGGTTGTGTTCCATGTCCCTAGCTGGGGACAAGACGATCATGGCTTACTTTAAACACAAAGAGCCTTGCTATTTTAAAGTCCACTGTGTATTCATAGCTAGCTTTGGAAAAGCAAGCCAGAAAGTAATAACTGGAAATAAACTTAGGATGATGATGAGTTCAAATAAACTCCATTGGAAATCAGATATGAATAAAAACATTTTCCTTCAACGTAAAAACTCTCCAGCTAAACACGATCTAGACTATCCAAGATGGAAGTGTATTACAGGGGATATGTTATTTCCCCAGAGTTTCAGATCAACAGTGTAGTAAGGTTACACCCCCCAATGACACAGAAAATCTTGCATTATTGATGAATATGCTTATTTTATCTGAACACTGTTTATTAATTCATGAGGGCGTTTTGGAATTGAAAGATAAAAATTTACAAAACAATTACATTTTTAATAACTGCTTCGAGCTAGATACATTGAATATTTAAGTGAACCAACACAAAGACCTCAAAAGAATTTATTAGACAATGGCAATTAGATCTCTAATAACTTGGCTCCGCTGGAATTACTGAGCTCCATTTAGATGCCAGACATGGCACCTTAGTGATGGGTACACCATGTCGCCACCCTGCCTTTGGCTGGGGACCCTGAGAAATGACAGTCCCATTAGGTGTCGTGTAAAGCAGCTGACCTCACACTCTCAGCACTTGATCTTTGCACTGCAAGTGACCATTTGTCACTGTTGCTCAGAGATGGGATTCAGGTGACTCAATGTCACCACTGCCTTTTCAAAAGAATAAGACTGTTACTTACAAGTTTTGTTTTTTTTTTTCCTAGTCTAGTACAGAAGACACCAATTCGCCTAGGAAAATGGATAGGCAAATTAAAAGCAAGGAATCAACTTCTCTACTCATAAAGAATATGATTTCTAATCATTACAAAAATTATCCAGGTTTGAAACGTTTTGACCAAAGGGGGGAAAACAGGAGATTCACGGTCGCCTGAAAACTTTTCCCGTTACAGTCTTTATCCCAAGTAGGTAACAGACGATAAAAGTATTTCTACCAGAATGAACACATTAACATAGAGTACCCACAGAGGCTCATTCACAAAATGCACTACTTCTCTTTCCTTCTCAAACAGGGCTTCATTTTCTGTAAATTGCAATTCACATTATAGAAAAATCTTCACCACAGGATTTTCAAGCTATGAAGATAGTATTATCTCCTCTATTTGTTGTGTCTCTAGAAATCCCAGAATTCGAGCTAGCTAGTTAAGAGATAAGCTCCTCACATTTCTAGTTTTCTGGAGCCTTTTCACCTCCTGTGATTCTGAAACCTCTGTGTTGATTTCATAGTAGTAGCTATTGCGCTAATAGTCATTGCAGGCAGGCACTGTGCTAAGGGGTTTGCATAGTATATTTCATGAGTGTGTCATCTTATTCTCTTATGAATGTGTCATTTTCATTCCCACTAGAAACATGAGAGTTTGGTATTGCTGTCCTTTTACAGATAAGTAAACTGAGAGTTAGCATTGTTATTTTCCCAAAAGCAGCAGAGTTGGTAGATTCAAACGGATTGATTCTAGTTTTAAAATAGACCTTGTTAAAAGTGCCTGGCTTGTTGGATCAGTAGCGCATGCATCTTTTGATCTCTGGGTCATGAGTTTGAGCCCCATGTTGGGAAAAAGAACAGAATCAATAAATTTACCCTCATCTAGGGGCACCTGGCTAGTTCCATCAATGGAGCATGTGACTCTTGATCTTGGGGTGGTGAATTCAAGCCCCATGTTGAGGGTACAGTTTACTTTAAAAAAAAAAAAAAAGTTTAAAATAGATGTTATTAAATTCTCAGCTTACACTTATCTCTCAAAATTAAAAGTTTAGAGATCTTTTCTCAGTATAAATATTTCCATATTGTGTCCTATTTGAAATATGTCTATTTTTTCAACAAGTTTTTTTTTAAGATTTTGTTTTTTTAAAGTAATCTCTACAAGTAATATATGGCTTGAATTTATAATCCCAAGATCAAGAGTCATATGCTCCACCAATTGAGCCAGCCAGATGCCCCTCAACAAGACTCTTTTTTTTTTTTTTTAGATTTATTTATTTATTGCGGGGGGGCGGGGGGCGAGGAGCAGAGGGAGAAGGAGAGAAAATCTCAAGCAGCCTCCCTGGGCAGGGAGCCTGACATGGGTCGCCATCTGGCTCAGTGTCCCAGTGGAGCTCAGCATGGGGCTCAATCTCATAACCTTGAGATCATGACCCTGTGATGCTTAACTGACTGAGCTACCCAGATACCCCACTCCTCAACAAGATTCTTAAGAGAATGAGTTATTTTATTTTTTTTTATCTATCTTGACCATCCTACTGTGTAATGACAGAGGCTAAAATATTGTTCTATTTGAAGAAGCAACTTTATTATTTATTTGAACTCATGTTTCCTCAGAAATGACTTGTTCACATGCATTGTATTCTTATTCTTTCTTCAGGTACCTGTATCTCCCTTGGAGTTTCTTTCTAGTAGACCCAATTCTGACACACACACAAAAGTATTGCCTGAATTGTCAAGGGAAGAAATAATTGAAACTCAAAATTATGATAAGCTACCTGTTACTATATTCCTCCCTATTATTACGTCCCATCTCCCAGCCCAACCCTTGATTAGAAGAAATTGGATTGATTTACAGTTGAAAATATAATTTAATCACTTTAATTTATTGGAATTAGAATGGCAAAACCTGTAGTTTGGTGAATCCAACATCACAGTTTTAATATCCATGGCCCTTGCTTTCCTGATTTATTTTACATTCCCATATTGTCCCAGTTTATAGTATTTATGAAAAATAAGTTTGTATCACCCCTTAAACTTTTTATTCTGAAATGCTAAACATATCAATGAAAAATAAATTTTTTTATAATCTCAATGTTTCCATATATTTAGAATTTGGCTGATTTTGAACATGCTAGCTTTAAAATAAAATATAATTCAAAAGTATTAAAAATATTAAAATGCTAAGTACAACTATAACAGAAAGACAAATACATTGCTGATGTCAAAAGAAAGAAAGAAACATCCAGGTGCCAGGAAGGAATCCAAACAAGCAACTTACAAGAAATCAGTCAGACAGAAATAGAGGAGTTACATGATCTAGGGGCCAGAAGTTAAAGCTTCAATTTCCATACTGGGATGAGAGATGTGGCCTTGAGCATGTATACTATAAAGAAGTAGAAATGAGACCTTTCATGAAGTTAGGATGCCAGTGGGGCTTCCCCTTCAGTTAAGATAAGCATTCTACCCAAAATTTCCAGAGACAAAAAAGGACACTGTCTCTTCCAAAGGCCCCATGAAGATTTAAAAAGTAAAAACTCATTTGCGAAAGTGAAGATTCAGTTTATGTTATCTTATGGCGTAAGAAACTTTAAGCCAAAAAACTCATCATGAAGATTCATTCCTAACTCTTAAATTTGAAACACCCAATAGAGGAAAATGCAAAATTACTCTGTATCAACATTGTAGGTATCTAGGTTGGTGGTTATTTTCCTCAGCATTATTCTCTGGCCCTGGACAAGGATACACACAATCACCAATAAAGCTGACCTAAACTGCAAATTACACATCCTAAGAAGAAATACTCCAACATGAATACAGTAAGCAACACAACAAACAGGGAGATTAGAACCCAAGAGCCTCAGGTAATAAAATAATATGAAAGGAGTCCACCTGGTGGGCTCAGTCAGTGGGGCACGTGACTCTTGATCGCGGGCTTACGAATTTGAGCCCCACATTGAGTGTAGGCTTAATTAAAGAAAACAAATCCTTTTTTAAAAATAATATGAAAGAAACTAGAGAATAAGATGATTTTAGGGGTGCCTGGGTGGCTCAATGGGTTAAAGTCTCTGTCTCCGGCTCAGGTCATGATACTAGGCTCTGGGGATAGAGCCCCACATGGGGCTCTCTGCTCAGCAGGGAGCCTGCTTCCCTTCCCCTCTCTCTGCCTACTTGTGATCTCTGTCAAATAAATAAAATCTTTTTTTAAAAAAATAAGATTATTTTAAATTATTAAGGAGATAAGAACAAAAACTATAAGGAAAGAACAACATTATTTTAAAAATCAAGATATAGGAAAAAATGAAGAGAACTTTTGGGGCAAAAAAGAAAAATTTTAGAATTAAACATTGAAATTAAAAATATAAAGGACGGGGCACCAGGGTGGCTCAGTGGGTTAAGCCTCTGCCTTTGGCTCGGGTCATGATCTCAGGGTCCTGGGATCGAGGCATGCATCGGTCTCTGCCCAGCAGGGAACCTGCTTCCCCCTCTCTCTCTGCCAGCCACTCTGCCTACTTGTGATCTCTCTCTCTGTCAAATGAATAAAGTCTTTAAAAACTATATATATAAAGGATGAATTAATAACAGAGTACCTGGAGCTGCTGAGGTTTAGATTAGAGAACTGGAGCGTAGTTCTAAGGACAGGACCCAGGGGTAACAGAGTGAAAGAAGTGAAGGAATAGGATACATGAAAGCCAACAGAAGAAACATGTAAAATAAAATGAAAATGTTCCACCTATAAGATATAGGAATTCCAGCAAGAGAAAATAGAATGAATATAGTCAAAACATATTCAATGAAATGATGACTTATTGTTGTTTTAAGATTTTATATATTTGTCAGAGAGAAACAGAGAACACAAGCAGGGGGAATGGCAGACATAGAGAGAAATAGGCTCCCCGCTGAGCCGGGAGCCCATAGTGGGACTTGATCCCAGGACCCCGAGATCATGACCTGAGCCGAAGGCAAACACTTAACTGACTGAGCCACCCAGGTGTCCCCAATGAGATTATGTTTGATAGTATTTTATAATTAATGAGTGATAAGAATCGTTTGATTTAAAAATCACAAAGTGGGAATGCCTGGTGTTGCTCTGCTGGTTTAGCGTCTGACTTTGGCTCAGGTCATGATCTCAGGGCCCTGGGATCAAGTCCCACATCAGGTCTCTGCTCAGTAGGGAGTTTGCTTGTCCTTCTGCCTGCCCGCCCCCACCGCTTGCACTCTCTCACCCTCTCTCTCTCTCTCTCTCTGACAAATAAACAAAATCTTAAAGGAAAAAAAAAAAAAGAAAGAAAAGAAAAGGAAAATCACAAGGAGCCCAAAGCACTGTAGCAACACAAGCCTACCCCAAAATACCTCTTGCTGGAACTGTAGAATATCAAAGCACAAAGAAAATATTAAAAGGAACCAGAGAGAAAAGGCAGATTATCTGCAAAGGAATATAATTAGACTGTCAATAGACTTAAAGTGAGCTAAAAAAAGAGGCCAGAAAATAATGTTCAAGAAAAATAACAGTCAACCTTGAATTAGATAATTAACTCACATATCACTGAAAGGTATGAATGAACAAGTTATAGGAAATATAAGGAATAGAGGAATAAGTTAATTGACACCATAAGGAAGTAGCCAAACAAATTCAATAAGTGGGTCATTCTCAAAACAACTGGTCTGATATCTTCAAAAAATCAATGTCGTGAAAATAGTGAAAGCGTAGGCCTTAGGCCAGATTAAGAAGTTTTAAGAGACATAACAAATTAATGCGGTGTGTAGTTTTTGGTTGGATCTGGTTTGAAAAAAGGATTTAAGAAATTTGGAACAATCGGGGCGCCTGGGTGGCTCAGTGGGTTAAGCCGCTGCCTTCGGCTCAGGTCATGATCTCAGGGTCCTGGGATCAAGTCCCGCATAGGGCTCTCTGCTCAGCAGGGAGCCTGCTTCCTCCTCTCTCTCTGCCTGCCTCTCTGCCTACTTGTGATCTCTCTCTGTCAAATAAATAAATAAAATCTTTAAAAAAAAAAAAAAAAAGAAATTTGGAACAATTGACAAAATCTGAATATATACTGAATATATTGGTTCTACTAGAGAACTGTTACTAATAATTTTATATATGTTAATGAAATTTTATTAGAATTATCTTCAGTTTACAGAAGCATACAAAACTATTGGCATTTAGGGGTGAAGTAGCATGATGTCTCTCAATTTATTTTTAAGTTGTTTAGCTATGGTGCATGTCTGTGTATGTAGATGTGCACATATGGCAATAATTTAACAATATTTTTATTCTAGATGATAGGCATTATAGGTGTACATAGTTCTTTTTTTTCTTTTCTATGTTTGAAATTTTCATAATAAAAACACTAAGAGAGAAGGGATGACATAAATATATTCTCATTCAGACACTAGGTAGTTTTTTGTCACAAATCACACCAAAAATTTTATTGAAAAGTTGAGGCATTCACTGCAAGAACAGGGGAAAAAATGTATTACTTCAAAAAAAGGATGAAAGAAATAAAATTATAAATCAAATCATTCCAAAAGAAAGCAAGAAAAGAGAAACAAGAGAAAAGTAAATGGAAAGTTAAATATATAAGATACCATAAATCAATAAAAATACTCCAGTTATGGCTATAAGTATAAACAGATTTTAATCACTAGTTAAAAGATTCTCAAATTGGATGTTAAAATCTATCACTATAGGCTATTTATAAAATAGATCAGCAATGATCAAAATGGATAGAACTCAAAAACATCATGAAAGTTTTCTGAGAATTGCACAAAGGTAAAATAATATGAAATAATTTATATAAGTGTTTAATACACTGACAAAAATGAAACTATAATGCACACACACGATTACTATGTAGCCATGAAAAAATAAACGTGCGGTCAGTTTTTAAAAGACAAAATTGCAGATAAATAAGTTAATTAATTAATTAACTAAAAGACAGAATTACAGAGTAGTGGTTGCCAGGGTGAGGAATTGAGGGGAGGAGGATGGAAGGTGGGTGTGGCTACAAGAGGAGCAGGAGGGAAACTTGATGGTGATGGTATAGCTCTGCATCTTGCAGTAGTGGTACATCGATTTACATATGTGATAGAAACGACAGAACTCTACACATATGTTGAACCAATGTTGCGTTCCTGGTTTTGATATCATCCTATAGTTACATAAGACATAATCACTGGGAAAACCTGGGTGACGGGTACCTCGGACCTCCCTGTACTCTCCTTTGCAATTTCCTATGAATGTATGATTATTTCAAAATAAGGTTTTAAAAATACTGTACCTCTCTTTTAACTAAATATGTATACAGTAACTGCATAAAAACATCTCGGTATTGTTTGAATTTTTTTAACTGCTACATGCTTGATACTTAATGTTTACAAAATAGTAATAGAATGATGCCGATGACAAGAATTGTAATAGTCTACAAACAAATAAAAATGTGTGACCCAGGAATCAGGTCAGAAAATAGCATGCACAGGCAAACTAAACAAGACATTCAGAAATGATCTTTGTTTTGTGGTAAGAATTCATTTAACCCCAGTCTCAAAAGTTCAGACAGAATTAAAAGATTCCAGTATAAGCAAAGGATACAAGCTGTCCTGACTTTGTATGATTCCCATATACACAACTTTCAGTTACCAGGATCAGTTAAATCACATTTGCCCTCCAACGATTCCAATTTCAGTTAGCACAGTATAGTCAGTGTGAGTAATTACACAAAGTACCAACTTCTCTGCTACACATCACTACCTAAGTGAAAGATATGCATCATGATTAGAAAGCAAATCGCACCCCTCGTTGTCCAAGTGGTCAATCACTGAGCATCTGTAACTCAGTTCCCACTCAGACAGTGAGATATGTGCTTGGGCCATGTCTGTTACCCGGTGACAAACTCAGGTGACATTTTGCAAAAAATGAATAATCAAAAGAGAAAACTGGTCAATAAAGATAAAAGTAGAGCAAAAAAAAACAAAGGTAGAAATGCTGAAAATTATAATCAGACATAAATGCAATTATCAAGGCAATAGTTGATGATGAGATTATACCCACTAGTGCCAGGAGAGTCAGGAAGAGAAACTTAGTGAAGGGAGACATAAATGGGAAAAAGAGGTGTAATGAAAAGCATAAAAATGTCCCAGAAGTAACTCCAGCAAAAAGCTTCACATGAAAGGAATTTGCAAAGATATTTTCCAACATTGCAATGCATAGGATAAAATGTTGGAAGTTGATTCAGATTTTAAAAGGAGTAGGACGATTAACCAACAAATAGAAAGGATTCTCACTCCTTATTGTAAGTTATATGAAAAGAAGACAAGTATTGCTCAATCTACACTTAAGTTTTTACAAATAAAACACTAATATATGTTATATATTACAGTATACAAAACATTAGTTTTACGATTTTATGTGTGTCGCTATATACATATAACCATGTATAAACAGTAAAGACATATTTAATGTTTCAACAAAATGTTTCAAGATCACAGAACAAAAAAAAAAAATCGAGATTTTTTTTTTCCCCATGGACTTCAAGATCATGTGCACGATTATTTTTACTGCCCCACATTACTGTGCAAAGTGAGGACTGCCTATATATAAAAGGGATAATGTACCTGTGCTAAATTAAGTAGTGGCTCCATTCCCCTTTAGGAAAATGTATTTTGGGGGCACCTGGCTGGTTCAGGCGATAGAGCATGGGACTCTTGATCTTGGGGTTATAGGTTCGGGCCTCACATTGGGAGAGGAGATTACTTAAAAATAATATACTTAACTAATGAATCATTGAATACTGCAACAAGAACAAATTATGTACTATACAATGGCTAACTGGACATAATAGCTAAATAATAAATAAATAGAAATCATTAAAATCTTTTTAAGGAAAGGGGGGATATGTTTTCTAAATGACTTGGGAGGTAACACAAACAACAAAGTGACTTACCTATGCTTCTCTACTAACCTGGTGTGCTGTCATTTTTAATGGTCTCTTTTCAATGGTCTTTTACATATATTAAGAAATAAAATTTGTTTTTTTTTAATATTTTATTTATTTATTTGAGAGAGAGAGACACAGCAAGAGACGGAACACAGCAGAGGGAGTGGGAGAAGGAGAAGCAGGCTTCCCAGCTAAGCAGGGAGCCCAGTGCAGGGCTGGCACCCAACACGGGGCTGGGTCCCAGGTCCCTGGGATCATGACCTGAGCTGAACCCAGAGGCTTAATGACTGAACCAATAAAGGTGCCCCAATAAAACTTACTTTAAATGAAATCTGAAGTGAAACAACTTCTTAAACATCAGCTCAAGATTACACTTAAATTTATTTGGTTTATAAAGCAATTGATGAGAATTAGAACTAGTGGCCATACATGAGAGCTACGATCATTTCAACCATTTTAATCGAATTTTTTCCTGCATTTTTGTTCATTATTCAAGGTATACAGATAAATAGCTGCAGATGCTACCAGTTCAAACTACCCTTGACATCTCTGTAATATGCTTCCATTAACCTGAGAAGTCTAATTTGCTTATATGAGTATATGTATGAAAGTTTTAGCAATTAAAAAAAACTTACATGGCTTCCTTACTCAAAAATATGCACAAAAATTTAAAAAGATAACAGAAAGAAATAAATTTATCACCAGAACTATAGATGAGAATTATTATAAAAAGTCTTATTTGTGGTATTCTTTAAAAAGGCTGAAATTTTTTAAATGGAATTGACTTAAATATCCAAATTTAGATGAACGGTTGTGTAAAATATAGTAAATTCAGAATGGAATATTAAGCATCTCTGAAAATTCATGTTTAGGAAAAGTTTTTAACAGTGAGAGGTGATGCATATAATTTAAACAAAAAAGAGTATAAGGAGATACACCTAATGCAGTTATGTATTTCAAAATGCACGAAAATACTAAATAGTAATATAATATTAACAATTGTCCCTGGAGGGTGAAATTATGAATGTTTAACTGACTGATGGATAGAAGGATTGATATTTACATCTTTGCACTTTTCAATACTTTCCAAAATATAAATGACAGTAAAAGTATTTTAAAATAAATTTAAAACTATAAATATAAATTTAAAACTAATAAAAATTGCATAAAACAAATAAGCCTCTCCTTTCAGACCAGAAGTGGTTCTCGAAACACCCATGCAATTTGAGAAACAAAGCAAAGACTCTTCTTGGAGAGGAACTTCCTACATCATATCCAGGCCCCATTTCAGAGATGATGTTTAGTAAGGAAAGCTAAGAGCCCATGATCCCCACTAAGACAGCTACCAGCAAATCCTGCAACAACTCTCTCTAGACCCCATTCCAATTCCCCGCCTCCTTGTACTCATAATGGAGAATTTGCCACAATGGAATTTGCCTCTGGCTACTTTGTAACAACTTAACAGACTGAAAAATAAACCATGCTTCCCGAATTTGCTTATAGCTTATATAAGACTTCTTTAGGAAACCAGTATTATTTTATTAAGAAGAGCTCAGGACAAATGAATACTCTCTTAAAAAGCCAGAATTAAATTAATAATCAAACCAAACAAACCAAATGAAAGAAACAAAATCAGAGAGAACTAAAAATCATCACATATCAATTTACCCAAGTCTTTCCTTAGAGGTAGTATATTTGAAAAAGATTAGGATATCGGTGAACCTATGTTACTATGTTTCTTCCATAGTTTCATTATCAGTGAGTTGGAAGACTTTAAAAATAGTTCAATTTTTTTTAAAAAATAGTTCAGTTTTCTTTGTAATGCAACTGTTTATTATAAAAACTACATATGCACACGAATTTCTTTTGTAAATTGAAAAAGGCTGAAGGCAATAAGAGAAAACAAAAAAATAGCTCTCTGTGCTCCAAACCCAAGTCTCATTCTCCAGTGATAAAATTAAGGGTTTTTTTGTCTCATTATAGAAAATTTGGGTATATATACAAGAATACAAGTATATATGTAAGTATATACCTATTTCATACGTGTGAGAAACATAATATTCCTGCCATTCTCCATATCTTTTCTCCCTTAAAAATACATATTGGAAAATTTCCATGTTGGTACACAAAAATAAATGTCATTCTTTCTAATAGTTACATGTCCTCACATGTGTGATGGTTCTATAATGTACTTAATTTTGTACTGACATATATTTAAGTTGCTTCCAGTTCTTACAATATAATCTGCTAACATGGGCATCCATGTACATATATTTTTGTATGTTATGTACAGGATAAGTAGGATAAGCTCTTAACGATGGACTTGCTGGACAGAAGTCATATTTAATTTTTGAGAGATATCACCCAATTACCCGGTATATAAGTTTACACTGACACTCCCATGAACAGTGTATTTAATAACTATCCTTCCATAACTTCATCTTGCAGCATCATTCTAAACAGTAAAACATACAGTCTGAAAATGAGTATCATTTCATCCACCATTTGCCATCAAAAGACCTTGATCATGTATTCTTTCATATTATTCTTGCCATTAGAATTGTTCACCCTAGTCATAGAGTTGTTGCGGTTCTGGTTTGGGCAGTAACAATGGACTCTAGTAGCACTGGATCTGAAACCCTCATTTTAATGGAGGGAATAACTGTATAATCCTATTTCTAAACTCTTGGATATGTTAAAACTGGCTCAAGTTGTACATCCAAACGCAGTCATTAAAGAATATTTTTTTAAAAATTAAAAGGTGTTCATTCGTTTCTAAATGTTGATTTCCATTTCTATTTTTTTTTAAATATAAACTTCAAAAACTTTAAGCATTCTTCATGCCCCCTACCGTAACTTTGAAATGTTTATCAGATCTTATGCTTAGCTCCTCAAAATACATACTTCTTCAAACCTTAGTAAGGAAAAATTAACTTCATAATTATTAGCAATGTAAAAATAAATAATTTCTTACCTGAAATTCTTGAACTTCTGCAAGACCTTTCTTCAAAGCTCTGCAAAGTAGAATCTGTGAAACATATGGCACATGCAAGAAGGAAATCTTTAAATTTGGACACAAGCACAAAGGTGTAGCTCTTTTAGAAGAGAATTTTCTCTGCTGCAAACCAGCTGTAGGCACAGTCTAGTTATAGCCTTCAGAAAAGCTGTGCTGTGATATATTAATTTACACCTACTGTGCATTAAATGAGAAGCCACAGGCCACGTACTGGGCATATAACTTATTGCTCCAATATAAAACAGATATTACATTTACTAGGAAAAATACTTAAGGCATGATGTCTGGGAATTTGCAATGTGACAAACAAAACTGAGTATTTATGGTATAATTAGCTAGCCCATAATGCCAGAATATCCATAGTAAATGGTAAAAGCAGTGATCAATTAGACCTTGAAAATTTTAGCCAAATTAACCAATTTAAACAAAAATTTTAACCAAACCAAATTTTAACCAATTGTACCAAAATTGGTAACTACTAAAATTACGAAGGCCATAAGTCAACGTTTTTACACCAAATTTGTGAAGTATAGTTGATATCAACAAATCAGAGTGTAAAATACTTACTCTTATTACATAAAACAATATGAAAAAAATAGTGATTCTGCACTATTTTTCAAAGGATAGAGTCCTATATCTCAGGAGCAAAATAGTAGATAATTATAACTTTCATATTAGAAATGCTCTGTTTTCATTATGACAGCTGGGCTACTTTTACAGGAGAAAACACACTTACAAGAATCATACCGTATTACTCTGACGTGTTGGCACCCCACATTGCTGACTGTTTCACCGGCAGTGGCAGGTGAACGTGCCTTCTGGAACACTGACAGCTCTGGAAAGTAAATACCCGAAGGAGGAAACACCTTCATCTGGTGGGAAAGGGAGTCAGTCAATGAATGTCCCAGGAAACCTACTTATTGCTGGGCGATTCTGTGATGAGCTTCTTGGAGAATCCCCCAAAGGATGTGCCTACAGCAGTTCCCCACACATTCGTGCTCCCTTTATTGCCTTTGTTCTCCCGCCTTTGGTTCCTACAACGACTTCCCAAATAACGACTTCCCAAATAAATAAACTGCAAACAAATCCTTGTCTCACAGTCAGCCCTGGGATAACCCAAATTAAGAAAGTAGCTTGTTTGTGATAAAAGTTTATCACTCTCTCTTGAACTAGTCTGTCGGGAGCCAGGCTGGCAGAATAAGAGCAAAATGGCGCATGCGCTTTTGAGGAACAAGATGTGATTGGCTGACAGCTTATGTAAGAGGTGCATGAACACTGCGGGACCCTTAGGTGGTGGAAGGGAATGATCATGCGCGCGCTGCATGATAGGGCTGCTCATTGGCTGTTACAAACCGTATATATGTGCGTGAACTTCCGTGTAGGGGAGGAGCGCGGGGCCGCAGGAGTGGACCAGCACGGTTCCCGGCGCTGCGGCGCAGTGCGTGCGGCGGAGACCCCCGGGGCCCCGGTCGGGGCTGCTTCGAGCGGGGCGTCCCAGGGACAGGGCTGCCCCCAGATCGCGGTGCAGGAGAGCGCAATAAAGAAGCTTGCCACCCTGTGTGCCCCCGGGTCGTTCTTGATGGTGAGAGCGACACGTGGTGCCGAAACCCGGGAGCGCTTACGTGGCGGGAGGACACACGGGAGCTAGGCAACGATAAGGTAAGAGTGCACCCATTTCTGTCTTGTGACAGGGAAGTTCCTTAGGGACGAGAAGAGTAAAGGTTTCCGGAATGGGAAACGAGATGGCTAGGTATAGAATGGAGGGGCCGTTAAGGGACCTTCTTAAGGCAAATGGCACACCCTTAAAAACAAAAACGGCCCGCTCATTTTTAAGAGAGGTGGAGGAGGTCGCTCCCTGGTTCCTAGAGGAGGGGCTGCTGAATATTCCACAATGGGAGCATTTAGGGGAAGATCTCAGGCGCAGTCCAAATATCGCACCTGGAATTCTTGCCGTGTGGTCTTTGGTGAGGGTCTGCTTACAATCTACACGAGAGCCCTTAAGGCAAGCAGTGCAACAGGGAGAGGAAGTTTTTGAGCAGGTGAAGGAGGAGTCCCGTAAAGGGTCCTCACGAGACTCCGATTCCGAAAGTGAAAGCTCAGAAGGGCTCTTGGAGAGTGAGCTAAATGACATAGAAGAAAGGGAGGAAAATAGAAGGGAGGAATCACAAGGTCTACAGGCCTTAGAGGAGCTTAAAAAACAGCTTGAGAAAAAAGAGGAAGCACTAAGGAAGGCCATGGCGGAGTTAAAATTGCAAGAGGAAGCTGTGGCGCAGTTAAAATTAAAAGTGGAAGCTACAGCGATGGTGGACCCTACTCTTCCGCATCCCGGCCCAACCGCTCCACCTTATGAGTGGCCTCCACCTTATAGATCTATCTGTTCCAGAACTTCCCATTGTCCAACTTGCATTGCTCAAAACTGGAGGGAGGTTCTTGGTCCAGAAAGGGGGTTTTTCCCCTTTATGGAGGATCAGAATCAACAGAGATATCACCAACCTCTGGACTTTAAACTAGTAAAGCAATTAAAGGAGGCAGTCATGTCTTATGGGCCCCAGGCTGCCTTTACTGTGTCCCTGGTAGAAACTATAGGGAACCTTTTCCTCACTCCTGAGGACTGGGGCAGCCTAGCTAAAGCGGTTTTGACCAGAGGTCAATATTTAGAGTGGAAGATCCAAAATCAGGGTAACTGTCAGGACACAGCGCGAAGAAATACAGCCGCAGGTAATCCTCAATGGAACATAGACATGTTAACAGGCACAGGACAATACCTCGGATCCCATGCACAGAGCAATTATCCACCTGGAGTGTATCAGCAGGTAGCAACTGCAGCTTTAAGTGCTTGGAAGACTCTGCGGGGGGCAGGAGACTTACAGGGGCAACTGTCCAAGGTGATATAAGGACCAAATGAACCTTATGCAGACTTTGTGGACAGATTAATGCAAACAGCAGGCAGAATGTTCGGGGACGCGGACGCAGCTATGCCATTGGTCAAGCAGCTAGCCTTTGAGAATGCTAATAAATGGTGCAGAGAAGCCATTAGGCCTTGGAGGGCGAAGGATTTGTCAGCATATATTAAAGTCTGCAGAGACATCTCGGGACCAATGGTCCAAGGTCAAGTTATGGCCGCCGCCTTCGCACAGGCCTTACAAGGCGCTGGGGGGACTCGTCCCAAAGGGTGCTTCCTGTGTGGCCAGGAAGGCCATCTGAAAAGGGATTGCCCAAAACGAGGGACCCAAGCGGGGGGACAGAAACAGCTGCAGCCAGTTAAGTTTGTAAGGCCAGAAGGAGCACCCTTGGCTAAATTGCAGGGAGGCCCTAAACCGCAACTTTGCCCGAGGTGCAGAAAAGGAAATCACTGGGCTAGCGAATGTCGCTCTGTGGCTGATATTGAAGGAAACGTCCTTCCCACAAATAATTGGGGAAATGCAAAAAACGGGAAGCAGAGCCCATCCCCCCGGGGCCCGAATCAAATGTACGGGGCGGTTATGACGCTGCCACAAGTGCCGAGACAATTGTACCCACCGACAGGCCCAGAAGAGCCACCTCAGGCTCAGCAGGACTTGACATCTGTGCCGCCACCAGATTGGTCTTAACCCCAGAAATGGGAGTGCAGGCACTGCCCTCCGACTTTCACGGGGGCCCACCAGAGGGCACAGTAGGACTACTTCTAGGCAGAAGCTCTTCCACCCTGCAAGGCCTTATTGTCCACCCTGGGGTGATCGATCCAGATTTTACAGGGGAGGTAAAAATCCTAGTGTCATCCCCAAAGGGCATCTCAGTTATCAATCCAGGGGATAGAATTGCTCAACTTTTGATACGGCCTAGTAAACATGACAATTATGAATCTACAGGCAGGCAAAAGAGTGGAGGGTTTGGATCAACAGGGACTTCTCTAGCCTGTTTAACAATGGACATGAAAGATAGACCTATGACATTTCTAAAAATAAGAGGAAAACAATTCTGGGGACTATTGGATACAGGAGCAGATAAGAGTATAATAAATCTAGCAGATTGGCCAAAACAATGGGCACTCGTTAAGGCCAACCAAACTCTGAGAGGGTTAGGAGTATAGCTACCAACCCAGATATCAGTGCCTCCTCACTAGATTGGGAGGATGAGGAAGGCCATAAGGGAGTTTTTCAGCCCTATGTATGTTCTCTCCCAATAACCCTCTGGGGACGAGATGTACTTGGACAAATGGATGTTGTATTAATCACAGAAAGAATTTATAGTGACAACGCTAGAAATATGATGAAAGCCATGGCTATAAACCTGGTCACGGCCTGGGCCCAAAAGGGCAGGGGACTCCTGAACCAACACCCATGGGAGGCCAGGGTTTTTCCCAGTGGCCACTGAGGCAATAAAGATTGAATGGAAGGATGACACACCGCGATGGGTGCCTCAGTGGCCATTGACAAGAGAAAAATTAACAGCTGCAGAACAGCTTAAAGCTGGGCACTTACGTGAATCAATATCTCCCTGGAATACCCCCATATTTGTTATAAAGAAAAAATCAGGAAAATGGAGATTATTACATGATTTAAGACGAATAAATAGCCAGATGCAAATGATGGGACCCATCCAACTAGGTCTCCCAGTTGTCACTGCCTTGCCTAAAGATTGGCCTTCTATAGTAATTGATATCAAGGATTGTTTCTTTTCCATACCCCTACATCAAGATGACACAAAAAGATTTGCTTTTACCTTGCAGGCCATCAATCATACTGAGCCTGATTGCAGATATGAGTGGACAGTGCTCCCTCAAGGTATGGCCAATAGTCCGACCATGTGTCACATATATGTCAGCAGGGCTCTAAAGCCATTCCGAAATGCGTTCCCAAATGTTTACTGTTATCACTATATGGATGATATTCTAATTTGTGGTAATGATGCGCAGTCTCTCCCAGCTGCGCTGACCTATTTACAGCAACAATTGGCTATATGGGGGTTAACAATCTCCCCAGAAAAAATTCAAATGGGAAATTTAAAGGAATACCTAGGCTTACAAGTCTCCAATTCTATAGTAACACCACAGAGAATGCATATCCGTAAAGACCAGCTCAAAACATTAAATGATTTTCAAAAACTTCTAGGAGATATTAACTGGATACGACCATACTTAAAAATAACTACATCAGAATTGAAGCCATTATTTGAAATCCTGCCTGGGGACCCTAAATTGGATTCTCCAAGAGCACTCACCCCGAATGCCATCAAAGCTTTACAGTTAGTTGAAAATAGGTTAGCCCTAACGACAGCAGGCAGATGTGATCTAGAAAAACCTGTATATGCCATAGTCATCCCATCCCCGGGATCGCCTACGGGAGTGTTATGGCAAGGAGGACCCCTACAGTGGATTTATTTACCACATAACCTTACCCGGGTCATTACCCCTTACACCACTGCGGTGGCTACCGTAGCTAACAAAGTCCTTAAGGCAAGCATACGAATTCTCGGAAGGTTGCCTGACATATGTGTAGTCCCTTATGACAAGAACCAGCTAGACATCCTTACAAACACTGTCGATGATTGGGCCATTGTAACAACCTCCTATCCTGTCAGATTTGATAACCATTACCCATCACACCCATTAATTGATTTCTGTAAGGATATCCAACTCATTTGGCCAAAGACATGCAGGCTAGAACCCTTAGCTGGTGCCACCACAATATTCACTGACGGCAGTAAGCAAGGAACAGGTGCTTACGTCATTAATGGACAAGTTACATCTGTGGTGGTGCCTGCAAACTCAGCCCAACGAACTGAATTGCTAATGGTGATCACAGTCTTACAAAGATTTGGTGATCAACCCATCAATATAATCTCAGACAGTAAATATGCAGTTGCCGCCACTCGGCTGATAGAAACAGCCATTATCTCCACCAATCAATCACCTATCTCTTCTTTGCTGACAAGTTTACAGGAGGCAGTGTTGGCTAGGCACGCACCCTTCTACATTGGACATATTAGAGCTCATTCAGAAATGCCAGGGTCTATGGCAGAAGGAAATAAAATAGCCGATGCTAATGCAAAATTTGATTTCTGTGGGACAATAGAAGAGGCTAGAGAATATCATAAAAAATGGCATGTGAACTCCCTAACCCTAAAAACGCGATTTAATATTTCAAGAGCAGACGCACGTGATATAGTGAAAGGATGCGGTAATTGCACTGTGCACCTTCCTACACCCTCCTTAGGAGTAAACCCAAAAGGCTTGTTGCCTAATCATCTTTGGCAGATGGATGTAACTCACATACCATCCTTTGGTCAGCAACAATATTTACACTTAAGTGTTGACACCTGCTCTGGAATAATCAGTGCAACCCCCCTAAGGGGTGAAAATGCAAAGAATGTAATGACCCATTGCTTACGCAGTTTTGCATGCTGGGGAGTACCTAAAAACCTAAAAACAGATAACGCACCTGCTTACACTTCCAAAACTCTTAAGAGTTTTTTAGCATGCTACAATATTCAACATAGCACTGGAATCCCATATAATCCACAAGGTCAAGGAGTGGTGGAGAGAGCCCACCTAACATTTAAAACAACCCTACAAAAAATTAAAAAAGGGGGGATAGGGGAGGACTACAACACACCTAAGGATCTCACTAACCTAGTAACCTTCATTTTAAATTTTCTAACCCTGGACAAAGATGGCCTTTCCGCTGCAGAGCGACATTGGGGCCAGCAAAAAAAGATGCAAATGATGGTCAAATGGAAAGATATACTTACAGGCCTCTGGAGAGGCCCGGACCCAGTGCTCCAATGGCACCGAGGATCTCTCTGTGTTTTTCCTCAGGATGTTGCTCTCGCAACACAAGACCAAATCAATGGACATTTACGTACCTGGAATCTCAAGTTCCAGAATTTAACCCGACAGTTGAGAGCCCAAATTGTCACCCTAAATGCCACTAAGGTGCCCATTGCCTCAGTCCAAGATTGGCTTAACATGCTGCAGCAATCAGTCTCATTCCTCAAACAATGGGCCGGCCTGGGAGCTTTGGCCATCCTGCTAGTGATAGCCAATGTATTTATGATACGCTGGTTTTGTAGCCTCGGTCATCGACAGCGTCGACAGCAACAACTCATGGCCCAGGCCATGATGGCTCTCGAGGCTGGTATCTCCCCCCAAGTATGGCTAGGCATGCTAGACCGGTAGTCAAAGACGGGTAAGACTGATCCCACACCATAGCAACCTAAGACAGGGGCCCCTCGACCAGGAGGAGTACCCGATGACGGGTAAGCATGGGTAGTGAGGATCGGCAACCTAAGACAGGCACGGTCTCAGCCATCACATATAAATAAAATAAAAAAGGGGGAGCTGTCGGGAGCCACGCTGGCAGAATAAGAGCAAAATGGACACTAGTCCATAGGTGTACAGTTGAAGGCTGATGGTGTAACCCCATCATCCTTGACATGTCACTTCTTTATCCAGTTACAGGATGGTCTGAGTTGACTGTTTCACTTCTCTCCATCTTCCACCAGGTGGAAAAGGGGGAAAAACAGAGTGCACAAAGCCACTCCTTTTATGGGCACATCTTATAATTGCACACAACACTGTGTTCATGGATCTTTGGTCAGGACTTAGTCCTATGGCTGTGCTAGGCTGCAAGGGTGGCTGGGAAATGTCTCTATTTGGCAATTACGTACCCAGGTAACACTCAGGAGTTCTATTATTTAAGAGCGAGGGAGAGAATATTTGTGGCAAACAAATACCTGTACCTTTATAATGTCCCATATTACCTTAAGCCAATTATAGTTAATGTGATTATTGGTCGGGTCAGGTTTAAATCTGCCATCTTGATATTATTTTCTCTTTGTCCCATCTGTTCTTGGTTCTCTTTTCCTCTTTCTCAGACTTACTTCAAATTAATTCTTTCCTATAATTCCTTTATTTTTCTTTCTTTTTTTCTAACTTATTAGCTATAAATCTTTGTCTTATTTTTTAATGGTGGCTTAAGGGCTGCCACCAAATATTCAACTTTAATTTCTCCCTATCTTCAAGTGGTAGTATGCCACTTTACACATAACAGCAGAAACTTACAATACTATACTTACATTTCTCCTCTTGCAATCTTTGTGCTATTTTTGTCAGATATTTTAATTATACCTATGTATTATCCCCACAATACATTATTAATAATTTGTTTGATTAATTTTTAAATTTTAAATAATGAGAAAAAAATTCATATTTACTTATACAATTAGTAGTTCCTATGCCTTTTATCCTTTCTGTAGGTCCACATTTCTATCTGGTATCATCTTCCTTCTTGAAGGACTTCCTTTAACATTTCTTATACCACAAATCTACTGATAATGAATTCTTTCAGCTTTATATCTGAAAAAGTATTTCACTTTTATTTTTGAGAAACATTTCTGCTGGGTATAGAATTCGAGTTTTTTCTTCTGGTACCTTAAAGTTGCTGCTTCACTGTATTCTTTTTTTTTTAATATTTTATTTATTTATTTGACAGAGATCACAAGTAGGCAGAGAGGCAGGCAGAGAAAGAGGAGAAAACAGGTTCCCTGATGAGCAGAGAGCCCAATGTGGGGCTCGATCCCAGGACCCTGGGATCATGACCTGAGCAGAAGACAGAGGCTTTAACCCACTGAGCCACCCAGGCGTCCCTGCTTCACTGTATTCTTATGTGAATAGTTTCTTGAAAAGAAATTTGATGTCGTTGTTATCTTTGTTCCTCTACATATCACATG
The DNA here is from genome assembly GCF_020171115.1 of Neogale vison. Taxonomy (NCBI): domain Eukaryota; kingdom Metazoa; phylum Chordata; class Mammalia; order Carnivora; family Mustelidae; genus Neogale; species Neogale vison. Next base: position 113,323,881 of record NC_058101.1, on the reverse strand, counting down.
TTTTCTCATTCTGTCTGCTTTCAAAATTGTTTTGAAAATCACTGGTTTTGAGCAATTTGTTATGTGCCATGATGTCATTTTCTTTATGTTTCTTCCGATTAGAGATTGTTGAGCTTTTGAATTATAGGTTTATGGTTTCATCAACGATGGAAATGCTCAGCCATTATTTCTTCAAATATTTGTTCTAAACTCCTTTCCTTCAGGGACTTAAATACAGGTATATTGTTTCTTAAAGTTTATCTCATAACTAATACTCTGTTCCTTTTCTTAATTTTTTTTCCTCTCTGTTTCATTTTGGATAGTTTGGATAGTTAATTTAATCCTTCCTTTAGCTTTTTAAACAATGGCATACATGCAATAAAACTATTTTAATGTCCTTATCTGCTAGTGCTAATATCTGTGCTACTCTGATTTAGTTAACTCATTTTTCTCCTCATTATGCATCATATTTTCCTGCTTCTTTGCATGTCTGGCAATTTTTTACTGATCCTTGAACGTGTGAAGGTACTGGATATTTTTGTATTCCTATAAACATTTTTTAAAGGTTTTATTTATTTATTTCAGAGACAGAGCATGTGTGAGATAGAAAGCAGACAGAAGGGGAGGGGCAGAGGGAGAAGCAGACTCCCCACTGAGCAGGAAACCCAAGTCAGGGCTCAATCCCAAGACCCTGGGATCACAAACTAAGCTAAAGGCAGACACTTAACAGACTAAGTCACCCAGGCACCACACTATAAACATTCTTATTTAATCTTTTTGGATCTTGTTTTTAACATGTGTTAAGTGGGACCAATTCTGTGTTTAACCTAAACTACTTCATCCAATATCCTATGAATGATGAGGTTTTCCACTGTGGCTGATGACTCCATGTGAGCCTTGGTTACTCTTTCCTCTAATTTTATGGTGGGTTCTTCTTCTGGCCTTCAGCAGTTCTTTCACATACTAGTTAATACTCAGTTCTCTTAGACAAACAACCACCTGCAGATCTACTGGACATCTGTTAACCTTTGTAAAGGTTGAGCCTCCCAGGCAGAAGATAGGGATGTTCTAAAAAAAAAAAAAAAAAAAGATAGGGATGTTCTACTTTTAAAACAGAATGGAACTTTTCAGTAGGTTGATGTTGGTGGCTGCAACATAAAAAGTTCCCCTTATTCATGTTCCCATCAACTGTGCTTGGAGCTCTAGGTCCCAAGCACAGGTACAGGTACCAGGAAGCCTCACATGAGATGGTAAATCACACATGGAAGTCACTGCCTCTTGAAAAAGTGCCCCTTCCCAAACTCTGAGGATGTATTCTTAGGTGACAGTGGACACTTTTGTAAAAGTCTACAAAAGTCTAAGTAGGAAATAAGGGGTGGCTAATGAACCTTTTAACCAGCTTACCTGAAGCTCAGAAACTGTTAGTATAAATAGCATTTTTCAACCCCATCCCCACCACCTTTTTTCATCCATTCATGTATCCAGGAGTTTGGGGGATTTTTTTGGTTTTCGGGGTGTTTTGTTTTGTTTCGTTTTTAGATGGTAAAAGAAATAAAGAATTTGAGATTGGAGCAGAGCCCAGATGACAGATGGAAGAAAAGAAGGAAGGATGGGTCTCTCTGCTACTGAGACCCAAGAGTTAGTTTTATTTGATCCTCTGGGTTCTGGGAAAAAGTTAAAAAATGGACTCAGAAAGATTTAGGACACAATCAAAGCTAACTTTAGGGCCAAAAAGGGAAATATTCTATCTTCCACTTTATTAAAATAGTGTTTTGTCCCAATAGAAAGGCAATTTTTAAAAAAATAACAGTAAGTACTCATAGGGTTGTGAGGAAACAGCCTCTCCCATACAGTGTTAAAAAGATGGCAAATGAATGAATCCTTTTGGAAAAACAATTTATCAGAATGTTACAAAAAATATAAGGTGTACATCATTTGACTCAATAATTACTCTTCTGAAACTCTGTCTGAAGACTATTACACACATACACAAAAATGTACACAAAATTATTTTCAGTGCATTAATGCCTTTGGTAGGAAAAAATGAGAAGCACTGTTACAGGGTTGAATTTTGTCCCCCAAAAAGTTGCGTTAAAGCCCTAACCCTCAGTACCTCAGAATGTGACTTTATTTAGTAAAAAGTTTCTCACAGATTAATTAAGACAAGGTCATACTCAAGTGGAATGGGCCCCAATACAATATGAGTGGTGTCCTTACAAAAGAGAGAAATGTTTGTAAACATGGGTGCCCACAGAAGACGTTATGAAGATACACAGAGAGAAGATGGCCATGTGCCTGGCATTCTGCACCTAACAGCCAAAGAACACCAAGTGTCACCAGCAAACACTAGAAGTATCTTTTTTTTTCCTAGAGTTGTCAGAAAGAGTATGGCCCAGTGGAAATCTTAACTTCAGACTTATAGGCTCTGAACTATGACACAAGAAATTTCTTCATAGATTTAGTATGCATAGACACATACATGCACATGTGTTTACACATATACACATCACTGGAAGTGGATTAGGAGGATACAAACCAAACTCTCAGCCATGTTTTTCTGTTATATCTTCTATATTCCCTCAATCTTTAATAATAATAAGGTAGGGGGCACCTGGCTGGCTCAGTTGGTGAAACATGTGACTCTTCATCTCAGGATTGTGGATTCAAGCTCCACATTAGGTGTAGAGATTACTTAAAAATAAAGTATTTAATAATAATAATAATAATAACAACAACAATGTATTTGTATATACCTTATATAATTTTCAAAACATTTTTTAAAAGTAAAGCTTAATCATTTTCTTGAAAATTGCCTTTAAACAATTTTGACTTTTGACTGGACACTGTAAGACTAAAGCAAAAAGGAAATTCTTAAATACCATCTTCACACAGGAATACAGGTTAATAATTCTGAAGTTGCTATACATGTATACTAGGATTGAGCAAATAAGTAAATGTATACCTGATGGTGGAAACAGGCTTCTCACTGCCAGAAAAGAACAATATAGAGATGTAAGAGAAGATAATAAGGAACCACATGGTACTAGATTAGATTTGAAGACAAAGTATGAACTATTTTAAGTTAAAATAGAGAGAAATGGACAGAGATGGAAATAATTATACAGATGCGTATATACATATATTAGTACACATTCAAATATTTTCTAGTTCTGTCCACTGAGATGACTTGAAAGCAATGACACCCCAATGGCAACAAACATTCAGGATGCAGAACTTGGTTTCTAATAACATTCTCCAATAAGAGAAATCAGGGTTCCTTGATAGAATGACCAGTTCTAGGATCAGGTTAGGGAAAATACAAGATGATACTGGAGCATCTTGTAGTACCAGAAAGTAAGGAAACATCCAAAACCTAAATAATGGGACACAGGAGCCAACAATAACAAAAAAGTCCCAATAGCTATAAAATGAGAAAAATTTAAGCAGCAAAATAAATAGCATAGTAGTGAATTATAACCCAAAGTATAAAATTAATATCTACAACTCTATACTGGACAAATAAATGATTTAATAAATAAGTTAAAGAAAAGGACATATCTCCCATACAAAAAGAATTCCAAAACAGTGTATGTGAGTACTTTCCTCCTAAAGAGAAAGAGAGGGCCAGAAGGTATACTGGAACTAATTATAGCAAAGAACTTCCCTAATACGAGAAAGGAAACTGGATTCAAGTCCAGGAGGCACATAGAACTCCCCTCAAAATCAATAGAAATAGATCAACACCACAACATGTAATAGTGAAGGTTGTAAATCTCAGAGACAGAGAGAAAATCCTGAAAGCCTCGCAAGACAAGAGGCTCTTAACCAACAAGGGTAGAAACACCAGACTGGCAGCAGACCTATTCATGAAGACCTGGCAGGTCAGAAATGATGAGTATCACCTATTCAGGTGCTAAATGAGAAAAATATGTACCAAAGAGTACTTTCTCCACCAAGGCTGTCATTCAAAATAGAAGGAGAAACAAAAAGCTTCGAGGACAAACAAATTTTAAAAAACTGTGATCACTAAACCAGCCCTGCAAGAAATATTAAAGTGGATCTTTTAAGCAAAGAGAGAGCCCAAAAGTAACATAGACCAGAAAGGAAGAGAGACAATACACAGAAACAGTGACTTTACAGGTAATACAACAGCACTAAATCCATCTCTTTCAACAGTTATTCTGAAAGTAAGTGGGCTAAGTGCCCCAATAAAAAGACACAGGATATCAGATTGGATAATAAAGCAAGACCCATCAAACTGCTGACTGCAAAGAACTAATTTTAGACCCAAAGACACCTCCAGATTGAAAGTGAGGGGATGGAAAACTATTTATCATGCTAATGGACATCTAAAGGAAGCTGTAATAGCAATCCCTCTATTAGATAAATTAGATTTTTAAACCAAAGACTGTAAAAAGAGATGAGGAAGGACACTATGTCATAACTAAAGGGTCTATCCAACAAGAAGAGCTAATAGTTGTAAATATTTATGCTCCTAACATGGTAGCAGCCAATTATATAAACCAATTAATAACAAAATTAAGGAAACACATTGGTAATAATACAATATTATTAGGGGACTTTAACACCCCACTCGCTGTAATGGACAGATTGTCTAAGCAGAAGATCAACAAGGAAACAGGACTTTGAATGACACACTGGACCAGATGGACAGATTGTCTAAGCAGAAGATCAACAAGGAAACAGGACTTTGAATGACACACTGGACCAGATGGACTTAACAGATATATTCAGAGCATTCCATCCTAAAGCAACAGAATACATATTCTTCTTGTGTGCACATAGAATATTCTCCAGAATAGATCACATACTGCATCACACATCAGGTCTCAACTGATACCAAAACACTGGAATCACTCCCTGCACATTTTCAAACCACAATGCTTTGAAACTTGAACTCAATCACAAGAGGAAATTTGGAAAGAAATCAATCTAAGAAATCAATCATCCTACTAAAGAATGAATGGGTCAACCAGGAAATTAAAGAAGAATTCAAAAAATTCATGGAAACAAATGAAAATACAACTGTTCAAAACCTTTGCAAGGTAGGACAGAGAGTTCTAAGAGGGAAATATATAAAATACAAGCCTTTTTCAAGAAACAAGAAAGATCTCAAACACACAACCTAATCTTACACCTAACGGAGTTGGAGAAAGAACAGCAAGTAATGCCTAAACCAAGCAGGAGAAGAGAATTTATTAATAAAGATTAGAGCAGAAATCAATGAAATATAAACTAAAAGAACAGTAGAACATTCAATGAAACTAGAATCTGGTTCTCTGAAAGAATTAATAAGGTTATAAACCCCTGGCTAGACTTATCAAAAAGAGAAAGGACCCAGATAAACAAAATCATGAATGAAAGAGAAAAGATTGCAATCAACCACTGAAAAAAATACAAACAATTATAAGAATATATTATGGGTGGCTCAATCATTACGGCTCTGCCTTCAGCTCAGTCATGATCCCAGGGTCCCGGGATCAAGCCCTGAGTCAGGCTCCCTGCTCTGCGGGAAGCCTGCTTCTCCCTCTCCCACTCCCTCTGCTTGTAATCCCTCTCACGCTGTCTCTCTCTTTTTCAGATAAATAAAATCTTAAAAAAAAAAAAAAAAAAAGAACATATTATGAGCAACTATATGCCAACAAATTAGGCAACCTGGAAGAAACGGATGTATTCCTAGAGCCGTGTACATTAGCAAAACTAAAACAGGAAGAAATAGAAAACCTAAACACGCCCATAACCAGAAAGGAAATTGAAGCAGTAATCAAAAATCTCCAAACAGGGGTGCCTGGGTGGCTCAGTGGGTTAAAGCCTCTGCCTTCAACTGAGGTTATGATCTCAGGGTCCTGGGTTGAAGCCCCACATTGGGCTCTCTGCTCAGCAAGAAGCCTGCTTCCTCCTCTCTCTCTGCCTGCCTCTCTGTTTATTTGTGATCTCTGTCGGTCAAATAAATAAATAAAATCTTTTTTTTTTTTTAAATCTCCAAACAAACGAGAGCGCAAGACCAGATGACTTCCAAGGGGAAATCTACCAAACATTTAAAGAATTAACACCCATTCTTCTGAAGCTGTTTCAAAAACTTGAAATGGAAGGAAAACTTCCAAAGTCTTCCTATGAGACCAACATTACTGTGACCCCAAAACCAGACAAAGACTCCGCCAAAAAGGAGGATTACAAACAAATATCCTTGATCAACATGGATGTCAAAATTCTCGCCAAGCTAACAGCCAATAGGATCCAATAGTATATTAAAAGGATTATTCACCACAACCAAGTGGGATTTAATCCCCATTGCAAGGGTGATTCAACACCCACAAATCAATCAAGGTGATACACTACATTAATAAAACAAAGGACAAGAACCATATGATCCTCTCAATAGATGCAGAAAAAGCATTTAACAAAGTAAAGCATACTTTCTCAATTAAAACTCTTCTCAGTGTGGGGATAGAGTGAACATACCTCAATATCATAAAAGCCACATATGAAAAGCCCACAGTGAATATCATTTTCAATGGGGAAAAACTGAGAGCCTTTCCACTAAGGTCAGGAACACAGCAGGATGTGCACTCTCACCACTGCTATTCAACATAGTACTATTAGTTCTAGCCTCAGCAATCAAACAACAAAAAGAAATAAAAGACATTCAAATTGGCAAAGTAGAAGTCAAACTCTCACACTTCACAGATGACATGATACCTTATGTGGAAAGCCCAAAAAACTCCACCTCAAAATTGTTAGAACTCATACAGAAATTCATCAAAGTGGCAGGATATAAAATCAATGCACAGATGTCAGATGCATTTCTATACACTAACAATGAGACAGAAGAAAGAAAATTAAGGAATTGTTTCCACTTAAAATTGCACCAAAAATCATAAGATATCTAGGAATAAACCTAACCGAAGAGGCAAAGGATCCATACTCAGAAAACTATAGAACATTCATGAAAGAAATGGAGGCAGACACAAAGAAATTGAAAAATGTTCCATGTTAATGGATTGGAAGAACTGATATTGTTAAAATGCTTATGCTACCTAGAGCAATCTATATATTCAATGCAATCCCTACTAAAATACCATCAACTTTTTTCACAGAATTGGAACAAATAATCCAAAACTTTATATGCTGCCAAAGAGACCCCAAATAGCCAAAGGAATGTTGAAAAAGAAAACCAAAGCTGGTGGCATCACAATTCCAGACTTCAAACTCAAATTACAAAGCTGTAATTATCAAGACAGTATGGCACTGACACAAAAACAGACACACAGATTAATGGAACAGAATAGAGAACCTGGAAATGGACACTCAATTCTATGGTCAACTAATCTTCGACAAAGCAGGAAAGAATATCCAACGGAGGAAAAAAAAAAAAAAAAAGACAGTCTCTTCAACAAACAGTGTTGAGAAAATTGGACAGCCACATTCAGAAAAATGAAACTGTATTTCACCTTACACAAAATTTCCTTCGCCATACACAAAAATAAACTTTAAATGGATGAAATACTTAAATGTGAGACAGGATTCCAACAAAATCCTAGAGAACACAGGCAGCAATTTCTGTGACCTTGGCCACAGCAACTTCTTGCTAGACACATCTCCAAAGGCAAGGGAAACAAAGGCAAAAATGAACCATTGGGACTTAATCAAGATTACACAACAAAGGAAACAGTCGACAAAACCAAAAGACAATCAACAGAATGGGAAAAGATTTTTGCAAATATCTTATCAGATAAAGGGCTAGTATCCAAAAATCTATAACAAACTCAACACCCAAAGAATAAATAATCCAATCAAGAAATGGGCAGAAGACATTAACAGACATTTCTGCAAAGAAGACAACCAAATGGTCAATGGACACATGAAAAAATGCACAGCATTACTTGGCATCAGAAGAAATATAAGTCAAAACCACAGGGAAGTATGACCACACACCAGTCAGAATGGCTAAAATTAATAAATCAGGAAAGGCAAGATGGGGAGAAAGGGAAACCCTCTCACACTGTTGGTGGGAATGCAAACTTGTGCAGCCTCTCTGAAAAACAATATGGCTATTCTTCAAGAAACTGAAAATACAGGGCACCTGGGTGGCTCAGTGGGTAAGCCTCTGCCTTCGGCTCAGGTCATGATCTCAGGGTTCTGGGATCGAGCCCTACATTGGGCTTTCTGCTCAGCGGGGAACCTGCTTCCTCCTTTCTCTCTGCCTGCCTCTCTGCCTGCTTGTGATCTCTGTCTGTCAAATAAATAAATAAAATATTTTTTAAAAAATTGAAAATACAGCTACCCTATGACCCAGCAATCACACTACTGGGTATTTACCCCAAAGATACAAACTTATTGATTCAGAGGGGCATGTGCACCTGAATGTTTATAGCAGCAATGTCCACAATAGCCAAACCATGGAAAGAGCCCAGATGTCCATCAACAAATGAATGGATAAAGAAGATGTGGTATATATACACAATGGAATATTACTCAGCTAACAACAAAAAAAAAAGAAACCTTGCCATTTGCAATGACATGGAACTAGAGGGTATTATGGTAAGCAAAAGAAGTCAATCACAGAAAGACAATTATGTGATTTAACTCGTATGTGGAATTTAAGAAAAAAACAGAGGATCATAGAGGAAGAGAGGGGAAAATAAAACAAGATGAAATCAGAGAGGGAGATAAACCATAAGAATAAGAGACTCTTAACTATAGGAAACAAACTGAGGAAACTATAGGAAACAAGCTGAAGGGGAGCGGGGTAGAAAGATGGGCTAACTGGGCGGTGGACATTAAGAAGGGCATGTGATGTAATGAGCACTGGGTATTATATAAGACTGATGAATCACTGAACTCTACCTCTGAAACTAATAATACATGATATGTTAATAAATTGAAGTTAAATTAAAAAGAAAAACTAATTGAAACCCCCAAAAATGTAATGACAAACATTACCTTGGCTAGGTGGTCAAGGTTAACATCGTAAGTGATAAGCCAAGTTGATAGCAAGCACACTAATATGATGTGAAGAGAACCACATTTCATCTCTGTGACCATCCTTCCAAATACCCACAACCCCAGACTAGCCATGAGAAAAACATCAGACAATTCTAAAACGAAGGGCATTCTACACAACAGCTCACCTGCCTTTCTCAAATAAAGGAAAGTCTGAAAAAATATCACAGACAGAAGATGCTAAGGAAACATCACAGTGAAGTATAAGCCTATATCCTGAATAGGGTCCTGGAACAGAAAAAGAACATTAGAGAAAAATTAGTGAAATCTGAATCAAGTGTGAAGGTTAAAATTGCTTGTGACTAATGAGCCCATACTAACGGAAGATGCTAAGAATAAGTGAAACTTGGTGATGGGTATATAGGAATTCTCTGTACTATCTTCATAATTTTTTATTTTAAATTTCAATTTTATTCATTTTTTGGAACACATCCATGTGGTTCCAGTTTTTTAATTGTGGTAATAACACATAACATAAAATTAATGATCTTAATCATTTCTAAATACAAAGTTTGGTAGTGCTAAGATGGTATTCACACTGTTGTGCAGCCAATCTTCAGAACTTTTCATTTTGCAAGACTAAAACTCTACCCATTAAGTAACAACTCCTCATTTCCACCTCCCTCCTTTCTCTGGTGACTACCATGCAACTTTCCATCTCTATGGATGTGACTACTCTAAATACTTCATATAAGTGAAATCTTATAATATTTGTCTTTTTGTGACAGGCTTTTCCACTTAGCACGATGTCCTCAAAGTTCATCCATGTTGTTGTGGGTGTCATTGCCTTAAGTCAGGTTGAGCTGCTAGAGCAAAATACCATAGACTGGGTAGCTGAAACAATGGACATTTATTCTCACAGTTCAGGAGGATGGGAAAATCAGCATGCCAGAATGGACAGGTTCTGGTTAAAGCCTTTTTTCAGCTTGCAGACTTCTTCCTATGTCAACATAGTGTGGAAAGAGAAAGCTCTAGCCTCTTCTCATCTTCCCTTAAGGATATTAATTCCATCACGGGGTCTCCACCTACATGACCTCATTTAAACTTAAGTCCCTCCCAAAGGCCCTTCTAATACTATTACACTGGTGATTAAGATTTCAACATATGAATTCATGGGGAATACAAACATTAAGTCCAAAATAGTGAGAATTTGCTTTCTAAAAGGCTAAACTGCATGTATACTTACACATTCGTATGTGCATATGTTTATCCATTCATTCATCAATATACACTTGCTTTGTTATACCTCAACCCATCTCCCACCCATCTCCCCCCTGGTCACCATGAGTTTTTTCTCTATAGTTAAGAGTCTGCTTCTTGGTTTCTCTCTTTTTTTCCCTATACTCATTTGTTTCTTAAATTCCACATATAAGTAAAATCATATGGTATTTGTCTTTCTCTGACTGACTTATGTCACTTAGCATAATACTAACTCCATCCATGTCATTGCAAATGGCAAGATTTTATTCTTTTTTATGACTGAGAATATGCCTGTGTGTGTGTGTGTGTGTATACCACATCTTCTTTATCCAGTCATCAGTCAACAGACACTTAGGCTGTTTCCATAATTTGGCTATTGCAGATAATGCTGCTGTAAACATCAGGGTGAATGTATCCTTTTGAATTAGTATTTTTTTATTCTTTGAATAAACACCAAGCAGTGGAATTGCTAGGTTGTAGTGTACTATATTTTCAACTTTTCAAGGAGACTCCATACTGTTTTCCAGAGTGGCTGCACTAGTTTGCATTCCCACTAACAATGCAAGAGGATTCCCTTTCCTCTGCACCCTCACCAACAACACCTTTTGTTTCAAGTGTTGTTAATTTTAGCCATTTTGGCAGGTATGAGGTAATATCTCACTGCAGTTTTGATTTGCATTTCCCTAATGATGAGTGATGTTAAGCACCTTTTTATGTGTCTGTTGGCCATATGTCTCTTTGAAAAAATGCCTATTCACATTTTCTGCTCATTTTTTAATTGCAATATTCATTTGGGGAGAGTTGAGTTTTGTAAGTTCTTTATATATTTTGGATATTAATCTTTTATCAGATACGCCATTTGCAAATATCTTCTCCCATTCTGTAGGTTGCCTTTTAGTTTTGTTGCTTGTTTCCTTCACTGTGCAGAAGCTTTTTATTTCCATGTAGTCCCAATAGTTTATTTTTGTTTTGGTTTTCCTTGCCTCAGGAGACATATCTAGAAAGAAATTGCTACAGCTGATGTCAAAGAAGTCACTGCCTGTGTTGTCTCCCAGGATTTTCATGGTTTCAAGTCTCCTACTTAAGTCTTTGACCCATTTTGAATTTATTTTTGTGTATGCTGTAAGAAGGTGGCCCAGCAACTATATGGTCTATGGTCAGTTAATCTTCAACAAAGCAGGAAAGAATGTCTGGGGAAAAGAATGTCTCTTTAACAAATGGTGTTGGAAAAAACTAGACAGCAACATGCAAAAGAATGAAGGGCTATTATTTCTTAGAAGTTAGCACTTAGAGTGGGATTGCTAAATCAAAGGATATGTTCATTTTATTTTTTTTTAAGATTTTATTTACTTATTTATTGCACAGACAGAGATCACAAGTAGGCAGAGAGGCAGGCAGAGAGAGGAGGGGAGCAGGCTCCCTGCCAAGAAAAGAGCCCAATGCGGGGCTCGATTCCCGGGACCCTGGGATTATGACCTGAGCCAAAGGCAGAGGCTTTAACCCACTGAGCCAGCCAGGCGTCCCAGGATATGCTCATTTTAAAAGTTAATTTAGGAGTGACTCTGTAACTCAGTTGAGTGTCTGACTCAAGTCATTCCCTTTTTTTTGTTCAGGTTCTGATCTCAGAGTTGTGAGATCTAGCCCCACATCAGGCTCTGTGCTGGACATAAAGCCTGCTTAGGATTCTCTCTCTCCCTTTCCCCCTGCCCCTTTATACCCCACTATCCTTAAATAAATAAATAAATAAATGTATGTTAATTTATACCAAACTGTGCTATGGATTAATGTTATCAACGCATAAGCTATCAACACTGCATGTGAAGGTTTTCCCTTCTCTCTTTAGTGTGTAGTTTAATCTGTTTCATCCTTGCTGATTCGATGAACTAAAATTTGGCATTTCCTTGTTGTTCCAACTGCATTCATCTGTAGTCACGTAAACCTTCAAACTAAGCGTTACATATTCATTATTATGTAAACTCAAAAACTTTAACTTTTCCCATTGTCTTCAATAGAAATATTTCTTGGTTACAAATTGAAGAAATTGACCCTAACTTTAGCAGAGGATAACATACTGGAAGCAAATCAGGAGAGTCATAGAACTGATACAGGCTGAAGTAACAGCTTTTTAAAATAGTAAGTGGGTGGTTTCTAAGGGTAAAACCAAAAGAACTGCAGCAATGGTCCCTAAGAAAGAAAGATTTGATCAGCTCATTGCCACATATCCCACAAGTGACATTTAGCTACCCTTTATGCCTTCCACTCAAAATTCCATAGTCCTGAGAGAAAGAAATGTCTGTTTGGCCAGGTCTAAATCACATGCCCTGAGCTGCTCCCCCACCTCCATTTTCCACAAAGGTAAGTGAGTTCAATCTCTCATGAAGTACATAAGCAATGGCGATTCTCCTATTGGGAAACGAGAGTACTAGTAAAGACAGACTTGATGAACTTCCCCCCCATTAGCAAAGGTACACTAAATGGGGAAAAATGCTTATCACCTAACAAACTTTTTGTGAATAAAGATTGAATAAGGAATGCTAAGTGGATTTTCCTTCAAATTGATATTCTGGGTATCTGTAACCTGTGTAGGGATTTTTATTAAATATTTCAGACATTTGGTATCTTCAGCAAAAGTTAGTATGCAAATAGACACCTGAGTATATATTTCTAATATATTAATTTTTATTGGGTATTGAAAATTTAAATTCTCCTAGTCATTCCAAGAACCTCAAAAGATTACAAAATTCATCCTAATACTCCCGAGGGAAGGAACTACTTTTCATTAAATGAATTCTACAAGCATAAGTTTGAGATTCAGAAAACAAAAAATCATTATGACATTACAAAGTTATCTGGTCAAAAGAGACCAATTCCTAAACCCATTTGTGTTTGTTTGGGTTTTTTTTGTTTTGTTTTGTTTTGTTTTAAGATTTTTATTTATTTATTTATTTGACAGAGAGAGGTCACAAATAGGCAGAGAGAGAGAGAGGAGGAAGCAGGCTCCCTGCTGAGCAGAGAGCTGATGCGGGACTCGATCCCAGGACCCTAAGATCATGACCTGAGCCGAAGGCAGCGGCCCAACCCACTGAGCCACCCAGGCATCCCTGTTTGTTTGTTTTTTTTAATGTGACTTAATTTTGGAGCACCTGGGTGGCTCAGTCGTGAAGGGTCTGCTTTTGGCTCAGGTCATAATCCCAAGGGGATCAAGTCCCATATTGGGCTCCCTGCTTGGAGGGGACCCTCTCCAGCTTTCCTGTGCTTGTGCCCTCTCTCACTATCTCTCTCTGTCATAAATAAATAAAATAAATAAATGAACAAATAATTTTTATAAATAAATAATAAATGTGGCCAGAATTATTTACTTATCAGTCAGTGATTTAAACTTCATGAAAATCATTTCTAAAATGGTAGAGAGTATCTCTAAGACTCCATTCTACACCTTATTCTAAAGTAATTATTTTGCTCCTTGTCAAAAGTTGGTCAAAACTTGGCCCAGTGTGGAGCCTACTTAAATTTTTTTTTTTAACTTTTACAAGTTAAAAAAAATTTTTGGTTAGCCAGAATGGAAATTATATCTGAGATAAAGAATGACATCATGAGGAAAAAAAAATTTATAGGATATTATAGAATGAGGATGTCTTAGATTTAATTAAAATAATGTCAAATATCACAAAAGTTATTTTTCAAATTTCTGAATATTTTGGCAAATGGAAAGGTGAGAAATCCTGCTATTTTCAGGACGGTAGAAAGTAGACAACTGCTCTCCCACTCATAGCCATTTTTCTGAGATTGTAAATTGTAACCACTTTAATACATTACATTTAGTTCCAAATAACTTTTGTTTAGAACTATTTCCTGAAACAAAATCCACTCTCAAAGAACAAAAATTCACAACCAAAGATATTGGGTCTATAATTCAGCTTTCCATTGAAGAACTCTACCTCAGCATAGGAATGTAATGTTCATGCACACAGAAGTATTCTGGCGCGTCTGGATTCTATTTTTACTTTATATGGGAAAATTCGTCTCAGTACACATGTCAGTCATGGATAACATTAGTGCATCCTTGAGAGATTTATCCATCAGGACAGAATAAGTTATTCTGAGATAAATGCCCCTCCCCTTCCAGATCTCAGTGACTTATACACAGGCATCCACAGATCTTGTCCATATGATCCTCACTTTGAATTCCCAGCCAGAATGTCTCCTAACAGGAACTTCGTAGGTTACTTTTGTAGCACTAGAGAAACAGAACACGAAAATTTTCTACCCAGAAATGATATCAGCAAGGCAAGTCCACTAGCCTCACCTGAGTTCAGGAAGGTGGCAATACATTATTCTTATTCAGAAAAGAGTAAAAATTATTTGGAAACAATCTACTACAGATATGTCCTTATTCTTTAAGTGCTAACAAAATTTCATGTTTGAGTCTGAAAAATTAAGGATAAGTCCTACCAAAACATTTGCTACTTTGGGGGATATCTTGGATACTCTGGTAGTCACACTCTGTTCTCTCTCAAATGCCAACTAAACATCTTCCTAATGTCTACTAACTACTAATGATCTATAATAATCACCTGTTATGAAATACATAGTATTAACATACAGTCAAATGTTTAGGTCCCCTGAAGCAAATGCTAGACTAGCTATACAACTTTTTTTTCCCCAAGATTTTATTTATTTATTTGACAGAGACAGATCACAAGTAAACGGAGAGGCAGGCAGAGAGAGAGAGGAGGAAGCAGGCTCCCTGCTGAGCAGAGAGCCCAATGCGGGACTCGACCCCAGGACCCTAAGATCATGACCTGAGCCGAAGGCAGCAGCTTAACCCACTGAGCCACCCAGGTGCCACAGCTATACAACTTTTTTATCTTTAGAGAAGCAGTGGTGTCCTTTTCAAGACAGAGACTATAGACTAGTCTTTCTGCTACTCTCCATATCCTACAGTAAACCTAAAGTGAGTAACTTAGATTGTATCGAGGATCAATCAAACATGTAGTGGATTGCATCCCATCTTCCTCTTCTACCCATCAAATCTGCCTACCTGATATTAGTGTGTGAAATTTTTAGGCAGTTTTAAGTTCTGAAAATGTACATGCCTACATCTCTATCATGTGTTGGTATGGCAAAATTCTAAGAATTTTTTCTATTTTAACTCACAATTCTTTTTTTTTTTAAGATTTTATTTATTTATTTGAGAGAGAGAACATGAGCGAGGAGAAGGTCAGAGAGAGAAGCAGACTCCCCGTGGAGCTGGGAGCCCAATGCAGGACTCGATCCCGGGACTCCGGGATCATGACCTGAGCCGAAGGCAGTTGTCCAACCAACTGAGCCACCCAGGCGTCCCTTAACTCACAATTCTTCATCATAAACATACTTGGCTACTAATTTGATGTTTGTGTATCAATGAACACATTTTGTAGGCACCCAATGATTAAAGCTGAAATAAAGTCCAGTATAAACTACAAAATGCTAGCTGATGTCATACAAGAGGTATACACATGTCCTACTGCACAATAAGTTTAAGAAACCACCTAGAAGCCCTCAATTAAATACAAAAAAAGAGAGAGAGAGAAAGAGAGTTTATTCAGTTTTTTTTTATTTTTAATTTCACACTTAAAAATGACAAGAGGGTCCTTTCAGAAATATTGACACTAAATTTGATTAAAATGGTAAAAATACATTAATAAGCTAATTTGTTTGATAGACAAAAGAAATAATGAACAAATCCACAAAAGAAAAAGAAAAATATTAAATTATGTTTTCTTTTATCAATACTCAATGAAATATGCATTAAATTTTGTTTTATTCTTGACACAATTTTTAAAGTTTTGAATAGTTAATCCAAAATAGGTGAATATGTGCCTATTGTATACAACTAAAAAGTATAATTTCAATGTGAATCTCAATATAACTTATGTTGTATTCTTGCCAAAAATTAATAACCTGAATCTATTTTTTTGAAGATTTTATTTCTTTTTTTTTTTTAAGATTTTATTTATTTATTTGACAGAGACAGATCACAAGTAGGCAGAGAGGCAGGCAGAGAGAGAGGAGGAAGCAGGCTCCCTGCCGAGCAGAGAGCCCGATGCGGGACTCGATCCCAGGACCCTGAGATCATGACCTGAGCCGAAGGCAGCGGCTTAACCCACTGAGCCACCCAGGCGCCCCAGAAGATTTTATTTCTTTATTTTGAAGATTTTATTTCTTTATTTGAGAGAGTGAGGGAGAGAGAGAACATGAGCAAAAGATGAAGGAACAGAAGGAAAGGGAGAAGCAGGTTCCCAGCTGAGCAGGGAGTCTGATGTGGGACTCTCTCCCAGGACCCTGAGGTCATGACCTGAGCCAAAGGCAGACACTTAACAGACTGAGCCACCCAGATGCCCTATTAACCTAAATCTAATCATGAGAAAATAGTGAGAAAAATCCCAACTGTGGAACATTCTACAGGACGATTGCCTTGGCTTGGACTCTTCAAAAATACAAAAATCCTGATAAAGAAAAACAGTGGGGGCAGAAATAGTCTAGATTAAAGGAGACTATTTAGACTATTTAATCTCTTTTAATGTAATAATAACTATCTGGAATGTATTATCCTTGACTGGACTCTGGATTGAACATGAGGAATGGACGAGAAAGAAGGAAAAGGGGTTGGAAGGTAGAGAAGGAGAGAGGGAGGAAGGGAGGGAGGAAAGCTATATAGCTATATTAAGGGCATTTGGGGATAATTGAGGAAATATGAATATGGACATATTTCAGAAACTATGATTATATTTATTTTAAGTTATTGGGAAAATAGTATTAAGATTTTATAGGCATGTCCTTGCTTTGGGGAGACACATACCAAGATACTTTAGAATAAAGTATCATGATTTCTGCAACTTACTTTCAAAGGGTTTGGCAAAAACAATAACAAGTGATTCTTTTTCTTTAATAACAAGTGATTCTAATATAAGGCATGATTATAGCCTACATGTCCACATGGAACTCTCTATATAACAAGGTTGCATATATTAAAATATCCTTATGCTTTGCATCATTTTTCCCTCAAAAAACATGGGGAGCTAAAATGTTTTTTCCAAACAAAATAATTTTTAATGTGATTTCTTTGAGATATAAGAAGGGCCAAAGCATCAACGGACCTAACGGAAAAATCAGAAAGTTTCTGAAGTAGTGGACCAACTGCTCATTGATAAATTCCTTCAGATTCAAGGATTCCACACAAACAAACTCACTGGCAACTATGAGATAAAAAAACATGATTTCTTCAAAAGTTGGTTTCTGTAGTCAAAACAAGAGCTAAGTAGGAAAGACAGATATGAAAGGGTTAAAGCCAGGTATGTACTGTGCAGTTTAAGAAGGCCAGAATAATAGATTTCAAGACACCTTCAGATATTCTAGAATCATTCGGACACTAAGCATTTATCAGCTAACACCTTACTAGCAAAATGTAAGAAACATTCAAGAAGAGTAACCATGAGGAAGGAAAAAATAAAGCACTAAGGCATAAAAAGTCACAAAGCACACTTTTCCTACCTCCCTTTGTTTCTAGGATCAGCCCTAGCACCCACATAAATCTCCCTCTGGATTCTGTTTCATTGTACGCTGAACAATGATCTCATGCCATCTTTGGCCTATGTGCATAGGTTACTGATTTATTCTATATCCCTGTTGCCAAACAATAGGAAGAGTAGAGAGAGATGAGTTGCAATGTCTTAGGTCTACAAATGGCACCATTTGGAAAGGCAGTTTTCCTGTGGAACCTGTCTTCTCTGACTGAAACCTATTCAAAAAGACTGTTCATTCCTGACCTCCTGCCCCCCTGACACTGATCTGTCCTGAAGAGGATGCCAATATATTGCCTGTCAAATTTATATTAGAAAGCCATAGCATAAGGTCCCTATTTCTATATTGCACACAATGCTTTATGTCAAAGTTTGATAAACATGAAATCACATTTTCAAAGGTTAAAAAACAAGTGTCAGTCAGTCAAAAATAGTTGACCACTGTGAGTGTCTCACTGGTTGACCTTGAACTCTTCCATGACTCTGAGGTCAATGATATGTCATTAGAGGAGAAATTTCTTATAGATTTATAAGCTCACTTCTTCGACCATGATCTTACCATTAGAAACAATTTTAAGTTGTCCACCTCTAAACACCTACCTAGTGAAAGAAAACATAAAAGCTATAAAGGGATCAATCTTCTTTTCAATTGTGCAGAGAACTAACAATTTTCATGCAATGATATTGCTGTTAATAGGGGCTATACATGCATATCTACAAGACAAAGAACCCAAAGATTTCAATAGACTCTAAGACTCAATAAAGCAGAGTAAGGTAGAAGAAAAGCAAAGAAATGTTCAATATTTACCACAGACTTCACGTCTACCTCTATTTTATTTATATAGAATAGAAGAAAGTTAGCGATAGAATTATGCAAGCATCTTCAAATATCCGATAGAACTGTGAAGTTCCTCTTTAATTGTGGCTTTGGTATACCATTTAAATATTGCTCTTAGAGTTATAATATGCTGCACAAATATATTAATTAATGCTACCCAAAGATTGTCAGGGTCAGTTTTTAATATCAAATACTAAGGGACTAAATACAACCCAAGATAGGGTTAATGTGTTTAGATGATAGAAAGTGCCATGTACAATTACCTTCAAATGCCATTCTTTCCAGAAATAGTGTTTTGTTGGCTAGTTCTTGTTTATTTGTTTGCTTGGTTTTGCCTACCTGGAGAAGACAGAAAGAAGAAATAAATTTGAATTTCTCTTTCTTCATTTCCTCCAATGTCAAAGTTATGAGCAATCACAGAGATTTTAAACAAATGGCACAGATCTACTGCAAACACTCACAGATGATTATAGAGAACATCCTTTTGCTTTCTTCATTTCTTGAACATTAAAAGTTAGCTTATCATCCTCTCGGGAATGCACAATAGATGTAAAATTTATCTCCTAATTTCTCAACTATGATTTAAAAGAAAGTGCTAGCCTCAAGTATTCTGCAGAAGTACAGGGGCATAAATATAGGCTTCTGTTCCTAAATATTTCTTAAGCTATGTGTTTCAAATGGTTTTCAGCCATGGGATCTTCTGTACTGTGTCTTTCGTATCAGATGGAGTGTGACTGAAAATAATGCGAGGCAGCTTTATTATTTCGCAAACACGGTTCTTTCACCCATTTGAGTTTCCAACTCAGATAATCAGCTTCATTACACTTTAGTGTCTATGTACATTTCCTTACTGCTGTTTGTTAAGACTTAAGTAAAGATGGTCACTGAGGGGAAGACAGCCCTTAAACCCTATACTTAGTAACTTCAGACTCACATCTACTTGCAGGAGAAATACATGACAGATCTATTGTTCTGTATTAGCAGGACATTGTCCCAGTATATGAACACATGCAAACTACTCAGGAAGGCCTTTGAATATTTAAGGCAAGACACTAGTGGCTCATCCCAGTGGGAACCACAGAAAAGGGGAACCTGATTAAATTTAATGTCATTGTCACTTTTTTTTTCATTGCGAAGAATTATATAGGTAGCCATAGCTACCACACTGTTCAGACAGCATGACCACAATATTCCCCCTCAGAGGTTGGCGTCAACGACTGAATTATTCACTCGAAGAATGTGATTCATTGCTGGATGTGGTTCTTACAAGATTAAAAGAGTCATCAGTATATAAAATGCACATACATACTCTGGGGGCAAACGTGAAACAAACCATCGCAACCTTTTGATCACTGATCAGGCTTTGTCAGAATAATATGTTAAAAATTATAAATCCTTATTCTTTAATTTGATTTAGACTATGAATTCAGTCTCTCTTCCTTTTTGTCCCCCCAGATAAAAATCAACTTGAAGTTTATAAGTTTTATTAGGAACTGTTGGAGGAGTTTAGAATGAAATTCTCTTCTCATTCTCACTCCCTTTAAAAGGGAAATCATTGCCTCAATATTAATTGTTCTCCTCGATGGTATGCATATCATCTCTGGGTAATTCACAAAAGATTGCTTGTTCAGCAACAGTAAATAAACATTATAATAATCTAACAATGTTTACCATGTACGTTGTCCCTTAATGAAATGTAATTTCTCTAAAGTATAAATTGACAGTTTTTCTTGTCTGGAGTAAATATTTCAATGTGTGGAATCCTCTCTAAACACGCATTTTATCTTGTAAAGTCAAATAAAGGTGTTTTTAAGTAAGATCATTGAAAATTAAAACTTCAAGTAGTTTTCACTTACTCATCTAATCCAATAACATTCTCTCTCACAGAAGGAAACATGCTATTATTTAGCCCTCTGTGCTAAATTCCTTACATCTCCTATCCATTTTTTACTAATCCAGGCCCTGCTCCTTAAAAGGCAATACAAAACTGAATGCTAGCTATGGCATAAGGTAGTCCACCAAGGAAGTAATTGGTGGCTTTTGAGAAATTCAGGGGCCTAGTAATAAGTGTTCATTTGCAGAATGTCAGTTCATCAGTTCAAACTCAGTCCACGCCAGCCTGACATGCCACCTGAGCACCACTCACTGGAGTTTATAATATGAACTGGAGGCAGACTCAGTCGGATTAATGGTGGACACAAGTCTAAAACCCAGCACCCACCATCAGAATTGGCTCCCTCATTTGAAGTTTCAGGAGACTGAATGGGCAATGGAATTTGAACTATCAACGTATTCTAGTCTAACCAGGGAAAGCTGAAGGCTTTCTGGTGGGGCTACTTGAAGAAGCTAGTAATGCTGCTATTTTGTCTTGGACCTGTCCTACAGCTAAATAGAGAGCTTTCCTCTGCATGAGGTCGCACTTAGGCACCTTTAAAACACCAAATAATTCATTCTGCATATACATGGTTTAGGTAATGTTCTTTTAAGATGGCCTTCAGAATAAAAATGCAGTGAGCTTCTTTGTTTTAATCTCCTTTATTTATTTGTTAAACTGGGTCACAACTTTGTGAAAGAATCAATTACATTACAAAGACCTTCATTTGCACTCATTAAAACCCAATTGCATTATCTTCTAATAAAATTTTATTTATTGAGATGAAATCACATAGAATTTTCTTAAATGCAATCTTATTTCACGGTATGAAAACAGGCTGATGTCAAATTCAGAGGTCGTAATTTCTACTAAAAAAAAAAACCTCTGTAGATTCTACATATTGATTATTTAAATCAGATACCTAGAGAGAGATCATTTTATTGAGAGTTTGGTTGCTTTACCATAGAATTTATGAGAAGATAACTGTAAGCAGAGGAAGCTCTGGAGATGCAACTTTGCCCCTGAAATAACGAGGGATATTCTCCTCGGTGAAATGTGAAACAATGTGCCTTCAACAATAAACTGACAATGCCTTTCCTGAGGCTTGTGGTGTGGTCACGGTGTTGATCTTGTCTTTTCTTCTTAATGTGCTCCCATACCAGAGACACTACAATGGTCATTCACAAAAACTACAGTACAGAGAAGTTTAAGATGCTTCTTCTGTAATGTTTCTTTCTTCTATCTGCAGCTGGGGGTTTACAGCTGGTGTCCTTTTTTTTTTTTTTTTTTTTTGGTTACCTGAATGGATTTCCGCTTCTCAACTGTACCAGCCTGCCATTCATTGTGACGACAGGTTCAATCAGAATATTTTAATGTCCTTTGGCTTCTGAGTTACCTTTCACCCTTCAGTTTTAAAGTTAGTTTTGCTAATATTGAGTATTTTTCTCTTAGTGCCCTCAGTTACGTTCCTTTATAATTATCTGAAACTCTCTCATATAATAAAATGACTACTACTTACAAATAAAAATGATTGAGAAAGTTTTTAACGAAGGTCTGTATGTACAGAATGTTTCTTTTCAAAAGGTTATCAAAGGAACAGAGGTTATTAAAAATGGAATTACTTAACCTCAGACAGTTTTCTGTTACACATCTATAAATGTTTATGGCAAATACAGAAATAAGAAAAAATGAGGCATAAAATAATTAGAATTAGGCTCTCTGCTTCTTAGTCCATGTTCTGTTTAGGACTAGCAATGGAAAAGATTCAATCCAAGGTCACTACTAGGATTGTCCAAAGCAGATTGAAACACCACAAACCTGAGTATTTTTTTTTAAACCTGAGTATTTTCAATGACTCTCTGACCTGAATATTAAAATAACAATAGCTACCCAGTATTGTGTCTTTACTATGTAGTTTGTTGGGGTTTTTTGTGACTGCATAGTACTTTACATTATCACACTACTGTGTGATAATGTACACAGTAGTTTGTTGGGGGTTTTTCTGTGACTGCATAGTACTTTACATTATCATATTAATTCTCACATTATTAAACCTGTGAGGTGGGTATGTCCATTTCACAAGTGAAGAAACATTGACTATATAGGCTAATTAATTCCCTAAGGTCCATACTAATAGAGAATTTCAACTCACATCTGTCTGACTTCAAAACTTCTGCTCTTTAATGTTGCATATTACTGCTTCTCCATACTTATATACACAATTTGATATTCATCAGCTGTAAATTTTCTTTTTATATACTACTATTCAAATATTATCCCTGGT
Organism: Neogale vison; assembly: GCF_020171115.1. Lineage (NCBI taxonomy): Eukaryota > Metazoa > Chordata > Mammalia > Carnivora > Mustelidae > Neogale > Neogale vison. The sequence continues at coordinate 113,301,121 of NC_058101.1, read as the reverse complement.
GTAATCTCCTCTGGCCTTTCTTACTTTTTTAAAGATTTTATTTATTTATTTGACACAGAGAGGGAAAGCACCAGAAGGCAGAGGGAGAGGGAGAAGCAGTCTCCTGGCTGAGCAGAGAGCCCAAAGTGAGCCCAATCCCAAGACCCCAGGATCATGACCTGAGCCATAGGCAGACGCTTAACTGACTCAGCCCCCCAGGTGCCCCTCCTCTGGCCTTTCTTAATACTGGCTTCAATTTGTTTTCATTGACAAACTTTATACTTATCAGATATGTGTTCTTGGGTATCTCAACTTTCTCATCTCAAAAATGAGTTAAACAAACTAGATAAATTTTAAAAGTCTGTTAGTTAGTTTCTGCTGCATAACAGAATACACCAAAACTTAATCACTTAAACAAAAACCATTTATGTATTAGCTCATGATTTTGTAGGTGAGAACTTTGGATAGAGCTTGATGATGGTTCTTCTGCTGGTCTTGGCTCGGTTCAGTTATGTATCTGGGATAACAAACTGTCTCAGTTCACCTGGGACTGAGGCACTTTTGAAGACATGGGACTTTCAGTGCTAAAACTCAAAAAGTTCCCGGTAAGCCAAGATGATCTGGTTACGTATATTTGGGGTCAGCTGGTGTTGAGACTGGCTAGAAGCAACAAAGTGAGCCACAAGTATGATCATTCTGCAAGGCTTACCTAAATTCATGAAAAATAGGATGAGGGTCGCCTGAGTGGCTCAGTGGTTAAGGCCTCTGCCTTCGGCTCAGGTCATGATCTCAGAATCCTGGGATCGAGCCCCACATCGGGCTCTCTGCTCAGCAGGGAGACTGCTTCCCCCTCTCTCTCTGCCTGCCTCTCTGCCTTCTTGTAATCTCTGTTTGTCAAATAAATAAATAAATCTTAAAAGAAAAAAAAATAGGATGAGAGAGGCAAGTCCTAATGAACAAAATCTCTACTTCTATTACATTTGCTACTATCCCATTGTTCAAAGTAGGTCCTATGGCCCAGATTCAGGTAATGAAAGAACAGATTCCACCTCTTTGTGAAAGACTATATGAAGTCATACTGTAAAAGAAAAAAAAATGTATGTGAAGAGAAAGAATTCATAACCATTTTTGCAATCTACTGCAGAGCATTTCCTTCCCTGATATCAGGATTCCTGTGCTCATCTATATCCTCTATCCAAAAGCATTCAGGGCAGTAACAGAAATTAATTAACACAAGGTATAACCTATTGTGGCTAGACTGTCATGAGTAAACAATTTGCCCCCGGACCACTTATCTCACTTTGTAAGTTTACTTGGATCCTTCACTAAGAAATAGATAGAATAAATTTGCAATGATAATCTTTATATCATCTTTCTTCTCTTAACTTCCATGAACAGATTAAGCCTGAAAAGAAATTTAAAGCTGGGATTATGTACAGAGTAGCATTTTTATGTAGTTTCAGCTGTGCATTTAGAGGGCCCCAAAAGGATGGGTAAGGCAAGACAGTCTAAACTGGGGGCAACCTAATAATAATTGTTTCCCATTTTAGAAATATCTTTGTGGGGAGGCCTGGGTGGCTCAGTCAATTGAGCCTCTGCCTTTGGCTCAGGTCATTATCCCAGAGTCCTGGGATGAAGTCCCACATCAGGCTCCCTATTCAGCTGGGAGTCTGCTTCTCCTTCTGCCCCCGTCCCCCTGCTCATACACTCTCTCTTTCTCAAATAAATAAAATCTTTTTTTTTTTTTTTTTTTTTTAGATTTTATTTCTTTGACAGCGAGAGACACAGCGAGAAAGGGAACACAAACAGGGGAAAGCAGGCTTCCCACCAAGCAGGGAGCCCAATGTAGGACTTGATCCCAGGAGCCTGGGATCATGACCTGAGCCGAAGGCAGACACTTAATGACTGAGCCACCCAGGTGCCCCTCAAATAAACAGAATCTTAAAAAAGAAAAAAGAAAGATCTTTGGGAAATGAAGGAGGGAAAGGGAAGGAGGGGTGCCTGTGTGGCTCAGCCAGTTAAGAGTCTACCATCAACTCAGGTCATGATCCTGGGATCCTAGGATGGAGCCACTGAGCTCTCTGCTCAGTGGGGAGTCTGCTTCTCCCTCTCTGCCTGCTGCTCCCTCCTGCTTGTGCACGCTCTCTCTCTCTCCCTCTTTTTCTTGTGCTGTCTCTTAAATAAATAAATAAAATCTTTAAAAAAAAAAAAGGAAGGAAAAGGAAATGGGTTTTTTATAAGGGAAAATATACTGGATTATTTTTATAAATAGTGTGTAAGTACACATGCTTCATGTATCTATACATGTATAAATTCATGTGTACTGTATACATAACATATATCTTCTTTTTCTACTGTATTTTTCTTGTAATTTATCTTGTACATAACACAGAAAGAGGAGAATATAGTGAAATGCAAGCCGATGTTCCATTGAACTAGCTGATTACTTCCAGGCAACTGGGACCCAATGTTCTTTTTGTTTTTAAAGAGAAGTTAAAAATACACAATTTCTCAATTTAAAAATGTTGAAAACAGAACTTTTTAAAACAATTTTTTTAAAAAGTACAAGCTAGGGACGCCTGGGTGGCTCAGTGGGTTAAAGCCTCTGCCTTCGGATCAGGTCATGATCCCAGGGTCCTCAGATCGAGGCCCGCATCAGGCTCTCTGTTCAGCAGGGAGCCTGCTTCCCTTCCTCTCTCTCTGCTGCCTCTCTGCCTACTTGTGATCTCTGTCTGTCAAAGAAAAAAAAAAATTAAAAAATCTTTAAAAAATAAAAAATAATAATAATAAAAGTACAAGCTAAGCAAAATACATCCAGAGCCAAATTCCTGCCACGGCCACCAGTTTCCAACTTTTATAATAATTATTACTGTGGATTATTTACTCATTTGCCAAAATATGAAGTCGGGACAAATATTCTGGGAAAATGTACTGGTCTGTGAGTTTACCAGTATGGTGTATTTTTATCTGTTGCTATGTTACATACTACCAGAAATTTAGCAGCTTAAAACAACACATTCATCATCCTACCAGTGAGATAGTTTAGAAGTTCATGGTGTGGCACCGTGTGGTTAGTTCTCTGCTCAAGGTCTCACAAGACTGAACTCAAGACACTGTCTGGGGCTGAAACCTCCTCTAGGTGCAGAGTCCTTTTCAAGGCTGACTGGTTATTAAAAGAATAATTCCTTGCAGTTGTAGGACTGAGGTCTCACTTTTTTCCTTGCTGTCAAGTAGAGTCATTCTCAGGTCCTGGAGGCTTCTCCAGTTGCCTGGCATATGTTCCCCTCCCCCAACATGTCACTTTGCTTCTTTAAGGCCAGGAGGAAAATCTTTCCTTCTCTTTTAAGCATTCACCTGATTAGGGCAGACTCATCCCAAGTAATCTCTCCTTTGACTACCTCAAAGTCAGTTGACTAGGAATCTTAACTACATCTGCAAAATCCCTTCTGCCATATAATGAAACATAATCACAAGAGGAAAATCTCATCATATTCCCGAATCTGTTCACATGCAAGGAGAAGGGATTATTTAGAATGTGTACACTAGGGGATGGGGATCTCAAAGGCCATCTTAGAATTCTGCCTACCAACTACAGGAAACACTCGTTTAGAGAATTACAATTCTCTAATATACATGCATGGAACATGTTTTGTGTCCTGATCTTCTTAAGAATTACCTTAACCAGGATGCAGTATTTCTATTCTTTTGTTGTGCCATTTGCTTTTAATGAAAAATAATCTAAGACATGGTCTTTTGAAAACTGTTTCTTCGTGTTTTGTAGAAATAATGAAATCATAGTTCAAATTATATTCTATGATCCCTTTAAGAAGCTCCATATGAGGAATTCCCTTCAATATTTACTAGGAGATATTTTGCTTTCCCTGAAGAAAGAAAGAAAACCTCCCTTCAACTATAAATATAAATGGACTTTATCTTTCTTTTCCTTTAGGCTGCCGTGAAACATATTGCTGTATTTTAATGGGCCTTTATTTTCTGTAGATAGTGAATGGAGAGTCTCCATTCTTAAGCTCATATTCATATTTTTCTACTGCTAATTTCAAATCTTAATTTTATATATTTAACATTTTTGTTGTGGTCATCTGAAATCAAAGAAGAGATATGTGGCAAACACATAGATTAGATAAATGAAGAGGGATAGAAAATAAGAGACTACAGATAAATAGAATAAATAAATAGTTATGAGAGAAATAGTCAAAGCTCATATATACTCATCTTATAGGCTTCCTATTCGAGTCCATAAATGTATTTGCCTTTCCTTGTACCAATATCTCACTGTTTTGTTTTAACGCATTATAACAAATTTTTTGGCCCAGTAGGGTCTCATTTTCACATTGATATAATTATTTTGCAAAAAGAAATCAGTAATCAAATCAACAGAAATCAATAACTTTAATATTAATACATCATTAATATTTGCTAATGATTCTCTTTTTTCTTTCAATCAATTTTCTACTCTCTTTGAACATGTTGAGTCTGATGCCTTTATAAAGTTATAAAGTTCTGACATAGTGTCCCATTCTTGCATACATTCATAATTCTCTAGATGTAGTAGACCAATTTTAAATCTACATAGCTGCTTATTTCTCTTATAGAATGTTTCTATATTGGATTCCTATAATCATATTCATTATAGCATTAAAGTCCAACTTTTTACCACATGTACACTGTCCACCTCATCAGAGGAAAGACGCACAGGGGGAAAAAAAGTTTAGTTCAGATAACTACATTTTATTTTATTTCTAACTTTATTTTTTATTTTTATACCCTCTTAAAAATTTAAATTATAATAATGAATAATTAGTAATCTGAGTATGAAAGATATGTAGACTACCAAAAAGAGTATTTCAACATTGACTATTCTCCAAGACATGCAAATTCTCTAAAATCAATATAATAATCTCCTAATAATGACTTAGATGTCATTATTGAAGTCATTACTAGTATAAGGCTCTGAGATATTGCTAACGAATTCAACTATTTACACCCACCTTGTAGAAATAGCTAATTTCAGGTCTATGGGCTTTCTCCTCTTGGAACTCATAGTTTAGCAGAAGAGAAAATAATCAGACAAATTACTACATAATTACAAGTTGGGAAATGATAGAATATAGTGGGAGTGTTTAATGTACTTACAATTAACACTTTATAATGTGTGCATGTAATGTAGTCACACACACCTGTGTACACATACACACATATGTACAATTCTAAGACTGATCAGTCAATTAATAATTGGCAAATCTAGAGCTAGAACTTGGGCCCTTTCTCACTGCTAATATAGCATTCCTCTGTCAAATTTATGCTTTCTAAAAGCAGTGTTTTGTTTTGTTTTAAAGATTTTATTTATTTGACAGAGAGCGCAAGCAGGGGGAGCAGCAGGCAGAGGGAGAGGCAGACTCCCCACTGAGCAAGGAGCCCAAAGTGGGACTTGGACCTAAGCCAAAGGCAGCCACTTAACACACTGAGCCACCCAGGTATCCTTAAAAACAGTATTTATTGAGAAATTTATACACCAGTTACATTTACAATTGTAATTGCAATTTAATTTGTAAAAGAATGCAAAAGATAATCATGATTGGATTATAGTTCTGGAAGGGATCAGAAGAGGTCATATAATTAAATGGTCACCTTCTGGGCAAGTTCTGACCTTAAAAAAAGTTTGAGTCAAATATTCTCTTTTTAGTTTATTTAAAATATATTTACATTATACAAAACATATTTAAAATATATTTACATACTACAATATGCATGAACCTTGAAGATAATATGCTAAGTGAAATAAGCCACATAGGGAAGGGCAAGTACTATATGTTTCCACTTATATAAGGTACTAGAATAGTCAAATTCATACAGAAAGCCAATCAGTAGTTACCTGGGATTAGGAAGAGAGGAGAACGAACAGTTATTATTTAACAGAATTTAATATAGAATATAAAATTTTTGTATGGGATCACTAAAAAGTTCTAGAGATGATAGTGGTGATGGTTGCATAAGAGTGTGAATATACTTAGTATTACTGAACCATACATTTAAAAATGGCTAAAATGGTAAATTTTTATATTATAATGTATATTATAGTACTAAAATATCAGAGTAAAATATAAATAACAAAATTTATTATTTACAAGCATGAAATTGTTAACATTTGTTATCTTTGGCTTTGTTGTTGTTGTTAAGGCATTATTTATTTATTTATTTATTTTTCAGAGAGAGAGAGAGAGAGAGCACAAGCAGGGGGAGCCGCAGGTGGAGGAAGAAGCAGGCAGTGGGAGAAGCAGGCTCCCTGCTGAGCAAGGACTCCCTGCTGAGCATGTAGGATTTGATCCCAGGCCCCTGGTATCATGACCTGAGCCAAAGGCAGACACTTAACTGAGTCACCCAGGCATCCCAACGTTGAACAAGAAGTATAGCGAACATAAATATTTTTAGTTTCTGTGTAACACATCTCTTTTGTTTAAATCACTTACATGTATGTATTACATTTACAATCTGTAATAAAATTTTTAAATAAAATGTTTCAGAGTTGAAACCCTGTAACTGTAGAAATATGGGAAGAGAGTATCAGTAATATGTAGAAAAAGATAATGCTTTCAAGATAATGTACTTCCAAGAACTCCCTTATCAGGGTTCCACCACTTACACACAGTGGCCCCTATTGTTCGGATCAGTATAGAGAAGGCGTCTGTGGAAGTTAAGCCTGAACTAGTCTGCTCAATGCCAGTAGCCCCCGGGCAGAACAGAAGGTGGACAAGTTCAAAAACTTGGCCATTAGACGTTGGATGGGGAAAAAACAAACTTGAAAGAACTAATGGTGATCCAACAGTATCTAGGTCCCCCTACACACGTCTTGGAGAACTTGCTGAGAATGCCCCCTCATGACATAGTATGGTTTGGGATAATCACATTCTAGCTCCCAAAGGCAACCAAGGCAAAACCTGCGTTTAGTGATGGTCTTGAAAGGAAGAGGAATTTTTCTTTTAGGGTAATGTTGAGGATCAGCCAAATTTTTAACTTCTGTTTTTTTCACCACTTTTGTAGGAAGGTTATATAAAATCTCTTGGTTGATCCTACCGATTGGAGGACCGGGTTAGGGGGGGATGAGGAAGGGTGTGGACAGTGAAGAGGAGGCAAAGAAAGATATTCCCTGACCAGGAAACGCAAAAAGCCTCCAAGCACCCAACATTTAGCCTTTGCTTATCCCCAAAAAGCACATAAGGGCCTTTATGGGTTTCTGAGTTTTTCCTTTTGTATTAAAAGGGCCTGAAAGTGATGTGAATACATAGTAGGGAGTTATTAAACACTATTCTTTTTTTGGAGTCCAATGTGTGGCTTGAACTCAAGAACCTGAGGATCAAGACCTGTGCTGAGATCAAGAGTCAGATTCTTTTTTTTTCTTTTTTTTAAGGTTTTATTTATTTATTTGACAGAGAGAGAGAGAGTGATCACAAGTAGGCAGAGAGGCAGGCAGAGAGAGAGGGGGAAGCAGGCTCCCTGCTTAGCAGAGATCCCGATGTAGGGCTCGATCCCAGGACCCTGAGATCATGTCCTGAGCTGAAGGCAGAGGCTTAACGCACTGAGCCACCCAGGTGCCCCCAAAAGTCGGATTCTAAACCAACTGAGCCACCTAGGCACCTCATTAAATACTATTCTTTTAACAGTTGTAATTACTCACATCATTACTAAGGAAGAAATTCCTTCTACAATATACCTTATCTCTATAGGAAAAGTCTTAACACAAACTTATTTTCCAATTTGAGATCCTTTGTTTAGATATTTTATTAATACTTTTGTATTGTCTGAGGATTTTTAGCAATGAACATATTCTACTATTACAATAAGAATTTTAAAAATCTTACTAAGAGGAGATCTCCACCCCAAACACACACCAGGCTGCCCCCTTACACCCTTGATCTAAGTTTTCCACAAGACCCAGATCTAAACACATTCCAATCTTCATCAACATGTATTAGTTTATCTTAGCTCTAACTTGGAAAAGGAATTCTTGAGGACTTCATTTGTTACTCTGTACAGTGTCCAGAATGATGCAAACCACATTATCGATGCACAATCATGTTCATTGCCTGGCAACTTCTTTCTAGGTGATTTCTGATAAAGTCACAATTTCCTTTAAAATGGGAGGGCTGAAGGTAAAGTTTGTCATTAGGGCAGAGTCTGTTTATTCTTAGAATTCAATGGAAATAAATTACAGTACAAATTATAGTATCCTTCCCATGTAATATCATTCAAATGAAGAGAATAAAATTTTCTTTTTTGAGGACTTAGCCTTTGGGTTTCCTTCACCTATAAAAAACCCATTGGGCTTGTAGTACATACTCCTAAAGGCAATTATAAGGAAACAAACTAACAACAATTTATTCTTTTTTTTTTTTTTTAACAATCTGTTCTTAGAGCAGCTTTTAGAAGGTGTTAAACACTGTCACTTTATTTAATTGAGGCCTTTCTACAAGTCACCTTGGACTAATCTGTTTCTTCTAGTTTCCTTTGGAAGGTTATCACAAATTATGTATATTTCACGGTGAATTTCTAGTCACTTTAATAATAGATGTTATCCACCGGGGAAAAAACTACTAAGAAAAATTGAAACAATAGAAACTTATTTTGATAACCCCCTGTTATATGGATTTCCTAATAGTTTCATTAATCTGTTGTTTTGTTTTTGTCGTTTGGTTTGGAGATTTGTTTGGTTGAGTTTTTTTCTCCACAACAGAATTTATTCAACAAATTGGCCACTAAATTTAGTCAACTTTATGTCAGTTATTGAGAGAAAAAGAAAAACTCTTTCATAGAAGTTAAACTGAAAGTGATTTATCTGAAAAAAAAAAAAGTGATTTATCTGAAAAGTAATTCTCCAAACACATTAATTTAGAAAAGAAAAATTCACACACCAACTGGTAAATCTAGTTGTTACTCCAGCAACTAAAGTCAGCTTAAGGATGATTGTAAAAATTCATTTCAGATTCCTTAGTGACCAGATTATCATGATAAGATCCTCAAAAGATTTTGAGAATAGAGAAGACACAGTGCTATAAAGTTATAACTGTCCTACGGGAAAATTGCTCAGGAGGCTGATAATCTGGAAGAAGACGGAGGACTGGCTTCAGACATATGATAAAGGTATGTTTATTTTATAGCACCAAATGTTAATCTCAGATTACATTGCCATGAAGATGCTATAATTGACAAGTCACAGGTACATCAAATATTATGACTCAAGCGAATAAGCATTCTGAATACTTCGCAGTCTTGTTAGGGTTGTCTCATCGCATAGAGTGGGATGCCTTGTGCATCTTCCCTTACTGAATTCTGCTCGCTTCATTGTTGAAGTGACAACATGACAGAGAAAATGGAAAGATCTTCATTTTTTCAGTTTTAATAACCTCTAAAAACAAAAGAGAATAGTGGTGCCCCTAAAGAAAATTCAATCATAGTTTTATTTGGTATAGTTCTCTAAAAAGTTGAATTATATCTCTTCATTACATTTTGAGAAAATTGGCTTTTAACCTCTTTTTTTCTTGAAAGAGGAAACAGAATGAACATATACACAAAAAGTAAAACAAAGAATAAACATATATGAAAACAAACATGTCATGTAAAAAATGTAAATGGTGGAGAAGCAAATGAAACATCTTTAGCTTTTTTTTAGCTCCAAAATAACTTGATTTTTTTTTTAAGTCAATAAATATAATCTCCCTGTCCTTCTGCTCTAGGACCTTGATAGAACTTTACAACCTAACACTACTGCCCAAATTTTAGATCATTCGGCATATTACCAGGAGAGGACATCAGAAAGAGAATGTGAAGGAAAAGACAATTGTTTATGCTTGGATCCTGTTATCAGATACAACAGTAGCAGCACAAAGCTTGCCAAGTCAAAGTACCGCTTTGCTCTGCAAAGGAAGTGTGGCATCTAGTGGACATTTCGTTTCTGCAATACCTTAGTGTATTTTGCAGAGAAACAGATGTGATATGTGACTGATTTTTGCAGTTTAACTGCTGCGTGGTGGTGGTGGTTGTTCTTTTAAATAAATTATGCTTTCACCTTCCATAGTGTGATTTTTTTATACTAATTTGGCAATAAAATTCAAACTGTTCATATGAAAAAAAAAATGTTTCGAATCTAGAGTTCTACAAAACAAATCTCACCCAAATATGTTTACTTCTTATTTCTAAAAATATTTGAAATATGAGATTCTTAAATTATATTTACACAAAGTAAAATCCTTTCTGTTTTTCTTTGGATACAAGTTTCACAAAATGTAACGTGCCTTAGCAAAGAACCAAAAATTTGTATGCAAAATGTATTGCTATATATCATAAAAATCCTTTACCAATCAGAGATTTCAAGTAGTAACAGAGGTACCAAACTGAAAATTACAGATTTTTTAAGGTACACATGGACTTTATTTTGGAAAACAGTATTCTTAAAATAAGGTATTTCAAATTACAAATCACAAACAAGTTTCGGGCTTTGCTCACCTTAGTTACTCACTGATGAAATAAGACAACTGGATAATGTTAAAAAAAAAAAAAAACACTTTACTTCTGAAAATTCATCATGACCCAAAATACATTATCTTACTATATGCTATGGAGTCATTTCAAAATTCACCTTTGTCTTCTTGTCAAATCAGTAAAGTGTTTTTTAAAAACTTATAACTGTACCACTCGGTATTTACTAAAATTTGAACAAATTAAAAATAGTTCAGTGCTTTTTTATGAATTGACTAAACTTTCAAGCTACCGAAGATTCTAGGCAAAACTTTTGTGCTTCTCTAAAATTAATTTTTCAGTGTTTCCGTAGATTTGCTTGTCTATCCAGATAAGTTTGAGTTGGCCTCTTAACAGTATAAAATACTGAATAATAATTTGTGAATTTCAGATGAGCAGGCTGAAATTTCAGGCGGGCAGGCTTTTTCATCACGGGGAAAATAGAAGCCTAGACTCCTCTATTCATGGTTTGGTCCCCTCTAGTGGACATCAAGCAACACTGTAAATTAAAATTCTTAACATAATAATCTAATGGTCAGTCAAATAATAGAGACTAGTTGTAGGTTCAGCATAGGAAAATGAAATGGTTATATTCCTGTTTTGTATTTGAACCAATGTGGGTTCAAAATGTGGGTCAAAGACCTGTAAATCATCTGTAAATTCATGAAGAAAATTATATACTTCTAAAGTTAATATCTACACTTGAAAAAACATTAAAATGAGACATTTATTTATTTACTTGGAAATTTTTTTGCTTCTTTATTTCTAAGGTAGTTAAATAATGACCCATACTTTGTTCCATGAGACTTCTGTAAATTTGGGAACACCACATCTTTTTTTTTTCTTTTTTTAAGATTTATTTATTTGAGAACGAGGACAAGGGAGAGTGAGAGAGAGCATGAGTGAGGGAGGGACAGAGAAAGAGGGAGAACCAGGATGCTGATGTGGGGCTCAATCCCAGAACCCTTGAGATCAGGACCTGAGCCAAAGGCAGATGTTTAACTGACTGAGCCACCCAGGCACCCTGGCAACACCACTTCCTAAGAGATACCTTACTCTTAAGAATATGCAGTGATTTATAAAGTGGGCAACAGTATTTCTTAAAGAGAAAACTCTTCCTTCCTAATAAAGATACTCCTTAGCATGTACTATTCCCTCCATACCTTTCTAGAATACAAGGATGAATGAGAAGATAAAATGGAAAGAACTAGTGAATTTTTAATGTAATATTTATGTTTAACAAAACTTGCCCTTAATAAAATGTTTAGTAACACTGAAAAATGAGACTAGAAGGGAAGGGAGGGGATCAAAGAAAAGGAGAGGAAAGAAGTGAATGGAATTGCTCAGCAACATCAGGGAAAGGGAGAGACTGTCAGGTGTGTGCTTTTCCGCACTGTACTGTACAAATAATTATGCAAAATACAGCAACTCACCATAAATGCATGCCATACACACTGCTGCAAATGGCTTCAGTATCAATTACAAGAGGGTTTTCCACCAGTATTAAGTAGGAAAGTTTTAAACCGTATCTAAAGCACCACATGAATATAAGGTGCTACTATTAGTATCACTGTTTTTAGCAGACGTGGTAACAGCTAAAACGCATAGTCTTACAAAGTGCCAGACACAGTCTTAAGTGGTATATATACATTAGTTAATTTGATCCTCACAACAGCCCTACAAATTGGGCTCTATTTTATCCTTCTTTTAGATAGGAGAAAAATGAGGCACAAAGAGGTTAATTACCTGAAGCCATACAATTAGAAAATGGTAGAGAGGAAGGTTTTAGCCAGTAATCTAGATCCCAAATCTGTGTGCTTAACTTCTGAATCTCTTGAAAATTACATTCATAATGTTAATAAAGGCAATAAGAATCCGGTAAGCAAGTATATTAAGTGCATATATTAAAACTAAATTATTGTGACCTCTATTTTGGGTGAATCCTACTTCAAAATTACAAGCACCACAATCATAATTATAGATATTGATATTGTCCTTTAGATTTATTTTTACATTTGAGAAAACAAGCAGCAAAAATGCCCTCTTACAGAATTGGCTTGTTGCTATAGATTAATATTTAGAATGAAAACAAAAATGACAAGGCTCTGTACCAACTTGTAGCAAGAAAATAATGTATTTAATCCAAGATATTCATTTATGTTTTTTAAGCATGTGTATGTGTGTGTGTTTTAAGTAATGAAACACTTATAACCTTTCAAAAGCATTGGATTAAAGGGAGATTTACCTTTTTCTTTAAAAACAGCTTGCATGCAAAGGTCTGGAAGTTCCCTGGTTCTGGGTGATAAAAGGTGCAGGTTTATACAAATGCAGCATTCTTCAGGGATATTTGGAAGTGGATTAGTTATAGCAAATGTTAAATAATATTAATTTCAAGTTATTTCTTGAAGTTCTTAGAGGTCAAAATATCAAATTCATCATAATAGTTCTCTTGATACACTTTGACACCTCGTTGCAGAATTCACCATTATTTTTCTCACAATGAATATGTCTTCCTATTTTATGATTAATGGATTTAGTTCTATCTTTTGTAATATTGTAAGTTTTAGTGATGCAATTCGATATGAGGAATTACAAGGCTCAAGTTACATGGATTTTTTACCTGAAAAGATCAAAATTTATGTTTCATAAATTTCCTTTTCTGCAATCAGTATTAATAGACCTCAGAAACATAAATACCAACATGCTAGAGCCAACACCAAATGTATCTTAACATAGTAGGTTATTTAAAGAATGGAGGACTTTGACAGAGGAAGTGAATAGAAGCAACAGTGAGGTGTCCAGAACTGCTTCAAGTGTTTTAAATTGATTCTCAAATTGTGGCTACTAATCCAGCAGGATAATCATCAGCAGGGTACATAAAATTGCAAGTTCTCAGGCCCATATCACAACTACTCAATCTGAAACCCTGGAGGTAGAGCCCAGTAATCAGGGTTTTAAAAGGCTATCCAACTGTCCAATTTAATTCTTACAACGACCCTATGAAATTAATAATTTCTATATTTTAGAAATGTTAAACAATATCATACTGGTATTAAGAGTGAGAAAGAGGGACGCCTGGGTGGCTCAGTTGGTTAAGCAGCTGCCTTCGGCTCAGGTCATGATCCCGGCATCCTGGGATCGAGTCCCACATCAGGCTCCTTGCTCGGCAGGGAGCCTGCTTCTCCCTCTGCCTCTGCCTGCCACTCTGTCTGCCTGTGCTTGTGCTCTGTCTCTCTCTCTCTCTCTAACAAATAAATAAAATCTTTAAATAAATAAATAAATAATAAAGAGTGAGAAAGAAAGCAACAACTGCACGCTATCTACAAAGGATGCATTTTAGATTCAAAGACACATGTAGGTTTAAAGCAAAAAAAGAATTAATTAAAGCAAAAAAATTAATTAAAGCAAAAATTTAATAATCATAAGAAGGCTGTAGTGGGTATACTAATATCAGACAGAACAGACTTTAAGATAAAAAATATCTCTAGAATACTACTGTTAAGATAAAGGGGTTGGGGTGCCTTGGTGGCACAGTGAGATGAAGCATCAGACTCTTGGTTTCTATGCAAGAGAGAGTGTGAGACAGAGAGAGAGAGCGCAGAAGGGGTGGGGGAGGAGCAAAGGGAGAGGAAGCTCCACATGATGTTCAATCCCAGGACCCCAAGATCATGACCTGAGCTGAAGGCAGACACTTAACCTACTGAGCCACCCAGGCATCCCAATAAATAAAATCTTTAAAACAAAAATGAAAACACAACATATCACAATTAATGAGATGCTGCTAAATCCTTGTTCAGAGGGAAATGTATAGTTGCAAATGTGTATATTAGAAAGAAAAGAGAAAAACAAAATAGACCTAATATGTAAAAAAGTTGAATGAGTAATTAAAAAATCTTCACACAAAGAAAAGCCTAGACCTTAAATCTAGGGCTTCACTGTTAAGTTCTTTTTTGATTGTTTGTTTGTCTGTTTAAGTAGGTTCTAAACCCAATGTGGGGCCTGAACTCGCAACCTCGAGATGAAGAGTCATGTACTTTTTGAGCCAGTGAGGTGCCCCATGTTTTACCAAACATTTAAAGAATAATACCGCCCCTTCACAAATTCTTTCAGAAAGTAGAAAAAGAAGTTAACACAGCTCATTCTATGAAATGAATATTATCTTCATATTAGACAATAAGAAAAGCTGACCAAGAAAAAGAAAAAAATACAAATTAACAAAATCAGAAATAAAAGAGAAGATATCACCAACGATTTCTTAGAACTTAAAATTACCATAAAAGAGTACTGTGAAAAATTCTATCCCTATAGATTGGACAACTAAAATGAAGTGGACAAATTCCTAAACAAGACAAAAGTACTGTTACTAAAATTGACTCAAGGGATGCCTGGGTGGTTCAACTGGTTAAGCATCTGCTTCAGCTCAGGTCATGATTCCAGGGTCCTGGGATCAAGTCCTGCATTGGGCTCCCTGCTCAGCAGGGAGCCTGCTTCTCCCTCTGCCTGTTTCTCCTTCTACCTGCCTCTCCCGCTGCTTGTGCCCTCTCTCTCTGACAAATAAATAAATAAATAAAATATTTTAAAAATAAAAAAATTAAATTGACTCAAGAAAAATTTAAAATCTGAATATACCTACAACAAATAAATTGAATTAGCTACCAAGAATCTATACTCAGAAAACTATAAAGTACTCATGAAAGAAATTGAGGAAGACACAAAGAAATGGAAAAATGTTCCATGCTCCTGGATTGGAAGAATAAATATTGTGAAAATGTCTATGCTACCTAAAGCAATCTACACATTTAATGCAATTCCTATCAAAGTACCATCCACCTTTTTCAAAGAAATGGAACAAATAATTCTAAAATTTATATAGAACCAGAAAAGACCTCGAATAGCCAAAGGGATATTGAAAAAGAAAGCCAAAGTTGGTGGCATCACAATTCCAGACTTCAAGCTCTATTACAAAGCTGTCATCATCAAGACAGCATGGTACTGGCACAAAAACAGACACATAGATCAATGGAACAGAATAGAGAGCCCAGAAATAGACCCTCAACTCTATGGTCAACTAATCTTCAACAAAGCAGGAAAGAATGTCCAACGGAAAAAAGACAGCCTCTTCAATAAATGGTGTTGGGAAAATTGGAGAGCCACATGCAGAAAAATGAAATTGGACCATTTCCTTACACCACACACAAAAATAGACTCAAAATGGATGAAGGACGTCCATGTGAGAAAGGAATCCATCAAAATCCTTGAGGAGAACACAGGCAGCAACCTCTCTGACCTCAGCCGCAGCAACATCTTCCTAGGAACATCGCCAAAGGCAAGGGAAGCAAGGGCAAAAATGAACTATTGGGATTTCATCAAGATCAAAAGCTTTTGCACAGCAAAGGAAACAGTAAACAAAATCAAAAGACAACTGAGAGAATGGGAGAAGATATTTGCAAACGACATATCAGATAAAGGACTAGTGTCCAAAATCTATAAAGAACTTAGCAAACTCAACACCCAAAGAACAAAGAATCCAATCAAGAAATGGGCAGAGGACATGAACAGACATTTCTGCAAAGAAGACATCCAGATGGCCAACAGACACATGAAAAAGTGCTCCATATCACTCGGCATCAGGGAAATACAAATCAAAACCACAATGAGATATCACCTCACACCAGTCAGAATGGCTAAAATCAACAAGTCAGGAAATGACAGATGCTGGCAAGGATGCGGAGAAAGGGGAACCCTCCTACACTGTTGGTGGGAATGCAAGCTGGTGCAACCGCTCTGGAAAACAGCATGGAGGTTCCTCAAAATGTTGAAAATAGAACTGCCCTATGACCCAGCAATTGCACTACTGGGTATTTACCCTAAAGATACAAACGTAGTGATCCGAAGGGGCACGTGCACCCGAATGTTTATAGCAGCAATGTCCACAATAGCCAAACTATGGAAAGAACCTAGATGTTCATCAACAGATGAATGGATAAAGAAGATGTGGTATATATACACAATGGAATACTATGCAGCCATCAAAAGAAATGAAATCTTGCCATTTGCGACAACATGGATGAAACTAGAGCATATCATGCTTAGCGAAATAAGTCAATCAGAGAAAGACAACTATCATATGATCTCCCTGATATGAGGAAGTGGTGATGCAACATGGGGGCTTAAGTGGGTAGGAGAAGAATAAATGAAACAAGATGGGATTGGGAGGGAGACAAACCATAAATGACTCTTAATTTCACAAAACAAACTGAGGGTTGCTGGGGGGAGGGGGGTTGGGAGAAGGGGGGTGGGGTTATGGACATTGGGGAGGGTATGTGCTTTGGTGAGTGCTGTAAAGTGTGTAAACCTGGCAATTCACAGACCTGTACCCCTGGGGATAAACATATGTTATTGAATCAGCTACCTGAAATCTCCACACAAAATTCAAGGCGAAGGAAATACTTTCTATCAGGGTACCCTGATACCAAAGCCAGATAAAGATTAAAAAAAATAAAAAAAATTACAAACCAATATCCCTCATGAATTTACACATATAAGTCCTCAACAATATATCAACAGACCAAATTCAGGAACATGTGAAAAGGATAATGTACCATGACCAAGCTGGATTTAAACTGGGAATGCAAGGTTGGTTTAACAACCAAATAGCTATTAATATGATATCTTAGTAGAATAAAGAAGAAAACACATATGATTCTCTTAATATATGCAGGAAAGGCACTTAACAAAATATATTCATGATAAAAACAAAATACAAATTTTTTAAATCTCTCAAAAAGCTAGGAAGAAAGGGATCTTTTGGTTTTTTTTTTTCTTCTTAAAGATTTTGTTTATTTATTTATTAGAGAGAGAAAGCGAGAGAGGGCAAGAGAGCACAACAGGGAGAAGGGAGAGGGAGAAGCAGAAGGGTTTGATCCCAGGATCCCAGGACCCTGGAATCATAACCTGAGCCAAAGACAGACATTTAAACTCTCTGATCCACCTAGGCACCCCATTAAGGAACTTTCGTAACTCTAAATGCAATTCAGGAAAACTTACAGTTAATAGCATACTTAATAATAAAAAATAGTGAATGCTTTCCTTCTGAAGTGAAAGCAAGGATATCTTCTCCCAAAATTTCTATTCAACATTGTACTCAAGATCCTAACCAGGGTAATTAGGTGCTATCAATTGAATGTTTGTGTCTGAAAAAATTCGTATGTTGCAACCTAATCCTCAATGTGCTAATATTTGGAGACAAAGGTTTTTGAAGGTTGGGTTTTTTGGGATTACTGTTCTTTTAAAAGAGACCTCAAGAAGCTACCCCACCCTTCCACCACCTGAAGAGCCAGAGAGAAGATGGCTGTATGTGAGCCAGGAAAGAAGTTTCACTAGACACTTAATCTGCTGACATTCTTGATCTTGGACTTCCCAGGCTCCAGAACTATGAGAAATAATTCATTGTTTAAGTGACTCAGTTTATAGTATTTTTGTTATAGCCATCTGAATAGACTAAAACATCATGTAAGAAAAACAAAGAAAGAAACAAATAATAACTACATGAGAAAGGAAGAAATAAAAACTGTCTTGTCGGGGTCGTGCCCCTAAGATGGCGCCGGCTACATAGCCCGAGCAGCACGAACAGCCTGAAAAACATCCGCCCTGGCCACACGTGACCTCGTGCTCCTCACATGAACACCGCATGCCACCACTGCCTACGAGCCCCAGATATCTCCTGTTCACGTGAACACCTCTGTGATGGGCTATATACCTCCTGTTCACGTGAACACCTCTGTGATTGGCTCTTATGCCCTATATAAGGCAAGGGAACTTCCCTGCAGGAGAGAGAAAGATCGACCAGGGAATAAACAAGAGCTTGTGCATCGACCTGTGTGTGTGTTGGTGTTGCGTCATCTCTGCAGGCAGGGAGAGCGTGACACTGTCTATTCACAGGAACTGTGATCTGATATGTAGAAAAGTCCAAAGAACCCACAACAGAATGATAAAAGCTAATTAATAATTTCAGCAACGTCATTGCAGAGACACAGTTCTCCCCAAATTGAGACATAGATTCAACAAAATCTCGATCAAAATTCCAGCAAGCTTTATTTAAAGTTACTGACAAGCTAATCCTCAAGTTTATACAGAAATGCAAAGGATCCAAATAGCAAAAGAAGAAGAACAAAGTTCACTCCATTTCAAAATTTTCTATAAAGCTACAGTAATCAAAGCAGTATGGTTGGCATAAAGAGAGAAACATAGGGCGCCTGGGTGGCTCAGTGGGTTAAGTCTCTGCCTTTGGCTCAGGTCATGATCTCAGGGTCCTGGGAGTCTGGCTTTCTGCTCGGCGGGGAGCCTGCTTCCTCTCCCTCTCTCTCTCTCTGCCTACTTTTGATCTGTCAAATAAATGAATAAAAAAAAATCTTTAAAAAAAAAAGAGAGAGACACATATATCAGCTGAATTAAGTTGAGAATCCAAAAATAAACCATTAAATGTATAAATTTATAATCAATTTTACAAAGACAAGTCAATGGGAAAAGGATAATCTTCTCAAAAATTTAATATCCACCTGCAAGACAGCAAATTTAGACCATTAACTCATACATTTCACAAAAATTAACTCAAAATGGATCTTAGCCCTAAACATAAGACTCACTGTATACATAAATAAAAATTCTTATAAGAAAATATTATGAGAAAATTGTAGGCAAAGATTTCTTCAATAAACACCATAAAAGAAAAAATTAATAAATTGAGTATCAAATTTTAAAATGTTGCAGTTCAAAAGACGCCATTTAAGAAATTATAAGACAGGGGACCCTGGGTGGCTCAGTCAGTTAAGTATCTGACTCTTGATTTCAGCTCAGGTTATGAGATCAAGCCACATGTCAGGCTCTACACTGGGTGTGGCCTGCTTTCTCTCCTTCTCCCTCTGTCCCTCCTTCCCCACTGTCTCAGGAAGGGAGGGAGAGAAGGAGGGGGAAGGAGGAGGAAGGGAGAAAAGAAGGAAGGAAGGAGAAAAGAAAGAAAGTAAGAAAGAAAGAGGAGGAAGGGAGAAAGAAGGAAGGAAGGAGAAAAGAAAGAAAGAAAGAAAGAAAGAGGGCTTATGTCAGGGACTGACATAAGCAATAGTCAATGTTTTCTCCTTTAAGATGAACTGGTCCAAGTTTGAATTACTCACTCAGGAAGAACACCTTTGTTAAATGCTTCAGACAGACTTTTAAAAAGGCATACAGCATTAAGCCCTGAAGCTCTAGAATGTAGGAATCTTTTGATTTTCATCTTAGTTGGACATCTCTATGATATATAGAAGCACATTTAGTAAAATGGGTAGGTCAGAGCTTTGATATTCAGGCTACAATTTAGTTCTTTGGGGAATTAAAAACAAATGTCTTTGTCTTGCACACCTCTACCAAACTAGAACTTTGGCTCTAGAAACAATTCAAAACTCAAAATTCAACTATTCTTTTTTTAAGATTGTATTTATTTATTTGATAGAGAGAGAGACAGCAAGAGGGGAAACACAATCAGGGGGAGTGGGAGAGGGAGAAGCAGGCTCCTCAGCAAGGAGACGGATTTGGGACTTGATCCCAGAATCCTGGGTCCTTTGGCTCATCACCTGAGCCAAAGGCAGACCCTTAATGACTGAGCCACCCAGGCACCCCAAAACTCAACTATTCTTTTCCTCAATCCTTAAACCATTCCTATTCATCTCAGAATGTTTGCAGATACTGTAAAAGATCAGAACATTGAAAACAGAACGGTCTCGCACTTAAGAGAAAGAAAGAAAAATTTTAATAGTAATTAGCTAGGCCTTTGATAATAGGCAAATATACCCTAAATCTCTTTGGAGAAAACTTGAGTACTTTCTATGTGCCATTGTGATGTAAATTTTATACCATATATTGTCTATGACTGAAGAGCCATGCAAAGGAAGTATTTGGAAATTTGGCTAATGAAAAAGCTTAAATGTTTTCTCCACAAATACTAGTAAAAAGTCTTAGCGATCTGAGCAGGTGAACTTACCTTATTCCAACTGCCAAAACAAAATTTGGATCCAACTGTCTTTTATAAACTAACAAGGTTTGCATTATTGTACCTGACACATGGCAAAATTTTAGAACAATAGCAGTAATTTCTCTGTGTCCATCTGTATGTTAATGTGTTGTAAATATATGATTGTTCAGTAAGTTTAATATATATAATATATTATCTATATTGTTCAGCGTTATATATTAGAAAATATAAAAATAAATATATATAATATTTTCTATTTCCAGATGGTATTGTCAATATTAATTTGCAAAAAAAGCTCTATTTCATTGGCTTAAAGTAAGCTTTTATACGAATTAGGTATTTCTAAACTATCAGAAATATGTAAACTAGCTCAAATGTTTTTCAGGTTCATATGATCTGAGATAATCTTTGCTAAGTAAAAAGTTATTTTAATTTTTCCAGCGTAAATGAAATAGTGATGTCTTCAGAGGTGGAGCATTAACTATAATGCAGACATGGAATTTTTATTCCACCTGGGTTTACTGGTCAAATAAATGTATCTTTGTTATACAAAATCTGCC
Source organism: Neogale vison (assembly GCF_020171115.1). Taxonomy (NCBI): domain Eukaryota; kingdom Metazoa; phylum Chordata; class Mammalia; order Carnivora; family Mustelidae; genus Neogale; species Neogale vison. The sequence continues at coordinate 113,280,046 of NC_058101.1, read as the reverse complement.
AGCAAAAATTAATAGCTTGGGATGATGGCTGATTTTGTCTAACAGCTCATAAAATTTTTGTGAATAGTCTACACATAATTGTTGGGAACAAATGATTTAGACAGATGTAAGATTTAGATAGACGTAAGTGAGATAAGAATTTTTACAGAAACTTTCCAGCAATAACTATGATTTATGGTATATCTACTTAAAAATAGTTTCCCAAATCTTTCTGGTAACTTGGAAACTTTTTGCTAATTAAAATTAAATCATGGAATTTTATCAAATATCTAGATCATTTTCACATAAGATAAAATATTGAACATTAATTACTGAACATGGGTTCTACTTTGACTTCTAATTACGAGGAACTAAAGATAAATTTGGGTCTATAGTAAACACATTCTGTGCTACATTGAAAGACTGTACTATAAAAACGGGTATGCTTCTAGAAATTATGATATACTCAAAAATTCACTAATGTAAAGAATACTAGTGTGACAATTCAGAATTGCTAAATTCTTAGTTTTCACAAGAAATTAAAGTTCCTAAAGATTAAGAATTTGAATTAATATGTAATTAAAATACTAGGAGTAAAGGAAACAACTTTGTATGGAAAGAAAGTATGATATGTTTTGGAGAAAGAAAAAATATGAGGTATTACTAACCTTAAAAATAAAAACTACGGGGGTGCCTGGGTGGCTCAGTGGGTTAAGCCTCTACCTACAGCTCAGGTCATGATCTTAGGGTCCTGGGATCGAGCCCCCACATCGGGCTCTCTGCTCAGCAGGGTGCCTGCTTCCTGCTCTCTTTGCCTGCCTCTCTGCCTACTTGTGATTTCTGTCAAACAAACAAATACAATATTTAAAAAAATAAAAAATTTTAAAAAATAAAAACTACTGTGAAGTGTGTAAACATGGCAATTCATAGGCCCGTACCCCTGGGGTACATTATACATATAATAATACATTATATGTTTATAAAAAATTAAAAAATAAAGTAAAATACTCGTTATTTTACCAGTAGGGGAAAAAATGCATTTATTCGAGAATAAAAGAGAATTGCAATCTGGGACAAATATGCAGCCATAAAACCATAGGCAAGTCCAGGGAACAAAGGAGAGGTATACATTTTTAAAGAGAAAGTGGGTATTGTAAAGGCTGTCCTTGGAGTAAACAAAATTTGAAGAGTGGTGGCTTTTCACTGGCTGAGCTATTGCCCTAGGGGATAAGGAAAAGGTCTCTTAGTGTGGCTGGAATAATAGAGTAATATTCACGTTCAAGTTCAAGTCTGTGTAAAGTCAATTTCATCTCTTCCTATTGAAGCTGCAATTGACTATGATATCATATTTTATGATAGGGCATGAGAGCTCTTCCTGCCAAAAACCCTAACTCTGTTTTTCCATTACTAACTTTTATAGAATGATGATGCATTTTGTTAAGGGGGGGGGGGGAGTAAACTTGTCCCAAAGTAAAACTAGTTATTTCAGAATGGGAAAAAGGAGAAGAAAGGACAAAATGGCATAGAAAATAGGGGAAGAGAAAGAGGGAAAAAAAAGGGAATTTTACTTTGGGTATTCAAGCGGGATAAAATTGAATTGCTATTATAAGGGTTCTAAAAATAAACTTCACTATCAACAATGTACTTCTGTTAAACAGAAACTTTGTTTTCTTTCACCTGCTCAAAGGACAAAGTCTTCTGGGACTATCTGTCTGTTCTTGGTAATAAAAGATTGTGAAGTGTTTTTCTTTATCTTTTAACTAATTTATCTAGAAAGCAAAGATTCTGTGTCTTGCCAAAATAATTTTTTGTGTCTTAATCAGGTCTTTGATTATTTTAAAAAGACAGAGTCTTCTCAACGTTAAAAAAAAAAAAAAGTAAGCTTTGCTCACCATTATATAACCTTCTGTATTTGCCTTTAAAAATTTTTGTCGAAAAAAAAATTTTTGTTAATTTGGTTAAATGGATAACTGAGTATTGTTTCATAATGATCTCTGATCCCTATTTATTCAGGTGTCCAAAACTTTTCATATTTTGGACAAACTTCTCAAAGTCAAATTTTAAATGAACTTTTTTAGACCTGAAATAAATTTTGGAAATTTTTAGAGGGTCTTGAAACATCTTCTGCACATTGCCGTCCAGTTTCCCCAACACCATTTGTTGAAGAGTCTGTTGTGTTTTTATCCCCATTGAATATTCTTTCCTGCTTTGTCAAAAGATTAGTTGACTATACAGTTGTGGGTTCATTTCGGTTCTCTGTTCTATTCCATGGATCTATGTGTCTGTGTTTGTGCTAGTGGCATACTGTCCTAATGATTACAGCTTTGTAATAGAGCTTCACGTCTGGAATCATGATGCCTCCCACTTTGCTTTTCTTTTTCAGGATTGCTTTGGCTATTTGGAATCCTTTGTGATTCCATACAAATTTCAGGATTGTTCGTTCTAGTTTTGTGGAAAATGCTGTTGTTATTTTGATAGGGATTGCGTTAAATGCATTGATTGTTTTGGGTAGTATTGACACTTTAACAATGTTTATTCTTCCAATTCATGAGCATGGAATGTTTTTCCATTTCTTTGTGTGCTCCTCAATTTCCTTCATAACTGTTCTACAATTTTCAGAGTATAGGTCTTTTACCTCTTTAGTTAGGCTTAGTCCTGGGTCTTATAGTCTTTGGTGTAATTGTAAATGGAATCAATTCCTTTATTTCTTTTTCTGCTGCTTCATTATTGGTGTATAGAAATGAAACAGATTTCTGTACATTGATTTCATATGCTGCAACTTCACTGAATTCATAGATTTATTAGAGCAATTTTTTGGTGGAGTCTTTCAGCTTTTCTCCATAGAGTATTTGGTCTGCAAATAATGAAAGTTTGACTTCTTCCTTGCTGATCCAGATTTCTTTTATTTCTTTTTGTTGTCTGATTGCTGAGGCTAAGACTTCCAGTACTATGTTAAATAGTAATGGTAAGAATGGACATCCTTGTCTTGTTCCTAACCATAGATGAAAAGCTCTGATTTTCCCAAATGAGGATGGTACCAGAAGAACAAATTTTAAAAAGCCTATATATGGCCAATCAGTTTTTTTGCTACACTTTTTGAAATGATTAGGCAGAGTTTAATGAGATTAGATTTATTTTGCAAAAAAATTAGTCTTACCATGGTTATGATGGATAGAAATGGGGGTGAATACAAAGAGAAATTACCTTTGCACCTTTGTAGATATTAGATTCTAGTCATGCTGTGTTTGAGGTTGTGTTATTTACCTGTAAACTGGACCAGATCCTCAATTCCATTTTCCTTAAATATCAGGCTACAACTTTGAAAACTAACATCTTCAGTTTTCTCCCATCTTTTTTACCTGGAATCACTAAGAGCTAAAATTGCCCTATTCTCCAAAGCTCTGTAAACTGAGTATGGACAACTTGATATAAACTTAGGAGAAATTGTCACAATAATTCACGTCTAGACAATCTTCATGCCTGCTGTGGTATGGGTCACTCAGAAAGTTTACCTGAGGGAATGCAAGTTGGTGCAGCCACTTTGGAAAACAGTGTTGAAATTCCTTAAGAAATTAAAAATAAGAGCTTCCCTATGACCGTGCAATTGTACTATTGGGTATTTACCCCAAAGATACAGATGTAGTGAAAACAAGGGACATCTGTACCCCAATGTTTATAGCAGCAATGGCCACAGTCCCAAACTGTGGAAAGAACCAAGATGCCCTTCAACGGACGAATGGATAAAGAACATATGGTCCATATATACTATGGAGTATTATGCTTCCATCAGAAACGATGAATACCCAACTTTTGTATCAACATGGACGGGACTGGAAGAGATTATGCTAAGTGAAATAAGCCAAGCAGAGAGAGTCAATTATTATATGGTTTCACTAATTTGTGAAGCATAAGGAATAACACGGAGGACATGGGGAGATGGAGAGGAGAAGTGAGTTAGGGGAAATTGGAGGAGACAAACCGTAAGAGACTGTGGACTCAGAAACAAACTGAGGGTTTTGGAGGGAGGAGGGTTGGGGGTTGGGTGAGCCTGGTGGTGGGTATTTTGGAGAGCATGTATGGTGTGATGCATAAACAATGAATTCTGGAACACTGAAAAGAAATAAAAAATAAAATATTTTGAATTTTTTTAAAAAAAGAAAGTTTACCTGAACACCTGATAATACAGTTAAGGAGCAAGAATTTCTGTCTCCCCAAAGATCCTTCTAGCTGAACTAAGAATCCAATTGTTGAAATAGATTAACAGAAGAAAATAAAATTTAATAGGCATATGAATGGGAAATCCACATAGACATAGAAATTCCAAAGACAGACCAAATGAGGTATATATGTCATCCTGAACTAAGGAGAAGGGGACAGTATTCAGTGACTTCAGAGGAAAGGAATGCATTTCCTAGGGCGATAAGAGCAGATGTGTAGGGGTGCCTGGGTGGCACAGTCAGTTAAGAATCTGACTCTTGGTTTCAGCTCAGGTTGTGATCTCAGGATTGTGAGATCAAGCCCCACATGGGACTCAGTGCTAAGTCTGCTTTAGACTCTCTTCCTCGCCCTCTTCCCCTCCCCCACCTCTCTCTTATTCTCACAAATCAATCAATCTTAGAAAGAAAAGCAAAGCAGATGTTTGGCAGTTAGATGTTCGCCCTACCATACAGATGGGTCGCTCTGATAAAATTTATCATTGTTAATAACCCTCTTCCTGGGAAAGACCCCTAACGATTCTTCTGTGTCGTTAAGGTATTGCTGGGTAACTTGGGAGACCCTAGGCCCTGAAGCCTCAACCCAGCCCATACCCAGAGATGCTACTGAAGCTTCTTGGTCTCACCGTGAGAAAGAATTCCAGAAAAGACACAGTATAGTGGATAAGCAACACAATTGGGAAAGTTTATTAAAGTGAAAGTAGACTCTGGAGATGTGAGAATGGGTAAGCGAGAGAGAGAGAGAGAGAGAGAGAGAGAGAGAGAGAACAGGAGCGCAGCAAGCCACACACCCTAGAGTTTGGGTTTCTATCTTTTATGGACACTTATTAACCAGGGAGTGTAATATTCATTACTTGGTGGAGCAGGCTGGGACGAGGGGTGGATGTCTCAGAAGCAGGGTTTCATGCCCTTCTTCCTTACTTGGTCAGGGATGTCCTGTCATGGCACTCACCACGTTGGGCCTGTCTGGTTTGATCTGGCTTCTTGTGGAGTACTGCCTGGACAGGGCTCTGATTTTCGTGAATGCAGGCATGGCTTCCTCTTTGCTGGCCTCCAGGTTTCCTGTTAGAACCTAACTGCCTACTCTAACAAAGGGAGGAACAAAAGTTTCTCTTTAGCCTGTAGGGTCTCAAGTGCCTTCGGCTCAAAATAATCCACATGTCAAAGTGGCACATTCAGGAGAGCGGAGAGCTATCCTGAACTCCTTCAATATTATCAGAGAATTTCAAGCCTAAAAGAGCCCAATATCTATAAATACTGGCTGTCTTCAGGATTCAGATTGGGTTTGTAATTTGCTCCAACGACTAATCTTTGTTTTTCTTTCATTTCCATAGAAATTCCTCTTAGTAAATACCTCATTTCTAGCATAGCATAGTCCTAACTTTGGGAGCCTATTCCCATCATCACTGCCTCCTGAAGTGAGACACACCTGTTTAACGGAGCTGACGTATTATCAGGATTGAGACTGGTCAAGTGGGATATAGAGCAATTTATCAATTTCGCTTCTGGATTGTGAAACTATACTTTCAAAGGTGGGACTGAAGGGAAGCAAAATATACCATCTCAAAACATGCCCCTAAGCCATATTACAGTTTTTTAAAGATTTATTTATTTATTTGATTGAGAGAGAGTGAAAAGGAAGGGACAGAGGGAGAAAATATCCAAGTAGACTCCTACTGAGTTCCGAGCCTGAAGCAGGGCTCAATCCCACACACCATGTGATCAGAACAGTAGCCAAAACCAAGAGCTGGATGCTTAACCGACTGAACCACCCAGGAGCACAAGACATATTATTTTAAGCCGGTTATTTTTAAAAAACAGCAGACACAGGTAAAGCCCTGCAACCTGCTTATAAGTTACCCCATAAGAAACATTTACATTTACAAGGTAAATCTCCATTTGTAAGGGTTTTTCCCTTTCTGTACCGGGAGGAGAAGGATGAATCTAAATCTCCAGAAATTCTTATCAATACAGAAGCAAAGACTTAAATCTGCATAACAACTTTACCCTTGTTTACTGTGCTTTTCCAGGCAACCTCCCATTATTGGCCTTCCCCCTCAGGCCTCACATCTTTTTGTTTTTAACTGGAGATGTTAGGGTGGTGCCTTGGACCATTGGGGTAGTTTCTCAGTTTTCCTGGGTATCTCCCACATATACAGGAGGTATACATATTAAACTTTCTTTTGTTTTTCTCTTATTAATTTGTCTCTTATTACAGGGGATGTCTCAGCCAAAAATCTAGAAGGATAAAAAGAAAATTATTTTTTCTCTCCCACAACTTCTAGGAATGCATCATTCCTCCTGGCCTACTCATGATCTCAATACCTCCAAATCACAATTACAGTTAGAGGAAAAAAGCAGAACAGGCAGTGTAATGGAAAGTATCTCTAGGGACTGATATTTTAGATTTTTTTTTTAAGATTTTATTTATTTATTTGACAGAGAAATCACAAGTAGGTGGAGAGGCAGGCAGAGAGAGAGACAGAGGGAGTGAGGGAAGCAGGCTCCCTGCTGAGCAGAGAGCCTGATGCGGGACTCGATCCCAGGACCCTGAGATCATGACCTGAGCCGAAGGCAGCGGCCCAACCCACTGAGCCACCCAGGCGCCCCTGATATTTTAGATTTGACTCCCAGAGCGTTCAACCTGGAGATCAGAACAGATGTCAAGTCATCATCCTTTTCCAAAGAAAATGAGCTGACTTATAGAAAATTAGAGGTAAAGGAAGATCTAGAACTAAAGCTTCTTGTTTTATTCTCCTCACCTTAGATATCCCCCTTCTTAGCCTCTAAACAGGGTGCAACTTGCCACAGCATCTGAACACCTTGACACACAGTTCTATCACATCTGGCTCTTCTCCAAAGAAACAGGGAGGTGGGATTCACTTCCCACCCCAGAGACCTGCTCACAGAGTAGTGACATAGTTCTCCTATTCAAATATCTCCTTTCTGAGGAATTAGGAAAGGAAAATAGACCTTACAGATTTGGAAGTAGCTACAAAGTGAAATATTTTAGCAAAATATTGCTAAACAATTGAACGATTGGCTTATGAGGCTTTTTTTTTTTCACATTTCCTTGCCAAAATACCTTGAAAATTGTGATTAGTCGATGATTATTTGCATCTATCCTTAATTTGGTAACAACTTTACTAACCAAAAGGCATAGAAAAAAGTTGGGAGTTCAAAATATAATACACTTTTAAAAGTGATTTGTTTTCCTTTATTCAACAAAGTAACAGATCATATCGGCAGCAGCCCACTCATCCTGATTTCTACTCTCCACATTTTCACTTCCCAGAGCCAGAACCTCACAGGCTGGGAGTGAGTCACCTTATCCAACACCTGCATACAACAGGAGCACCCCAATACTAATTCCACTAAGATTTTTATCTAGCTCATTTTTCTACACCTCTAATGATCCTGACTTAATAACTAAATATGGCAATATATCAGAAAAACAGTTCCTTTACAAAAAAAAAAAAAAAAAGAGGGGAATTTTCCTATGTTTCACAAAGCAAAGCAAATTTCTAATCCAATATTCATGACACTCATTCCAGATGGCCTTTCCCTCCTTGAAAGCCTCCAAAGGATCGATGCAGAAGACTCATTTCCGTGCCCCCTTCCTACACGTCCTTTGCCTAGCTAAGTCCTAGTCATCCTTGTCTTCATTCTTTTTTTTTTTTTTTAAGATTTTATTTATTTATTTGACAGAGAGAAATCACAAGTAGACGGAGAGGCAGCCAGAGAGAGAAGGAAGCAGGCTCCCTGCTGAGCAGAGAGCCCGATGCGGGACTCGAACCAGGACCCTGAGATCATGACCTAAGCCGAAGGCAGTGGCTTAACCCACTGAGCCACCCAGGCGCCCCCCTTGTCTTCATTCTAAAGTTACTTTAAAGTCACTTAGTCATCCATATATATATATATATATATATATATATATATATATATACACACACACACACACACATATTAAAAAATGGAACCAAGTGCATGCTAGAGACAAGTTGCCATGCTGAGTTCTGTGGAATAACTGGCTGCAGGGTTGGGGGTGCAGATTTTACCATTTAGAACCAATATATAACTATATAATCACTAAAAAAGGAGTGAAATGTCAAAAGTTTCAGATTACAAAGAATAAAACTAGAGAGATCTAATTTAAAATAGGATGCCTCTGAAGGCCTTTTAGTAAGCAAATTTAAACTGCAGCCTTAAGTATAAACAGCAACCATCATGGTTAAAAGTGGCCCAGGACAGAGAAGCTGCATGAGTGAGAAAAGAGCCTAAAAGCATGGGAGGACCTGAAAAAAGGCCAATGTGCTCCGAGCAGAGTGAGCCAAAGGGGGAAGGGCTTTAAGATGAAAGCAGAAAGACAGACCAGGCCTTGTAGGCCCTTTTGAGGGTATTAGTTTTTATCCTAAGGGCAATGAGAAGCCACTGATGGGTTTCAAAGCCAGTAAAAAGCAAAATCTAATTTACTTTTCAAAAAGATTTCAGTATTGTGTGGATTTTGGATTGGTTTAATTAAATTAAGAGTGCTTAATCCCCAGATTATTAAAATAGGCATTTTCTTTGGGAGTAAAGCAGATGAAGAAGGAATTAGTTGTTCCAGTTTCTGGTTCCCTCCAGTATCTCCCCCTGGGCAGAAAGAAGTAATCTCGAGATCATTTACCTTCAGTCGGATAGTACTTGCGATAGTTGAACCTCAGACTTTCTGGTTGGGTTCTTTCCAGCCTGTCTCTGGACTCAAGCGAAAGACAGACCCTGAGGGCAAAGCATCCCCAGCTACGAACTGGAATTACTCCCTGAAGCAACAGGGTCTGCCCTGGAAGTCGCGGAGCCCCACCCTCCCAAAGCCTCCAGGCCCCTGACCGGCTCCAAGACATGACTGATTTCATCCTCACTACCTACCTCCACTACCCACCCCTCTTTTCTCCACTTGTTCCCACTTGGAAGAATTTTCAGCACTTTGGAGATAGTTTTTCAAATGCTAGTTCCCTGTCGTCTTAGTGCTGGCCTCATGGAAATAAATCCCTTCTTATTTCACCACCACTCCTTTCTCTGCCTTTAGATTTTCTTAGTGGGGAGTAGCTGAACCAGGTCTATTTGGAACCCCCCACCCCGGGGCCTGGGTGCTGGCACTCCAGCTAAGTGGCTATGATGCTAACAATGTTCTGTTGTTGTTGTTGTTTTTAAATTTAAACTCAATCAACCAACTTTTAATACATCATTAGTTTCAGATGTAGTGCTCAACAATTTATCAGTTGCATGTAACACCCAGTGCTCATCACATCATGTGCCCCCCTTAATGCCCATCACCCGCTTACCCCAGCCTCTCCACCCATCTCCCCTCCAGCAACCCTCAGTTTGTTTCCCCTAGTTAGGAGTCTCTCATGAGTTTTCTCCCTCTCTGATGACCTCCCGTTCTGTTTTCCCTCCCTTCCCCTATGATCCTCTGTGCTGTTTCTTATGTCCCACATATGATTATTTATTCATGTATTTATTTTATCACAGATCATGCTTTGGCTGCTAATGGGCCCCACTTTTGACTGTATACTCAAGAGAGCTGAAGAGTGCCAATAAGCTAGCAGAAGCACAACACAACAGCATCACCAGGACAGCGTCTTCCATTAGGCGTTCTGATTTCTGTTGTCAAAACCAAGGGTTAGTTCCTCAACGATGATCTCATCCCAGAATGAAAGATGATTTCTCATTCACTAAAGTGTTTCTACATCTCTGGGGGTGCCTGGCTGGCACAGTTGATGGAACATGTGACTCTCAATCTCAGGGTTCTGAGTTCAAGTCCCATATTGGGTGTGCAGCAAGTGACTACTGTTGATTAGTCCTTCAAAACCATACAATTTTTTTTTTGTAAGAGTTTCTCAGCATGGGGCGCCTGGGTGGCTCAGTGGGTTAAGCCGCTGCTTTCGGCTCAGGTCATGATCTCAGGGTCCTGGGATCGAGTCCCGCATCGGGCTCTCTGCTCAGCAGGGAGCCTGCTTCCTCCTCCTCTCTCTCTCTCTGCCTGCCTCTCTGCCTGCTTGTGATCTTTCTCTGTCAAATAAATAAATAAAATCTTTAAAAAAAAAAAAAAAGAGTTTCTCAGCATGGAGTTCCCTCAGAAGGTTGAAAATAGAGTTACCCTGTGACCCAGCAATTGCATTACTGGGTATTTACACCAAAGATACAAATGTAGTGATGCAAAGGGGCACATGCACCCCAATGTTTATAGAAGCAATGTCCACAACAGCCAAACTATGGAAAGAGTTCAGATGTCCAACAGATGAATGGATAAAGAAAATGTGGTGTATATATACAGTGGAATATTATGCAGCCATCAAAAATGAAATCTTGGCATTTGCAACAATGTGGATGTAACCAGAGGGTATTGGGCTAAGCAAAATAAGTCAAACTGAGAAAGGCAATTATCATATGATCTCATGATATGTGGAATGTAAGAAACAGGACAGAGGATCATAGGGTAAAAGAGGGAAAAAAATAAAACAAGAAACCAGAAATAAAACGAAACCAGGGGCGCCTGGGTGGCTCAGTGGGTTAAAGCCGCTGCCTTCGGCTCAGGTCATGATCCCAGGGGCCTGGGATCGAGCCCCGCGTCGGGCTCTCTGCTCCGCGGGAAGCCTGCTTCCTTCCCTCTCTCTGCCTGCCTCTCTGCCTACTTGTGATTCCTCTCTCTCCGTCAAATAAATACAATCTTTAAAAAAAAAAAAATTAAAAAAAAAACAAAAAAAAACGAAACCAGAGTTCAAGTCCTGTGTGGTTTTTTTTTTTTTAATTAATGTGGAAGTACTAATTAAAATTTAAAGTCTTCTGTACAACAAAGGAAACCATCAGCAAAGTGGAAAGGCAACCTACCAAATGGGAGAAAATATTTGTAAATCTATTATCTGATAAGAGGTTAATATCGAGGGGCACCTGGGTGGCTCAGTGGGTTAAAGCCTCTGCCTTCGGCTCAGGTCATGATCCCAGGGTCCTGGGATTGAGCCCCACATTGGGCTCTCTGCTCAACAGGGAGCCTGCTTCCCTCTCTCTCTGCCTATCTCTGTGAAATAAATAAATAAAATCTTTTAAAAAAAAATCTAAAAAAAAAAAGGTTAATATCCAAAATCTATAAAGAACTCATACAATATGATAGCAACAAAACAAACAATCCAATTTAAAAATAGGCAGAATATCTGAACAGACATTTTTCCAAGAAAGACATACAGATGGCTAACAGGTATGGGAAAAATTCACTAATCTCCTAGAAATTGAAATCCAAATTGCAATGAGATATCACCTCACACTATTAAAATGGCTATTATCAAAAAGATAAGAGGGACGCCTGGGTGGCGCAGTTGGTTGGACGACTGCCTTCGGCTCAGGGCGTGATCCTGGAGTCCCGGGATCGAGTCCCACATCAGGCTCCCAGCTCCATGGGGAGTCTGCTTTGCTCTCTGACCTTCTCCTCGCTCATTCTCTCTCACTGTCTCTCTCTCTCAAATAAATAAAATAAAATCTTTTTTTTTTTTTTTAAAGATTTTTTTTTATTTATTTACTTGACAGAGAGAGATCACAAGTAGGCAGAGAGGCAGGCAGACAGAGAGAGGAGGAAGCAGGCTCCCTGCTGAGCAGACAGCCCGATGCGGGACTCGATCCCAGGACCCTGAGATCAGGACCTGAGCTGAAGGCAGCGGCCCAACCCACTGAGCCACCCAGGCGCCCCAATAAAATAAAATCTTTAAAAAAAAAAAAAAAAGATAAGAAATAAATGTTGGCAAGAACATGAGAAAAAAGAACCCTCATACAAATTGGTACAGCCAATTTACATTCTTCATAAAATAAAAAATAAATCTACTATATAACCCAGTAATTCTCTTCTGGGTATTTAACCATAGGAAATGAAAATACTAACTCAAAAAGATATATGTGCCCATGCTCATTGTAGCATTATCCAAAACATTCAAGACATAGAAGCAATGTCAGTGTTCATATGTGGATGAAAAGATTAAAAAAAGGTATATATATATGCACAATGGAAAACTATTCAGCCATTAGAAAAGCAAATCTTACATTCTACAGCAACATGAATGGACCCTGAGGGCATTATGCTAAGTAAAATAAGTTACACAGAAAAAGACAAATATCTTAAGATCTAACTTATATGTGAATCTAAAAAACAAAAACAAAAAACTCAAATTGATAAATGCAGACAACAGATTGGTGGGTGCTAGAGGCCTCTAGAGGCTGGGGGATGAGTGAAATGGATGAAAGTGGTCAAAGATACAAACTTCCAGTTATGACATAAGTAAATCCCAGAGATGTAATGTATACCATGGTGACTATAGTTATTAATTCTCTATTGTATTTTTAAAGTTGTTAAGAGTGAACCTTAAAAGTTCTCATCACAGGAAAAAAATTGTGTAACTATATGTGGTGATGAATGATAACTAGACTTAACTGTGATCATTTTGTAATACATACAAATACCAAATCATTATGTTGTACACCTAAAACTAATGTCAATTATATCTCAATAAAAATTTAAATAAAAAATGTACATACCGGGGCATCTGGGTGGCTCAGTGGGTTAAAGCCTCTGCCTTCGGCTCAGGTCATGATCCCAGGGTCCTCGGATTGAGCCCCGCATCGGGCTCTCTGCTCAGCGGGGAGCCTGCTTCCTCCTCTCTCTCTCTGCCTGCTTCTCTGCCTACTTGTGATCTCTGTCTGTCAAAAATAAATAAAATCTTAAAAAAAAAAAATTGTACATACCATGGGGTGCCTGGGTGGCTCAGTGGGTTAAGCTTCTGCCTTCAGCTCAGGTCATGATCTAAGGGTCCTAGGATGGAGCCCCACATCCGGCTCTCTGCTCAGCAGGAAGTCTTCTTACCACCCCCCACCCCGCCCTGCCTGCCTCTCTGCCTACTTATGATCTCCTCCCTGTCAAATAAATAAATAAATAACCTTTTTTTTTTTTTTAAATGTGCATACCGGGGGTGCCTGGGTGGCTCAGTCTGTTAAAGCATCTGCCTTTGTCTCAGGTCATGATCCCCGGACACTGCGATCAAGCCCCACACCGGCTTCCTGCTCAGTGGAGAGCCAGCTTCTCTCTGTCCCTGTGCTGGTCCCCCTGCTGATGCACTCTCTCTCTGTGTGTCAAATAAATAAATAAAATCTTTTTTTAAAAATGTGCATACCCTTTATCATGTCAGTTTGAAATCTAAGCTACAGAAATAATAACATTATATTTATATATAATAGCATATATATGTTCACTTTACCACTAAAATAGTAAAATAATGGAAACCTAAATGCTCATTAAATAGATCAATAGCAAGATAAAAGAATATTATAGTCCCTTTTTTCATGAGATTAGCTTATGTATAGTAACCTACAAAATGGTCCATGTTAGATCACTAAATTTTTTTTTTTAAGTTGCAAAACAGTATTATTAGCAATCTCCATGTGTCCGTTACACACTGAGGTGTCTGACTGAGGGGGAAAAAAGTCGACAAGGCTAAAAATCAAATGTTGAATGGTTAATGGAATACAGATTTGCTTTCATCCCTTACTATAAATACTTCGTATTTTTTTTTAAGATTTTTTATTTTATTTATTTTTGTGAGAGACAGAGAGCATGTGCAAGATGTGGGGGGTGGCTAAGACAGAAGGAGAAGCCGACTCCCCACTGCGCGGGGAGCCTGGAGCCACCAGATCCCAGATACCCAAGGAGAAGGCAGCTGCCTAACCAACTGAGGCACCCAGGCGCCCCTTGGTATTTTCTTAAGTAGTGGAATTATTGGTAATTTTTATTTCTTCTGAAATCACACTCTTAAGTGGCAAAGTTGAGCAATAAATCCTAGCAGTCTGTCTCCCCAGAGAAGTCCTGTTTTTAACTACTTACCAGTCATTAGCTAGAGTACTGTATAAAACATGAATTAATAATATTAGGATTTATTTAATTTAGTTCTTACCTATCACACCCAAAGTGTCTATACATTCCTTATTCCAAATATCTCTAATCATCCTCAAGTAGAGGGCCTTTGTTTCACAAAGTCTTGACCCAAACATTTTAGGTCTGGGTTATTCCATCATAGAGCCATTTACAGGAAATAAAGAACAAAGGCCTACACAGAGTTTTAGAATAAATCTTTGTTATTTGTAGTGCCCTTAAAATTACAATTTAGTTTGGCATGTAATTAAGCCAATTATCTTGAAAATGCTACTGAAATTTTCAGTAAGCAACCACCCTTCCGGCCCCCTTTGCCTGGCTTCCCTGACATTGTTAAAAGCTTCTGTTTTAAAGCACAACAGCTTCTTTGTTTAAGAGCCACAGGTTTAAAAAAAAAGAAGAAGAAGAAGAAGAAAATACTTTCACGTTTAAAGGTGACAGGATCCCTTCATCATTAATCCCAGGATGACCCCACCCCACCCTCCAGAAGTTCTCAAACTGTAAAGGTTCTCAAGTATATGCCTGTTAAAACCAAGTCCTTTTAGCCCCGTTCTTGTCTCTCTCTTCTACCTTCTCTGCCATTTTTTTCTTCCTTAAGGCATTTTATTTACGTGGAAACACTAAGTTACATAAAGAAGGCAAGGAACATTTTCTTACCTATCCAACTAATGGAATCCTCTTGAAATGAGTTGAGATAGGATTAGTGAAAAGAAAAAAGTTTTTGCCAAAAAAATCAAGAAAAAAAAAGGTTAGTAGTGCCCAGAATTAATTAGATGGGCAGTTGCATTACTATTTTTTTCCCTTCTCTCCAGCAGCTTTTAAGGAGACTACTTACCAGGCAGATTTTCTAGCCAAGATTCTTTTGTGGAAAACACTGCTTTACCTAGACAAAGTACATGAAAGCATTTAAAGCACACGTAAGATTAAGGAGGTTCCAATTATTTTTTCAAAGCATATTTTAAAATTACCTGTTTTCCGTTTCTTTTTACAATATATTAGTCCAGAAGCTTGCGCATCATGCCTGATACTAACCTGAATGTGAAAATATTTTTGTTCTTGGAGGTTTACATAGAACTCTGCAATAGAACTGATGAATTATTTAAGATTCATATTGGTCTTACTTGTGATTTTAGGAACTAATTCTGCAGCAATATATAAGTCCCATGCACGTCTGCATGTAAATGAAAATGGTGGCTATTTTACAATTTTTCCCTTTAAAAAAAAAAGTCCTAAGTTAGCACATGCAGTGATACCATGGTGTCCAGTAACACTTATCAGATTCTTTCATCTACTAAAATTTTTAAGAATTTTTCCCCCAGAGTGAAATGATAACAAACTTTTTCCAATCTTTGTATTAAATAATTGAGAAAATGCAAGCCACGGCAGCCACTCCCTTTAAAGACCAAAATGAGATGACAATTTGAGTGCGAAAAAAGTACCCCTTTAACCCTAACTTGCTTTAGGAAACAACCAGTCACAGAAAACCCTCCAATCTTAACACTGAACAGCCAATCCTTCCTCTTTTGAAATGACCCCAAACTGCTAGATTCCTTACAGCCAATCGACAACTGCCAAACATACCCGATAAGCAATTAGTAAATCTCCCCTGCTTCTAAAACTCCCACCTTGCCAATCAGATTGTCTTTTCTCTTTTCACATGATAAACTCAGGCCTTTCTAACACTGCTGAAATTAAAGTGATAGCAGAGGCTTTCCCTTGCTGCAAGGTTATGAATAAAGAGTCTTAGTTAATTTTGTCTCCTGCTCAGTTTTGTCTTCAAAATTATTGTGTATGGATTTATGTTAAACTATCTCCTAAATACCTCTGAATCTTTTTCTCCCCTTTCTGGTGTCCTAGCTGAGAACATCAGAGGTTTGAGGAAGCTAAGAGTCTTAGTCCATTTGGGCTATTATAACAAAATACCAATACTGGATGGCTCACGAACAGCAGAAATTTATTCCTCGCAGTTCTGGAGGATGCTAGTTCAAGGGCAGGGTGCCAACAGCACAAGGTGAGGGCTCTTTTCCAGACTGCATTGTTTTATCCTCACATGGTTGAAGGGCCAGGTTGCTACAAGATATCTTTAATAAGACCACGAATCTCATTCATAAGCCCTCCCTCACGACCTAACCACCCCCACCTCACCTACTGATAACCATCACCTTTGGTGGTTAGGATTTCAACATATGAATCTGGGGTAATACAAACATTCAGACCACACCACTAAGTAAATGTATCCAATGTCATTTAGGTAGTAAGTAGCAGCCCTAGAATCTGAACCTGTGTTTACTACCAAAGTTTGTGCTTTCCACTAAATGCCCTACCCCCACAGCCAAATTAAACTACTGATATTCTTTCAACATGTTGCGCTTGTGCAGATGTCCTTGCCTCTGTATGTGCTCAGACTGCTCTCATCTTTCTGTGAAGCTTTCGCTCACCTTTACTCTCTCCAGATTATTCCCTTTTTTCCCCACTTCTGTTTTGTCTGAAACTCACCTCTTTTATAGCCCTTATAACACTTTAATAGAATTATTACCTTACATTGGTATTTCACTAGCCTATAAACTCTTTGAGGACAAGGAATTCCAATCCATTGACTGGTAAAAATTTGTTGTTCTGGGGCACCTGGGTGGCCAGTCTGTTAAGTGGTTGCCTTGGGCTACAATCATGATCCCAATGGGATCTAGCCCAACACTGGGCTCCCTGCTTAGTGGAGAGCCTGCTTCTCCCTCTCCCTTTGACTGCTGCTCTGCCTACTTGAGCTCTGCTTAACCCTCTGTCAAATAAATAAATAAAATCTTTAAAAATTTTTTTGTTATTCTGACATCTCAATGATAGAAATTTTCAGAGAAGGGAAAAAAACTTAATTTTTTTATAGTCCATTAGAACTCCTTGCTAGAGCTCCTTACTAGAAAAATAGTAAGTAGTAAGTAGTAAGTAAAAATAGTAAGTTGGGGCACCTGGGTGGCTCAGTGGGTTGAGCCTCTGCCTTCAGCTCAGGTCATGATCTCGGGATCCTGGGATCGAGCCCCATGACGGGCTCTCTGCTCAGTGGGGAGCCTGCTCCCACCCCCCCCCACCCCCCCCACCCCCCGCCTACCTCTCGGCCTGCTTGTGATCCCTCTCTCTGTCAAATAGATAAAATATTTTTTTTTAAATAGTAAGTAAATATTAGTAAGTAAGTAGTAAGGAATTAGTAATTACCTTACAGAGTCACTCTGTATACTAAATCAGCGGTTCTAAAACCTAATGGTATATTGGAGTCCCCTTAAGAGATTAAGATAATGTAAATATCCCAGATCTGATGCCATATCTTCTGATTCATAATCTGTAAAAGGAGAGCTCTTGAATCTGCATTTATGTAGATCCTAAGGGGATCTACACTGAACGACTAAATTTGGCAATCATAGAATTTAATGTTAAAACTTTATGAACCTTCAGCACAATGGGTAGCCTATGAGAATGCTCAATAAAGGTTAGGATTTAAAAGATAACACCTTACAAATGCCCCTTTAATTTATGAAGTATTCACCCAAGAATTATCCCATCTGCTATTTAGAACAATACAGGATCAACACTTAATCTCTATTGCCCCAAATTATTCAGTACATGGTGATCACTTTAATGCTATGTCCTTCAAATGAAATGAAATAGAGAAATGGAAACCTTTTAAAAATAAGGTCTTCTTTATCCTGAAACATGTTCCTCTGTTCTTTCAATGGCATGTTGTCTATGATGACTCTCAACTTTGGGTAATTGGATCTCTAACTTCTTTAAATAGTATTTAGAAACACTGCATTAGGAGGTTTTTAAAAAAGGGGAGTGTGCTGGTTTAGCAACCATCATTGCTGTTACAAGAGATATTCTTAGGGAAGATAAAAGTAGACATTCTTCATTAAGAGAGTCTTCACCTATACCTTGAGAAAAGGAAGAGTCCCAAACAGTTGAGCAAAGTTGCTGCTGGAAATCTGACACTAAATTGTGCAATCCCTGCTCACTTCTTGGTGCAACTCTAGAATAAATAAATGAAGGGAGGAAGGAAGGAGGGGAAGAATGAGGAAAGGGAAAAGGAATGGCAAGAAGGGAAGAAAAAGAGAAAAAAATGCAAGATTTCTGTCTTCCAAAGGCTTTCAAAGTCTTACTTTTTTACACTTCCCTGTTTTGGAAATATTCACTCACCCAGTATTTTTCAGGTGCTCAAGTGCCAGGTCCTGTGTTAGATGCTAAAGATACAGCTCAGAGCACTACAAGCACAGTCTATACCCATGATGAATTTAAACAGAACTCAAGTTAGAATAGAATAGACTAACAAAGTACAGAAAACAAGCAGATATTAACTTTTCTAATTAATTTAAAAGATCTCTAAAGTATGTTTTAATTATGCACTTTACCAAACCTAACTGTATCTTATTAGATATAGTGAATTTAAAAGATAGATGTGGAAAAAATAATGTTCTATGACAGTAAATGCCTTCTAGCTGGATGTTTAAGATAAACATTTCCATATTTCAGTTCTGGAGACTAGTTCAGACTAGTTATTGTTATGGAACACAGGGACAAATATAACAAAACAGACTAATTTTCTTGTTAAAGGAAATGGGTGTTTTTAATGGTCACAATTACTATAGTTTAAGAAATGTTTTATAAGTTTGGACAAATCAAAGGACAAAAACTTCTAATCCACAGAAATTAAATCTGAAATTATTTTTAGCCCATTAAATGCAATTTTGAAAATGCTTTGTACATGGATTACCACATTTAACAGAGTAAATAGCTGAAACTCAGGAGTCACTCCTGACTGATTCCTTTTTTCTGCTTCAACCCCTTAACATCACTGCACCTTTCCCTATTCTTTAAACACCACTTCGCATATTGAAGTTGTACTGATTCATTTTGACATCCTGGGTTGTTTTTTCTCCTGTTATCCTATACATTTCCTTTCACTCTGTTGAACCAACAGAAATGATTTTTCCATAAACTCTGCCCTGAGCCTTTGATCAAGAATGGATACATTAACATTTTTTGCTTACCTTCTTGAGGTCTCTCAAATAATCCTGTTTTTTTTTTTTTTTTCATTCAAATTCAAAGATCCAGTTTGGTTTCTGTGGAGCTGAAATGTTTACTGGCGACTCCTCACTGGCTCTACAATCTCCAGGCTGCATCCCACCTTTCAAACCATTCCTTAATCTTGTTTGAGAAGACAATGGCAGTAATGTGACTATCAGCAAACATTCTGTGGCTTCTAGATTCCAGTACTTAACGTCCCACCTCGCTTGCAGAGTAACACTAAGCTGTCCCTATTTCTGTGTTTTCTCCTGCTTGATGAGCTATTATCACTCTTCAGTTTCTTGGTTTGTTCTTGGAGGATGTCTAAAAGACCTTGGATAGGGTTCGTTACCTTGCAGAAATCAAGATATTAAGCAGTGCCAGTCCACAGAAATTCAGACTCAGCACCTGCATCTCTCTCTGATTCACATCTGTTGGCTACCAACTAGTTTAAAAACATACAAGGATTTTTTTTTTTCTATTCATGGTCACATGATCAGAAATCCAAATAAAAGCAAGCACCATAAATTATCTTATTGATAACAATGATGAGACAGACAAGAAAGTATGTGTGGTAACTCTCAGGGTGATCAAATACATCTGGAGGTTCTAGCCATACTTGTTTTCCATCTATTAGTGGCCTTCACATGCTTCAATTCAAAGTGGAATTTAATTTGAATGTCTCAAAATCTGTTAATCAGCTTTAATTACAATCTCTAGTATAATATCTTGTAGCAGGCAATTACTGAATTGGTTAGAATATACTGCCACCCACTTAAGACATTGGTTAGGACATACTGACATCCAGTTTATATATGTTCTTTAGTAAGTTTTGTATTTCATTTCTTTTTTAAAAATCTTAGAGCAGATATGCAGCATTTTGGATGCTTGGGGTCTACTTTATTTTAGGAATTATAATACTATATTTTTACTTCCACCCCTCCTTCTTTGGGAAAAGATCCTATAACCAAGAAGTAAAGGTAAGTTGAATAAAGGTGAATTACCACTTTTAAGCTAGCAGGATGCCTTTCTGGTTAAGTGGCGCTATAATTGTTTCACTCTTTAAAGTCAATCAGAGAAAGACAATTATTATATGATCTCTCTGATACGAGGAATTTAAGAGGTAGGGTGGGGAGTTGTGGGGGGTAGGGAAGGAAAAAATGAAACAGGATGGGATCAGGAGGGAGACAAACCATAAGAGACTCTTAACCTCATGAAACAAACTGAGGGTTGCTGGGGGGTGGGGGAGGTAGGGATAGAGTGGCTGGGTAATGGACGTTGGGGAGAGTATGTGCTATGGTGAGTGCTATGGAATGTATAAGCCTGATGATTCACAGACCTGCACCCCTGGGGCAAATTATACATTATATGTTAATAAAAATAAATAAATAAATATAAAATCACATTTCAGCTCAACCACAGTTTTGATCTCAACACCATACATGATCTCAACCCTGTGTGAAAGACAAATGTACCTGACAATTAAGGAGATGGTTTTATTCAAGCTACTATAATAGGGAGAGCATTCATTAATAAGGAACATCTCAAGGAAAAGGAAACGGAAATAGAGTTTGATAGAAGCAGATAAATAAGTGAGACATGGGGTGCCTGGGTGGCTCAGTTGATTAAGCACCCAACTCTTTTTTTTTTTTTTTTTAAGATTTTATTTATTTATTTGACAGAGAGAGACAGCAAGAGAGGGAACACAGCAGGGAGCCCAATGAGGGGCTTGATCTCTACCTGAGCCAAAGGCAGATGCCCAATGATTGAGGCCACCGAGGCACCCCAACCATCCAACTCTTGATCTCAGCTCTGGCCTTGATCTCAGGGTCATGAGTTCAAGCCCCATACTGGGCTCCATGCTCTGTGTGGAATCTACTTAACAAAGAAACAAACAAACAAGGGAGTCATTGAGGAGGGATGGAGTTGTGTCTTACCAAGAAGTATATGACAGGAGGGTAATCTTTTAAGGTTAGCCATTTCTTCGAACACAGAAGAGCATAGAGAAAGAGTCCTGACTGGTGCTGATTTCCAGGAACATAGGGCTCAGATAAAGTTCAACACAAGACAATGATAATTGTTCAAGACAAATGAATATCATTCATCCTGAACAACTCAGAGAAGATCATAAACCTCTAGATAAGACAAGATCTAAGAAATAGTTTCTCAGGGATTCTTGTTGGCACTGTTTCCTGTAAAGTCGGTAAAACCATCTGTTGAGAGGGAATGGCAAATGTCGATCATTCTGGAGTCTTGGAGGCTTTAAGGACTTAGTCATACTAAAAGGCGGAAGCTTAAAAGGAAAAAGAGAAATAGTAGTATAAAAGTCTGTATTAAAATAAAGGAGTTGGAGCCTGAGGGCAATCAGTCCAATGGATTCCAAGAATCTTTTGGTTATGTAGCACTATTCACGGAGTTTCATGCTACCAAACTAGGACCTCAGAGCTCTTGGTGATATTGTTCACAGTCTTGGTTACATCTTACACAAAGGTATTCTTTTTTTTTTTTAAAGATTTTATGTATTCATTTGACAGAGAGAACTCACAAGTAGATGGACAGGCAGAGAGAGAGAGAGGGAAGCAGGCTCCCCACTGAGCAGAGAGCCCGATGCGGGACTCGATCCCAGGACCCTGAGATCATGACCTGAGCCGAAGGCAACGGCTTAACCCACTGAGCCACCCAGGTGCCCCACAAAGGTATTCTTAACTGAAGCATCTCTCTGTACTTCCTTAGTGGTCCAGACAATGCCTTGTGCAGGGAGAAATCTGGACCATGCACGAGCTATTGCAGGAGTGAGTTCTTCAAGATTTGTATCAGGCCATTGGGCTTCAGCTTGCAGAGCTTCTTCTTATCCTGTGGAAAGGGTCAGCTTCAAACTTAGAGTCCTGGGGATTGGGCAGTCAAGTTATAGTTCTCCATGACGCTGAGTCTAATCAGGTTAGAATCTGATAATCCAGAAGGGTATGACATAAATGATGCAGTTTGCCTTAGAAATACAAAATTTCTCTCTATGGTCACTCACCTTTTAGTCAAAAATAGTCACAAAGAAAGAGAACTCATGACCCTGAGATCAAGAGTCACATGCTCTACCAACTGAGCCAGCCAGGAACCCCAAAGAAAGATTATTCTTGGTCGCAAAATAAAACTGATATAGTTAGATTTAGCCTGATTATTTACATAAGTATTGCAATTATGGTAATTTATTAGTTAGGCCTTTTAAAATTTGCTTTGCTGGAAATTTTCATTAAAAATCTCAGATTAGACTTTTAAAGGCCTCTTGAAGCTAGGAAGCCAAGCCAAGAAACTGTTTTCACCAGCAGTAGTTAAAATTTTGGGACAATTCTTCTTTTCACAAGATCTCCAAAACAGCTTAAGATTCCTGGGCTTGCTGAAAACAACCTTGCTTACTCACCCATAAGGTAGAGGACACTATACCAAGGGTAGTACCAAGGCAGTTTTCTTAAGTGGCTCTGTAAGCATTACTCCATAAAAGCAATTTTAGTTCCTTAAAAGTGTCTGAGCATATAGACCAAATGAACATCATTCTCAAATATGTTATTTCAGGCAAAGTCTCAGCTGTGTAACTGATTCTTCTAGTTATGTCCTGGTAACAAGGAAGAAAGATTCTTTTTGAACCTATGCAAATAATTATATTACTATTAAGATAAGAATATTCAATAACAGTTTCCCAATTCTAGAGGAGCTAGACAAGGACAAAAAGATCATTTACAAATATTTTATTTGTTTTAAGAAGCATAAAATTGTTGAGTTATAAATAGCTTATGAGAAATGAGAAAGCAGTTCTGTAGATATGCAAAAAATAGAACACCAATATTCCCCCCCCAAAAGCCACAATCATCTCACATTAGTTCATTCAGTCTTATGTTATTATTCTTGTACTGCTCAGTCTTGGGTTAGTAGGCTCATGAACCCATCTTCTTTTTGACAGGAATTCTGGAAATCCCAACTCAGTCCACCAATATGCTCTCCAAGTTGTTTAAGTGATGTCCTCAGGAGCCTATACCCAAAAATACCTGGCATCATCTTTTTTCCCAGAGCACTGAGACAGTCCCCTGTTGAAGACATAGTATTCAAGGCTATCGTTGATTGTGAGAGTTTTCAGGGAAGCATTAGAGAAAAATAAAATCTCTGTAGATGACAGATTTAAAATGACTATGGTAAAATTATTACTAATAATTTTCCAAAGGGAAAGATGTGATGCAAGTTCTCAACAAGAAGAGCACAACTGACAAGGAAACTTAGTTGCTTCCATTTGTTTACAAGATAATCCAGTTAACAATAAAAAATTTTAGACAAAATATCTATAACCACAATAACTAATAATTTACCTATTTTCAAAGAAGAATGGATATTATGTTTAATATATGACAATGACTAGCCATAATATTTACAGAGAAAAAAACTACAGATATAATATATGGTAATCATGAGACATGATATACCATGAATACACTAAGCATATAGTTAGAACATAATAAGAATATATCAAGAATACCAAATAAAAGGATTCTATAAGTCTATATCATTTGTATGTTCATATAACTCCATAAGTAAGTGATAAGAATCCCCACTTGAAAACCACTTGCCTAGAAGGAGCTAGATTCAAATTAAAGAAGTAAAGTTCTGGCCAATATTTTTAAAAAATTACTGAAGTTATGACTGATAATACTGTCGTGTTATTGTCTATTATCAGGAAAAACAGCAGCCAAACACTGATAAATAGAAATGTCTTCGACAGCAAGGGCATTGACAACTCTCTACACACATCCCATACAGCATAAAGTTTCTAAAATATTTGTATTAATAACATTTTACTATACAAATTTAATCTAAGGCAGATGAAGCATTTCTTCTGATTTAGCAACTTCCCTTCCCCAGCCTCAAGTTCAATTCAGCAGCTAGGAGCCAGGAATAAATAAAGTCTCTGGGGATTCAAAGATGAACAAGACACAGTTCCTGTCTCCAGATATCCTTGTTTTACAGTTAGTTCAGTGGGGAAAATATGCAGGTGAGAGTTACGGAAGCATAGACTAGCTGCTTTGGGTCCAGCCTGGGAGGAGTAAGGAGAGTGACAAAAGGGAGGGAGATGAAGTTGGGTTACCTGTGGCTGTTTGAGAAATGATGCCTAGACTCAGTGGTCTGAAGAGTAAACAGGACAAAAAGAGAATCTGTTTAGACTTCTTTTCAAAGAGCTTAATGGAGTGGATAGAAAAGTGATGACAAGAGAAGGAACAAGATCTTTAAAAAGATAGAAATCAAGAGCAGAGATCAAGAACACCAAAATGTAAGAGTATTCAAATTTAGGTACAATGATAGGAAAATTCTTCCTTAATCAGTAAAATTTTCTCAATAGTGAGGTCCTGTTCTGAGTATGATTCACTGTGATTCATACAGGAAGCAGAGCATTTGGAGATGGTTAAATATGTTTGAAATAGTTGCCAAAGAAAACAGGAGGGAAAAACCGTCCAAAGACTATACAAGGACTTTTCCATTGGCACTGCCTCCCCATACCTAATATTGAAGATAAAATATTTCTGGAGGTACCAAACAGCACAGCATGGGACCTTCTTTAAAAGGTCAAACAGTGGGCACCTGGGTGGTTCAGTGGGTTAGAGCCTCTGCCTTCAGCTCAGGTCCTGATCCCAGGGTCCTGGGATTGAGCCGTGCATCGGGCTCTCTGCTCAGCAAGAAGCCTGCTTCCTCCTCTCTCTTTCTCTGCCTGCCTCTCTGCCTACTTGTGATCTCTGTCTGTCAAATAAATAAATAAATAAATAAATAAATAAATAAATAAATGAAATGTCAAACAGCATTAGGTAAAGAAAGCAGATGGTGGCAGAGTATAGAAAGACATGAAATCTAGAGTGGACTCAAGGAACACGAAACTAGGTAGAAATCAAGGCAGGAGAACTCTGTGCGGTTAATAACAGGAGCCATGCGACAGACTGAAATAGCTTAAAGGATAGGACTACTCCAGCCCTTCATCTGAAACTAAACTATTATAAATAGGTTGTTGTATTAAATTACTTAATCTTCACATCAAGCTTGTGAGGTGAAGTGACATATTTTAGAAAACAAAGAATCCCACATCTTGTAGAGAAAATATTCTTCCTAGAAAATTTTATTACCCAAACTCTTTTGAACCAACCAAGGATTCAGCCAACCCAGAGGCTATTTTGGTAATCAATTGCTTTTATTTTATTCCCAGAGTAAACTCCTTTAACCCTAAGGATTAGGGTACTTTACTCTAACACTCTAACAAGTTTAATCAATCCAACAACTGATGGCTAAATAAAGTGCAGTCTAAACAAACAAGAAGTATTATTTTGATACTAGGGATGAGTAAAAAGGGATGAGTGTTGATATACTACCGCGTGGATAAATGTTAAAAAAACAAAACAAAACAAAACAAACAAACAAACAAAAAAACAGTTTGCTAAATGAAAGAAGCCAGGCACAAAAAGCAATATAGTGTATAATTCCATTTACATGAAATATTCAGAATAGGTTATTTACACAAAAATTAGTGGTTGCCTTCAGGTGGAGGAAAGAGGAAGGGCAATAAGAAATGAGAGGTTACACGGTGTCTTTTAGGGGAGAAGAAAATATTGTAAAATTAGATTGTGATAATGGTTACAGAACCTTGTGAATATACTAAAAAATACTGAATTGCACACTTTAGATATATAAATTATATGGCATGTGAATTTATATCAATAAAGCTTTTTAAAAATGTTATTCATTCAATGTTTAAGATCACTAAAATGTACTGACATTTCAAAAACATGATCGTTATTAACAACTTAATATATGCAATGAAATATTTCATAACCTATATCATCTATTAAAAATTATTATGCCATGAGGAAATAGTAAATTGATTATTTACCTTATTGATTTAGGAAGATTATTTATTTAAAAAATAGTATGATATTTGGATATAATACAGGCTGGTTTTTTTTTCTTGAAAGCATGTTATCGTAGAGACTACCTTATAATTTTCATGGTACTCCTACTGCCATAATTTAAGTGATTTAAAACAAGTTGAACTAAATTTTACTCTATACTAATATTTTAATGCTTTTGCCTCTGCTTGGGCCATAATTATAACATTTTGAAGCTATTGATTATTTTAATTACAAAATACTGCTGAATGATTTCATCAAAGATTAACAAATATCTTCAACAAGGATTGCTACACATTAATTTCAAGATGTCTCCTAGCCATTTAGGCAGATTATCTCCTCATCTCCCCAGGGCTTTTACCGCCACACCCTGGGGCCAAAAATCAGGTTTCCAAATCAGCCTCACTTAATTCTTCTCAGCAGCCTTTGCTTTTTATGTATTCATTCATTCAACAAATTTTTACTGAGCACCTCTTATGTACCAGGGAAACTCTTATGTACCAGGTATGGGGAATAAGCAACAAATATGCTATCTCTAGAAGGTAAGAGTCTAGAAAAAATATATAATTGAATAAGTAATTGCAATAATGTAGGCATTGTGGGAGCACAAAGCATTGAAACATCAGCAGGTATAGGTGTTAAACCAAGACATTTCAAAGAAGATGATGACAATGCTGAGACTTGAAAAATGAACGGGAATTAGAAAAGCAACAATTAGGGGCGCCTGGGTGGCTCCGTGGGTTAAAGCATCTGCCTTCGGCTCAGGTCATGGTCCCAGAGTCCTGGGATCGGGCCCCGTATCGGGCTCTCTGCCCAGCGGGGAGCCTGCTTCCTCCTCTCTCTCTCCCTGCCTCTCTGCCTACTTGTGATCTCTCTCTGTCAAATAAATAAATAAAATCTTAAAAGAAAAGAAAAGAAAAACAACAATCAGAGTAGTTCAAAGGAAAAAATATATTTGAAAAAATTGAGAAAAGAGTGACATCATCAAGCTTCCAAGGTAACTTTTCCACAGTTTGAACAGCTTAAGAATGGAGTGCAAGGAGATGTGGTTGGAGAGAACTGAACAGGTTTTGAAATGCTTAATGAGCATTAATGAGAATTTGGATCTTCTAAGGGCAGTGAAGTCTTTGAAGAGTTTTAAGCTTTAAAACAACAAGATAAGACCTGTGTTTTTAGAAAGATTTGGTAGATATTTTTTCCCCTTTAAGGTACTTCTCGGGCGCCTGGGTGGCTCAGTGGGTTAGGCCGCTGCCTTTGGCTCAGGTCATGATCTCAGGGTCCTGGGATCGAGTCCCACATCGGGCTCTCTGCTCAGTAGGGAGCCTGCTTCCTCCCCTCTCTCTCTGCCTGCCTCTCTGCCTACTTGTAATCTCTCTTTGTCAAATAAATAAATAAAATCTTTAAAAAAAAAAAAAAAGGTACTTCTCAAAATGAGGAAACCTCCAAAATCCTTATAATCATGATTCCTATAAATTTCAGCAATTAATTGTAAATATTTGACCTTTTCTTCCACTTGAAAAAGAGCTATCCCAATGCCATAATCAGTCTCATCTGCTATCAAGCAATCAATATGCAGGGGACCTCTCTTGGCCAGGAGTTTCTAGAAGCACTGGGACAAGGACCATGAGTAACAACAACTGATTCTAGAATTCTCCACTTTGTGGAATGTTCCCCTTTAAAAAAATAATGGTGGGGCACCTGGGTGGTTCAGTGGGTTAAAGCCTCTGCCTTTGGTTCAGGTCATGATCCCAGGGTCCTGGGATTGAGCCCCGCATCGGGCTTTCTGCTTGGCAGGGAGCCTGCTTCCCCTCCTCAATCTCTGCCTGTCTCTCTGCCTACTTGTGATCTCTGTTTGTCAAATAAATAAATGAAATCTTAAAAAACAAAAAACAAAAAAATGGGGATTTTATTTTAAAATAAAGTCTTAAAGAAATAATGGTGGATTTGCACCATGGAATATTATGCAATCATTAAAAATAATGAATGAGAGGTATTGACATGGGAAGGATTCCAGGAATAATTCTGGTAAGACACGCAAAATGCAAAATCCATTTTTGGAAAACTATGACATCCCATCATATATGTATGTGTATATTAAGATATGTATGTATATGTTTATATATGTTTGAATATGATGACATGAGTCTTCATCACAGTATCTGAACTGAGTAAGTTCACTTCCACAAACAAATGAGTTGCCATTTCCTTTTGTTATATTTTTATGTAAGTACACATTTGAATACACAAAACAAACAAAAAGAATCAAGTAAAAAGAACCTCACCAAGCAATTCCCACCAGGAATCTCAGATTAGTCCTGACTTTTTTTTTAAAGATTTTATTTATTTTATTTGACAGACAGAGATTACAAGTAGCCAGAGAGGCAGGCAGAGAGAGAGAGGAGGAAGCAGGCTCCCCGCCCAGCAGAGAGCCCGATGTGGGACTCGATCCCAGGACGCTGAGATCATGACCCAAGCCAAAGGCAGGAGCTTAACCCACTGAGCCATCCAGGCACCCCACAGTCCTGATTTTTTTTTTTAAAAAGATGTATTTATTTATTTTACAGAGGGAGTGAGCACATAGGAACCGGTGGAGGGGCAGAGGGAGAGAGAGAGAGAGAGCGAGCACACTCCCCACTGAGCACAGAGCCCCATGCTGGGCTTGATCTTAAGACCCTGAGATCAGACCTGAGTCAAAAATCAAGAGTCCAACACTCAACTAACTGAGCCACCCAGGAGCCACAGGTTAGTCCCAATTTTTTAACAAATATGTATATGTGTATTTATATATTCGTGTATATCCCCCTTAAATTATCAAATGACTCTAGTGCCTTATTTATTGCATTCTTTACAATTCTGGTCATCTAATTACTAAAAGTAAGGATCTAAGGTATTTCAGTTTGCCCATACAGTCCAGAATTTTGACTTTTGTCAAAATCATATGAATGTTTGTGACACATTTCTCTTCTTCTACAATTGTTATATATTTTAATATATTTTAATTATTTATAAGAATTATTTTTTGTTATACTTATAAATCCTGTTTATTAGAGAAAATGCCAATCATTTTAAAGTATATATCCATATATATGTATATAATGTTTTAGAAATGCCTTAATTGAATCACAAACTCACTTTTCCCCTTAATGTTTACTGCTTTATTTTTGTTTTTGTTGTCCTCACTACATCCCTCCTCCATTTTACGGCAGCAATCAAGGTTATAGAATAATAACTGCAAATAGAAAAATAACTGCAAATAATAACTTACCATTGCCAGAACTGTTTAGAGTGCTTTATGCATATTACCTTATTTGACCTTCACAACAATCCCAGTGGGTGGATCCTATTGTCTACAAGTAATAAATGAGGAAACTTGGGCACTGAAAGATGAAGTAATTTGGCCTAGGTTACATAGGTAGTAGGTGACAGGGACACTTTCAAACTCATAGTTCATGCTCCAGAGACCAAGCTCTAACCACTGTTCTAACCCCCCACCCTCAAATTAACAGAGCCCAGTTTTGTCTCCATGCTCATGTCATCATATGGAAACATATTTAAACATGTACATACATATACTTACATACATACACATATATGAACAAGAATGTATGGTTTTGCAAAAATGGGAGTATGGAGACAGTTTCCTATATTTTGTATTTCTTGCATACAGTCATGTTACTTTTATTACTACAACATTCTTTTACAATGAGAACTTCATCCTGGCACTCTTTGTCCCCCTTAACTACTCTACTCTATTTTTTCCCATGAACATATCACCTTCTAAGACATAATTTATTGTATTTATTATTATTGACCTTGCCCACTATAATGTAAGCTCCATGAGGACAGACAACATTGCTTTATTTATTGAAGTATCCCAACTGCCTACAATGGTGTCTGCCACATGAAAGGCACTAAATAAATATGGATTGAATAAACATACAAAAGTGAGAATCAATTATCTATCTAACTACTTACATATATCTAGTTTAAAAATAATTAAAAAGCAAGCAATACAAATCCCTCCGGTCAAGAAATAAGGCATTACCAGCTCTCCTAAAAATTCTTTATATGGCCACCCCAGTCACATTCTCCTCTGTCATCATTCTTTACCTTATTTCCTTCTTACCTTTTTTCCTTCAATGCACTCCTTTTTTTAGGTAAAAATAATTTAATAATGTTTTCATCTTTTACATTAACTTTTGTTGATACACAACACTACATTAGTTTCAGGTATACAACATAGTGATTCCACAAGTTTATATGTTATGCTGTCCCCATCACAAGTATAGCTACCATCTGTCACCATAGAACAAACACTATTATAATATCATTGACTAGGTTCCTTATGCTGAACCTTTTGTTCCCATGACTTATTTATTTCATAACTGGAAAACTTCATCTCCTACTCCTCTTCATCCATTTTGCCCATCCCTTCACCCACCTGTCCTCTGGTAGCCATCAGTTTGTTCTGTATTTATAAGTCTTTTCCTGCTTTTTGAGTTTGTTTATGTGTTTTTTTTAGATTCTACATGCAAGTGAAATCATATGGTATTTGTCTTTCTCTATTTTATTTTGCTTAGCATAAATTCCTCTACATCCACCCCTTGTTACAAATGGCAAGATCTCATTCCATTTAATAGCTGAGTAATATTCCATTGTATATATATGCCATGTCTTTATCCATTCACCAATCAATGGACACTCGAATTGCTTCCATGTTTCAACCATTGTAAATAACGCTACAGTAAACCTCAGGGTGCCTGTATCTTTCAAATTAGTGTTTTCTTTTTCTTGGGTAAATACTCAGTAGTGGAATTTATAGATCATATGGTATTTCTATTTTTAATTTTTGGAGGCACACTCATACTGTTTTACATGGTGACTGCACCAATTTACATTTCCACCAACAGTGTGGTGGAAATCCTTTCCAACACTTATTTTTAATCTTTTTGATTTTAGCCATTCTGACTAATGTGAGGTGATAGATATCTCGTTATGGTTTTCACTTACATTTCCCTGGTGATTAGTGATGTTGAGTATATTTTCATGTGTCTGTTGGCCAACTGTATGCCTTCTTTGGAAAAAATATCTATTCAAATTCTCTGCTCATTTTTAATCAGATTATTGTTTCTTTGGTGTTTAGTTGCATAATTTCTTTATATATTTTGGATTCTAGTCCTTTATCAGATATGTCATTTGCAAGCATCTTCTCCCATTCAGTAGGTTGTCCTTTAGTTTTATTGATTGTTTCTTTTGCTGTGCAGAAGCTTTTTATTTTGATGTATTTCCAATAGTTTATTTTTGCTTGTTTGCCTTACGAGACATACCCAGAAATACGTTGCTACAGCCAATATCAAAGTTGTTACTGCTAGGAGTCTTCTTCCAGGAGTTTTATGGTTTCAGTTCTCCCATTTCGGTCTTTAATCCATTCTGAGTTTATTTTTGTCTGTGGCGTAAGAAAGTGGTCCAGTTTTATTCTTTTGTATGTAGCTGTCCAGTTTTGCTAGCATCATTTATTGAAGAGACTGTCTTTTCCCCCATTGTATATCCTTGCCTCCAGTATATTCTAATGCCTAAAAATTTTAAATTAAAAAAAAAAAACTGGTGTATCCTATAAAGGTTAGATATAACACAGCTGTGAACTCACTTGACCTAGGTGACTTTTTTAATGCTGGAGTTTAAAATCACCTTTCCAATCATCTTTATGATAATTGTACTATTTCCGTGGTTCTCATACCTTAACATGCTTGTATGTATTAATAAGCTCCATTCACGGAGTTTCTGATTTAGTGGGTCTGAGAATTTTACTTCTAACATGTTCCTGACAATGCTAATACTGCTGCTTGATGGACCACACTCTAAGAAATATTTGTCTCTATAAATAAACTTTTTTTTCCCCTAGGTTTTCAGATTTGTAGCCAAGGAGTTTCACATAATGGTCTCATAATTCCTTTTCTACCTCTTAATCAGTGGTAGTATCTCCTTGATCATGTCAAACCTTGTGTACCTTTGCTCTCTTCCATTTTCTCCTAGTCAGATTCTAGTTGAATGCTTTATGAAAGAAAAGATTTTGGATTTTTTTCCCTCCTATCAAACATGTTTTGTTACTATTTCTTTAATTTCAGCCTTTTGTTTAATTTTTTTGTTTATTTCTTCAGAAGATTATAAAATTCCTTTATTTCTAATCTTTAGGATTATTTTTAAAAGTTTTTTTTGGAGCCACCTAGGTGGCTCAGTTGGTTAAGAATCTGCCTTTGGCTTAGGTCATGATCCCTGAGTCCTGGGATCAAGTACCACATTGGGCTCCTTCCTCAGGTCCGCTTCTCCCTCTGTCTGCTGTTCCCCTGCTTGTGCTTTCTCTCTCTCGCAAATTTTTAAAAATCCAAAAAAAAAAAGTTTTTTCAGAAAACGTAATGCTGATCATGTCGGAGGTGTATTACAATCTTTCTATAAGGGAAAGCCAATTCAAAGATAGTCTCTGGGTAAAAACAGAAATATTTGCCTAAAAACACAAAAAATCATTTGGTATAAGGTCACTAGAGTCAAATCGGATGTAGTCAGATTTGAGTCTATGTCAGTATGTAGCTTTACTAGTAGTTAAATATATTGTGGTTGCCAATGATCCAGGATGGTCCCCAATGATCCCTGCCTCTTGGTTTGCATATTCATGTATAGTTCTCTCCCACATTGAACTAGGATTAGTTTGTGTGACCAATGGAATACAGCAGAAGTGATGGCATGTCAGCAATGAGATAAGATTATAAAAGGTACTTCCATCAATCTCTTTTTAAGTCACTTAATCTGGGAGATGCTAGCTGCCATGGCCAGGCCCACTTGTGAGGAACCAAAGCCTGCGTATTACTACATGCGTGAATTTGGAAGTGGATTCTTCAGCACTACTTGAGTATTGAGATAATTGTAGCCTCAGCTAAAAACTTGATTGCTATCTTGAGAGACCCTGAACCAGAATCACTGACCTAAGTCATTCCCAGATTCCTAATCCTCATAAATGGTGTGAAATAATAAATGTTTGTTTTTTTAACCTACTATGTTTTGGAGGATTATTTGTTATGTAGCAACAGATAACTAATACACATATTTTTAAAATTATTATAGTTTTTCTACCAAAGTTTCTGGGACTTAAGAAAGTATAATTTATACCAATCTACTTAGAAGAGAATGAAGAGTGGAAGATTATTATAATATTAGAACATTAAGGAATATTGTATATTTTACTATGTTGGAATCTAGATACTTATACAAGCAAAAGAATAATAAGATTGCTATAGAAACAATATTCATTATATATATTCCTTTTTTGTGTCCTCAACAAATATGGTTATGCTGGTTTAAACATTTCAGAACTTCTTTTCTTTCTTATATTTTCCAAATTAATATTCATGTAGAAACTCATCTGGGACTGACAGTTTGGATTCTAGTTTACAATTTATAGCAATGCAGAACACTTACTTTTAATGATGCTGAACAATCTTTGGGGACAGGTCCTAACACATGTGCTGCAAATGTTTGTTTCCAAGACAATGATAACCATGTCAATTTCAAACAGGAATGTGTTAGAATGGGGCTGTGTGCCAGTATTTATTGAAAACCTTAAAACAATCATGAATCAATTACCAAAAAAATAATATTTAAAGAAAACTGGTCTGACAGAAGACTATTATCTTATATTATTACATATTTTTTCTTATACATGCTAGAATTTTGAGATTATGTTGTTTTATACAAATCAATATATTTTAAAAATTAATTTGGTAATCCCCACATTATTAAAGTTAGACAACATTGTAGATACCACAGGGAACATAAAAACAAAAAATTCTTCAGCTACAAATAGAACTACAATAACTTTATGAAACCTAAAGAACAAGGAGTTTACAAGAGAGCTCATTAGCCTCAAAATCCTAAAAGGGAACACAAATCCTTTCAAGCAGTAGGAGTCATTCAACCTAATATTTTTATTTACAGACGTGAGCCCAAGTAATAATAATGGTAGATAGTATTTTACTGAAGCTCATATATATCAAACATATGCACCCACCAAATCACCCATTCCTACTTCTGATTTTCTCAATCTTATTATACCCTTTTCTTCCCAAAAGCAATTATCACTTTCTAATATACCACATAATTTACATATATATTAGACTAGTGTTAGGTTAAGTGATTTACCTACTTTCATACATCTTGAGCTGGGATTAGAATTTGGATTTTCTCATCTTCACTTGAGTCAATCCAGTAAACAAATATTTGAGAGCCTATCATGCATAATAGAAGCTATCCAACAGGTCAAATTGCTCCTTACTTTTTAGGGAATATACTTTTTTTTTTATACTTTAGGGAATATACTTTTTTTAGAAAATAAAAATGTTTTCAAAATGATTCTGAAAGTTTTTATTGCCTGAGAGCTTATTTAGAATAGGAATGCATATTGTGAACTATTTTGTAACTTGAATACATCTTTATTCTGACTCTCTTTCCTAAGTATAATGTAATGAAATGTCCCTTACAGTATCAGTTCTTTTATCTTAAAATGTTGTCACGTTTATAGTTTACTTTGTGATTAGGAACTGGAATTCAGGCACAGTGAAGACCTGTTTGGTTTGTGACTCATGGTATATAGATTTTGGGTGGCTTGATGCCTCTGGCAGTTCAGACCTGTAATGACAAATCATTGCTAGAATAATGATTTTTTTCTCTTCATTTTGAAATCCTTCATCAAATGAATAAGTATACTTAAATAGTTTAACTTAGGTAGGCTAAAACAGCAAAAACAGATTTGGGATTATGTCGTTAACACACCTTTCCCATAGTTTTCACTAAGAGCTCACATTTAACCAACTACATTTGATACTTATTTTTCCCCATAATTTAATCTTAAAATTCAACCCTAAATATCAAAGGTGCTTCTATGCCAAAGTGTTAAAGTACATTTATATATTTCTTAATCACATCTTATTTAATTCCAGTTAAACTTGATGAGTCTTAATCTGAGCTCAATCATCGATTCCTTCATTCCCAAAATATTTATAGAGCACCTATTTTAAAAAGCACTTCAATAGGGGCACCTGGGTGGCTCAGTCATTAAGTGCTTGCCTTTGGCTCAGGTCATGACCCCAGAGTCCTGGAATGGAACCTAGCATCGGACTCCTTGCTCAGTGGGAAGCTGCCTTCTTCCTTTCTTGCTCCCCAGCTTATGTTTCCTCTCTCACTGTCTCTCTCTCTGTCAAATAAATAAATAAATCTAAATAAAAAAAAAAAAGGCACTTCAGTAGGCTCTGTCATGCAGCTTAGATTCCATGAGGGGTGACAGAGAATTACAAAAGCAATTATAATAAAATATGATAATGACATCTGGAAGGGAAGACCTGTATGATCTAAGAACACTGACAATAACTGAGGGAGAACATAGAAGATAGTCAGCTAAATGAAGTGGGTTAGGACATCACCAGAATGCAAGGAACAGTTTTTCAGGGCAAGAGAACAGTTTGTGTAAAGGCTAGGAAGGGAGAGAGAAAACAGTGCACTGGAGGAACTGAAAGTTCAGTGTGACTGAAGCAGCATTACAAAGGTCATGCTTCAAGATGAGACTGGAGAGGAAACCAGAAATCAAGGACCAGAACACCTAGAATCCTATGAACCAGGCTAAAGATTTTGTACCGAATCCTAGAGCTATAGAGAGTCACATAAGGGAGTAAAGTTGATGTGGTATCTTTACAGAGCGGATTAGAGATTTATTTGCAGACCAGGTTGTGGAGGTTAAACCCAAGGAAAGAATTGAAGATATAAAGGCTATTATCCAATTGAGAAGAATAAGTGTGGCATTTGGAATGGTGTTGAAGACTCTAATGGTTTTGCTAGGAAGAGATGGAAGTAGAAGAGATATTGCAGACAGAGAGAACACTTGGAATGTTTTAATTTAAGGCTAGTAGCCTTTACTTCCTTTACTAAATAGGAATCAAAAGACTGTTGGGATAAATGGCAAACACTATTGATTGGCAACATAAAAGCATTCTTTTTTTTTTTCAATTTATTTATTTTCAGAAAAACAGTATTCATTATTTTTTCACCACACCCAGTGCTCCATGCAAGCTGTGCCCTCTATAATACCCACCACCTGGTACCCCACCCTCCCACCCCCCCGCCACTTCAAACCCCTCAGATTGTTTTTCAGAGTCCATAGTCTCTCATGGTTCACCTCCCCTTCCAATTTACCCAAATTCCCTATTCCTCTCTAACGCCCCTTGTCCTCCATGCTATTTGTTATGCTCCACAAATAAGTGAAACCATATGATAATTGACTCTCTCTGCTTGACTTATTTCACTCAGCATAATCTCTTCCAGTCCCGTCCATGTTGCTACAAAAGTTGGGTATTCATCCTTTCTGATGGAGGCATAATATTCCATAGTGTATATGGACGATGTGGTCCATAAAAGCATTCTTAATCCCTCTTTCTCTTTAGCACTTTCTACAATAAATCCAGGAAAACCAGGTTCTCATTTTCCTGGCCTCCCTTTCATCTCCGGGGTAGACACATGACCCGGTTCTGATGAACTGATAGCAGGAATCTTCTGCATGGCTTTCTCACAACGCATAAGGGGGATGGAAAAAGAGAGATTACTGCACTGCTCCTTCTCTCTCTTTGCCTTGATGTGAATGTGATGTTTACAATTGTGCAACCCTGGGGCGCCTGGGTGGCTCAGTGGGTTGGGCCACTGCCTTCGGCTCAGGTCATGGTCTTGGGGTCCTGGGATCAAGTCCCGCATCAGGCTCTCTGCTCAGCAGGGAGCCTGCTTCCTCCTCTCTCTCTGCCTGCCTCTCTGCCTGCTTGTGATCTCTCTCTGTCAAATAAATTTAAAAAAAAAATCTTAAAAAAAAAAAAAACAATTGTGCAACCCTCTGTGAAACAATGTAAGACAAAAAATATGTGGATGAAAGGCCGAGGATACTGGAGAAGAAGCTAAAAAATTCTGGATCTTTGATGACAGTCGGACCAATTCTGAGACCAACAACTGGTAGCCTTGTAAAGAAAACAAGATATGGCCTTATGGTTTAAACCACTGTTAGTTTTTCTGTTTCTTTCAGGAAAAGCATTTCTGAATAGGAAACCGAAACAGGAAATTAGTTGAGGGAAGAAAGACAGGAAGGAATAAACTGATACCAGATTAAGACTTCTGTGTCACACAGAAGTGGCCATAGGTGTGATTCTGTAGAATGAAGAAATGTTCTCTAATTCCAGAACTGTTTTCTCATCTATTTTTGATGCTTCAAATTCAATTAACTTCCTTTTATTATGTAATTAAAGATCAAATTTAAACTGCAAAGATATGTGGCAGAAATAGCCACTGAGAGACAGTGTTGCTATATTATTTCATTAGTTCAGACACCCAGAAAATGGTTTTTACAAGCCTGAGGTTGGGGAGCAAATGCATGAGGACTGGAATGTTGACCCTTTATTATATATACCTTGAACAGATAGATTTTATCCACACTTATCTTTACCCCCTCTTTGCAGAAGACACAGAAACATTCATAACTCAGTGCCTATGTACAGACATAGCTTTCAACCAGAAAGACTTATCTCATCTCTTTGTCTTTTTTCAACTCTTCCTTTCAGGACCCAACTCAATAACCATAATCTTAACGTGGGGTATCTCCCAATATCCACAAAGCTAGTTGTATGTTTTCTGTGCCACCAAAGTATGTCACTTTTATCTTTGTAATAGCACTTACCCTGTGGTAATATTCTATTGACAAGCTTGTCTCTACCATTTGATGATAAGATTTTTCCTTTCAGGGATTAGATTTTATTATCTCTGTGTCCCTAGCATCAAGCATTGCAACTAGCATATAAAACATAAAATGATTGGGACAGAAATCAAATCACTAGATGGCAGGAACTGGGGAAGTGGGGAGAAAACTGGTACTAAATAGAGAAGATGGAACTTCCTGGGGAGATAAAAATGTTCTATATCTTAGTTGTGGTGTGTAAATAACCACATATATTTGTCAAAAATCATCAAACTGTATATTATATTGCATATAAACTATATGTCAATATAAATATGTATTGTAAAAGAGTATGTAAGAATAAGGAAATAAACATGAATGAATGCAAAAACACCGATATACTTACCAGAGATTTTTCTATGCTTAGTTTTTTTAAGCATCATCTAAAGCCAAGGCAATGCTTAGCACAAATAAAACTTGAATGGTGGGCATTTTAGATAAGCCAGTGAGATTTCTGAACAGAAGTACTTCTAGGAAGTCTTAAATTATTCTATGTAATTTGTCTAAGGAGAAAAGTGACTGGCCAATAGGTACAGTTTAGAGAAAACTTTAGTATTGATTCTAACATAGTACAAAGTAATCCTTTCTAGTACACTAACTCAAATGTAACTTTGCAGTCAGTCTTGGAAGTAGCTTATGTTGATATTAAGAGGAGAGAGCAAGTATACTATAGAAATTTCAAATGAAGTCAATCTATGGACATGTAAAACTTACAAAATATTTTGTCTACACTGTATTTTATCACATTAGATTTCCTCTTCTCATGTATGTTTTAAGACTATCCATGGTCTAGA
The DNA here is from genome assembly GCF_020171115.1 of Neogale vison. Classification (NCBI taxonomy): domain Eukaryota; kingdom Metazoa; phylum Chordata; class Mammalia; order Carnivora; family Mustelidae; genus Neogale; species Neogale vison. Next base: position 113,241,338 of record NC_058101.1, on the reverse strand, counting down.
GAGTTACCCTTACACACTTTTAACATGAAGGTAATCTACAACAAATTAAACTGCTGTTGAATTAGAGTTATAATAGATTACTAACCTACCGGGGCACCTGGGTGGCTCAGTTGGTTAAGCGTCTGCCTTGGGCTCAGGTCATGGTCTAGCTGTCCTAGGATGGAGCCATGCATAGAGCTCCCTGCTCAGTGGGAAGTCTGTTTCTCCCCTTCCCTCGATCCTCTTCCCCCAGCTTGTGCTTGTTCTCTTTCTCAAATAAATAAAATCTTTAAAAAAAATTTTTTTTAAATTACTGACCTTCCTTTCCTTTATAAAGACTTAAGCCTAGTTTCTCATAGGACATAAATTTAAATGTTTACTACTTCTAATCACCAGAGAAAGGTGGTGTATGTCTATGCAGGTATGTATACACAGCACCCATCCCACCCCTCATGAATTTCAGTCTCTCCTCAGAAAAGGCATAATCCTAAAATTAAAAGTGAAACTTTAAACCTGTGTAGAATGTTGTTGTACATTACCTGGAGCAATGTCTGAGATCACATAAAGTTCAGTGTTTCATTACTTCTTGCTCAATTTTTTAAACTCAGCATTTTCTACAGCACCTGTGGGGGTAGGTTTGGCCTATGTCTGTTTTCCAGTTCTGCTTCTTGCCAGCTAAAACATGGGCTGAGTTATGATCATTTAATCTTTCCAAGAGTCCATCTCTTCATTTATAATATGTAAACATAACATCTTCATGATTATAATCAAGATTGAATGAAATGATATATGCCTTTTATAAACATAATATCTTCTACTATTTTTATTTTGGATTCCTATCTTAGGGCATGGACAAATCAATAACTTTGGTTTTTTGTAATTAGTCATAATACGAGCTTGTTTATTGGTAGAATGAAAAGTGAACATGGGGGCTGGAGCGGGGTGGTTCAGTTGGTTAAAAGTCTGCCTTCTGCTTAGGTCATGATCCCAGGGTCCTGGGATTGAGTACTGCATTGGGCTCCTTCCTCAATGGGGAGTATGCTTCTTCCTCTGTGTCTGCCTGCTGCTCCCCCTGCTCTGCAATCTGACAAATTTTAAAAACCTTAAAAAAATAAGTAAACATGGGGAAATTTCAGAGATGTTGCATTTAATTCAACACGTATTTATTAAGCACTCATTATACACATAGGTATTATAGTAGACACCTGGGACACAATACTTTCCTGAAGTTTATTATATGAGTCTCTTTTTTTTTTGCATAAATGAAGATTTGTGTATAGAAATGCAACAGATTTCTTTACATTGATTTTGTATCCTGCAGCCTTACTGAATTCATTTATGAGTTCTAGTAGTATCTTGGTGAAGTCTTTAGGGTTTTCTATATATAGCATGTCATCTGAAATAGTATAAGTTTTACTTCTTTCTTACCAGTTTGGATGTCTTTTATTCTGTTTACTTATCTGATTGCTGTTGCTAAGACTATGAGTACTATTTTGAATAAAAGTAGTGAGACTGGACATCTTTGTCTTGTTCCTGACCTTAGAGGGGAAAAACAAGCTCACTTTTTCACCACTGAGTATGAGGTTAGCTGTGGGCTTTTCACATATGGCTTTTATTATGTTGACGTAGTTCCCTCTAAACCAACTTTGTTGAGGGTTTTTATTATGAATGGATGTTGTACTCTACCAAATGTTTTTTCTGCATCTATTAAAATGATTATATGGTTTTTATCCTTTCTCTTATTGATGTAATATATTCAATCAATTGATTTGTGAATATTGAACCATCCTCGCATTCCAAGAATAAATCACACTTGACAGTAGTGAATGATTTTTTTAATGTATTGTTAGGTTTGGTCTGCTAATAGTGTTTTGAGGATTTGTATCTATTTTCGTCAAAGAATCGGCCTGTAGTTCTCTTTTTCGTAGTGTCTTCATCTGGTCCTAGTATCAGGGTAATGCTGGCCTCAGAGAATGAATTTAGAGGTTTTCCTTCTTCTTCCACTTTTTGGGAATAGTTTGAGAAGAATAGGTATTATGTCTCCTTTAAATGTCTGGTGGATGGTATGCTTGGGTGGGTCAGTTGGTTAAGTGGCTGCCTTCCGCTCAGATCATGATCCCAGGGTCTTGGGATCAAGCCCCACATCTGCACCCTGCTCAGTGGGGAGCCTGCTTCTCCCTCTGCCTGCCACTCCCTCTCTCTCTGGCAAACAAATAAAATCTTTAAAATAAATAAATAAACAAATAAATAAGTAAGTATCTGGTAGAATTCCCCTGTGAGGTCATCTGGTCTTGAACTTTTGTTTGTTGGCAGTCTTTTGACTACTAATTCGATTTCACTGATTCAATGACACTTAACCAACTGAGCCCCCCAGGCACCTGATGGTCATGAAAGTTCTTTACTCCTCTCCCTGTGCTGGTAGCTGGTCTGCTCAAATTTTGTATCTCTTCCTGATTCAGTTTTGGTAAGTTAAAGAGGTCTAGGAATTTATCACTTTTTTCTAGGTTGTTAAATTTTCTGGCATAAAATTTTTCATAATATTCTCTGACAATCTTTTGTATTTCTGTGCTATTGGTTGTTATGTCTCTTCTTTCATTTCTGATTTTGTTTATGTGAGTCCTCCAGCTTTTGGTTTCATTGCTCTATTCTACTGTTTTTTAAATTTCTAAATCATTTATTTCTGCTATACTCTTTATTATTTCCTTCCCTCTACTGGTTTAGGGTTTTGTTTGCTCTTTTTCTAGCTCTTTAGCTGTAAGGTTAGGTTGTTTGCGATTTTTTTCTTGCTTCTTGAGGTAGGCCTGTATAAATTTCTCTCTTAGATCCACTTTTGCTGCATCCAGAAGCTTTTGGACTGCTGTATTTTCATTTGTCTCCATGTATTTTCTTATTTATTTTTTGATTTCTTAGTTGCTTAGTAGCATTCATTGCTTAGTAGCATGTTGTTTAACCTCCATGTATTTGTGCTTTTTTCCAGATTTTTGCTTGTGGTTGATTTCTAGTTTCATAGAATTGCGGTCAGAAAAGATGCATGGTAGGACTTAGATCTTTTTGAATTTGTTGAGACTTGTTTTGTGGCATAATATGTGATCTATTCTGGAGAACATTCCATGTGTGCTTGAAAAGAATGTGTATTCTGCTGCTTTAGGATAGAATGTTCTGAATATATCTGTTAAATCCTTCTGGTCCACTCAGAGCAACTATTTCCTTATTAATTTTCTGTTTGGATGATCTCTCCATTGATGTGAGTGGGGTGTTAAAGTCCTCTACTATTATATTACTATTCATTAGTTCCCTTATGTTTGTTATTTACTGCTTTATATTATTTGGCTACTCCCATGCTGGGTGCATAAATATTTATAATTATTTTATCTTCTTGTTAGATTATCCCCTTTATTATTATGTAGTGTCCTTCTTTGTCTCTCCTGGAAGTCTTTATTTTAAAGTCTTTTTTGCCTGGGGATCCTGGGTGGCTCAGTCAGTTAAGTGTCTGACTCAGTTTCAGCTCAGGTCATGATCTTAGGTTTGTGAGATAGAGTCCTGCATTGGGCTCCATGCAGGGCATGGAGCCTACTTAAGATTCGCTCTCTCCCTCTCTCTTTCCACAATCCCTCCAAAAAAAATTTTTTTTAATTAAAAATTATAAAGTCTATTTTGTCCAATACTGTTGACTTGGCTTTCTTTTTCATATCCATTTGCATGATAAATGCTTATCTACACCTTCACTTTCAAGGTGCATGAGTTTTAGGTCTGAAATGAGTCTCCTGTAGGTAGCATATAGAGAGCTCTTGCTTTTTTAAAAATCCATTCTGTCCCCCTTCGTTTTTTGGTTGGAGTGTTTAGTCCATTTACATTCAAAGTATTGATAGATATATACTCATTGCCAGGGGCACCTGGGTGGCTCAATGGATTAAAGCCTCTGTCTTAGGCTCAGGTCATGATCCCAGGGTCCTGGGATCGAGCCCCACATCAGGCTCTCTGCTCAGCAGGGAGCCTGCTTCTCCATCTCTCTCTGCCTGCCTCTCTGCCTACTTGTCATCTCTGTCTGTCAAATAAATAAATAAAATCTTTAAAAAAAAAAAAGATATATACTCATTGCCAGTTACTTGGTTTATGGTTGTTGTCATTATAGTTCTTCTCTTTCTTTAGTGGTATACTTGGATTTCTTTCTCTGTATTTTTTGCATAGGTGTTATTGGTTTTTGATTTATGTTATTGTTTGGTTTGTATATAACATCTTCTGCATACAGCAGTATATATTAAGTTGAAGGTCATGTAAGTTTCTTTTTTTTTAAAGATTTTATTTATTTATTTGACAGAGAGAGAGTGAGCAAGCAGGAGGAACAGCAGAGGGAGAGGGAGAAGCAGGTTCCCTGCTGAGCAGGGAGCCCCATATGGGACTTAATCCCAGGACCCTGGGACCATGACCTGACTGAAGGCAGACACTTAACCAACTGAGCCACCCAGGTGCCTAATGGTCATGTAAGTTTCAACGAATTCTTTACTCCTCTCCCCCTGACATTTTAAGTATAAGATGTCATACTTAATGTCTTTTTATTTTATAACTCCCTTGACTGATTTTTATAGATCTACTTATTTTTACAGCTCTTGAGCTTCCTACTTTTCTCAAGTAGGAAGAGTCCCCTTTAATATATCTTGCAGGGCTGGCTTAGTGGTCATGAACTCCTTTAACTTCTGTTTGTCTAGGAAACTCTTTATTTCTCCCTCTATTTTGTTTTGTTTTGTTTTTTAAGATTTTATTTATTTGAAAGAGAGAGATCACAAGTAGGTAGAGAGGCAAGCAGAGAGAGAGAGAGGAGAAAGCAGGCTCCCTGCCGAGCAGAGAGCCCGATGTGGGACTCGATCCCAGCACCCTGATATCATGACCTGAGCTGAAGGCAGAGGCTTAACCCACTGAGCCATGCAGGCGCCCCTTCTCCCTCTATTTTGAATGATAATCTTGCTGGATAGAGTACTCTTGCAAATTTTTTTTTCTTTTCATTCCCCCCCCTTTTTTTTTTAAGATTTTATTTATTTATTTGACAGAAAGATCATAAGTAGGCAAAGAGGCAGGCAGAGAGAGAGAGAGAGAGAGAGAGGAGGAAGCAGGCCCTCCGCCAAGCAGAGAGCCTGATGTGGAGCTTGATGCCAGGACCCTGAGATCATGACCTGGGTCGAAGGCAGAGGCTTTAACCCACAGAGCCACTCAGGTGCCCCTCTTTTCAAGCACTTTTAATATATTGTGTCACTCTCTTCTGGCTTGCAAAGTTTCTGTTGAAAAATCAGCTGACAGCCTAATGAGGGAGTGGCAGGAGTTGGGGGGAGTGTGCCTCTGTATGTAACAGTGTTCTTTTCTCAGGCTTCTTTTAACATTCTCTTTTTATCACTACTTTTGCCATTTTAATCACTGTCTTAGTGTAGACTTCCTTGTGTTGATTTTGTTGAGGGAATCTTCTGTCTCCTGGATTTGGATTTCTGATTCCATCTCCAGGTTCAGGAAGTTTCAGCTATTATTTCTTCAAATAAATACTCTGTCCCCTTTTCTCACTCTTCTACTTCTGAGATCACTATAATGAGAATGATATAATGCTCTGGTGTTGCTGAGTTCCCTTAGGCTATTCTCAATTTTTATTATTTTTTCTCTCCCTGTTCAGATTGATTGCTTTCCACTGCTCTGTCCTCCAGGTCACTGATCCATTCTTCTGTTTCCTCTAGTCTTCTATCTATTCCATCTACTGTATATTTATTTTCATTTATTGAGTTCTTTATCTCTGACTGGTTCTTTTTTATGTTTTTTTTTATCTCTTTGTTAGCAATCTCACTGATGTCTTCCACTCTTTTCTCAAGTCCAGTGAGTATCTTTATGGTCATTACTTCAAACTCTCTATCTGGCACATCACTTATCTCTGTTCCACTTGGGTCTCTTGCTGTGATTTTGTCCTGTTCTTTCATTTGGGACATATTCCTCTCTCTCTGCATTTAGTCTACCTCTTTGTTTTGGTTTCTGTGTGTTAGAAAAGTCAGCTATGTATCCTACTCTATAAAGTAGTGGTCTTATGAAAAAAGAGGTCCTCTGGTGTCCTGCAGTGCAGGACTAAAGAGTATCACTAGAACCTGGTGCTTCAGGGGTGTTTCCTATGTGTGTTGCTGCACAGAGTTATTGTATTTACCAATTTTTTCATCAGTCTAGTCATCTGTGGTGGTTTTCTTTGACTGTTGCGGGCAGTATTTGGTCCATGCAGTGTTAATGGACCAGTCTGGGACATGAGTTAAGTGAGACCAGACATTTTTCAGAGTTGCAGTAGCACCAAAATGCAGGGCACTTTACCTGTGTTTTCTCTGGAGAAGCTTTCATTGGTGGGTGTGGCCTGCAGTCAGATCAGCTGTCTGCCCCAGACCACTGCTGGGGGCACAGTCAGACTAGTGTGGTTGTCATTTCTTCTGCCTTAGATAGGAGTCACTCTGGAGTAGTACAGCTTCTGTCAGGGCTGCTTGTACACGCCAGACTTGTAGTCACTGCTTTGGATGGGCTCTGGCCAAGAGTTTATTGGGCGTGACAGATCTGCAAAGTGCACAGGGGCAGGACATGCAGTGTGAGCTAGGTTTGCATGCCCATCCTCTCCAAGAGGGGACCTATAGCCATGTGGACTGAGGCTATCCTGGTTAGAAAGGGTAGATCCACAGAAGTGCAGAGGGTGGTGAGTAAGTTAGGTAATGAGCATCAACACCTTTTTGTTCCCTCAGGTGGCTATGTATTTATGCTGGGGAATGGGGAAGGAAAACGGCACCTGCCCTCTCCTTTGTTCCTGGACAAATACTCCATTAATCTCTGCCCCTCCAGCGTATCTTCTGAGATTAGTAAAGAAATCTTCTGGTATTCTCCAGGTATTTCTCAGACTGCCATTTCTATGTTATATCTCTGCTTGCATTTAGTTGTGCTGTCCCTTAAGGGTGAGGACTCAGTTTTCTCTTGCCCTCCCAGCTCTTCCAGGGCCACGCCCTCTGATTTTATTTAACTTGCTCTTTTCAGTTTGATTGTTTGTTTGTTTTTATCTTTCAGAGCCTGCTGATTTTTAAAGTATTGAGTTGTAAGTCCTACTGGTTGTGTGAACTCATAAAATTTTGCCCCTTTGGTCTTCAAAGCCAAATATTATGTAGATTCATCTTCCCCATGTCAGTTCCCTGGTGTGAGGGTCTGTTTCTCCCTCCTCACTACACCCCTGGTGTCGTGTCCCTCCCTCCAGCATACAGTCCCATTGTCTATTTAGTTCCCAACCATGTCTCTGCTCTTCCTATCCTCTTCAGTGTGACCTCTTCTCCACATTTAGTTCTAAAGTTTGTTCTGCCAGTCTTTGGATCATTTTCGGGGTTATTTACACTGATGTGAGTATTATTTAGTTGTATCCATAGGACAAGTTGGGACTTGGGTTTTCCTACCCTGTCAAGGTTGGTTTCTTCTGCAGGCATCTTTCCTGGACTTGTATATGTCCATCTTTTTCCTGTCTTTTCATGATCTTTCCTCTGAGTGAATCTGTGTCCTCATCTCCACTTCTTATAAGAACAAGAGTTGTATTAGATTAAGTCCACCCATGACTTCATTTTTTCTTTTTTTCCCATGTGACCTCATTTTACCTTGATTAATTCTTTAAAGATACTATCTCCAAAACAGTCACATTCTGAGATACTGGGGGTTAGGATGTCAACATATGAATTTTGGAGAGATACAATCAAGCCCATAACAACTTCTTTTTGTATTACATCAAGAGGCACATAAGATCAAGTTCACAAGATCTCTCTATTCTAAGGATGCATATTTTGCTTCATAATTAGTAAATCATCTGTGGGATGAAAACTTGAATATCCTATGATTATCCTGTTCCTTGCCATCTTTTCACCCATTTGTTTTACCATCAGCCATTAATGATTCTTCCCTAAATTATTATCTGAAGAATGCATAGTAGTGATTTTTCTAATTTCATCCCTCTGAATTTATTAGCTTGAAAGAAGCATTACTGAACCAAGACATAGGCTTCAGTAAAGAGTCATGGATGACATATTTATAGTTATCTATAAGGAGTACAACAAATTGGGGCACCTGAGTGGCTCAGTCGTTAAGCATCTATCTTCATCTCAGGTGGCTCAGTCCTTAAGCATCTGTCTTCGGCTCAGGTCATGATCCCAGTGTCCTGGGATCAAGTCCCACATTGGGCTCCCTGCTCCGTGGGAAGCCTGCTTATCCCTCTGTTGAAGAATTAATAAATTCATTAGGATGAATTTATTACATTCTTTTGTAAAGATAGATCTTTAGTCTTACTGTATGCCAATTCAGTGCTTATATAACAACAAAATCTATAACTGCTTAAGAACCTTTAATCCTATCCTCTGCCATGAGGGTTAAGAACAAACTCCCTTACATGGCCTCCATAGGACTTCAGCCATTTCTATCCTTGTCATAAATTTACCTCTCTGTTGGTTAACTTCTATTCCTTCCTTCAGAACTCAGCTTTCACTTTCTCCCTGGCTTCTTCCACCAAAATCATAAGAGCCCCTCTAGCACCCTATACTTTCACTATTAAAGCATAATTTGTACTATTTGGTAATTTATGATTAATTGTCTTCCTAACAGAAATTAAGTCCTCTGAGGAAAGGAATCACATCAGCCTTGTTCATTTTTCTATCTCTCATCCCTTCTCATAGTCCTTGGCACAGCACACGTACAGAATAATGATTAAGCACATTAACAGAAGTTACATACTATACTAAATCTATTATGTACTCTGTAATTTATTATTGATTTACTGAATTTATGGGGATAACTTTTTTTTAAGATTTTATTTATTTATTTGACAGAGAGATACCACAAGCAGATGGGGGGAAGCAGGCTCCCTGCTGAACAGAGAGCCCGATGCAGGACTCAATCCCAGGACCCTGAGATCATGACCTGAGCCAAAGGCAGCGGCTTAACCCACTGAGCCACCCAGGCGCCCGGGGATAACTTTAATTAAAAGTAATTTTTCACATAATTTGCTTTCCGGGAGTCTAACTCCTAAATGAGGTGAATTTCACTTTAAAAATCACAAATATTTACTTGCTATTAGCTCTATGCCAGGCCCTGCCCTAAATATGAATTATTCCAAATTTAATTCACAGAAACCCTTTATATAGGTATTATTTTCCCTCCATTACAGATGAGGTAATTGAAAGAATATCACAGAAGAGATGGGATAAGGTGTCTTTAATTTCATAATGAGTTTGTAGTTTTTAAATTGCTTTCTTATGAAGAATTCATTATAGGGGCGCCTGGGTGGCTCAGTGGATTAAGCCTCTGCCTTCTGCTCAGGTCATGGTCTCAGGGTCCTGAGATCGAGCCCCACATCAGGCTCTCTGCTCTGCAGGGAGCCTGCTTCCTCCTCTCTCTGCCTGCCTCTCTGCCTACTTGTGATCTCTGTCTGTCAAATAAATAAATAAAATCTTTAAAAAAAAAAAAAAGAATTCATTGTACTCTTTTTTGAAAAAAATATTTTATTTATTTATTTGACAGAGAGAGAGAGAGACAAACAGTGAGAGAGGGAATACAAGCAGGGGGAAGCGGCAGAGGGAGAAGCAGGCTTCAGGGAGCCCAATGCAGGACTTGATCCCAGGATGCTGGGATCATAACCTGAGCCAAAGATAGATGCTTAACGACTGAGCCACTCAGGTGCCCCAATTTGTTGTACTCCTTATAGATAACTATAAATATGTCATCCATGACTCTTTATTGAAGCCTATGTCTTTGGTTCAGTAATGCTTCTTCTTTCAAGAATACAGACATGAATAATGTAAAGCATTTATAATATTATCAAATAACTAAGTAGGAACAATCCACAAACAACATATATTGCACAAAAATGTAAAATGTGAAAATTGAATTTATCCCCAGAATTGTATTTTGACTAAGTCTAAATAGATATGGCAGTAAGAATGGCTGAAGGAAAAGAATAACTTATTTTATTTTGGAAAGTCTTGGTAAAGACCAATTCAAGAAGAAAAAATTTATATAAAGAACTGATTAGAATGATACAGTTTGAGTTAAATATATGGTGAAAAATGATATTTGCACAATGGCAGATGTAAAAGGATAATTTCAAAGCAAGCATTACTATAAGAAAATGAGATGCCACAAGTACAGATGTGGAAAGTTTTGACTGGATGTGTGAATTGAATGTTTCAATGTATCAAGCACTATCCTGACATTGTGGGTGTAGAAAATGACAAAATGATGACCACACAGTATCATGAGGAAACTGTGTGAAGTCTTGTGTATTTGTGTGCGTGAACTCAAGTTTCTGGTTGAAAGTATCCTGACAATTTTAAGATATAATTAACTAGAAAAAGAAAAAGAGAAAAAAATTAGGATGAAAAAAATCAAATAAGGAAAAGATACAACATAGGATTTTTTCTTTAATGGGAAGTTATTGAATATCAAGCATTATATATTTTTAATGAAATTAATTTTAAGATTTAATAAAATAAAATTCCATTCTAGATTAGAGAATAAAAATTTTATAACTAAACTACTTTGCTGCATGTTTGACTTTTATAGCAGGATCATAGAGTCTTTCTTTTAATTCCAAAAATTAATATTTGAAAGTTTAATCAGTTTTCCACAGGCCTTTCTTTTTTTTCTTCCAAAATTTTATTTAAATTCTAGTTAGTTAACATGTAGTGTAATATTGGTTTCAGGAGTAGAATTTAGTGATTTGTCACTTATATATAACACTCAGTGCTCATCATAACAAGTGACCTCTTTAATAACTATCACCCATTTAGCCCATCCCCTACCCTCTCCTTCCATCAAACTTGAGTTTATTTTCTATTACTGATTTCAATTTCAGTTCTCAAAAACTGAGAGCTTTTCCTCTACAGTCAGTAACAAGACAGGAATGTCCACTGTCATCATTGTTATTTAATATAGTACTAAAACTCCTAGGCACAGCAATCAGATAACAACAACAAAAGGTATCCAAACAGGCAAGAAAGAAATAAAACTTTTATTATTTGCAGATGACATGATACTTCATGCAGAAAACCTGAATGACTCCACCAAACAAACAAACAAACAAAACTGTTAGAACTGATAAACATATTCAGTAAAGTCGCAGGATACAAAATCAATATACAGAAGTCTGTTGTATTTCTATGTACCAGTAATGAAGCAGCAGAGAATTAAGGAATCAATCCCATTTACAATTGCCCCCAAAACAATAAGATATCCAGGAATAAACTAAACCAAAGAGATAAAAGACCAAAAAGATAAAAGATAAAAACCAAAAAGATAAAAGATAAAAGAGATAAAAGACTGCTCTGAAAACTACAAAACACTGATGAAAGAAATTGAAGATGTCACAAAGAAACAGGAAAACATTCCATGCTCATGGATTGCAAGAACAAATATTGTTAAAATGTCTAAACCCAAAGCAATCCACATATTTAATGTAATCCCCACAGCATTTTTTACAGAGCTAAAACAAACAGTCTTAAAATCTGTACGGAACCACAAAAGACCTGAATAGTCAAAGGAGACTTGGGCGGGGGGGGGGGGGGGGGGGGGCGGGGAGGGGGAGCAAAACTGGAAGCATCACAATTTCAGCCTTCAAGTTACACTACAAAGCTGTAGTGATCAAGACAGTATGGTACTGGCACAAAAAGAAACATGAAGATCAGTAAAACAGAACAGAAAACCCAGAAATGGATCCACAACTATATGGCCAATTAATCTTTAACAAAGATTAATTTCCAAAGCAGAAAAGAACACAGAATAGGAAAAAGATAGTATCTTTAACTTGTGAAAATTGGACAGCAAAATGCAAAAGAATGAAACTGGGCTACTTTCTTACACCATACACAAAAATAAATTCAAAATCAATTAAAGACCAAATTGGAGACATGAAACCATTCAAATCCTAGAGGAGAACACACATAGGCAGTAACCCCTTTGACATCGGCCACAGCAAATTCTTTCCAGATATGACTCCTGAGGCAAGGGAAACAACAGCAAAAATGAACTTACTGGAACCTCATCAAAATAAAAAACTTCCGCACAGGAAGGAAACAATCAACAAAATGAAAAGGTGACTTTTGGAATGGGAGAAGATATTTGCAAATGATATATGTGATAAACGGTTAGTATCCAAAGTAAATAAAGAACTTATAAAACTCAACACCTAAAAGATGTATAATCCAATTAAGAAATGGACAAAACATATGAATAGACATGTTCCCAAAGGAGACATACAAATGGCACAGATATGTGAAAAGATGCTCAATGTCATTGATCATTAGGGAAATACAAATCAAAACTATAATGAGATATCACCACACATCTGTCAGAATGGCTGAAATAAAAAAACTCAAACAACAATTGTTGGTAAGGATGGGGAGAAAAAGGAACCCTCTCGCACTGCTGGTGGAATTGCAAATGGGTACAGTCACTGTGGAAACAGTATGAAGGTTCCTTAAAAAGTTAAAAATAGAACCATCTTATGATCCAGCAATTGCACTACTAAGTATTTCCCCAAAGAATACAAAATTACTAATTCAAACATACTATTAAGAGCAGCATTATTTACAATAGCCAAATTATGGAAAGAGTCCAAGTGTCCATGAATGAATAAAGAAGAGGCACACGCACACACACACACACACCCCACACAAATATTACTCAGCCATAAACAAGAATAAAATCTTGCGATTTGCAAAAATATGGATAGAGCTACAGAATATTATGCTAAATAAAATAAGTCAGAGAAAGACAAATACCATACGATTTCACTCATATGTGGAATTTATGGAACAAAACAAATGAGCAAAGGGAAAAGAGAGAGAGAGAGGCAAACCAAGAAATAGACTTGAGAACTATTGAGAACCAGCTGATGGTTAACAGAGGGGAAGTGCGTGGGTGGGTGGATGGGTTAAACAGGTGATGGGGATTAAGGAGGGCACTTGTCAGGATGATGGCAGTGTTGAATCACTACATCGTTATACCTGAAACTAATTTACACTCTGTTAACTGGAATTTAAATAAAAACTTAAAAAATAAAAGGCCTATACAGGCATGGAATAATCATGAATTCCACCAGTTTTAAGGATTGAGGACCTCTTTGTCATAATTTCTCAATGTAAAAAAAAAAAAAATCCTCAATGTGAATTTCACAGAGCACTAGGAGCTCCATGAAAGTCTGAAATTATGTATAGTCAATCACATGCATATGGAGGTTTTGGAAGGCATTCCATGGCTATTTATTTATTTGTTTGAGAGAGAGAGAGAGAGAGAGAGAGAGAGAAAGCATGTGTGTGCAAGCATGGAGGGGACAGAAGAAAGAGAATCTTTCTTAATTGTCTTAAGAAAGACAATCTTAAGCAGGCTCCCTGCCCAGCACACAGCCCCACGCAGGGCTTGCTCTCAAGACTTTGAGATCATGACCTGAACCGAAATCAAGAGTCAGATGCTTAACCAACTAAGCCACCCAGGTGCCCCTCCATGACTTTTTAAAGATCAGATTCTCAAAAGAGTTTCATGGCCATCCCCTCTACCTCAAGAAATTAGGAATTACTACTCTGGGAAAGAAGTATTTGCTTACAAACTGGTAATATTTGTCTCAGTCTTGTTACTAAGGAAGGAAGATCTACTTAGTTTTATGACTTGGTATCTTGTCTTTTCCATTTCATATTTGTGTGTGGGAGGTAAGATTAGTTTACACAAGTTTCCATTACCAACTAGGTGTGGTTCACATTTTTAAGGTATCAAGTTAAGAAGGGATCCAGGTCTGCAAATCCCATTTTTAATCTCTGTTGCTGTTTATTATTTTGTTTGGCTTTTTATTTAATTCAAATTTGGAAGTATTTCCTTGAATTGGTTCATGATTTTATTTTGGTAAATATAAAGCAAAAAGAAATAAAAATAAAATTTCCACAAAGTCTTTCCTCCTATTTAATGAGGAAATTTGAGGCTTCTATAAAACATTTTCACTGGGCCTATTTCAAAGCTAACAAGTAATTAACAAGATTTTGGCAGCTGTATTAGTCAGGAGTCTATGGAGAAACAGAACTGATAGGATATATGTAAGTATACAGAAAGTGATTTATTATGAGGAATTTACTTACTCAACTTAGAAGCTAAGAATTCCCTCTACAAGCTGGAGATCCAGGGAAGCTGGTGGTGTACCTCCCGTCCAAGACCCAAATCTGAAGGCCTGAGAACAAGCTCAAAGGCAAGAGAAGATGGATGTCCCAGGCCATGCAGAGAAAGCGAATTTGCCCTTCTTCTACCTTTTTCTTCTATTCATGCCTTAAAGAATGAGGTGTTGTCCACCTCATTGGGAGGGCAATCTTCTTTAGTCAGTCTACCAATTCAAAGGCTCAACTCTTCCAAAAACACTCTCAGTGGACCCATTTAGAAATGTGTTTTACCAGAAATTGATACATAAAACTAACATCACAGCAGCTGTACATAAATATTTAACTTAAAAGGTAAATTCTATCCCCATAGGGACTCTTGAAGCAACCATTTGTTTCTGAAATCTTAGTCACCACATCTGAGTAGTACTGCTGACAAAATTCTACTTTAAAATCTGTTATTCTAGAAACTTTATATTAATTACCAATTGAATCACCTTCTACAAATTAGAAATATGCTTTTTTGTGACCAAGTATATATTTCTAAAAAGAGGTGACTTTAATTTTTACTTCTGAGAAAGAGAAATTAGGTACTATTGTGGGAAATAGTTCTTTTGGAAAGGAAGATAGAAAGTATGAAGACACACTAAGTATTAAATGTTGATTTCTGGACTCAGCCACTCCAAACTTGAGGGGAACAGGAAATGAGCCCAAGATTTCCAGACAGTTTCTGAGTCTAGGTATTTAGAGACAGGAAAATAAGTAACATTTTACTTCTAACTGGAAGAATCAGTATACTCGAAACAAAATGTAGGAAAATATTTGTATATGTTCTAATTATTATCTATTACTGCACAACAAAATAATCCCCGAATTTACTGGTTTAAAATAATAGACACTTTATTATATCTTAAGATTCTGTAGGTCAGAAATTTGGGCCATGCTTGCTGAGTGATTCCAATTTTATCATTTCTTTCTACTTACTAGTTGGAGTACTTTTTCAAAATAATTTTTGAGAAAATTTTATATATGTGACAGAGAAAGAGAGAGAGAGATCATAAGTAGGCAGAGAGGCAGGAAGAGGGGGAGGGGAAAGCAGGCTCCCTGCTAAGCAGAGAGTCCCGTGTGGGGCTGGATCCCAGGACCTGAGACCACAACCAGAGCCAAGGCAGAGGCTCAACCCACTGAGCCACCCAGGTGCCCCTAGTTGGAATACTTTTATAAAGAAACATTTCCTTCATCTATTCTTTGATTACCTAGTAGAAAAGTAAAGGCAATATAAAAGCTTGATTCTTTTCCCACACTTACCAGTTTTCATAATAATGAATTATCTTTTCCTTTCATTCTCCAAAAACAATGAGGCTTTAAAAAATACCATAAAGAACTCATGAATTTAAACACATTTGATCGATTTCAAATAACTGAAATTTTTAACCTTATTCAATTTCAAACTTCTCCATCAATGGCCAGTAGTAGGAGGCTCTTTGAGTTGGCTCCTGAATCTTTTTGACATGATGTTAGTGGTCTTTGATAACTTTTTTGCTTTTGGTATGTGAAGATATTCCAGGCTCATCCTGTACATTTCCTATCCTAGAATGGTGTCTGTTCTTTTTCCAGGAAGGATGGGTGTGTGTGTGTGTGTGTGTGTGTGTGTGTGTGTGTATCAAACTTCCTAGGTTCCTGCAGATACTTCCAATTCAAATAAAAGACCACTCTGCATTCTAGGATTTGCACTCTAACCTCTTTGTTTCTTTTTTTTTTTTTTAATTTTATTTACGTATTTGAGAGAGAGATTGAGTGAGAGAGAGCTCACAAGCAGGGGGAGAAGGTAGAGAGAGAAGCAGATTCCCCACTGAGCAGGGAGCCCAATGTGGGACACATGACCTGAGCTGAGGGCAGATGCTTAACTGATTGAGCCACCCAGATGCCCCACACTCTAACATCTTTCTATCACAGCTGTACCTCCTTTCTTCTACTTGAAAATCCTGGCTTCCAAAGAAATAGGATATAATGGAGTTATCTATTTGCTTTATTCAAAAATGTACACAGAAAAGTCTCAGAATAACAATACTAATATACTTATTCCAATACAATCACTGAAAATTAAAAAAAAATTCATATGTTCTTACCATTCACTTCCACTTTTAAAAGGGGTGCACCGACAGGTCATATAACCATTATATGCTATTCTTTTCCTTTTAAACCTCTTACTGTCTTTGTTCTACAAATAACTATATATCTAATGTTCAATATCTGTCTTTTTGTGTTGTTAGTACAGATATTTTGGTTTTATGAAGTTCATTCTCTAATAAATTCTGTAGAAGTGCTCATCAGAATAATATCCAGAGTTCTTGCATGATGCTAAGAGTCCATTTGTGTCTTTATATTTGAAAAGCACTTTTGCTCAATATAAAATCTTTGGATCACATTTTATTTCTTTGAGCCTCCTATATACAATATTCCATTTTCTTTCAGCATAAAAGCTTGCTATTAAAACTATAATAATAATATAATTTTTTTCTCTTATTTTTGTCTAAATGTTGAAGGAATTAAAAAAATTTAAGTATTCACCATCTTGGTTGATATTTTGGGGTAAATCATGTGCTCTTCCAATATATGGTTTTAAATCTTTGATATTTTTAGGGAATGATTTTTGAATTATAGTTTTTAGTTACTTTTCCACAGTTTTGCTTCTGTAATGATTCCTATTATAATTATGTTGGATCTTCTTTGCTTATCTTCAATATTTATTATTTTCTCTTGAAATCTATTTACCTTCCTATTTTTATGGTTTTTTTTCTTCCCTTTTCATCCTTTCTCTTTAGGCATTATCTGTTATGTTTATTTAACTAGATGTTACATCTAGTTTAATTTTCATCTCTGAAATATTTTTTTCTTTTACTTTTCTTCCCTTCTTGAGTGGTATCATCTCTTTCCCGAGTTGTTTTTGTGGTTGTTGTTGTTAATTCTAATTCAAGGGGTGCCTGGATGACTTAGTTGGTGGAACCTGCAACTCTTGATCTTGTGATTTCAAGCCCGAGATTGGGTGTAGAGCTTACATTAAAAAAAAACAACAGGGGTTCCTGGGTGGCTCAGTGGGTTAAAGCCTCCGCCTTCGGCTCAGGTCATGATCCCAGGGTCCTGGGATCAAGCCCCGCATCAGGCTCTCTGCTCAGCAGGGAGCCTGCTTCCCCCTTTCTCTCTGCCTCCTCTCTGCCTACTTGTGATCTCTGTCTGTCAAATAAATAAATAAAATCTTTAAAAAAATAAAAAATAAAATAAAACAAATAAAACATATTTTAAAAATATTTTGGTTCATGTTGTTCTTCCATGATTTAATATTTTGAAGATAATCAGCTTATTTTAAAATTTATATGTGGTTATCTGTATGCTTAGGCATCTTATGTAGTTATTAATATCATCCATTACATCAACACATATTTATTGAGCATGTACTATTTGCAGACATGCATTGTAGTCCAAAGTTGAACCACCCCAGCTGATCAACATTATTGTTTTATACAACTAAAATTTTGTGGTTGTTATGCAATGAAATGTTGATGAATATACCATATTTATAATTATTAAGTCCTAACATTATTTAGTTTCAATAGAATACTTCTATACCATGAATTCTGCATTCTTGACCCTGTCACCCAAATTTATGTTTTCAGGAACAGTTTAACAAAGATGTATTTCAAGGAATTAAAAGTTTGCATTTTTTTTATCCATAATGAATAATGTATACACGATCTAAAAAATGACTGAGTTACAATCTTTTCCCTCTAGATCTTTGTAGTTGTTTCATCATTACCTTCTGGTATTTAGTTAATTGAACAAGTTTTTTGGTTTTTTTTTTTAAGATTTTATTTATTTGACAGAAAGAGAATAAGCACAAGCACGTTGAGCAGAAGAGGAAGAGGGAGAAGCAGGTGCCCTACCAAGTAGGGAGCCCAAGGTGGGGCTTGATTCTATGACCCTGGAATCACGACCTGAGCTGAAGACAGATGCTTAACCAACTGAGCCACCCAGGCATCCCTCTTAAGCAACTATTTGACTGATTTTTATTTTTTTTTGTCTTTTTGTAGGCTGTTTTTTCTGAAAAAAAAATTGCTATACATTTTTTTAAATTCTTGAAATTAAAAAACATTCTTTAGGACATTTTTAGTGTCTACTTTCCTTAATTGTTTTTGTCTTGAATACCATGAGCATTTTCAATTGCAGACTAATGAGAGCTCAAGAAATTTTCTACCTTATATTTTCATTATTTATTCTGCTCATTTTGTGTGTATTCTGTTCTTTGATATTAATTCATCAAAGTTTGCGTCTCAGTCCTCTGAATCCTATATTTATCATCTCCTTAAATCTCATTGGTTCACCTCTTCATTCTAGGGGGAGAGGTGGTTTTGAAACTTTCTTCCTTTTATCAACAATTAAGTGTTTTTAGTCACTTTTAAAAAAAATGTTAGGTTCATTGAGTTATAACTTACAAGCAGTAAGATTAAGCTTTTTAAGTCTATAGTTGAGAATAAGATTTCACAAATATATTTAGTCACTACTATAATCAGTGCACTCTGGGCAAGAGGAGAATGAGATAAGCAGGACACCAAGGACTGAATTTTGGAAAATGATCATATTTATGGTCAGAGGGAAGAAAAATCAGAGGACTAATTTTTAACCCCAATTCCTGCTATCATCCCAGAAGATTTGACATTCATATCAAGAATCCTTCTACCCGGGGCACCTGGGTGGCTCAGTAGGCTATCGCCTCTGCCTTCAGCTCAGGTCATGATCCCAGGGTTCTGGAATTGAGCCACGCATCAGGCTCTCTGCTCAGCGGGGAACCTGCTTCCTCCTCTCTCTCCCTGCTTCTCTGCCTACTTGTGATCTCTGTCAAATAAATAAATAAAATATTTAAAAAAAAAAAAAGAATCCTTCCACCCTTTTGCCCCCTGTTATGTGCTGAATAGTGTTCCCCCAAATTCATATGCTGAAGTCCTATCGCCCAGTATCTCAGAATGTGACTACACTTAGAAACAGGACCTTCAGAAATGTAGTTAAATTAAAATGTGGTCTTTTAAATTGTGAAATTTATTCACAAGTATAGAGGGAAGATTACGTAAAGACACAGGGAGAAGATGGCCAATGTGAGAGGCATGAAGCAGATTCTTCCCTCGTGGTCCTCAGAAACCAACCCTACCAAGACCTCGATATCAGACTTCCAGCCTTCAAAGCCATGAGAAAATTAAATTTCTGTTTTGTAAGCTATCCAATCTGCAGTACTTTGTAATGGCAGTCTGTGTACTTCGCTATACCTTCTCTTAACCTTTTGATCCACAATCAAGCAAAATCCCACTCATGGAAAATTCTAATTCTCCCAGGTCAGTGAATGCTACAGACATCCTACCCTTGGAACTGGGCAAGAGCGGTGCTTGTACTGCATGTATTGCTTTACAGAACACAATTTGGCCCTTTTCCTGCTATACTGAACCCTTAAGAGCAAGGAATCTGTGGGGCCAAAAAGACAGGTTCACTCAGAACCTATATCTTCAATTTCAGACAATGCTTTTGAGTAGCAGCTGGTCTTTAAAATCTCTGCTCACACAGCTCCAAAAAATCAAGGAGTGACCTTTCCCCAGGTCCTCCGTGCTAAGGGCCAACAGTGCTTCTAGTATCTAAATCCTTAGACCAAACACATAGTAAAAAAGCTCCCAGCCCTAAGAGGTGCCTTAGCAGTGGTGTGGGAGTAGGCTTGCCAAGTAAAATACATTATACCTTATTAAATTTGTATTTCAAATGGACAAGTAAGTTCTTAGTACAAGCAAGTTCCAAATATCACATGGTACATACTCACTCTAAAAGGTATTGTTTATATAAAATCCAAATTTAACAAAATAGCCTCTTTTTAAAAAAATTTTTAGCAATATAGGAACCCTAGGTGGAGTCATAGTTGGGCATTTGAGCTGGGTGTCCATATGCATGAGCACAACACTCATGGTATCAAACTGAGTGAGATGACATGATACAGGGAAGGCAGGATACACGCGCCAACCAGTTCTCCTTCAATTATCCATTCTGTCCAACACAAGAATTCTAAATTGAACCTGGCTTTCCAGGTCATTTTCAAAAATAGGACAATAAAACAAAATTTATTTTTACATTTTTTAACTGTGTTTATGTTTAAATATTCAGGCATATGATGTTTGGGTCTCGATTTTCACTTTCTCCAACTGTACAAATGTCAAGGGGTTAATACTGTGTTGCAGAAAATTGCCTTAAGAGGTCAATGGTATCATCAACCACATTTAAAAGATGAGGAAGTTAAGGCTTAAAGATGTTAAATATAATTTGTCCACAGTCATTGAGCTAGTGGAATCCATTTGCAACGTTAGATCTGTCTGAATATAAAGCAAATATTCTTTTTTTAAAATTACATGTAGTGAGGGACGCCTGGGTGGCTCAGTTGGTTGAGCCGCTGCCTTCGGCTCAGGTCATGATCCCAGGGTCCTGGGATTGAGTCCTGCATAGGGCTCCTTGCTCGGCAGGGAGCCTGCTTCTCTCGCTGCCACTGCCTGCCTCTCTGCCTGCTTGTGTGTACTCTCTCTCTCTCTCTCTGGCAAATAAGCAAAATCTTTTTAAAAAAAATTACATGTAGTGAATGGTGACTACATTTAATACAGTATTGTATATTTTAAAGCTGCAACAAGTAGATCTGAGAGCAAATATTCTTTATCACCAACAATAATTTACTATGTATAAATTGACATACCCTTTGATACCATCAGTATAACTGGAGGCATAAAGCTGGTAAATTTCATGGGCTATCAAAAATAGGTATAAAAAGGGGCGGGCACCTGGGTGGCTCAGTGGGTTATAAGCCTCTGTCTTGGGGCGCCTGGGTGGCTCAGTGGGTTAGGCCGCTGCCTTCGGCTCAGGTCATGATCTCAGGGTCCTGGGATCGGGTCCCACATTGGGCTCTCTGCTCGGTGGGGAGCCTACTTCCCTTCCTCTCTCTCTCTCTGCCTGCCTCTCCATCTACTTGTGATTTCTCTCTGTCAAATAAATAAATAAAATCTTAAAAAAAAAAAAATAAGCCTCTGTCTTCCGCTCAGGTCATAATCCCAGGGTCCTGGGATGGAGCCCCCCCACATCGGGCTCTCTGCTCACCCCCTGCCCCCCGCAACCCCCCCACCACCTGCCTCTCTGCCTACTTGTGATCTCTCTCTGCCAAATAAATAAATAAATTTTTTTTAAAAAGTAGATATAATGAAATCACACTTGTTCAGGCTTTGATCCTGAATTTATGGGTCTTACACTTATACTTAATTGTGTAAGTGTACCCACATTTGATAAAACTGTGGGTTCATGTTATAATTATACAGTTCAAAACACTGATTTATAAAATAGAATGCCAATTTAAGTTACAATGACCAGTATTTTTTGGTAGAATAATGATTTGTAGTAATTTCTCTTTAAGGGAAATGCCAACCAGAGGATCAAATTAAAACAGAAAACTGCCTGTACAGCCTAATGTTAGAACAAAAAGGGTAAATATCCTTAAGGTAGTATTTTCGTCAAGATAGGTGAATTGTCCTATTCCACTCTGAGAATAATCCAGTCAACAGTGGGGAGGCAGTTCATATGCTCTGAAGCACAACACACCGGGTTTTTACTTCTTACTGTTTAACATTTGCAGGCCTCAGTTTTCTTGTTACGTAAAAAAGGCTTCTTGTAAGGGTTGAGATTATTTATGTAAAACGTCTAGCACACTATTGCCATCATACTATGCATACATTATACAAAATATTATACATTATATCAAATGTCGTATTATTTATTATTATGTTATTGCTATTGTGCAATTTATCATTGTTCTGTTTAACAACTCTTGCTAACCTGGAGAAAAAGGCCATAAGCGCGCTTCCCAGGCGTAGAGGCGGGTACGAGTTACCATGGCAACAGCGCGCGCCTAGACATCTTCCGCTCGCGCGTCGCTGGAAAAGAAAAAAAGCCTAAGCTGCGTGTTGCGTCATCACCGCGCGCTCGTTCGGGCTCTCCGTTTTGGAAGGTCCCGGCCCGGCTACCGTCGCCCCCCCCCGCCAGGAATTATTTTTTCTTTCAACCTTTGTTACATCGCATCGAGCCTGCAAGACTGTAAGTACTAAAGAAAGAAAGAGGGCGAGCGAGGGAGCATTAAAAAAGTGATGCCGCAGCACACTCCCCACCTCTGAACCCTCCCTATGTTTTCTTGATCCTATCAGCTTCCTCTCAGCTGGGATCGCGCCGCGTCAACTTCCGGGCGGGTGCCCGCCAGCACGGCCTCCGCCGCTCCCCTTCTTTGGCCCCTTTGTGTCCCCGCAGTATCGAGGCGCGGGCCCTGGCACGTCCTTTCTCGAGGCAGGGAGCACCGTAGTGCAGGGAGCCTCTCACTGTGGGCGGGCGCGCGGCCCGCAGGGGGGTTAGAGTGGGGAACGTGCCTGCGCGTGCTGGGGTAAGAGGAGGTTGCACGAGGGTCAGCGTGTGGTTTGAGGAAGGAGGGGCGGGGCGGGGAGGGGGGAGACGAAGAGGAGTAGAAAGAGCAATGGAAATTTTTAAAAAGATACTCCTGTCCACCTTCTGATTATTGTGGCCTAACAATGAGGCGCAGCCATCATAGTCATCCAGTGCCATGTTTTCGTGCTCTTAATTGCCTTGGGAATGAACTGCTAAGGCTTTGTATTTTATATTGTTTTCATGGCCTCTTTTTCTCTTTTTATTTTCTTCCTGCAGATAGTTCATTTAAAGCTCTTAATTCCACAGGGTGGTGGTTTCTGCCAATATGAATCTTTTCAACTTGGACCGTTTTCGCTTTGAGAAAAGGAGTAAGATTGAGGAAGTGCCCGAAGCAACCCCTCAACCCACCCAGCCTGGCCCTTCTTCACCAATTTCTCTTAGTGCTGAAGAGGAGAATGCTGAAGGGGAAGTTAGCAGGGCAGGCACACCTGATTCAGATATAACTGAAAAAACAGGTGAGTTACAATGTTGCAAAATGATGTAGCATCAAGAGGTATTTTTTGAGAGAAAGAAATTCTAATATTCTTGATGTAATACATAATAATACATTGTCCTCTACCTTGCCCTTTAAAATACCGCTTTGCTGCTAGAGGCACCATATACCTGCCATGAACTGAACATCTATGGGCTTCTTCAGTTTTATATGAAGTTCTTTGGAATATGACCCAGTGATGGAAGTTGGTATCTGAATTTAGGTCATCCTTAGGTCAGAGTAGTTGCTTCTGGAAGAGAAACTAGGTGATTCAGACTCGTGATGTAGACTTTGAGTCTGTTATTTGGCCAGGTACTTATATCTCAGTATTTTTCCAAGAAACACAGCTCACTTACTATGAACCAGACTTAGACTCAGGGTGCTTGAAGACAGCCTCTGGACCAATGAAGAGCAGATCCCATTCAGATTTTGCCACTATTTGACATCCTGGAGATCCCCAGGGTGCAAATGAGTAATTGGTATTCTTCAAGGTGAAAGAACCATTTCTAACCTCTTCAGCAGGTTGTCCCAGACAATGGGATTTGAGAGGAAGCCAAAAATAAGCATTTCCATCTTAGTCTGTGTTCTTTGAACAATGAACAGGACATATTTGAACTGTTATGTTTTAGGCACTGTGCTGTGTTTCACATTCTCTTATCTGATTTCTACGGCAGGCCTACAAGATGATACCCACATTTTGCAGAAATGAAACCCAGAGAGGTTAAGTTGTTAGGAATTTGATAAACCTGGAACTCAAATCCAGTCAGTCTAGTTTCTGAGCATAAACTTTTAATTGTTTACACTGTGCAGTTTCTTATGAAGGGTGGAAGAAATATTAGAAGTTTTCTTTTAATGTTTATTTTAGTGATACCTTTTTTAATGCAAAACTCAATATTTCCCAAATAGCTTTTATGCTGATGTGGCCCTGACAAGATTAGTAATAAGTATGCTGTTATTGTTGGTGTCTTATTTTATTTGCTAGTCTTCTGTTTAATTGTACCAGTGATGGCAGACTCCCTACACATTATCATTTGAATGACATTTTAAAATCTTTGGGTGTAACTAAAACATGCTGGAATGATTTGGTAGGTTGAATTGTGTGGTAATGGGGAGTCATAATTTTGAAAGGCTTTGTGTATAAAAGGTTCTAAGTTCATCCAAATTCTGTGGGGAACCACTGAAGCTTAGGAGTGCTGTCTCTTTGTTCATTCTTTCAATAGGTGTTTACTTTGTATAACATGCTGTAGTTAATGTGTAGATATCTAGGTACTTTAGTATTCTAATAATAAATATATGAATCTGTGTCTTGTGTAGTTAGAGAGGGCTGGGAAGGCCAGCATGTAGGCATGAGATTTTGAATCCTTAGGACTCTCTACTGCTTCATTTCAGTTAAATGGGATATTGGACAAATTACTTAAAATCTAAGATTAACATTTTTTCCTCTTTAGGATAAAAAGCACTTTGTAAACTGGAACAAAGTGGAATATTTTATTTATCATTATAAATGTGAAATTCTTAATTGTCTCTTCTAATCAGAAGATGCTGCTGTACTTTTTTTCCCCGTTTAAGGAGATTTCATTCATCTTTATTGTGATTTTTTCTTTTTTCCGCATGTGTAAATTTCTCTTATAAACTGAGGTTTACCTTTAGGACTCACATGATTAGTCTTAATAGCATTGGGAAATACGAAAATTAAGTTTGTTCTGGAAATGGTAAGAATTCATCCTACTAGGATAGAGAGCTCTAAGAAAAGATGATTGTAGTTGGTATTGTAAAATTGAGAGAATCTTGAAAACAAAGGCTAGGTTTTGGTTTTACATTGTGATTACAAGAGATCCATTAAAGCCTTCACAGATAGAAGGGTAAAATGATAAGAAGTTGTTTTGTTAAAAAAAAAATCAGTTTAGCAGTCCTGAGTACTGTACTTTGTTAGAAGGTAAGTTTTGAAGGGAGATAATTCATTTTGGGAAGTAGAAATAACAGTAGGAGTAGAGAAGAAAGACAGATGAGAGATTTCAAAGAAAGAAAGGGCAAAGTTTTAGAACCAAATCTATGGGAAGAATGAGATAAATAAGAAATTAAGTTCAGGGTCACCTGGTGGCTCAGTCGGTTAAAGATCAGCCTTCTGCTTAGGTCATGATCCCAGGGTCCTGGGATCTATTCCCACGTTGGGTTCCCCGCTCAGCAGGAAGCCTGCTTCTCCCTCTCCCACTACCCCTGCTTGTGCGTGTGTATGTGCACTCTCACTCTTTTTCTCTGTCAAATAAATAAAATCTTAAAAAAATCTAATTAAGAAAATGGTAGTTTTGTACATCAGGATAGGTGTAAAGTACCCATTCTAACCCATTCTAACCCATTGGGCATGCCTTTAAAAATTCAAATAAAAAATGTCCTGTCCCCAGTTTAGCATGTTGGACGAGACCTAAAGCAACTTAACATAGAGGTGGGGAATTCTCAATTGAGTGTTGGAGCTTGAGCCTGTATACAGGATGAAATACTGAAGCTGGTTTAGGCTCCTGACTAGAGATTAGGGAATCATTGGTGGGATATAGTTTTTGACCTTATTTCCTTTATCGTCATATGCTAACTTCTTATTTTGCTGTTGTGTGTAATGCTTTATTTGCTTATTTCCAATAGAGTGTTAGGTCTAAATCAGGTCTAAATCACCTATTAAATAGAGTGGAAATTGTAAAATTTACCTATCATGACATTTTTAGCTAGCTCTTTTAATTTTAGCAATATGAATTAAGATTTTATTTCCTACCACTGTCTCTCAGTTACTGTGCCACAGCCATACCTTTTCTTAAATATGCAAAGGATAGTGCAGTCTTTTCTTCTTCCTCTTTGCTCTTCGTCCAAGACCATGCCTGCTAAGTGCATATGACTCTGGGCTTAGTGATGTATTTACTGTCTTTAGAAGCCCTTCCCCTGATCACACTCTCTGAAATAGCAACACCCCTCCCTCTGCCCTCAGCTTTACTCTTCTGTGTTTTTCTGTGTAGTATTTATTTCTACCTAATATAATTCTATATATTTGTGTCTCCCTTATTAAAATATAAGATGCATGTGAACAGAGACTTTTTCCTATTCACCTTTGCTTAGAGCAATGACTGGTGCATAGTAAGCTCTTAGTAAATATGTATTGAAGGAGTGAGTATTGGGTGATAAGTGGGCAATACTAATACTTTGTACAAATTTTTAGAAGTATCCTTCCTCTTTATGATCTTGAAACAGCCCCATAGCCATCAGGCTTCTTCACCCATGCTAACTTGAAACTGTTTTTGATGCAGAATAATCTTCCTTCACCCAGCCTTTGGATATGAGGGCATACACTTAACTTGTGGGCACCTCTCCCTCCTGTGTTTATTTTGCCCTCATGGTGTCACATTATTAATGGTTATTGCTTGCTTACACATTTTTTTCTTTTGGCCTTTTTGAGAGCACTGTGGGTTTCAAGGGAATAAAATAAAGATACATGAGTGAGAGAGGAGAGAACTTACTATGTTTTACGCATAAAGAGTAAAAATAAAACCAAAGCTTGATCCTCAAGGAACACCAGGAGGAAGTATATATACTTATATATATATATTAAGTATATATAGTAAAGTAGTACAGTGTAATAACTTGGGAAAATATTAAGAAGTGTAGAATCACAATCTAACTCAGAAATGATTATCTTTTCCTGGAGAGGATCAGGAAAAGTCACAGAGAGGTAACTTTGAGTGAACCCTAAGCAGTGAATCAGTGCTTTTTTTGTGCACAGGTGAAGAAAATATACATTGTTTAGGAGAGTGATAGGTCTGTGAGAAGGGAGGTTATCTGTGTAAGAGGCGGTTTAGGGAGGTATAGATGAAACTGGGAAGATAGACGTGTAAACTGCTGGGTTGTAAGGGGCCTTTATATGCTATGCCAAGAAGGACGGACTTTTTTGGGTATACACCAGAGAGCATTTCAGCATGGGAAGACCGTTGATGAAGCTGATGAATTAATTGAAGCATAAATGTAGGAAAATGATAGTAGGATAAAGGAGGCTCTTTACTGAAGTTTTATATTTCAGTATTTGATGGTATTTGGTGATCAGTTAAATGTAGAGGGTTATTTCTTGCTTAGACAGCTGGGTGATGGGCACTATTAACTGAATTAGGCAGTGCATTTTGGAGAAAGATACTTAAACGTGTTGAGTTCAAGTCACCTGTTTCAGAAATGAGGTCTAGTGGAGGATTGAACATTAGGTTTGTAGCTTAAAGATGGTTGGAGCCTTCCAAATCGACTTTGGAAGAGTCATTATTGTGGCAGTTAACAAAAAATAGCCCCAGGCAAGGCATATAGAGAAAAATTTCAACATTTAGTGGTGAACAAATGAAGACAATAAAGGGTAACTTGAATAGTCATAGAAAATGATAGTACTCTGAAAGCTAAAGAAAGACAAGTTTCTAATTTCGTGTATAGTGAACACTATCAGATACTATAGACAAGTCAACTTGAATGTGGACTGAGAGACCACTTTCCTTGGAAATTAAATGTTATTGTTGACCTTTAACAGACAGTTTCAGTAGAAAGGTGGGGAAGTGAAGGCTAGTCTTTAAAGAAGGAAAAGAGAAAAACAGCTTGATAGTACAGTAGTGTCAAAAGATGTTTCAGGAGTATTGGAAACTCAGCATATTTTTGGCCCAGTGGAAGAAGCCAGTGGAAAGGGAAAGGATGAAGGGAGGGGAGGTATCTGAAGACAGGCTATCTAGGGCATGGGAACAGATGCACAGCTAGACTATTTAATGTTGCAAAGAAATAGAGACATTTTACCTGGGGAGAAAAACTGATAAAAGTTAATGGGTTAATCAGTTATTTTGTGGTTGGAATGGAGGAAAATTTTAGTAAATTCTTGATTAATTTCTTTCCCTAGTGAAATACATTCAGTATCCTAAAATGATCACCATTTCAGTGTGGTGGTCATGTGGAAAGTAACAGTTGTTAGTAAGAAAATTTTAAAATTATTCCCATTAATCAGAAAGAGTATTCCAGTTAATTTAAAAAAAAAAAGCTTTCCAGAGAGCACTGCTCTGTCATACAGGTTGTGAGATCTCAGGTAAGACATTAACATTTTCGGACTTCATTTCCTTTGCCTAGATGTTCTCTGAAGTCCCTGCAAGCAGTAAAATGGGTATGATCCTTTGAATAATGGAGCCAGATGTATCATTTTAGCATCATGATTCTGTAACCATTGGGTGATACTCAGGGGTTTTTTTTAGGTGTGTGTGGCCAAAATGCAAATCATCCCTATATCTTTGGATAGTTACTGTGGTTTTTTAATGTCTGCGAGTGTTAGTTGACAAGCAGTACTTGGTAGAAGGCTAAGTGCTAAATAATTCTAATAGAAGAAAGTAAAATGAGTACTTACACTTTAGTAAAAATCTTCAGTACATTTGAAGGGTATACTTTTTTTTTTTTTTTAAGCTTTTATTATTTGACAAACAGAAAACACAAGTAGGCAGAGAGGCAGGTAGAGAGAGAGGGAGAAGTAGGCTCCTTGCTGAGCAGAGAGCCCAAGGTGGGGTCGATCCCAGGACCCTGAGCTGATGACCTGAGCCAAAGACGGAGGTTTAACCCACTGAGCCACCCAGGCACCCCTGAAGTGCATACTTTTATCTGTGTTTTCCCTTCTCTACCTTTTTACTCTCCATGTATAGCTATTTTCTTCAAAATAAAATGTTACATGTAAAATATGCAGTATTGTATAATACTATTCTATAGGCTTTCTTTTCGGTGTTTATATTCATATTTTTTTTCCTGCCTGAATCTATTCCAGGTTTTTGTTTTTATTTATATTATATGTATAATATTTACTTATGCTTACCTCTTTTTTTTTTTTTTTAATGACTACAGTGTCTTATATAGATATAATTCTTCTAGTTTCTTTAATGTACATCTGTTGGTTGGGTTTTTTCTTCATTTTTTTTTCTTTTTGCTGTCAAAAGAAGGCTATAGTGACCAACCTATAGATGGTCCACAGATTTTTTTTAGCTTGTGTACAATCTGAAGAAAAATTCTTGGAAATGGAATTGTCAGATTAGATTGAATATTAGTACTATTTTAGTAATTGCCAAGTTACCATACATAGTTTTACCACTTTGCGCCAGACTACAGCTTGGTTTTTAGATGTCTACTTTTTCATACTAGGCTAAAATACTACAAACCTTTTTTATCTTTACCAGGGAATTTAATTGCTTTACTTTTATTCTTTAAGGTTAATTGTGTTTTCGGAAAGGTATTCGTCTTCTGGACTTTTTCTGTGTTCCATTTTCTTTTTTTGTAATAAATGATTTGTAAGTTTTTTATTCTTTTTATTCCTTGTTTTTCACTGAGAAATTTCACAATTTCATGTGGTCAGTTTGTTCCATTCATTTCTTTGATGGCTTCTAGGGTTTAGGTCTTGATCAGACAGGCATTCCTTACTATCACATTATAAATATTTTCATGTGTATTTTATTCTAGCACATCTATGTTAATTTTATTTTTAATTGTAAAATATACATAACATAAAATTTACCATCCTATTAAGTATACAAATCATGACAGTGTTAGGTACATTCACATTATTGTTCAGTTGATCTTCAGAACTCCTTTTATCTTGCAGAAATGAAACTGTACCCATTAAACACTTCCCTCCTATCCCTAGCCTGTAGTAACTGTAACCACCCTTGTACTTTCTGTCTCTGAATTTGACAACTCTAGGTACATCATAAAAGTGGAGTCATACAGGATTTGTCTCTGTAACGGGTTTCCCTTTGCATAAGGTCTTTAAGATTCATTCATGTTGTAGCATGTATCAGAATTTCCTTTTTAAGGCTAAAAGTATTCTGTTGTATGTATATACTGCATTTTGTTTATCCATTCATCTGTGGATGGATACTTGGGTTGCTTCTACCTTTTGGTTATTATGGCTGTTACTCCCATGAAATGTGTGTACAAATACCTCTTTGGGACCTTGTCGCTTCCTTAGGGTATATACCTGGAAATGGAATTGATAGATCATATAAGAAGTCACATGTTTTCCATTAATACCTGAACCATTTTACTTTTCTGCAAGCAGTGCACGAGGGTTCCAGTTTCTCCACATCCTTGCTAACACTTGTTACCTTCTTTTTTGTTTTTTTTTGTTTGTTTTGGTAGCCAAACTAATGGATATGAGTCAGGTTTTGTGTTAATAGCCAAACTAATGGATATGAGTTAGGTTTTGTGTTGATTTTTATTTTACTCTTAAATCTCATCTAGAATTCATATTATAAAAACTAAAGAAAGGATGGTACAGACATCAATATAGTCTAAATTCTCATGTATATTTACATCTTACAGGCCATTAATCTACTTTTTTAGTTTTATATTTGTTTACCCATCACTTTAACTCTTGTAGTTTTAAGGTTTTTTTTTTTTTTTTTCTTCTTTGACTGGAAAGTTCAAAGAAGTGGTTTCTATGGCTTTTTTTCCTTGAATTTCCAAGTGGCTAAAATTTTGCTTCAGTGTTTTTATTAACATTTGCTCCTAATTATACTCTTTTACAACTGGAGAATGTGGTCTACAGTATTTTTGTTTTGGTTAATCTACTTAAATTTTACTTGTGGCCTAATTTGCCATTAATTTTGCAAAAGTACTAAGAGTACTTGAAAAGGTGACATAATCTAAGTATAGATTACTTATATACCAAATAACAGATGAATTTTATTTATATAATTTTATCCAAACTGTAGATGACAAATATTGAGTCAAAGTTAATTTCTTGGATCTTGAATAATTACATGCAACTGTTTTTTAGTAAATATTTTCTATCAGATATCACCGATAGCCTCTGAAACTTTTATTTCAGTTATATATGTTTAATAATCGTGTTTTGGGTCACAATCTAAAATGAGTCTCTTACAGTGGATCCTAATCAAAAATGTTTGGAAATCATTATTGTAAGTTTTATTTTTGTGCAGTCTATTAAGAGCTTGGAGAAGAGAGTTAAAGGCTTATATTTGTCTCTTGACTTTTTGTTTTATATATCCTGCAGCATTTACGTCTTTCATCATAGTATGCAGTTAAGATATATGTTAGTTATGGTTTTTGTTGTAGATCTAAATTCTCTTATTAAAAAAAGTGTTTCTCAAGTTAGATGCTTTTGTTTGTCCAGTGTATTTCTTTACATTTTTCCCATTTATCTTTTCTTTTGGCTTATGCCTGAGATGTTTCTTTTCTTATTTCGTCTTAGAATGATGTCAGAAACTACTCTTCAGTCTTGTGTTTATTAATGTATTTTGTCTTTATTTTAGAGCTTGCATCAGAGAAATAGTTTGATTTATCTTTTAGGAGATGTTTATGGTATTTATCTTTCATTATGACACTTAAATTAAGGCTGCTCAGATTTTACCATCTATTATTTTGGTTACATTATAAAATGGTAAATCAGGGGCGCCTGGGTGGCTCAGTGGGTTAAAGCCTCTGCCTTCAGCTCAGGTCATGATCCCAGGGTCCTGGGATCGAGCCCATCTCGGGTCAGCAGGGAGCCTGCTTCCTCCTCTCTCTCTGCCTGCTTCTCTGCCTACTTGTACTCTCTGTCTGTCAAATAAATAAATAAAATCTTTTTAAAAAAAGATTAAAAAAAGTAGAATGGTAAATGAGTTATGTATTTTACTTGGTATTCAAAGGAATTGCCTTGAAAGTTAGTTGCCATGTTGAAGAATTGAACCATGTAGGGCAACAAGATAGTAGTGGCACAGTTTTCTAAGTCTTCAGGACAGATATAAAGGTTTATGTATTTTTCATTCTACTTTGGAAGATAACTTCTATTTATGGGTTATCAAATTAATTTGGACTACTTTAGTGTGAATTCAATCTCCTAGTAGTGATTTTTTGTTTGTTTTTGAGTGGCCCTTGATCTTGGACCTTTTGGAAAGGTGAAACCAGTGTCAGACTTAAAGTCTTCTTTTGTTTTATGGTAGACTTAGATATGAGAATGGGTACAAGCACACTGGAAAAATTTTGGGGTGTAAGATTGCCTTCTCTTGAGTATACCGTTGGTGTGGAATTTAGTTTGGAAAAACTCCCTGGAACCTTGGAGTGTTCTTGCATATGGTAATGATGTAGGTTCCCATTACCTTTTGGTAATGAGAAAATACTCATCTTCTATCTCTAAAATACAATAGATTTCTTTATGATCTGTGTATGAAAAGATAGGCTGTTTTCACTCCTGTTCCTGTAGCATTTTTTTTATTCCTTTCTCATGGCACAAATCATATTTCATAACAGTTACTTGAGTGCATAGCTACTTAGCTCTTACTTGTTTCGTTAGAGCAAGTTGCACTTAATATTCCCTACCTCCTGGTATAGTGCCTTATGCGCAGAAGGCAGTCAGCAAATGTCAGAGTTTAATAGTAGCTGATGTCTTCATGACTGTTTCAGTGTTTCACCATTCTTTCATTTGTATTTTTTTGTTTCCTGTCTTTTTTGTGCTGCTGCTTCAAAGTGCTTGTTTGGCTTGGGTCAGAAACCATCACTGCATCGTTACGGCCATTGCCTCTTAGCTATTTTTGCTTTTGCTTACTTTCAGAAGTAGTCCATATAAGCAAATCTAAGCATTAAGCATTATTCTAATTCTAAATTATTGACTATATTGGAAAGTTGCTATTTTTATGTAAATAAACTCTTACTTAGTTTCCAAACTGTGGTATGTGAATCTTTAGGATCCCTAAAGATAAACAACTTTCATAATAATGCTAAGATAGTACTTCCCTTTTTACTATGTTGATGGTACAAAGGCAGTGGTAGGTAAAACTGCTGGTACCAGGCACCTGGGTGGCTCAGTCAGATAAGCGGCTGCCTTCGGGTCAGGTCACTATCTGATCCTACTGTCTTGGATCAAGCCCCACATCAGGCTCCTTGCTTAGCAGGCAGCCTGCTTCTCTGCCTGACTTACCCCATGCTTGTGCTTGCTCTCTGTCTCTCTCTCTCTCTCTCACTCACTCACTCACTCTGTCGAATAAATAAATAAATAAAATCTTAAAAAAAAACAAAAACAAAAAAACTGCTAGTGTCTTAGCCAAGACTCCAGACTGTTGTAGTAGTCACTGTCAGTTTCACTTAAGAATTATTTTTTTTTTTAAGATTTTATTTATTTACTTGACAGAGATCACAAGTGGGCAGAGAGGCAGGCAGAGAGGGAGGGGGGAAGCAGGCTCCCAGCTGAGCAGAGAGCCCAATGTGGGGCTCGATCCCAGGACGCAGGGATCACGACCTGAGCCGAAGGCAGAAGCTTTAACCCACTGAGCCAGCCAGGCGCCCCAAGAATGTTTTCAATAAGGCGGTAAAAATTATTAATTTGGGTAAATCTCAACTAAGCAGTAGGTGTCTTTTTAATATTCTTGTGAAACAAAATGTGAACCAGCCTTTGTTGTATACTGAAGTGTGTACAGTGGTTATTTCAAGGGAAAGCATTTGAACAGTTGGTTTCCTTTCTGAATTGAACTTGGCATTTTTTCACCAAACACCATTTTTACTTAAAAGAATGACTGACAAACTGTAGTTAAGCAGACTTAGGTGTGGACATTTTCTTAAAAATGGACAGTGATACCAAGGAAATATTTGGCAGCATTTATCCTGTTTTCAAAGGAAAGTTCGGATTTTGGACTGTGAGTTTGACAGTCTCGGATATTTCAAGATCAGTGGTGATATTAATAAGTCTGATTTTTAAAATAAAATACCGTGAAATATGTCAGCATTTGGAAGATCTACATTAATCAGCAAGTGAACCAGTATTTTTCAAATGACCAGTGCACACCATGTTACAAAATAATGCATGGTTTAAAGGTCCATTAAAGTGCAAGATAGACCAGTGGGTTTAAATGTAATAGAACGCAGAAGTTCATTCATATGGTTCCAGATTCCCCATTGCAACTGACCTTTAAAAAAAACTACCACCTGTCAAATTTGGGTTTAGTATCAAAGAAGAATATCCATAGTATTGTAAAAAAAAGTTAGGAAAATACTCTTCCTAACTGTATAACTGTGTGAGGCATGATTTTCTTCATAAACTTAAACAAAAACAGTATATTACATTAGATGAATTGCAGAAGCAGGAGAATTTAGCTGTCTTATATTAAACCAAAGATTTTTACAAATATAAAACAGTGCCACTCTTCTCATTAGATTCAGAGGAGAGGAATGGAATGAGAGGATGTAGTTTTCATAAAAATATTTGTTACTATGTAAACAGTTTTATAACGTTTCTCAGTTTCTGCTTTATAATACAATGATATCATAGATATAGCCAACATAAGCAACATAAGCAAAAGCTTTTTAGGGTGTTCATTTTTTAAGAATGCAGAGGGTTCTGAGTTTGAGAAATGCTGTTGTATTATAACCTTCCTTTAACCTACATATTGTCAGACTACTTCCTCTGTTAGTCACTTACCAGTTGGGCTATGGGGATGTCACTTGGTTCATAGTTGTGTACATGTTTAAGGTATATTTTAGGTAGAGATATATAGGCACATATAATGTATATAAAATATATGTATGATATATAATACAAAACACAATATATAATATACTAAATAATACATTAAATGCATACAGTATATGTATATGTAATGTATATATTTTGATGGTGTATATTACCAGTAAAAGCTCTGAGTAATTGAGTACATGATGGAGAGTATGCCAAACTTCTTTTTTTCCTGTCTCATTAACTAAGCATATTAAGTATGCATTTTAAGAATTGGTATGTCTTCATTGTATATTTTGTATGACCTGTGTAAAGTAAGAGGAAAATAAGGAGAGAAAATCAAAGATGAATATGTAATCAAGTTCAAGAAACTCTAGTTCTCCTAATGTTCATTAACACATCTTTTAGGACTCCTCCAGGCATTTAGGCGTTTAAGTAGCTAACTTTTTAAAAAGATTATTGTTCAAAAATAAATAAATAAGAATAAAAGTTTATTGTTCATTTTGAATAAAGAGACTTTGAAGAAAAGCAGACAGTCCAAATCATTTTGCCTTAGCCCTTTGAAAATATAAGAAAATAGGCCATTAGTTAACATGTTTAACTGATACACAGTAGCTTTAGGTGAGATTTTTGCTACAGTGAACATCTAGTTTTGAATTTTATGTATGCTTTGTGATGTATCAGGAACACTTTGTAAAAGCAAAAACCATATTACCTTCATACTTACTTTATAGGAGTTGGACTGTAATCTTGTTATTCACATAACTATCCAGAATAAACTGTCATGTTTATGGCAGTTAATAGAGCTGTGATTTGTTCCAGTGCAGAGTTCTTCATCCAGGTTCTTCACTCAACATTATAAAATTTTCTTTTGGAAAAAATGTGATTATTATTATTATTTTTTTTGGTAGTGTTTAGGTAGTACTGATAGGACTTGTTTGTAGGAAGAAATACAGTTTTAGTGCCCTCCAGGTGAATAGTAGTTGTGTAGGCCATGGTTAATCTTAATTACAAATATGGCTTCATTATAGTGATCGCTGTCATTTTGTGACAGGTATTGGGGATGGTCTAAGAGTTTTAGAGTATGAGGATTTAGACCTTTACACATGGATTTCAAATTCGTTACCCACCCCATCCCACATAACTTTGGACAAGTTGCTTTCTCTAAACCTAGTTTATCTATAAACTGACCATATAATGTGTACCCTCAGGATTATTGTGAGGATTAAAAATGTGCATCACGTGAGGACTTGATTCTGACTTAGAAAGTAGTTCATGGAAGTGATAATTTTTTACACTGACACCTTGAACTAAAGATTCATTTGGTCATTGCTTTTTATTTATTTATTGTTAAAGATTTTATTTATTTATTTGACAGATAGAGATCACAAGTAGGCAGAGAGGCAAAGAGAGAGGGCAGAAGGAGGCTCCCTGCTGAGCAGAGAGCCCGATGTGGGGCTCGATCCCAGGACTCTGGGATCATGACCCCAGTGGAAGGCAGAGGGTTTAACCCACCCAGATGCCCCTGGTCATTGCTCCTTAAAATACATTCATTAGACCAAGGCATTGACTACTTTAATACGAATTTCTTAAATGTGATCTTTTCGTTCTCACGTATGTAAGGGACAATAATGGTTTTGCTGGGATAATAATTTTGGAACTCCACTACTGAAGAGAAGAGACCTTGGTAAGATTATCTTATTCACCTGTTTTGAATGAGCCAAAATTTTTAGCTTGTGAGGACTGCCATAAGCCACAGTAGTGGGTGGCTTAAACACACCTTTATTTTGTTAACTTCTGGAGGCTGGAAACCCAGGATCGATTGTTTCTGAGGACTTCCTCCATAGCTTGCAGATGGCCACCTTCTCACTGTGTCTTCACATGGCCTTCCCTTCATGCGCACATCTTTTGTCTCTCTTCTTATGACATCACTCATACTGGATTAGGACCTCCACCAAAGCAGTCTCCTCTTTGAAGACCTTATCTCTAAATATGTTAAATTCTAAGGTCCTGGAGGTTGAAACTCAAGAAGTTTGGAGGGGTATAATTCAGCCCACAACACTCACATTTGTGTAAGAGGTAATGTGTATTGAATATGGGCTATGTTCCAGTGTCTGAACTAAATGCTTAATATATGTCTTCTGATTTTATGTTCACATGAGCTCTGTGATTAACATCTCTATTTTACACATGAGGACATTAAGGTTTAGAGTGATTAGCTTGGCTAAGAGAAAGGATTGGAATACAAGTCTTTTTTTGGGCTGTAGTGTCCATGTTCTTTTAGGCCAGAATTGAGTACTAGGAGATAATAGCACAGAGAGAAAAAAATGACCACAACTTCTCTTTTACATTTTCTACTAGGGTTTGAAAGTAAATTAACCTCTAAAGTGGAAGATCATTTAATATCAGCCCTGGTTTGACTATTAATTTTTTCTTTAAAAACTGGTGGGAATTTTTGGTTTTAGAATGGAAACAGTGAGCAAATTAGAGATTTTTAGCACATGATTGTAATTATCGAAAACAGATTTATTTCCAAGTTGCTGAAAATGCCTTTCTCCTTCTTTTTCTTTTGCAGAAGATTCTAGTGTTCCAGAAACTACAGAAAATGAAAGAAAAGCTAGTATATCATATTTCAAGAATCAAAGAGGAATACAGTATATTGATTTGTCTTCTGATAGTGAAGATATCGTTTCCCCAAATTGCTCCAGTACAGTTCAAGAGAAAAAATTCAACAAAGACACGGTGATTATAGTGTAAGCAGCTTAATAGATTTATTCATTATATTTGCCTATATAAGAGGTTTTTCAAGAAAAAGTTACTTAATTGGAAAAATAGTTTGGTGACTTCTCCCTTTTTTTCCTTTCTTTTCTGCCTTTTTCCTATTGCATCTTGGGTATTTTTTTCCCTGACTTACAACTGTAGAGAGGTATTGTGTGTGTGCATGTGCACATTCTGGATAACACTGATTTTCAATAAAAAGTTAATGAGAACAGATAATTTAATTTTTTAACCGTCCATCAACAGGGAAGTTATTTTAACGTGTACTTTTTTTTGATCACCTGTAATTGCTTTACAATCTATTCTTGAGTCCCAGAGTCAAATCATTTTTTGGACACATTCTGTGAAGTAGCATGGAGTTTGTATTATAGGTAGAAAGGCAGTAAACAATCTAGTATGCCAAATAATAAATATTATGACCCAAAGGGAAGGAAAATAATGGAGTTCAGGGCCAGGGGTGGGGGTGTGCTTTCTAAAGAGCACAGTTGGAAAGAAGCTTTATTGAGAAGATGATGCTTGAATACAGACCTGAAGGGGTAAGAAAGTGTGAACCATATGGATATGAGGGTGTGGGGCAGAAGTGGAGTATTCTGGTCATTGCAAATAACTTGTTCAGTGACCAGAAATGGTTATTATACCTGATGTTTCTAAGGAAAGTAGGGCAGAGATGAAATCAAAGAGAAACACCTAAGGTCACAAGGTAACCAGTGGGGTAGAAGAGGGATTTAATTATAAGCCCGTAGGCTATTTGGCTTTTACTGTGAAGGAGATAGAAAGCTAATGAAGGTAGTGTATTGAGCAGAGGAATAAATTATTTCACTCATATGTTTAAAAGGTCTTTGAGACTATAGGGGAGCAGTACTAGAAGCACGGATACTGTTGTAATAACCCAGGCAAGAAATGATGGACCCTTAGACAAGGCTACTACTTGTGGAGATGGTTGGAAGGAGTTAGATTCTATATATACTTTGAAGGTAGAGTGGAGAAGTTTTATTGTTGGATTTTGAGTGGGAGAGAAAGGAGTCAAGGATAATCTTAAGATTGGCCTGAGTCCCTGGAGGATGGAGTTACCATTAAATGAGATAAGGAAGACTGTTTGGGGTGTGGTAGGGGACCTCCTTTTGAAGGAAAGATTGGCAGTTCAGTCTTGAACATGCTATGCAAGACATCTAGGCAGGAGATGTCAAGTAGGCAATTGGATTTGTGATATTTGAGTTGGGGAGGTCTGGGTAACGTCTAAATTTAGGAATTGTCACAATATAGATTTGATACTTAAAGTCCTATGATAAAGTGAAATCACTAAGAGATACTGGTATAGCTGGACAAGAGACGATCTCCTGGTTGAAGGACTCAGTCCAGGGGAACTTGGGATTTTAGAACAGGGAGAAGAGGAGAAATCTGTGGAAAGTTCTAAGAAGGAATAGTTGTTGAGGTAAGAGAAAAGTCAAAAGGTTGTGTGCTCAGAAGCTAAGCGAAGAAAATGCTGCAAGAAGGAGC
The DNA here is from genome assembly GCF_020171115.1 of Neogale vison. Classification (NCBI taxonomy): domain Eukaryota; kingdom Metazoa; phylum Chordata; class Mammalia; order Carnivora; family Mustelidae; genus Neogale; species Neogale vison. The sequence continues at coordinate 113,202,433 of NC_058101.1, read as the reverse complement.
CAAGAGATTGAGAATGTCCGATGATGATAAGATGAGAATTCCTCTTAAAGTGAACTTCTTGTAAGTAAGCCATAGTGAACATGCCTTTCTCCTGAAATTCACTCTGAAATAAAAAATAGTGAAGATCCTGCAAGGTTAAATACATTGGATTCACATTTACCTGCTAAGAATAAGGTCATTCTCTTAAATTACAAAAGAAGCATTTCAAATTCAGAAATCCCAGTAAATGTTGACACAGTACAGGTATCAAATGTACAGTACATATTTAAATATTTCCAGTTAATCCTGTTAATGCACTTTATGGTAGTGCTGTTCAGAAATACTGGTTTGTAAATAAGGAATATGCTCTAGAATACAAATCAGTGTACCAGTTTCTTCGCTAGTGAAGTATTATAAAGAAAAATCAGCTCAACTAAGTGATTTGCTTAGTAATGTAATTGTTTTACCTTCTGGTGTATGTATATTCCTTATCTTGTCATTGATGGACAGCAGTGTGAGTTTAATAACTAGGAGTCAGTCCTTAGACCATATTTGAAGTAACTACTTTATGATAATTTTTCCTCAGTATCATGTTGGATTTTTTTTTTTTTGAACAGTGTCATGTGTCTTTAGTTTCATTTAATCTGTGAATGAGATAGAAAGCTAATGAATGGAGTGTATTGAGCAGAGGAATAAATGAGGAATAAATTATTTCACTCACATGTTTAAAAGTTTCTCAGCCTCTTTTTTTTTTTTTTTTTTTAAAGATTTTATTTATTTATTTGACAGACAGAAATCACAAGTAGGCAGAGAGGCAGGCAGAGAGAGAGGAGGGGAAGCAGGCTCCCTGCTGAGCAGAGAGCCCCATGCGGAGCTCGATCCCAGGACCCTGAGATCACCACCAGAGTCTCAGCCTCTTTCTGTTTCTCATATCATTGGCCTTTGAAGATTAAGAGGCCATTTTTAAAAAATTTTAACAACATATAATGAATTATTAGCTCCAGGGGTACAGGTCTGTGAATCATCAGGCTTACACACTTCATAGCACTCACCATAGCACATACCCTCCCCAGTGTCCATAACCCCACCCTTTCTCTACCTCCCTCCTCCCCCAACCTTCAGTTTGTTCTGTGAGATTAAGAGTCTTATGGTTTGTCTCCGTCAGGATTCCATCTCATTTCATTTCTTCTTTCCCTACCTCCCAAACCCCCCACTGTGCCTCTCAAATTCTGAGAGGCCATTTTTTTAAGGAGGTTTCTCAATTGTACTTAACTGATTTTCTTCATGATTAAATTTCGGTTAAGTGGTAGGAATGGTATATAAATGATTTTGTGTCCTCGGTGTGTCATGTTACAAGGCACACTGATAGCAATTTCTCTCTATTGGTGAAGTGAACTTGGATCACTCAAACTTGCCTGCTTTCTCCTATAGAGTTACTATTTTATACCCCTTTGTAGTGATTAATCTATTGGCAGATACTTTGAGACCAAGTAATGATCTTATTCCTTAGCAGACTTTCACTCTAGTAGTTTTAGTATCTATTGATGATTCATACCTGAATCACTTACCTAAATGAGGGTTGTGAATTGCTGGTATTTTAACTAGCATTTCAGATCTTATACTTGAATTATTTGGTATTCTAATGTAAAGAAGTGTTTTCTATTTCTCCCCATTTATTTATATAGTATTTATATCGTATAAGAAAATATCAAAGTGGAATCTTTTTTTTCTTTTATTTATACTTTCAGTGGGTTTTAATTCATTTACTGTCATTATTCATTTTAGTGCTAAAATTGCTAAATTTTAACAGTTTAGGGCCCTTTTAGGCAGGCTCTGACTTTGAGAGGTTCCTATCATTTTTTGAGCTTTTCCCTTCTAGCAAAAGATGGTCCAGACTTAACACTATTCCTATCATAGGCCTGAATTTAGAATTAGCCATTTCTCCAAGTAACACTGGTTCCTTTTATATTTTTTTATTTTTTATTTTTTGCACTGGTTCCTTTTAATAGAGAATGGTATTTGGAAATCTGGGAAGTAGGAGTGTTCTTTCTTTGATGTAGGGCGAGGTAGGGGTTATGTCATTGCCCTTTTTAGCTGTACAGACTAGGAAATATGAGGGGAATGTGTGTGTGTTGTTTTTCTGTGTGTGTTTTTAAATCACGAGTTTTTAATGATAACCTTTAATTCTAATCTACCTCTACAGGGCTTTTCCTGGACTCTTCTTCTATATCTCCTTTTCTGGCATTGAGAACTCTGGCTTCTTGCAACATTAGTTTCTTAACTTGTTCAGTTATCCAGTATTGATAAAATAGTTTCAGAATTGCTGTGATCATACCATTTGACCACTAAGCGTACTAAATAGAGTTGAGAATTTGTTTATAGGTTTGTTTTGTCTTTAGACTGAGGTATTTGGTCAAAGTATTTCGATTATTTAATGTCTTCTCTGTTGTTTGAAATACAGTTCAGTTCATTAATTTCTGTTTGTATTCCTTTTAAGGTTTTTTCCTTATCCCTCTTTTAAATTTTACTTTGGAATATTTAAAATATTAAGAAGGTTTCAGAAATCAAAACTCTAAATAGAATGTGCTTACAAAATTATTATGTCTCTCCCTTTTCTTGTAATACCTACTGTCTTTCTACCTCAGAACTAACCAGTTTACTTCTTCATCATATTTTTTCTTTCATGGATATTTTTTCTTCTTTCTTTCTTACTTTCCTTCCCCTCCTCTTCCCTTCCCTTTCCCTTCCTTTTTTTTTTTTTTTTTTTTTTAAAGAAAGAGTGCACATCCACTTGGGGCAGAGGAGGGATAGAGGTAGAGAAAAAGAATCTTAAGCAGGCTCCATGCTCAGTGCAGAGCCTGACTCGGGGCTCAGTATCATGACCCTGAGATCATGACCTGAGCTGAAATCAGTAGTTGGAGTGTTGCACACTTAACCGATTGAGCCCCCAGGTGCCCTTCTTTTTCTTGTTTCTTACACAAAAGATAGCACACTACATAAATGCATATGTATGTATATATATACACACACACACACACTCTCCTTTGATCTTTGTTTTATTCACTTAGGTACATATCCTAGAAATAGTATCAGTTTATAGAAACCTATATTCTTTTTCATACTCTGTAGTAATGCACAGTGTGAATGTTCCATGGTTATAATCAATACTCATGAACGGGGCCATTTTGGTTATCATCGTTTCTTAATCTTGAGGTTGACAAGGACAGATAATTCTTTGACGGGCTTCTTTTCTGTGCATTGCAGGATGTTTTGCAGAATCTCTGATCCCTACTCACTAGATGCTAGTAGTACCTCCTTAATCAGAACAAGCAAAAATGTCCCCAGGCGTTGCCAGGTGTTCTCTTGGGGCAAAATCACCCCCCTTTTGTCAATAATAGAAACTGGCAGTATGAAATCTCTTAAGAATTATTAATAGACAAGAAGGAGCTGAAGGTAGAATCCTAGGAAGCACCAGCAATTCACAAATGTGAACAAGGAAGAAAAGCCTTCTTTAGACATTAAGGACAGGCAGGTGGAGAGGTAAAGGAAAATTTGAGGTACTAATGTTGCAAAACTCATGGGGTGAGGATAGGTGTGGGGCCAGATTTTCAGAGATTTGTAGCAGTGTATGGCACTATGGAAGAGTAGATAACCAATGAAAGGTTTTTATTTTATTTGACATTTTAGAAGATATTATTGCCTGGGTAAGAACAATTGCACTGAAATGGGTGGGGCAAAAGGTAATAAAATGTTGAGAGGAGAACTGTACAGGAAATGAGCAAGTAGATAACTGGTTTTATAAAATTTGTGAAGGAGAGGAGGGTTTGCTTATTTCAGTGCTTGTTTCCACAGCTCCTAGAGTTCCTGGCACATTGAACTTGTTAATGCAGTCTTGAGCCCATGGTAGGCTTGGAAAGAAGAGCTCAGGGAGAGAGGAGACTGGGGAGAGAACGTAGTAAATAGTTGAAACAGGGTCCTGTAAGAACCAGAAAGGGCTGGAATCCCTTAGCAGTAAAAGGGGACTTTATCTTCAACAAAAGGGAAGAACTTTATCTGAGACCAGATAAAAGAACACAAAGTAGTCAACTTTTGTTTTTGTAGATTTTTTTCTTTTATTTTTAAATCTACAGGCATACAAGAAAATAAGATAACAGACAATGAACATCCATTTACGTACCACCTAGACTTAACACGTTAATATTTTTCCTTGTTTGTTTCATTGTTTCATCTATTATTATTATTATTGGCCTGGAGTACTTTAAATTATGGACATTCCAACATTTCTACCTGTAATACTTGTTGATATGTCTTTCTCTTCCCCAGAACCCAGTACCACTCAATGAACAGTTCTCTAATGTCATCTAATTCCCCTTTTATATTCATTTTTTTAAAATAGATTTTATTTATTAGAAAGAGAATGAGCACAATTAGGGGAAGAAACAAAGGGAGAGAGACAGGCAGTCTTGGCCCTGAGTGTGGAGCCTGACTTGGGGCTTGATCCTATGACCCTGAGATCATGACCTGAGCCGAAACCAAGAGTTGGACGTTTAATTGACTAAGCCACCCACGTGCTACTGCATTCATGTGTTTTATAGCTGCTTTTTCAAACCAAGATCCAAACAAGAAGCGTCCTCTGCATTCACATGTTAAAGTTTCTAACTTCTTTTGAGCTTTTTAAAGAGTCCTTTCCTCTCCTTTTTTTTTTTTTAAAGGATTTTAACTTACTGAAGAAGTAGAATCTTTTCTTCATAAAATAGTTTTTTCTTACTGTTTCCTCATGATGGTATTGAATTTATTCCTCTCTCATTTGTATTTCCTGCAGACTGGACAGTTAATCCAAGCCATGGTAAGACTGGTAGTCAGTATAAGTACTACAGCATGAGGCCCAGGAGTTTGTCCCGCCAGATGGTCATGAATTTGATGGTTAGGTTGAGGTGATGGCTAGCAGAGTAAAGAACCTTTGGAAGTGGTTTTCTAGGGCAGAGATTGTGAGAAGATTCCAACATGAATGCTTTCATTTTCTCAGTGAACTTAGTGCAAAATCGGGAATGTAACTGGAGTGAAATGGAGTGAGAATTCAGAGTTAAGGACATGAAGAATGAGAGGCCTAGGTATAGTGGAAAGGAAGATGCATGTAATCATCTTCATATATTGAAGGACATTCCTTTTACAAAGGAAGCGATTTACCTCGTTATTTTAGAGCATTTTCTCAAAGCAAGGTTCAAGAAGTCAATCTAGAAGTCTGTTAAAATATATATTCCTGGTCCTTGGGGATCTGTCTGCTTTTAAGTATTTTGGGAGATTCTCAGGTAAAACTAATGCCCTGACCAGTACAACTGAACTAACATGAATAGATAGAATGAAGTTACTAAAATACAGATTCTGGGTATGTTTCCCAAAATAGAATTAGCTATGTAGCAAAGTCTGCGTGGAACATTCTTAATTAAATTCCCACCTTTCTTTCTCTAATCTTTGTAACGTCTGTCCATTTGTTGTACTTCTGTTTTCTTATCTCTAGAATGGCTACCATGGTTGAAAACCAAAATTTCAAAATGAGATTTTTGTTTGTTAGGGAGATGATTAAAATTTGGCCCCAAATGTCTTTTATAGGATTAACATATAAATTGAGATGGACTGAGATTAAAGTTAAAACCTCATATGAGTTAAAGATAAAACCTCATATGGAATCAGTACTCTTTGCTGAAGAGTGTTTGTTTCTTGGCAGAGATTCTGGTACTCACTGGAACCATTCTGATTTTAACATTTAGATTCTGATCATCTAGGTAGGCCATGAAAATTCTTTTATATTTGTATTAGTGTAGGCTTTATAATTTCTCAAGAGCAACCTGACAATGCTCTTCTGATATATAGAGTATAGGTGAAAAAGGAAAAGGAGAGAGAAAGTGGGCATGCAGTATATGTGTGTATCTTCAAATAAATGCCAGGTGTTTTATTGTTCTTCTCCATCCCAGCCCAGATAATATGAGTTATTTTCAAAGTATGCTGCCTCTGGGAATGTAGATTTATATATATAACCATATTGAAGTGAAAAAAATTGTCTTAATCTTTGACAAAGATAGGTCGTGTTTTTATTGAAAAGAACTGTTATGTTACGTATGTATATCATTCTAATAAAATAACAGTAATACATAAAATATTGTTTTTTTCCTCTGAAAATATTTTTAGTTCTGAGCCATCTGAAGATGAAGAGTCCCAGGGCCTTCCTACAATGGCAGGTAGAAATACTGATGATATTTCGGAATTGGAGGACCTTTCGGAATTGGAAGACCTTAAAGATGCTAAACTTCAGACCTTGAAGGAACTTTTCCCACAGAGAAGTGACAGTGATTTACTTAAGGTTATACTCTTTTAGTAATTGGTTATTGTAGTTGTAATGATGTTTAAAATTTCCCTTGAATCTAGTACTATATTTAGGGATAGTCATTTTTCTAAAGATACCTTATGCTTTGAGGTGACTGACTGACTTTACATAATAATACAAGTAAATGCCAGAGATTTACTTGTTGGGAGTCTTAACTTTTTAAATAGGTATGGTTATTTGCCTATAAATAATATAATAATACATAATATTACCCTTAATAGCTCACTTAGGTTGTGAAAAATGTTTTGTGCTCAAATAGTTTGAAAATAGAGACTTTCTGGTTTCTCACTAGAAACTCAGAAATGTCACAAGTCTTTTTTTTTTTCCCCTTTGGTTTTCATAATGATAAAGCATTGCTATTGATATTTAATGCCAAGGGGCCAGGGACTCTAAAAGCCCTGCAGGACTGGGGGTGGTCTTGCATAACAAAGAATTATCCTGTCAATAGCACTCTTGCTGAGAACCATTGATTGAACTATGTAGAAACAAAGTAAGTGACTGTATTTGGACTGTAATAGTTATCTCTATAGGAGCACATAAAAATGACCATTCAGTTAAATTTTAGGTAAAGAATAAATCTCTGAAGATTACTAATAAATAGGTTATTTCTAGCTCTGTCATTTATTAGTTGAATGACTCTAGGAGGATCATTTAATTGCGGGTTTGTTTTTACCTTTATATCTGTCATGACTTCCACTATCTCCAATTTGAACCTTAGGAGGTACCATTTCTATATAGGGTAGGCAGGTAATTTTGGAGTGATGGACACTGGCATATTGTAGAGTGTATGTTCTTTCTGAAATGGGTAGCTGCTCCCTAGTGCCAATAGGATATGGCCATGTCCTATCAATGGTAGCCTGTTTTTGTTAGGTTTGAATTTCCAAATAAAGTGAAAAGATGGCTATTTACTGATGATCGTTTAAGCTTCCTTACCTACTTGAAGTGTATAATTTAGTGGTTTTTAATATATTTACAGAGTTGTGCAATTATTCCCATAATCTAATTTTAGAACATTTTAATCTTTCCAAAAAGAAACTTTTTTTTTTTTTTTAAAAAGATGTTTTAATTTTGTTTGTCAGAGAGTGAGACAGTGCATGCACAAGCAGGGGGAGGGTCAGGCAGAGGGAGAAGCAGGCTCCCTGCTGAGCAAGGAGCCCTATGTGGGATGGGATCCCAGGATCCTAGGATCAATCATGACCTGAACCAAAGGCAGAGGCTTAACTGACTGAGCTACCCAGGCATCCCTAGAAAGAAACTTTGTATTCATTAACAGTCATTCTGCATTTCCCTCCCCTTGCTTTAGGCAGCCACCAATCTCTGTCTTTATAGATTTGTCTGTTCACATTTTATATAAATGGTAGGATATAATATGTGGTCTTTTATGATCTGGCTTGTGAATTGGCATCATTTAGCAAAAGGGTGTCAGGTTCATCCATGTTAAATCAGTACTTCATTAACTTTTTATGGTTAGCTAATTTTTTAAAGATTTTATTTATTTGTTTGAGAGAGAACATGATAAGAGGAGAGGGAGGCTGAGGGAAAAGCAGGCACCCTGCCGAGGAGAAGGTCTCAGTCCCAGGACTCTGGGATCATGACCTGAGCCCAAGGCAGATACTTAAACTTAACCAGCTGAGCCACCCATGTGCCCCTGTGGTAACTAAAGAAAGAAGTACTATTCAACCCCAACAGCGTGTCTGAACTGAAGGCGGTCCTGGGCCTGCTTGTTTAAACTCTGTAGAATAAATTATTATTATTCTCTATTACTTACAACATGAATCTTTTTTCTCCCAAATCATTTTGATACTTTCTTGCTGTTAGCTGACTGAAACTTCAGTGGATGTTGAGTCTGCACCCACTAGCAGTGTTCTTTTCCTCTGGATGTAATTCTTTCTAGAATAAGAAGACAATAAATGTAGCAACTAATAGCTACAGGGGCTGCTTACAGTGTTGGAAATAGCTTCCAACAGAATAAACATGATGGAGTATTAAATATTCAGAGGAACAATTCTCAGTTTAAAAATACTTTAGTCTGATTGCTAATTGTTCACATTATTTTTCTTCTGTAAGAATATTTATCTCTAATTTTGTAATTACAATGGGAAAATAGGATCGATACGCAGAATTTGTATGCATGTTTCATTAGTCAGTATTTGAAATTTAGGGAATTTAGTGTTTCAGTCCAAAGCAGAGCATTTCAGCTAATCCCTATCATTTCAAGAGATTTGAAGGTGACATTTATAATGTACTCCGCAAAGGCTCTTACACCCATATAACACCCATATAGAAGACTTCAAGAAGCTGTAAAATGCAAATTTAGTCCTGGACTTGATAAGAATATGCTTTGACTATTTTGAAAATGAAGAGGGGCTTACAAGATATTAAAGGATCCAAGATTAGGAAGACTAGTAGAAGAGACCATTCTTACTATAGTGAGGGAAAATTATGGGATGTTTAGCTTCTTTTGAAATGCAGAATGTTAAAAATCAGTATAAAAATTTTATATTGAAGTTATTAATTATATAAATGGTATCTGAATATGTTCTTGAATAAATTCAGGCAACTCAGAGATAGAAGAAAAATCAAAAAGAACTTTTTGTCCCACTCATCTTAAGAAGTATTAGATTTAAGAAAATGATTGCAGAATTGTGGTTTATTTTTTCATATTCTAAGAAGAATAGTACAAATGTCTATCAGTGTCCCTCCTCCTTCCTTCTCTGTTTGTCTCTCTCTCTCTCTCAACACACACTGCCTGGACACATAAGCACATAAGTAGGGAGTTTTTAAGGCTTTAATGCAGAACTTTGTAATTAAAAAATTAAAATAACAAAACCTTGAATATACTGTATATATTTCAGTACATAGGGATGATGAATAAGTCCAGTAACATTTTAAGATGTGCTTACATTGTGCAGACTTTTGTTAAATATTTCTTAAAGTGTTATTTTTAAAACAATCTCTTCTCCTTCTGTTAGTTGATTGAATCAACAAGCACTATGGATGGAGCAATTGCTGCTGCCTTGCTGATGTTTGGTGATGCAGGTAGGCCTGACTTCGTTTCTAGCCATTTGATTATTAGTTTTATAATAATAAATATCTTCACATTTTTAGTAGTTGCTCTACAGTTTACTAAACACCTTCATGAATTCTTGGAGGAACCTTGTGAGTTTTTAATGGCTTCAGTTTTTTTAAATGAAGAAACTGAAGCTTAAGAAGTTTAAGTGACGTACCTGAGGTCATGCAGCTGTTTGGGAACCAAATTTTCTAGACTGATTTTCTTTTTCTCCCCCTAGGGAGGGGGCAGGTTTTCATTGGTAATTTTGCTTGTTTTCTACAGATCAGGTCTCATAACAGTGAAGTTTTGGAAGGTATATTTTCTTTCTTAAGTGTCCTTTCTAATTGCATTGTGGTTTTATTTACAGGTCTACAAATCTGAGTCAGTAGGAACATAATGTCTTGTGGAAAGTCCTAGCTGGTAATCAGGATTCCTTCATTTAGTAAATATTTATGCTATATTCCAGGCTTGGGATACAAAAATAAATGCATTTGAAGGACCTTGCAATATAAAAGCTAAAATCACCTCCATTTTTTTTTTCCTTAGCAAATACTGTCTTGGTCTCCCCCCCCCCAACTTGTATATACCAAACAAGTAAAAATAACCTATAATCAAAAAAGCATTTAAGGAATGAAAACAAACTCACACTCCATTAACCACTCTTAAATTTGTTTTGTATCATTTTCAACTTTTCCTGTGCTCAAACCTACCATTACACAGCACATGCACACACATTTAATTAGGATATGCAATAGTCATATTGGTTTGCATTTTTAAAAAAAAATCACATGATGATTTATGATAGATAACTCATCAGAACAATCAGATTTATCCAATTTTGAAATATTGCCCATAACATTCCTCTGTAACTACCTATATGGTTCATTTATTAACTATTTCTTTGTTAATTAGCCTTTTTATTTCCATTATTTTGTTACTGTGATACAAAAGTAAATAACCTTATAAGGAAAGCTTTATATTATTATCTCTGCAGGCTAAATTTCAAACTAGGATGCTGAATCAAAGGATATGCATATTTAAAAGTTTAATATGTACTTCCATGTTACCTTTTTAAAGGTCGTACTGATTTATTTTTTCATCAACATTGTGTGAATAAATGCCTGTTTCCCTAAGTGTATCTTTTTAGCTTTTAAAAATTTTTTGAAACGTTAAAATACGTACGGAAAAATAGAAGATAGTATAGTATGTTCCCATGGGCCTATCATCTCTTCAACAATTACCTATCTCACTTGTACCTCTAACCAAGTAGATTCTAATGGAGTGCATTCCAAAGATGAAATTGTTTCATCCCTATGAAATATTTTAAATCTTTCATTTCTTCAGTTTGAGTTGGGGAATAGTATTGTGTTGTGTGGGTGCTACCTATACAGAATGTTAAGCTTCTTCCTCTTCTTTCACTTACTAGCTGTGTGACCTTGGGCAGTGTTGCCTAACTCTTCATGTGTCTGTTTCCTTAGCAGTAAAATAGTGTAATAATAGTATTGAACTCATAGGTTGTTGTGAAGAAGTGATTAAAGTTAATATAAATTTCTTACTGTAGTGTGTGGTACATAGTAAGTATGCTAACACAGTAAATGTTAGCAGTCATTTGTTCTTATAGGCTCTCTGATGATAGAAAATGCTATAGGAGAAGGTTGACTATATTTCCCTCATTACCATAGCCCTAGCACTTATGTAAAAGGTCCTGAAAAATGGTAGACTCATTGAACATTTGTTGAGTTGCAAAATGGTTTGGGAAGTTTTACATATATTTTCTTTTTCTTACAATATCGCAATATTCCATAATCTTTCCAGATTTGTAGGAAAAGCTTTATAATAGTGTGTAATTTTTTTTTCTCTTGAGCAACTTAACATCATTCAGCTTATATATTAATTTAACAAATCTTTATTGTGCATCTACTACTAGGTGCCGGATACTATTTTAGGCATTGAGGATACATAAGGAAACAAAATGGACAAAACCTTTGCTTTCATGGAGTTCACAATCCTCAAAAAAATTTGAACTTCATCTGAGTTTTTTTCTTCTTTTCATTCTTGCACTGATACTGTTTCTTATTTAAAAAAAGTGTTTTGGGGGCGCCTGGGTGGCTCAGTGGATTGGGCCGCTGCCTTCAGCTCAGGTCATGATCTCGGTGTTCTGGGATCGAGCCCCGCATCGGGCTCTCTGCTCAGCAGGGAGCCTGCTTCCCCACTCTCTCTCTGACTGCCTCTCTGCCTACTTGTGATCTCTCTCTCTGTCAAATAGATAAATAAAAAATCTTTTAAAAAAAAAAAAAGTGTTTTGGGGGCACCTGGGTAGCTCAGTTGGTTAATTGTCGACTCGATCTCAGTTCAGTCTTGATCTCAGGGTTGTGAGTTCAAGCCCTCTATTAGGTTCCATGGCAGTATTAATAATAATAATAAATATTTTCTAGTGGAAAGTTATAAGGAAACAAGAAATCAGGGTTTTCTTGTTTTTAAAGTAGACTTCCATGCTTCATCCTAGAATAAACTAGACCGTCGTATTAGTCATCTTCATCTTTAGTACAATACACTTCTGAGGTGATATATAGATTAGAAGAATGACAGCTTTGCCTCACCAACATAAGATAGCTTTCAATATATAGTATCATTAGGATAAGAAACTATTTTGGATATATTAGGATAGTTTTCCCAAAAAAGGCCTTTCTAAGTATCTATAAGTTATTTTGGACAATTCTACACATCATGATGTTGGATTGGTTTTAGCACAAATTGTAATCCCTTACAGATAATATTTCACATGTTAAACAATAGGGGTACCATTTATGCATTGCTTTCTGAAAGTTTTCTTTTAAGAATACTAGGTTACAAAAACAAAAAATAATGTGTATGTGTCCGAAGTTTTTACCCTGTTTTAAAAAGTAATAATACAAGTTTACTGATGTTGTCAGGAGTCTCTAGCTATTTCTTCCACTTCTCTGTGTTTGTATAAAAATAAGCAAAGCATTTTTAGGTGATTGTGTCCCTTTTATGTTTCTGCTTTTCATTTATTATATAGACATCTTTCCATGTATATCTTTGAAAGTCTACCTGATTAACAACAGTAGGATTTATGTGTATATTCTAATTTGTTTAATATCTTGGGCATTTAGACAGAATTCTTGTATGTATACTTAAGCACACGTTTCCATCAGTTCTGTTGAATAAATTCTTAGAAAAGGAATTGTTGGACCAAAAGATGTCTGAAATTCTAAGATGTATTATTTACATTGCCTTCCAAAAAAGGTATAACAGTGCATGATGTTTAAAAGTGCCTTTTGCCTGTGGTCTGCTAGGACTGTCTATTTACTATTTTTTAATGGATGAAAAATTGTTTTACTTTATTTTTTTATTTTACCTGTTTTTAATTACTAAGGAAGGTAAGCATCTTTTCTTTTTTTTTCCTGTTGAACTGCTTCTATGTGTTTTTTGTCTGTTTCTTTTTACAGTTTCATGTTTTATTTATTTATTTTTTTGGTTAAATACTGAACTTAGATGAAATTTATTTTTATCTGGGGTATGAGGTAAAATTTTAACTTTTTTTTTTCCCCCTGAAATTGATGGATGCTTCCAATAAAAGATGAAAATTTATGAAACACAATTTGGAAGTTCTTTTTAGTATAAAATACTAATTTGTTTTCTTTTGGGTATATAAAAAAATTCTTTTATTGAAGTATAGCTAACACAGTGTTTCATGAGTTTCTGGTATACAACAGTGATTCAATAACTATACCTTATGCTGTACTCATCACACATGAGCACATCTCCCAGCACAGAGAATATAGTAGTGATACTGTAATAGCATTGTATGGTGACAAACGGTAGCTACACTTGAGGTGAGTACAACATAACATAGATACATATAGAATTTTTAATTTATTGTAAATAGAGTAGATTTAGATGTAGGCAACATTCTGTGCTGTTATGTAACCTCATACTAAAATTTTAGATTTGCATTTTCTCTCTCATATTTTGCAAATTTTTTGCCTTAGCCACTTTAAATACATGTAAATATTTGATGTCATAATATTAACAAAAAGGGAAGATGTTTAAACAGATAATTAAGTTGAAGAATCCTTTATTGACAAAACAAAGTTCTTGTTCTTTTAGGAAAGAAACATGTCTAGGTCACATGGCATAAATCATCAGATTTGAAGTTTTTTTCAGACTTAGACTATTGATTAACCGTGCTCACCCTACCCCAGTAAATATATGGGTAATAATTCTTTTTAAAGTAAATAATGGGAATTCGTTGCTATCTGCAGAATTCACATTTACTTTGTGAAATAAATTAGAAGATACTAACCGTACTTACATGAAATTATACTTTAAAACGTTAATAACACTTTGTTACAACTATATTATAAAATTTGTAGGCTTTCAACTTAAAAGCTGTCATGTTAACGTTTAGTTTGAATATTGTACTTCTACAGGTTTTAATTTCTAACAGCATAGTCAGGGTACTGATTTAATTACTACTGCACTTTTGTGAGCTCTAGCAGATGTTTTCATATTAGCACAGCAGTATGTCTGAGGAATTTTCTCTCTGATATATAAGAAATAGATAAATGTATTCAAAGTACAAATATGTAATATAGCTTCCCTTTTTTGTTTTTTAAGATCTTATTTTTAAGTAACCTCTACACCCAATGTGGGGTTGAATTAACAACCCTGAGATTGAGTCATGTGGTCTATCTACTGAGCCAGCTATGTACCCCTGTAATATAGCTTCTTAAGATCATATAGATTGAGTTTTTCTTTCAGTTATGACAGAATATGTAAATTTTCTATCACCGTTAGAGCCTGTATGTTATACTTTCTTGGTTTTAGGTTTAGAGCATTAATTGCTTGAGCTGTCTGTATTTCACATGCTCCTTATTTGTTTAATGAGAGTGACTGTTAACTACTTTGTAAGGTTATTGTGGAAAGTAAATGAAACAAGAGTTAGTAAGAGCCCTTTGCATAGCCTGGTACATAATAAACAATTACTGTTATCAGTGATAGTATTCAAATAAGCTACACTGGTAGGGCTCAACTTTTTTTCACTGCTGAGTATTCAGTCACCAGGGAGAACCCTTTCCTTTCAGTATTGCTCTGTGGAATTACTTGTCGGTTTAGTGATATATGTTATTATTAAATAACATGATGGTTTACAAATAACACGATTATAGTGATTTCTAAAACTTTTGAAAGACTGGTAAGTGTCTCTGTTTTTCCTTTAATTCAGTTGACATTTCCTGAGTATAAGTGATATGTAGAAAAAATAACATTGGGCCTGATGTCCAGAGAACTGTCTGCATAAGTATTCATTATAATAACATTTTTGCCTTCATTTTGCATTAATGCTGCTTATAATGACTGTGCAGACTTTGATTGTTCTTCTCTATTTTAGAAGGTGGTGGACCCAGGAAAAGAAAATTATCTTCTTCTTCAGAGCCATATGAGGAAGATGAATTTAATGATGATCAGTCTATAAAAAAGAAAAGATTGGATCATGTAAGTTACATTTGAATTGCAATATCAAAATCAACTGTTAGGCATAGAATATCTTGAATCTGTGGATATTAGACCTAAATGAATCACTCCTTTTTTCACAGCCAAATCAGAATGTGTTTGCATTTCATTTATGACGTTTTGCTTTCTTTTTAATTTATCTGGTATTAATTGCTTATCTCTGAGTTATAAAATGAATTATTAAAAATATTCTAGTGGCATGATAAAGTAACTTTGGGAAAATACACTTTTAATATATAGTCGAACACTTAGGAAAAACAGCTGTTATCACCACAAGCACCATTTCCTCCTCAGTGCAGCTATTTATAATCCTTCTAGAAGACATATTTGATATTTAACTGCTTATCTAAAAATAATTACAGTTATGCTTTTATTGGATTACTCTATAGTTTTCCATTAGAAAACTATATATATTTTCTAAAGTTTCTAAAGTTACGTTTTCATAAAGTTCCACTTTATGTCTCGAATTACTGAGAGGCCTCCCGGTGAAACCAGACATAGTCCTCCCTGCCTGCGTTCAAGACAACACATTTTCTTCTTGGTAATTAAAACCAAAATCAGATAGCCCAACTAGTATAGTAACCTTTTTTTTTTTTTTTTTTTAATCTGTGGTTTGATGGTATAAGAAGCTCAGAGTAGCCAGGTGGCAATCTCTACCCTAACTTAATGAGATATTTGTTATGTCCCTATGTGGAAGCATTTTTTTCCTTAAGAACTAATACTGATGGGAAGTAAAAATTTTGTGACTGGGTTTTTTAGGCATAAGGAACAGTTGTAGTATAAGAGACTAGGCCCACATTTTAGTTCACAGATCTCTGTGTAATGGCTGTGGGAAAAATAGCATCATATTGGTGGCTGATGTAAAGCATTTACTTTCTTTGTACATTCTGTTGAATAACACATCAGACTTGGGTGTTTCATTTGCTGAATTTTCACTGAGTGGTACCACTGTTCTATAAGCCTGCTGCTTCTAAGTGTTGAGGAACATGGTTTCACTAGTGGTTCTTGAGTGGTTGCAAACAGTGCTGCAAATTCCTGTGCCCATCAACTGTCACACAAAGCAGTGAGTGCAGATGGGAAAGCTGCAAAAGAATTTTCCAGGTATGTTACAGAAGTATACTAAAGGAAGCAACTGTACATTAAATTAAACTCTCAGTTTTGGTGAAACAGGTATCTGTTCCAGCACCTGCCTTACAGGTCCCAAATCTGAAAGACAGAAAACAGGAATCAGGGCTTTGAAAGATAGCATTACTGTGATGTTCAGTCCTAGTGCCAGGTGGAAACTTAGAGCTAAAACCATTAGTAGTTTATTACTAACCAAACTGAGTTGAGCCTTTTAAAAGAAAGTCAGACTTATGGTTCACTACAGGTATAGGAAAAATGGATGGATTGCTCAAATCTGCATTGATATTTTTACTTAATTCTTTTTTTTTTTTTTTTTTTAAGTATATATGCTGCCGAAGCGAGCACGATATTTTTACTTAATTCTTGTCTGTTATAAGAGAATTATTGTAAAAATAAAAACAAATGAAAAAATTTAATTAAAAACTCTTAAAATGCATCAGCTTGCCTATTTACAAAAACTTAACTCAATCACATTTTTTCCCCTTCTTTTTGCTTTAGAAAATCACCTTTCTGAGATAGCCCGGTGTTAAAAAGCATTTATGGCTTACTATTTAAAGTGAGCATTTAAGATGCTAATTGCTATTACGGAAAAAATGCGGATGTGATTATAGAATTTGGGAATAGATTTAACATCAGAATGTTCATTGCTACCAATGTAAAAGCCTAGAGTCATAAAAGAGTGTTTGCATTATATGTGGTGGGAAACTCTCCTTGACTTAATTGTGATTATGGAAGATTTTGATTGTCTAAAGAAGTTTATAAAATTTAGAACAAGCTGTGTTGATTTAAGAAAGCGGGTTGGATTTGAAGAAATAGAAATTGGAGATGTTGAAGAGTTAGGGTTCCACTCTGATGATCTAATCACAGAACTCTTGCAGTAATTTGCTGCTGCTGGCCATGTGGATGCAGAAGTTGATGATAACAATGATGGTGAAGACTAGAAGGCTACACCATGACAGCTTAACACATCAAGTTAGCAGGTGTTCTAAGTGTTACTGAAACAGTTGTACTGGTTGGAAAATAGTGGCTTTAATCCTGAATGTAGTATGAGTCACGCATAGATTCAGTTGAATTTAGAACCATACAGACAGGGGCTCTTGGGTGGCTCAGTTAGATAAGCATCCAACTCTTAATTTCAGTTCAGGTCATGATCTCAGGGTTGTGAGTTCAAGGCCCATGTTGGGCTCCGCACTTAGTGCAGAGTTAGCTTAAGATTCTCTGCCTCTCCCTCTCCCTCTGCTCCTTTCTGGCTCGCAACCGTACTCTCTATATCTCGCTCAAGTAAATAAGTTAAAAATATATAGACAGCATTAGTATGAAAGGAGGGGCTAGCAAAGGAGCAGAAATATATATTTGCTTATTTTATAATTTCTTATTTATATTTTCAGCCAGTACAGCAGTGATAACACAAGGACAGTGAGCCATGCCATTCCATAGCTGATGTTAACAAATTTGTTCATTTAGATAACCCTTCTGCTACTTTGCAGTAACTCATAAGCTGCCATCCTTCTAGTGCTAACACTCCCCAAGCAGACTTCAGTTCATATTTTTTATAGTATTTATGTATTTCTTAACCATTTAATTTACGTGCAATTGTGCTACCCTATTTCGAGAATCTTTTCTCTTTTTTTTAATGTGTCACTGATGGAGTTTTTGAAAGTTGTGCCTCTAATATGGTTTTTCTTAAATACTGTTATAGTTTATTATTTTCATGATTTTGCACAGTGCGGTAATTTTGGAAGTGCATATATCGTGTTGTAGCAGAACAGACTGTAGTTTTCAGCAGAAGGACACCAGACCTTGCTTCAAAAGCTTATGGGTCTCTGCAGTGATTTTCCTATTAGGGCTTCCTAGAGACACCATATACAGCATCCTTGTTAGCAACAGATTCTTTGAGAACATTGCTTCTGCTTTTTGGTTGTGAAGCCCAAGTGGCAGAGCACCTTGTACTGTATCCTGGACCTGCTACAGAGCCTTCTCTTAATGTGGACACATTTATAACTGTGACAGTGTAAAGAGTTAGTTTGTAAACAAATTAAGTAGCACCCACCACTTTGCATCTAGTGTCGAAGGAGGCAACCAGAGTTGTGCTTCTTTCGTAGAATTAAACAATATGCTTTTCTTTCCTTTTTTTTTTTTTTTTGGAATGGCATTTGCAACATGCCCAGATTGGATCCCCCATAAAATTTATGAAAGTGGTGGTCCCCAGAAGTTGGTGGAGTGGTTATTTCCCACTCTTTGGCATGCATGTATCTTACTGACATAAGGTACTTCTTCTGCCTACCAAGTTCAGTCAGTGTGATGTCTTCAGAGTAGGTGATTAAAGTGAATTCTGTGGACTGTGCGAAACTATCAGTCCTAGACTACTACATGAGGAAAGAGCGGGAGAATTACCATAGCCTTAAAGACAGCGAAGGTGTGTCTATCACTGACCCTGCCCAGATGAAAACAAATTGCTTTGACTTGTCCTTTCTAATTGGAAAGGAGGCAGTGGGGGAAGAAGCATCTGACATATTGATAACTGCAAAGTTTTATTGATTTGCTCCAGTAAAAATAACCACATCTGATATAGTAGTTAAAATTGGGGTCATCACCTATTTGTTGATGAAACCTGAAATAATCCCCCAAAACCGATCATCCAGCTTTTGTATAGGCCAAGGAGTCCCCATTACATTGGGATGGGATGGTGATAGCCATCTCTCCATTCCTTCAAGGATATGGTATTGCTACTGCTGCTACTACTTGTACTTCTCTTCCCCTTCCTCCCCCCTCTGTCCCCTCCTCAGCTTTAGGAACTTGGATTTTTTTTTTTTTTTTCTCCAATAATGGTCCTCACTTCATGGGCCAAGGAGCTAATATGGGATTGCTGCCATTTCTAAATATGTCTGGTCCAGCTCTGCATTCTGGAATGGGAAAAATAACCACAAGATTAATTCATAACCTTGCAGCCCACTGAAGACAGATCTAGGCCTGAACTCTGTGTATCTCCTGTCTTCTGTAAAGCTCTAGTGTAACCACTGGATTGCATAGGTATTTTAAGTCACCAGGGATTAGCAGAGCTGACAGAACTATTAAATCTGAGAGCAGACAGCAAATGAGAGGTATATTATCTACTGAATGTTTAATTAGTGCTATCATATATTTGATTCCCAAAAGATATTTTACTGCTTTCCAAATGTCAAACTTTTTTTATTAAGGTAAAATTCACATAGCATAAAATTAACCATTTTAGAATGAACAGTTCATTGCCAGTCTACCACCCCTGTCTAGTTTCAAAATCTTCTTATCATCCCATAATAGCATGCCATCCCGTTTAAATCATTTCTCTCCATTCTCTACTTCTCCCAGCCCTGGGGTAGCCACCAGTCTGCTTTCTGTCTGGATGTACCTATTCTGGATATTTCATGTAAATAGAAGTACTACAGTATGTTACCTTTTGTGTCTAGCTTTCACTTAGCATAATGTTTTTGGAGGTTCTTCCACATTGTAGCCAGTATCAGCACTTCTTTTTTTAAAGCTGAATAATATATCATTTTATGTATATGCTATAGTTTGTTTACCCATTCATTTTTTGATGGACATTTAATATATTTAAAACCAGGAATGTGCTACCTGAATGACTAGGGTTTAGTAAACATTTACATAGTAGAAAAATACCAATGTATAGTTAGATACCCAAGTTTCTCTTCTTGCCTCAGATAGTTATTATTTATGACCTCTAAAGGGTTTGTTCTTGGAGTTTCAGTGTCTTCAGCTTTTAAGAGGAGGTGGCAGTATGAATTTCTGAGGGCTTTGAAATGCTTTCTTCACATATTAGTGTTTTATTCCCCAGCTCAGAATCTTTTGCTTTCTTAAAAAAGGCTGACCTCAATTTAACACTCCAGGCCAAATGCAGTATTAGCTCTGATACAGTTTTTCAGCCTTGCAACCTACCCATGGTCTCTGTGCTTCAACCCAGATGGGCCATTCACTGTTATAAAAACACATGCAGCTTTCTTCTTCAACTCCAAACTTCCATAGTATTTTATTTACATCTGTTTTGTGGAACACCATTTTATACCTTTGTGCAGCAGAGGTTTCACTCAATTTAATATTGCTACTTTGGTAGGGAAAGAAAAATAACATGTAGTTGTTGGATAAGAAAGGAGGTAGAAAAGAAAACATGAGGCTGTATTTTTCTATATCTTAATTATATGGTATGTGGTATAGTTCTAAGCAGAGTTAAATAAATGTTTTTTGATCTAAATGCAAAAATTTTTCTTATGCATGAACCCAAGAATTTTTTTTAAGATATATTCATTTATTTTGAGAGGGAGAAAGAGAATCTCAAGCAGACTCCCCTCTGAGCCTGTCGCAAAGCATGATCCTGTGACCCTGGCATCGTAACCTGAGCAATAACCAAAGTTGGGCACTTAACTGACTGAGCCACCCAGACACCCCTTAAATATGGAATTCTAATCAGTTTTTTTAAAATCAAGTGACAAAGAAGAAAGAGATTGTCTAAGTAGCTATAATTATTCACAGATTAATGTTTTGGTTTAAATTCTTTATTATTGTGTTACTTTTATGGTGTGGATGAACAATTAATACTTAAGCCATTCTGTAAATCAGCACCAAACAAAAAGTAAACTTTTTTCTCTCAGTATTTGAAGTTTTTTTTTTTTTTAAAGATTTTATTTATTTATTTGAGAGAGAGAGAGAGTGTGAGAGAGAGCATGAGCGAGGAGAAGGTCAGAGAGCGAAGCAGACTCCCCATGGAGCTGGGAGCCTGATGTGGGACTCGATCCCGGGACTCCAGGATCACGCCCTGAGCCGAAGGCAGTCGTCCAACCAACTGCGCCACCCAGGCGTCCCGTCAGTATTTGAAGTTTGTAGGGAGATATAAAATTGTGAGCATAGATGAGATATTTGAATCTTTTTTTTTATTTGCCATTACTAAATATACTTAAACATACCTGAATTATTTAGAGTAATTCGAGGAACATGCTAATCTTTTAGTAGATTTATTTTATGTTGAATGCTTTATGAATGAAGTGTGAGTTACTGGATAGGCAGTCAGGGTCTTTTTGTGATCATAAAGCAGCAATATATTTTATCCTTAAAGAAGTAATTTGTCAGTTTTCACAAGAAACATTTTTGGATTCTTAATGTGCTAACTTCCAAATCAAGTCAAATATAAATGTAATTGTCTTAAGACTGTTAGCATTGCAGATGATCTCCTTAATTGGCTCTTTTTTCTTCCCTTTAGGGAGAAGAATCCAATGAGTCTGCAGAATCTAGTAATAATTGGGAAAAGCAAGAAAGTATTGTATTGAAATTGCAAAAGGAATTTCCCAATTTTGATAAGCAGGTAGGTGATCATGGACAGAAATTTAATCAGTGTGTACTAAATATTTGGAACAAAATAGTGTTTGAGATTAACTGGAAAAGCTTAGGGTGTGTTTTGCATTTTTCTAATTAAATATACTCTTATTAATATTATAAAATACCTTTATACTGCTTGTAAATTCTTTACATTGTTTTCTTACTTTAATTGCTAACTATATCAGCATAATGACCATAATCATAACAAACATAACAATTGGAACTCATTTATGAAATGTGAGTATGTAGAAAGCCAAATCAGCTGTTTTAGCTTTTTTTATATTCTTGTCCTTTAAATTTTTCATTAAGAATTTTAAAGTGTTAGGGGTACCTGGTTGACTCAGTCAGAAAAGCATGACTCTTGATGTCAGGGTCATGGGTTCAGGCCTCACATTGGGTGTCAAGATTACTAAAAAATAAATAAACTTTAAAGAAAAAAAGAATTTTGAAGTATAATACTGCATTTCAGTACTTTAGTATTCCATAAGGTTTGTTCTACTTGCTAAGTAGTAAGAATACTCAGTCTGTATATTCATGCCAAGCTTGCTTCTCTTCTATCACCTGATTATATGTAGAAGCACATTATTTAACATTTAGAATACATTCTCACGTGCATTGATTTATTCAGGTATATGCACAGGTAGTACATCTGCTGAATTCTTACAAGGTAAATGCAAAATCATGTTGTTATGTTGGTTCTTTATATGTGTTGAAACTCTTTGTTTTGAAGTTGGCAGTTTGTAAAAGCCTAGCTACCTGATGAAGTTTAATTGAACAAACATTTTTTATTCTATTTATTCAGAGCACTTTATAGGAAGAGTAGAAATGCAGAGAAAGTCTAGCTTCCTTTCCTTTGGAGACTTAAAATTCATGGAGGTGAAATTTCGTGTACACAGAAACCACTTGTAAAGCAGCATATAAACAAATGTGAAATAATCAGATACGAATTTTCAGATGATTTACTTACTTTTAAAAGCATAAAAGTTTATTGCAAGTTGCTTATTTTAGATTTTTAACAAAGATCAATGACTTATTTCTAGGAACTAAGGGAAGTACTGAAGGAACATGAATGGATGTACACAGAAGCATTAGAATCTTTAAAAGTGTTTGCAGAAGACCAAGGTAATTAGCTCTTCTGTCCTAGAAAACACATACTTCCCATTATGTTCTTATTTTGGTACATAAGAAAATCTAAACCTATTAGTGAATGGGATTGCAAAAGATCTTGGAAATAATGATGTAAAAAAATTTTAAATGAGCAGTTTCAAAATGTTTTGGCCTGTTCTTTAATGGCAGTGTAATATGAAATAGTAAATACATTTTTCCAATTGGCTAGCCTTTTTTTTTTTTAATAGTTAAGGCTGCTTTTAAATTATCATTGTTTTATTGAATATAAAAGCAACATTTTTTATATTTTAGCAGCTCACAGGATGGATCTTAGGATGGCTGGTGGTTTATAATCACTGCAGTGTAGGTGTCCTAGCCTGCTCTTACATGAATATCAGAAGTACCAGTATCAGAATCCTTTAAGATGAATATCACTGGCATGAAAGAAGTTCCCTAAACTTGTATTGGAGTACTTTTAACTTTCAGAATTAAATGTTAGAGAAGTAGTGGAGAAGAGTTGAATCATACATGTTTATTAACATCCTTATGAAGAGCTGACCTAATTGATGCCTGCTTGATTGCAAAACCAGCTTAAAAAGCCCAGTACAGTGGTTTTAGTTTTTTTGTTTTGTTTTTTAATAAATTCTTTTAAGAAATACCTTCATACCAGTGCTCTTGATGGCACAGAGAATGATACTGTGTGGAAAAAAGACAGCCACCAATATCATCAGTTCTGCATCTGAAAAAATGATTCAAAAGAGATAGATTATAAATGTGAAGAATTTGAGGACTACTTGATCCAATTTGTTTTTCTCTTTCATATATGCACAAGAATAAATGTAAGGTAATCAGTGTGTAAGTCTAAAAGCTCTTTGAATAAGCGAAACAAACATACTAAATAGTAAAGTATTGTGTTATAGATTAACTGGTAAGAAATAACAGAATTATCTTCAATCATAGGCATCTTAGAAATGGAGTCTGATAGGCTAACCAGTGATAAAGTAGCAATGTTTTTTTAGTAATAGTATATTTCAACAGATGTACATGGTGATGGAAAATTAATATAATAGGAATGGTTTTAATTTAGGGTGAACGTGTTTTTGCTGTACCTGTCAGTGTTGGAATGGAGGTGGGGCTGCTCAGTAGCATCTGGGGTATCTTACAGAAATGCAGCTGCCATTTAGAATCTCAGGACCTTTGTTAGAAAATGGGGGGTTTTATTCATAGTTATCACCTGTTTTTGAAACTTTCTCAACTCCTATACAACTTCAAATTCTATTTTAGTATTTCTCTTTAAAGCATATCAAGATTTAACAAATTATAGTTGAATTCTGTATTCAGTAGGAAAATAACACATTTAGGTAATTTTTTATCTTATTTGAGGGCCTATATCTTTATATTTAATTTATATTTTTCTAACTTAGTTATTTTTGTCTTTTTTTTTACACAGATATGCAATATGCTTCACAAAGTGAATTTCCAAATGGAAAAGAAGCTTCTTCAAGAAGTCAGAATTACCCTAAAAATGCAGCTAAAACAAAACTGAAACAGAAATGTTCCATGAAACCACAAAATGGTTTTAACAAGAAACGTAAAAAAAATGTATTTAATCCTAAGAGAGTTATTGAAGACTCTGAATACGATTCAGGCTCTGATGTGGGTAGTTCGCTAGATGAGGACTACAGTAGTGGTGAAGAAGTGATGGAGGATGGCTATAAGGGTAAAATTCTTCACTTTCTTCAAGATGCTTCAATTGGTGAACTTACTTTGATTCCTCAGTGTTCTCAGAAGAAGGCTCAGAAGATTACAGAACTCCGGCCCTTTAATAGTTGGGAAGCTCTGGTAAGGCTACATTATTTTTTTTTCCCCTGTGTGTGTGTGTTTATGTGTGTGTGTGTGTGTTTAATTCACAGTACCGTTTATAGTCAAGGTGTCTTCAGCCAGGGAAGCATAGATGGGTGGCCTTATCCTGTGTAGAGGCAAACATTACTTTCATTGTAAGCCAATAGTATTTCAAATAGTGTCATATGACCTAATTTTGAATGAATTAAGGGGTGATTTTCCTGAAAAAACCCAAGCTGATTGGCTGGGCATACTGTCACTCATTCTTTTGCATAGAAACTTGGTTCATTTCACTGCAGAAGAAGAAATTAGAGCTTACATTTAGGAAGGAGTTGTTTGCTAGCCTGTTCTGATCTGTTACTGCTGAGACACCATGCAAAAAGCAAGAATGTGGCAGAAATTTTACAACAACTTACTTGAAGAGCAATAGCAACGTCCAGGGGAGCTCCATGATTCAAAATGCCAGCCTAAGTGTTTTATGCTTCACTACAAAAGAAGCAAGTGTTTATTTTCTTTTTCTTTTAAAAATGACAGCTCAATCTCTAACATGTTTTTCTTGGTTAACAACACGGCCATTTTATGGAGTGTAGCAGGCTGCAGCGTTTTTAATTGGAAAGGATAGAAAAATGTTTGAAGCCTAGAATTCAAGCATTAGGTGAAGGGAATGCATAAGTAACTGGTAAGTACACTTTGCATGATCATTTTATGGAATTGGATTTCCTATAAACAAGTGTTATCCAAAATACTTGTATTTTGAATTTTATAAATGTGAGCATGTGAGCAAATTGTATTCATACAGAAAAATATAAGAACTCTGTCTTTTAAATTTTGCCTTGACTTTTCTGAGAATGTGGGCTTTTATAGCGTGAATTATATACAGGCCCTGCTGTGAAAGCAATATGGATTTTTTTTTTTACAGCTTTAGAAGATGAAGTGCCTCTTGAAGCTTTAGAAATTTTAAGGAAGTTTTATTCCCTATCTTAGGGAGTAAAGTTGTTTTGTGGTTAATTTTATACTTGTGACAAATCTGTAAGAGCATAAGTTCCCTTAATAAGTGTCTTTAAAGTGGCAGGATCGTAGGGTCCCTGAACAGTGGTTTTAAAAAGCATTTTTTTAAAAATTAAGATATTTGAAAAATAAAGAAACATCATTACTAGTATTTTATAGCTTAAAAAAAATAAAATAAATAAAGCCATTCGTTTTGCCTAAAGCCTTTGCTTTTCTAGAGAACATCTGTCAAAGCAGGTCCTTTCAAAACTTGTTCGGCTTTGCCTGAGTGATTTATTTGTTAAAGTATTTGCTGAAGGGCTTTCTTGTTCTTCTTTTCTTCCTTTTCTTCTTTCTTTTAATCTTTAATGGTCTCCTGTGTTATTGCAGAGTCGGTTGCTCAGGCTTGTTGGGATTCTAATTTATTTAATAAGGAATGCAATTATCTACACCACTGTATTTAGTAACTGTAACTACTTGCCCAAATATCTTATAGTAAAAGTAAATTATACCAGACTTATATGTGCCAGATGCTTTTAAAAATATTCAACTTAACATGTAGAAATCATATTTTCCCTACTAATTAATTGGCATAGTGTAGTCTCGACATGAAATTTTTGTAGATTAAGTATTACCTGCGTAAATCCCTTATTGTATCTTGCCCCCCTCTCTAAAAATTGAACACAAAGGTGGTATTTTTTGCTTGCTATTTATTTAAATGTTGGTTATTTTATGTAACAGTTAAAAGGTAAACTTGCTACTTAAGCAAAAACAGGGTTTTTGGTAAAATGGAGGTAAATGAACAGTTTTTGAAAATGAAGTTAACATTGGCACGTCTGTGTATATAAGCTTTGAATTTTAATTTGTGTAGAACTTTAAGCTTCTACTTTCAATCACTTTAGAATTTTCAGTGTGGCTGATTTAGAGAGCAATTTCATCTTCAAATCATCAAAGGTAAAGTTAATATTATGTACATTCTAGTAAATGGCTGTATATGACATACTCTTTTCCTATTATTCAGAAGGTTTAATAATGTACCTTTAAACAACTTCAGAAAGAAACAAAAGGAAAAAAATTTAGTTTTGTTTTCATAGCTACTGTTTTTAGAAATTCCTATGAAAATTAGTTGAAATTTTAATTATAATATTCAGTCATACTTTAATGAAAATTACATGGCATTATATATTAAGAACAGCATGTAACAGTCTAGTAAAGTGTTAAATTGTTGAAGCATTTTGTCTTAAGGATTGGGGAATTTAAAAAAAAAAAGATTGGGGAATTTGTCAGAAGTTTAAAAGTCATCTATAATTCATTTAAAAATGCATACTGAGCCAACAAATCAAGTCCACATACATTTTAATTATGATTTTTGTTAAAACTGGTCTGTAACATTGGTAGGTTAAATGTAGTCATTATTTCATTATCTTATAAAAACAATTTGTGAAAATAATGTTTGCAGTACCTTTTAAAACAATTTGAAAATACCTCAATTATGCCTTTCATTGTCAGAGAATTACACTTTTTAAACATTAAATGCTGTAAGATACTGATATTCTAGTCACCTTTATTTTACATGAGTAAAATTTATTTATCATAAGTGCATTGTGTATGAGAGTGTTTGTTTGCAGCTTTACACCTATTGTTTTCTTTGAATCAGAACTTAAATACTGTTCATGAAATTTTTTTCATAATTTTTACATCTTATTTTTCTGCTTAATAGTAGTGACGTCTGTATCTTCTGTAAGAAACCACAACTTCAAATCCCGTAGACTTTGGAAATACAGCAATAATGTCAGTTTAACATGTACTATTAATGTGGTAAAATTAAGATTTTAATTGCCAAATTTCACGCATTTGATGGCATCCGTTCACCAACCACTTACTGAGTATTTGTCTAGCCTTGTGCAAATTAGGGTGGGGATGTGTTACATCTGTGATAATCTTATGATGTTGCATCTTTATACTTTAATCAGGATGTAATGTCTGCTGACCAAAGCAAGAGTTACTTGTTCATGGATATAACTCAACCTAAAAACTTGTCATATATGCATCTACTTTCTTAACATTCAGGTCAGTGTAGGTGTAGTTTTCCTTGATTGTTAACCATGCAATCCAGGTTTTTGTTTATGCCAAAGCACTCTGTGCCCCTCATTGTGCTGTTCCCCTCTACTAGTAACTCAGACCACAGGGGTTTGTTTTCTTTTTTTGCTTGGTTTTCCCAATTGTTATTGTAAAATGTCTGCTTAAGCTTGTCACTTAAAGCATTGTGATACCTGTTAACTTCCTTCCTGATAGGATGATTTTCAGTAAACTCAGCATTTTATTTTAATTTGTATAAATTTGATAAACATTTATAAGAAAGTTATAAATGTATTCTGAGTACTTCGTCGGCTGCTGCCAGGTATTTATGTCTTCTTAGGACTCGGTCCTCAAAAATGTTACTTGTTAGGTGGGGTTAAATCTGGTTTTAAACAATCCCCCCCACTTCCTGTCGAAATCAAAAATACTTGTAAGAGTGACACACTGTGGTGGGAGAGAGGTACTTCAATTTGTGACTCTTTAAAAGAAAACAGTGATACTTCAGTTTTTAATCAGAGTGATCATAATCAAGGCCATACTTAGTCTTTTTTTTCCCCCATGCAGTTATCCAACAAGTAAAAATTGCTTTTTTTCCTTCCACCCGAAAAAAAATAGCTTTATCACTTTTTTGAGGAATGGTTTTTCTTTGTCTAAAATAAAACAGTACCTGCAATAACAAAGAAGAAAGCGAAAATTCTTCCAGATACCCACCACCTGAGACTGTATTGAGCATCCATTTGTACATTTCATATTCTATAAGTAGGACCATATTTTCTAGCTCATCAGTAACTTTAGATTTATTAGCATATCCTGCATTTCTTAAATCCTTTTTTGGTGAGGCTAAAATTTATAGGATTCCTCCATCCGTTTTGTCTTCAGAAAACAGTAACAACAGTAGAGTGTTCTTATATTTTCTTTAAGTGCTGGCCTTTCTCTCTCTTTTACATACACAGAAACACACACACCACTAATGAAGATACTGTAGAATTACATATTGAGATTTATCTGAGTTTTGATTTTTATTCATATATTTAGATTAACAAGTTAAACAATTCTACATGCTTGTTCTCTCCAAAAATCCATATTCAACCCCTTCTCTAGCCTGTTTCCCACACTGCCAATAACTGCTCTCATTTTTTTGGTCTGATTCTTACCACTTCCATATCTCTAAGTAATATAAGCATAAAGCTATTCTTTATTTTTGCTTTAGGTCTTACTTGTTGACATGACATTATAACACTATGGTGAGATTAACTCCCATTGTCAGTCTTCTATCCCATATCCATATCCTATTCCTCAGTCTTACTGATTGAAGTTAATAGGATAATTTTAAAGATCATTTTTTAGTTATCTGCATTATTGTCACTATATAAATGCCTTTGCTAGCTTAGCCATATAGATAGTGTAATATTGCTTAGCATTTTGTTTTCTCTAGGTATTAGTTGCCTTGGTTTTTCTGTTTGCTTAGTTCTCTATATATTAGTTCAACTCTAAAATTTTCCTTAGTTGTCTAGATTTCCTCTCAGTTTTTAGAAACTTCAGGTATTCCATCAGTTTCATCTTCCTAAGAAAGTCTCTTTGAGGGCGCCTGGGTGGCTCAGTGGGTTAAGCCGCTGCCTTCGGCTCAGGTCATGATCTCAGGGTCCTGGGATCGAGTCCCGCATCGGGCTCTCTGCTCAGCAGGGAGCCTGCTTCCTCCTCTCTCTCTGCCTGCCTCTCTGCCTACTTGTGATCTCTGTCTGTCAAATAAATAAATAAAATCTTTAAAAAAAAAAAAAAAAAAGAAAGTCTCTTTGAGTGAATCTTAATGACCTGCTCTGGTTTATACTGGTTGGATTATGGCCTGCTATTCATCTGTGACCTTGGGCTCTCACTTTCCCGACATTCTCAGGAATCCTTGTTGTCTCTCTTGTGTAGGATCTCTTCTTTCTGAATTTCATGCATGCCTATTTATTCCCTTGGTCATATGAGTACATACTAAGAGGCGGAGGTGGGTGAATTATACAGTGGAACCAGATGATCTGGCTTTGAATCCCAGTTCTGACATTTCCAGCAGTTTATCTGACTTTCAGCAAGTTCTTACTCTCCATTTCTTCATCTATAAGTAGGACGTGGTTACGATACTGACTGTTGGGACTTCTAAGAGTTAAATAAAGTAAACGTCTATTTAGTTGCCCAGTTCTTTGCTATAGATGGCCACAATATTTTGTATTGGAAGTGCTGTATATGTTACTGGTGAAATGCTAAGAAACTGTTGTTTTCTGCTTATCCCCCTTTCAGTGATAGCCATATTGAGTGGAACTTCTTTGGATCAGTTTTTCTCTATCTTAAAACTCCTTCTGGACTTTTAAATAGATTTATGGCTCGTCACATTACCCATAGTACATTAAGACACCATTTTTCAACCTTCCTTGTTAGGTAATTTGGCAAAGTTCTGTCCAGTAGGATGTAAGCAGAAGTATATTAGGACTTTTGGAAATTGTCCTTAATAGGCTCACTTTTTCCTGTTGATTGAGAGATCATTATGGTAGCAGAGGATATATGGAGGATGCGAAGCAACAAGGTAGAAAACTTGACTCGGGAACCATCACACCAAATCTGAGGTGCTTCTGCAACTCTTCGTTTACATGGGAGAGAAAAAAACTTACGTTTTATTTAAACCCCTTATTTGTGTTTACTGTTACTCTTAACTGAACCTAATCCTAACAATTTTGTCTTGAAGTGAAACTTTATCCTTGAAAATCTCTGTTTTACATTCATGGACACTGTATTACTACTAGACAAATTTAAATTCGAAACTAGCAACAATAAATTGGGTCATCTCTAATGTCATTTGGCTTTTATGGGAGGAAGGGTAGGGACAATAGGAAGCCCCAGGGAGATAAATTCTGACTTAGGAAATAACCAAAATGTCAGGTTTGTTTAAAAATCTTAGCTAAGGGGCGCCTGGGTGGCTCAGTGGGTTAAAGCTTCTGCCTTCAGCTCAGGTCATGATCTCAGGGTCCTGGGATTGAGCCCCACATCGGGCTCTCTGCTCAGCAGGGAGCCTGCTTCCTCCTTTCTCTCTCTCTCTCTCTCTCTCTGCCTGCCTCTCTGCCTACTTGTGATCTCTGTCTGTCAAATAAATAAATAAAAATATTAAAAAAAAATCTTAGCTAAAACTAATGCAGTATCCTGAAATAAGAGTTACCTTTTGTATTCTCCTTTATTTCCCCTACAAGAATTTCAAACATAAAATTAGAATAGTATAGTGAAACCCCATGTCTTCATCAGCAGCTTCAGTTCCTGGCTGATGTCTGATCTTGTTTTATCTTTAACCTCATCTACTTCCTTCCTTCTCATATTATTTTGAAGCAAATCTCAGAGTTCATCTTATCCATGAAAATTTAAATACATATATCTGCCTTAGGCTCGGGTTATGATCCCAGGTTCCTGGGATCAAGTCCCAGCATCAGCCCAGCATTGGACTCCCTATTCAGTGGGGAGTCTACTTCTCCCTCTCCCTCTGCTCATCCTCCTTTCTCATGTTCTGTTTCTCAAAATAAATCTTTTTTTGAAAGTTCTAATATAACCTGAAAATCTTCAAGGCACTGATTCTTACATATCCTGGTGTATACATCTTTCCCCTAGAAAGCACAAACTGGGAGGTCACGTTGTGATCGTTGATGTTGCCCTTGTGAAGATGTAAAGTCATGTGCAAATAACTCAATATTTCACAGTGTCATTTTGTAAAGTGCTAATTCATTTTTTAATCCTGCAATTTAATAATAACATGGCTTTGTAATAGATTGGAAATTTTACTGTTTTCTAACTTTTTCTAGATCAAGTATGAAAAAAGTATATTATTATAAATGCATTTTTTATGAAATTATCTTTATATATCCCGTAAGTGTTGAATTTGTATTGTTTGAACTCTGTGAATTTAGATAGACTGTGATCACAAAGATTATTTAGAGTTGTTAATGTGATTCTTGTTGTAACTTGAAAGAATATGCTAAATAAGATAACTGAATTGAAATCATGTAGTTTTATCTTAACAGGTGATTTTACTCTAGTTTCTGTTGTTCGTTTTTGTATTATGGGATCTCGCTTTCTGCCAGCAAGGTTTTCAGTTTTCACACAGTTAATGGGCTTTCAGATAGTTATGGCCTCTTCATGAGAAGTATTTTTTAATAAGGTTCTTCAGGATTTTTTTTCCCAGCTATCTGTATGTAAAAATTCTAATTTTTTTATAGCTTTTATATGAGTAAGTATTCATGTCTTTTTTTTTTAATTTTATTTATTTATTTGACAGAGAGAGACAGTGAGAGAGGGAACACAAGCAGTGGGAGAGAGAGAAGCAGGCTCCCTGCTGAGCAGGAAGCCCGATGTGGGGCTCAATCCCAGGACCCTGGGATCATGACCCGAGCCGAAGGCAGATGCTTAAGGACTGAGTCACCCAGGCGCCCCTTCAGCGTCTTTTTTTTAAAGGTTATTTATTTTAGAGAGTGCACAAGAGTGGGGGGAAGGAACAGAGGCAGAAGGAGAGAGAGAATCTCAAGCAGCCTCTATGCTGAGCATGGAACTGACTGTGGGGCTCGATCCCACGACCCCAAGATCATGACCCAAGCCAAAACCAAGAGTTGGACACTCAACCAACTGAGCCATCCATTTGCTTCTTTGTGTCTTAAATACAGATACATTTTTGAAAAAAATTCTCTGAGCTTTCACAAAAGAACCATTTATACAAGTGTATTGAAATTGACTTTTTATAAAACTTTTATCAAGTTATTTAATTGGTCGTAGTTAACTTTTGATTCATGCAGTATCTTTCCAAATAATGGTCTTAGTTTAAGAGCAAAATTTAAGTGGCAAATAATAAATTGAGGGTTTGAAAACTCAAGGGGTGGTCTTTTATGTTTCAAAAAATTAATCATATAGTAATATGTCATAGTCATGGGAAGTGATGAAAATGGAGCAAGATTTCAGGTATACAATTAGTATATTTGGTACCATTCCTTTGGTGATAAAGGTGAATCAGATTTTGGAAAATAAAACTTCATAGAAGACATTAATGATCATTTGAGAGTATCTCCAATAAGAGAACAGCTACTAGGGGCAAAGTAACTAGCTTGAGATTGAGATTGTGCATTTTGGTGAGAAAGATGTTTTATTTCAATATAGGGAATTGGATTTATCAAGAGAAACATGGAAATTCAGTTATAGACATGAAGAAACAGGTGTTCTTAGCACTTGATTTAAGGTCATTAGTAAAAGTATAATTAAATTTTCTCCCCTCAAAAAAATTGATACTAGATTTTTATTTACTAGATCTGACCTATTATTTTTCTTCTTATGTCATAGTTCACAAAGATGTCCAAAACTAATGGCTTATCAGAAGATTTGATATGGCATTGTAAAACACTGATCCAAGAAAGGGATGTAGTTATAAGACTTATGAACAAATGTGAAGACATTTCAAATAAATTGACAAAACAAGTTACCATGCTTACTGGAAATGGAGGTGGATGGAACATAGAGCAACCCTCCATTCTGAACCAGAGGTAATATTTATTGTACTTATCTATTTCTTACTTTATCTTAGCCATATAAAAATTGTGAACTTATTTCTGTACTGTGCCTAGGGAACTTAAATGTGGAAGTCTTAATGAGAGCTTATGTTAGAAGGGAACCCCAGGGTTTCCTGTAATGACACAGAAGTGATACAGGATTTTTTTTTTTTCTTTTTTTTTTTCTACCGATACCCCCTACCCTGCCAAGGGTATTTTACTCCCCTTTTATCATTATAAATTAGAGGGAGCAAATGTTGTGATCTTATATAACTGTGTTTTCCTTGTCTGATGACAGATAATCTCATATATAATCACAAAAATGGAAAAGCTGGTTTTAGCTACCCCTTTACACTGTACAGTGCTTCAGAAAGTCAGCAGCTTAAATTGCATCAATGAAAAAAATTTGTCTTAGCTTGATTTCTTTTTAGTCATAAGTAAGATGAAATGAATGAAATATCCTGTATCTGTAATTTAATGTTTTAAATGCTTTAAAGAGCCCATATTCTTAAATCTATTTTTGGAGTAGAAACACATCAAAAATGAAAAGGACACTTATTAAATAGTTTACATAAGGAAAAATTTTAAAAAGTGTATTTCCCAAAACTGCTACTGTCAGTAAAATGCCTTGTCAGAATGCTTACAAAAAAATAGAAACTAAATTATTTTTAATAATAAACTCATACAACAGCCAGTACATATGAAAATGGCATTTTATAATTGTGAACACCACCATTTTGCATGGTGTTGGGATATTGGGATGGGGAGATTTTGAACTTCCTTTAAAAGCTTATTTTTAAGTGATTTGGGGACTCAGAACTATTTAGAATACCTTTTCTTAAGAAATGTATAAAATTGTTTATTGTGGTGATATTTAAAGTTACAAAAACTTGGAAACAATCCAATTTCCTAAAATCAGAATAGTTAGAATGAATTATGGTATATCCATGCTGTATAGTGTTATGCAACGTTAAAAATGAGCTACATCTGTTCAGAATATTTCTAATAGGTATTTAATAAGATTAGCACTAGGGCCTCATTAAAATTAATTATCTTAGCTGGTGATTTTATTTACTTCTTTTAGCATTTTTCTAGTTAATGATCAAAGCATATTTGCTGATCATTGGTTAATTAAAAGTCAAGGTATGGTTACTGGCCTTTAATAGTAAGCTACAATCTTTTCTGTGCCCTTCTAGGGTGCTATGGGATGGTGTAGGGAAACGTCATGCAGTTCCCACAAAGAAGCTCTTTTCTCTGTTGCATAGAAAGAACTATGGCCATGTCAGCAAATTCATCTCCTAAAAGTGTAGTTGGAGCTGCTCCTTCTTGTTCTACAGCATTGGATATGGGGAGTTCTTCACTCTACAAGACTTACCCAGTTGAGTCTACTTTATAATAATTTGGATTTTAAAAAATCAAGTGCTTTATTGCATCACTTAAAAAATTTCTCTCTTAAACCCACATCCACAAAGGCCTTGTAAATAGTATGATCAGGTAATAAATTATCCTTTCCATTAGGCTGAGGAATTTTTTTATGAAATATATAATGAGAAAAATAGCTCTTTTTTTCAAAGTGCTCTAGCCCAAAATATAACTTCTAATTACCTGTGTGATAATTTACTTAGAGTTTATTTAAATGCACTTTTAGGGGGTGAAATTTGTTGTCTTGGTTTTTATTTTTAGCCAAGGTAAGAGTTACAAGCTGTTATACTTGGTATACTGGCCAAGCATCGTTGCTGCTTAACTTAGGGATATGCAAAGTAGTTGCCTTGCCTTGGGAAAGGATTTATTAGCATGGAGGAAAATTCTGAACTATCCTGATGACTAAGCTATCCTGCTTTTCTTAACAGAACCAGTTCTTTCTAGCAAAACTATGTTAACTGTGCATTTTCTTATTACAAATTTATATGAATTATAACAGAAAAAAAATGCCTGTTACTGGTTAAGGACATACAGACATACCAACATCCTTAATAAAGTTTTTGCAGAGGAAAATAAAATGTCTCTTATCAATCTCAAAACCATTACATTCATCATTTTTATTTTAAAATGTCAAAACTAAAGATGCCTAAAGTTAAAATATAGTATAGCGAGGGAAAAGAAAAAAAATCAGTATTTCTTGCTTTTCCTACTATTAATGTAGCCATCTCTCAAACTTTAGCTTTTTATCTAAAATTTATTGGGTTTAAATTGTCTTAACTGAAAAGATTTCTCAGATGTTCATTATAAAGTATATTTAATTATATGTGTCCTGTCTTTTCTGGGCTAAATCTACTTGAGGTTTTTCTGATTTTGTCTGTCCTCAACTTGACGGGATGGTTTTCTGTCCTGTTGTAAACAGTTGCTATGAAGCCGTTTGACAGTGATGTGATTGCACATCAATACTGCAAGTGCGATTTGACTAAAAGTACTATGATGAAAATACTTCAGTAGTTTGGATACTACTGTTAGTATAAACTAATGTTGTTATAGTATTGTTAGTACAAACTAATATTGTGATAGTATTTTCAGCAACTATGTTAGACTTATGGGACATAAAACGTTTGGTCAGCTGGTATCCCTAAACTTGTTTCTTATAACTACTTGAAACCAGTCTCCCTAGACTATTTCTGCATTTTAAACTCAAAGTTAGCATATTGTAGGGACTCGTGTTGTTTCTATTTCAGGCTTTCTCACCTTTCAAAATAATTTTGATGCTAGTTTCTATGGCAAGAGATTTAAACCCTCTTTAATTTTCACTCTGAAAAGAAATTATAACTGTCTGAAAGGATTTTTTTTTCTCCTAACAAAGCAAGTATCTTCAGAATAACATGCTGCCTCATTTTCTTTCATGATCTCAGAAAACTTAAAATCATGATCTCAGAAAACTTAAAATCAAAAAAATCATTTTTTTCCTTAGTAAGTCGGTAAGAAAACCTTCAGTTTAAAGGTATTTATAAAGTCTGTTAATGAGAATAGAGCACTTAACTAATTCAGAAGGCCTGGGCCTTCTTGCCATTTGGGTAACCATGAACACTCTTACCTGTAAACTGGTGGTTGGGGTTCATATGTAGTCATGAAAAAAATTAGAGAACTATAGAATGTCAAAATAAATTGAATAAATGGTAGGTACGTCTGTATAACATCTAAATATTAGACCCTGCTAGAGAAAGAATACAACTGCCCTGTTTTAAAAATTTGTTACAACAAGTGAATCGGATTTCAAACATCTTTTTCAAAATTGCGTTTTCATTGATCTTTTGCATTCTGAAGAAAGGATCTGTTGATGGACAGCACCATGTTGGGATACTAAGATACAAAAAGTTACCTGTAGCTTAGATAAATCCAGTAGAGAACACATACACACACAAATATATATACGTATATAGATGTAAGCAAGCATATACACACATAAATACTTGTGTTTTTTTTTTTTTAATTAAAATATAGCAAAGCTATTTAATGTCTGGATCAAGAACAGCCACCAGAGCTGTTTTGTGATTATGAATGAAACAGTTTTATTTAATCGAAAAATTCTGTATAGTACATGCTTCTCAAAATTCCTTCATCACTTTTTAAAGTTGTGTGCATACTGAAGAATATATTAACAGTTATACTAGCTTTTCAGTATTTCTTGGCTGCTTGTGAAAGATTGATGTCGGGATACCATACTGGCCCTCGATGCATTAGTAAATGGTGTGCTATGCCTACCTTATCAGTTTTTATCCTTTTCATGAAATGGGAATTTATGTGTGTGGGATGAATAAGGCCTTGAGAAGGACTCAAAAATAATAACTCAGTTTTGACCATAGAGTGTGGGTGGGTCAGAGAGAGAGAGAACTTTTCATGTTTTGCTGTTTAAGGGATGAACTCTGGATCAGAGTTGGATTGGATACTGTCTCTGCCACTGCAGACATGGATTTGGATAGTTATGTGACATTGGACAAATTACTTACCTTCTCTAAGTTCCACAGTCTCATCTGTAAAATGGGGATAATAGTCCTACTTGCTTGATAATGTAGACTAAATGAAGAAATAATGCATGTCAAGCCCATAGCATTGTGTCTGGTCTGTAATAGTATTCCAGTATTAGCATTTCCTTTTACCATTATTGTAGGAGATTTACTTGGATCTGGAAATTAAAATATCTATGATAATATATTTTATTTATTATTACTTTCATAGTGGTAGTAGAAATTATATTGGCCAAGAAAGCAAAGACATTTTTAAAAATGATCTACAAAGACTTCAATACTGCTGATTTTTTTTTAAAAAAGATTTTATTTATTTATTTGACAGAGATTATAAGTAGGTAGAGAGGCAGGCAGAGAGAGGGAGAAGCGGGCTCCCTGCTGAGCAGAGAGCCCAATGCGGGGCTCTGTCCCAGGACTCTGAGATCATGACCTAACCTGAGCGGAAGGCAGAGGCTTTAACCCACTGAGCCACCCAGGCGCCTCTAATTTTTTTTTTTTTTTTTTTTTTTAATGAGAAATGTGTAGATTGCCTACCTCATCAGTTGAAGCATAGATTCTGATTTAAGATGGAAATCTTTATACCCCAGCTCTTTCACCTCTGTTCTAATTAAGGTATATTGATTTTAAAATTTGGCCCATTAACTGTTTTCTTATACCATCGTTATGTCCAGACTCTGTCCCTCTGTGCAGATAGGGTGTGTGTAATAGGAAATTAAGGAGACAAGATCAAAGCTGGAGAATGAAGACACATGGCCTTATCCTAGCTTTCCATCTTTTCTTTTTCTCCTTTCATGTTGGTTTTATTTTTTTTCCCCCTCACTTCTTTTTTTTTTTAATTAGCGTATAATGTATTATTAGCCCCAGGGGTACAGGTCTGTGAATCGCCAGGTTTACACACTTCACAGCACTCACCATAGCACATACCCTCCCCAATATCCATAACCCAACCACCGTCTCCCTACTACCCACCACCCTCCCAGCAACTCTTAGTTTTGTGAGATTAAGAGTCTCTTATGGTTTGTCTCCCTCCCGATCCCATCTTGTTTCATTTATTCCTTTCCCATCCCCCAAGCTCCCCACGTTACTTCTCAATTTCCTCATATCAGGGAGATCATATGATAGTTGTCTTTCTCCGATTGACTTATTTCCCTAAGCATAGTACCCTCTGGTTCCATTTACGTTGTCTCAAATGGCAAGATTTCATTTTTTGGTTGGCTGCATAGTATTCCGTTGTGTGTGTGTGTATATATATATATACACACACACACCACATCTTCTTTACCCATTCAACTGTTGATGGATATCTAGGTTCTTTCCATAGTTTGGCTATTGTAGACATTGCTGCTAATAAACATTCAGGTGCATGTGCCCCTTTAGATCACTATGTTTGTATCTTCAGGGTAAATACCCAGTAGTGCAATTGCTGGGTCATAGAGTAGCTCTATTTTCAAAATTTTGAGGAACCTCATGCTGTTTTCCAGAGTAGGTGCACCAGCTTGCATTCCCACCAACAGTGTAGAAGGGTTCCCCTTTCTCTGCATCCTCACCACTAGCTTTCCATCTTAATATGGGCTATATGTTTATGTAGGGAGCACGAGACTAAATTTCCAAATGAAATAGACTTCCTTATTTAATCTTAGCCTTCCAGAAAACACTTTGTAGCTATTCAACCTCAGGCAAATTACTTAGCCTCAGGCAAAATTTTCATGTGTTTAAAATAATGGTAATAGGCAATCTTTACAGGGTATTAAAAGATTGAGTGAGGCCGTGCTTGAAAATGATGTTTGTGTCTGTCTATATATATATGTTTGGTAATAACTGTTACTACTTTTTAACCACTTGAACTTTTAGGGGAAAAAATTCTGTTTTCATCCATTAGCCTTCCATGTTAACTTCTAGACAAGTTATTTCCAAATTATGTGTTTACAGATTAAATGAGATTTTGACACTGGCTTGCTACTTTCTACTCACTGATGTTCATTGATGTCTAGCAAGTTTTCATTTGTACATAGTTCAAACACAAATATACACATACGTACGCCTTCTAGAATTACACATTCCACTGATGCTAGAGGTGATTGACATTCATTTAGTCATCCCGGCAAAGGCAAATTAAGCTTGTGTTTGTTGTCCTAATATTTGAAGTTCCTTAATGTGGTAAAATTCAAATCCATACAATACCGTTTTCTAGTATAATTATTAGGTTAGTAATATGTCATATTACTATAATAATTTGATCATTTATGGAATTAATTTGGTGGCATTACATTATGACTGAGTATGGAAATGTTTTTTTATAATTCTTATAGCCAGAAAAAATAAATCAATACAAAATAAAATTTGAGAAAATTGAAAAAAAATGTATTGTGTTTTGGGCTGATTTTCTTAACTAAGTATAAATAACTTGTATAACATAAGGTAAAAGGTAAGACTAGACATAGGTATTTCAGGTTTTGTGTGCACTGTAAACTTCATGTTTACATTAAGTCGGAAAATTAGTAAATGTGTGAAAATTAGTAAAGAAAACTAATAGAAATG
The DNA here is from genome assembly GCF_020171115.1 of Neogale vison. Lineage (NCBI taxonomy): Eukaryota > Metazoa > Chordata > Mammalia > Carnivora > Mustelidae > Neogale > Neogale vison. The sequence continues at coordinate 113,162,941 of NC_058101.1, read as the reverse complement.
CAAATCCATAATATTTGATAACTCTCTTTACCAGTTTATCACTCAAGCCCTATCAGAAGGTTGGTTTGAATTGGTTGGCATTGGTACATAAACATGGACTTAATGGCATTTTGGCAGATGAAATGGTAAGTAGTACTCTGTTTCTAGGATTTGTCATTAAAAGGTGTTCTTGCTCTCATTTAAAAAATAGAGCAGTTTACAGCTCTTACTTTAGAATTTTAATACCCCAATCACCCCTTTTAATTTTTATTGCTTCTCTTAGCTCTAGCCTCCTCATTGCACTCCAAAATGAAAATGGACTTGTTTTCTCTCTGATTATCAAATTCATAAATATATGTGTTTTAAAAAATTAGATTATATAAAAGTACAAAAAAAATCAAGATCACTCATATTCCTACTGCTTTGAAATAAGTATTATTTGATGTGTATCTTTTCAGATTGTTTTTTTCTGCAGGTGTTTGTGTATGTACATATACATATATACATATGTATATATGAGATTTTGTTCTATGCGTTTTCTGTAGTTACAGCTACTTTTAAATTTATAGATAACATAAATCTACACATTGATCAGCAAATTTTATAGATATATATAAATAAATCTACACATTTATTAGCAGCATCAGTTCAGCCATTTTGCTTTTGTTAGATGTCTCCGAGTTTGTGTTTTTTCCCAAATCACATTTGCTTGACACTAAGCTTAGGAAATTCATTACAACCTAGTTCAGGTATTGTCACATAGACAGTGACCTTTCATCTAACCTAATAATCCTTCCTCTTTTAAAAGGATTTTTTTCTGGTTCATTTGGTGCATGATAAACTTTTAAAAGTTTATTAAAAATAAGTTCTGTTTAGTGGAGAAAATGTTTATTAAATACACAGACATTACATTGTATATTACATTATTAAAATAAAAATTACATAGTGATCTTTATTCTGTAGTTAGCTTCCAGTAGTGTTTTGTATTTAAGACTACTCCTGCACATACATCATACTATCATCATAACAGAGATGCTGTTTATCTAATAGAAAGATAAAATGTGCAGGATTTCAAAATAGTTATAGAATTAGATACAGAATATTACAGTTGTAGAAAACTGGACTTGAGATTCATATCTGGGTTTGGGGCCCCAACTTTGCCTTTCTTGGGCTAATCCTTACCAAGTGAGGTATAATATATAAAACTCTTTGTGACATGTAAAGCACTATAAGTTAGTGTCTTGCTTGGTCTACTAGGACTTGCATAATGAAAGACCAAAGACTGGGTGACTTAAACAACAGAAATTTATTTCTCATAGCTGTGGAGCCTGGAAGTCTAAGACAAGGGGTTGGCCAGTTTGGTTTCTCCCAAGGCCTCTCTCCTTCATTTGCAGATGGCCACCTCCTCCCCATGTATCACATCTTTCTCTTTGTGCACACACATCCCTGATGTCTTTTTCTCTTAAGATGGGGATTGGATCCCCATTCTTATGATCTCATTTAACTTTAATTACCTTCTTAAAGGTCCCGTCTCCCAATACAGTCACATTGTGGGATAGAGCTTCAACACATGCATTGGGTAGTGAGGGCAGTTCAGTTCTTAACAGTTGGTAATGTTTGGTTCCTCCCCAATACCCTTTAAAAACAAAAGAACAAGATAGAAAAAAAGCCCTTCATTGATGTATAATTTACTTGTAGTAAATGCACAAATGTTAGCTTGGTGATTTTTTTACATATATGTGCACCTGTGTGAACACCCTCTCCAGATCAACATTTCTTTCATCCCAGAACATTCCCTCATGCTCTTTTCCAGTCATTGCCACTACCACTCTTTGGACACCTATAACTATAGATTTTTTTTTTCAAATTTTGAACTTTATATAAATAGAGCCATATAGTATATACTGTTTGTTTCTGGTTCATTTGGTGCATGATAAAGTTACTGAGTTTCCTCTGTGTTCTTACATGTATCAGTAATTTGGTGTTTTATTGACATGCAGTAGTCCCTAGTATAAATATGCTACAACTTAATTTATCCATTCTCCTGTTGAAGATTTAACTTTTTTCCAGTGTTTGGCTAGCTACTGACCGTAGATAAAACTGTCAACATTCTTACTCAAGTCTCTTCATGGACATAATGTTCTTATATCTCTTGAATATACTCTGAGAAGTGAAATTTTGGTGGATAATAGGATAGATATATGTTCAAATCCAATTAGTCATTGGAACATGGTTCTTAATCTATCCAGTATGTATAAAATATCTGTTATATAAAACAGTGACCAATATTATGTCCTTTGTATACATTGCAGAGCTCTTCCATATTATGTGTCCCATTTTAACTAGAAGTTAGGATACATCCTGCTCATTAAACTAAGTTATATATAAATATATATAACTAGTTAATATATGTAACTATATATAACTATATATAAGTTAATGTTTATAACTATATATATAAAGTATATAACTAGTATGTATAACTAGTATAGTATAGTACATAGGATATATAGTTTAACTCATTAAACCAAGTTATAGTATCATTTGGAGATTATTACCTGTTTTATCTGTCACTGAGAACTAAGAACATGATAGAATTCTCATAGGGTTGCATTTTAGGGAATCAAAAATAAAACCAGAAATATTATTTTTCCTTTTTTGTTTTCTAGTATTTTTTGTTTGTTTTAAAATTTCATATATTGTCTTTTAAACATTCAATTTTAGGGCCTAGGAAAAACTATTCAAGCCATTGCATTCCTGGCATACCTCTATCAGGAGGGTAATAAAGGTCCTCATTTGATCGTTGTTCCAGCGTCAACTATAGGTTTGTAATACTGTGAACAACCGTACTTGACTGTTTAGTGTTTTATACAGAGAGAAGAAAAACTGTTTATGTGTGATTTCTTAGTTTGTGGAGGTGAATATTGATTCTGTGGTTCCCTTATACTTTTCCCCCCTTTGTGTATGTATGTGTATTTGATTGTACTGGACATCTTTTAAAAGAAAATAGCTCAAATACAAGTCAGTTATTCAGCTTTTGAATTATTATGCCTCAAGGACCATTGATCAGATCATTTGTTTTGGTAATACTTTTAAGAAATTGTTGTAATGAAAAAAATTGCTTTAATGAGTACCTAATTTAAGAGAAACAAGTGCTTTTAAGTTTATAATTAAGTATTTATTGAATCAGAAAGTATACAGTTAATCCCCACTGAAAGTACTTAATTGATTGGATGTAGACTAGAACAGGTGAATGTACGTATGAACGTAATCCAAAAAAACCTCTTTAAATTGGAATTTAATCATCCTATAAATATGATTGGTCCTCTGCCTTTTGTTTTATATCTCAAAATTATTTTAAACATCAGGAGTAAAATTGTTAAGGGTCTTTGTTTTTTAAAGATCTTGTATTATTTTGCAAAAGAAAAATTTCTGGATAGAACTCATTTCACTGTATACACCTAACCTGTTTAGCAGATGCAAGTAATACCTCTCTTGTTACCTAGATAACTGGTTAAGAGAAGTTAATTTATGGTGCCCCACTTTAAAGGTGCTCTGTTACTATGGTAAGAATGTCCTTTTGCTTTAATTGGAAATTTATTTAAAATCCTAACATATCGCAAAGTACATTAAATAAATCAACGTGTGTGTTTTTAAATTACAGGCTCTCAAGAAGAACGTAAGCAGATTAGATACAACATCCATAGTAAATATGAAGAATATAATGTAATTGTGACCACGTAAGTATTGAGAAAAAAATATTGTGGGGGAGATATTGTGTAACCCTATATTTTAAAAAAATATTTAAAATATGTTAATAGTAACAGGAAAGAAAGTACAGGCTAAGGACCATGCAACAAAAGTATGGAATGACTTATGTTGAGTATTCAGGCATGTTTCAATTTTTTACTAGTACAACAGGTGACTGGTACTGGTTATAGAAAGGTTTTGTCCACGTGATTGAAAGCATAGTTTTATAGAATTGTTTCAGTTAAACTTCAAGTGAAACTGAAGAAATGCCACCAAAATGATTTATAATATTTGTAACTTATAAATGTTAATTATTAATAATTAAGTATTAAATACATTGGAATCTCACTCTAAATGAAAAAATAGAATTAAAATAGAAGGATGAAAAATAGAACTTTGAATAAGTTAGTCATTACTTGGTATAACCGTTTAGCATAAATATCTAACAGAGAACTTAATGCTGTCATGTTGCACTTTTAAAGTTTTTTTTTTTATATTATTTAAAGATTTTATTTATTTATTTGACTGACAGAGATCACAAGTAGGCAGAGAGGTAGACAGAAAGGGGAAGCAGGCTCCCTGCTGAGCAGAGAGCCCAGTGCGGGGCTCGATCCCAGGACCCTGGGATCATGACCTGAACCAAAGGCAGAGGCTTTAACCCACTGAGCCACCCAGGCACCCCGTGTCATGTTGCACTTATAAATATAGGTTATGTCAAGTTCATATTAACTGTCAGTATTTAGTTACTATTTCCATCAACTACTGACTTCTGTAGGAGGCCATAATTAAAAGAAGAATCCAAAATTCATCTTTCCTACATAAAATGGACTCCATTTTTATATATAGTCCAGTACTGCTAGCTACTATTAACCGTTTTTTCTTGGATGTACTCTACTAGTTTAATACAGTACTATTATGTTCTTAACAAATGTCTTCATTTTATGTTCTTTTTTTCCTCCTGCTTTTGTTCTGAAAATGTAACAGTTCCCGAAGTGTGTAGCAGTTGCAGATAACATACAAATTTTACCCAAATTGATTTCTTCTTAGTTCTATAGAAGTTGTCTAATTATAACATTAAAATTTTCCTTTACCTACATATTGCAGCTTTTATAACTTGGTTACATGTACATAAATAGTTATTGTATACAAGTGGGTCAGTATTTATTTGAACACCAACTATGTCCAAAGGTATCTTTCAGATACTGGCTACTAGAAATGTATAAATAAAAGTAATTTTAGAAAGCATAAAGTCTCACTATGGTCCAGGCTTTTAAAGGTATAACCTTAGAGATTTTTTTTTTTCATGACAGGTATAATTGTGCAATCAGCAGTTCTGATGATCGTAGTCTTTTTCGACGGCTGAAACTTAATTATGCGATTTTTGATGAGGGCCATATGCTAAAGAATATGGGCTCCATCCGCTACCAGCACCTTATGACAATTAATGTAAGAGTATTTTGTGAATGTTTCCAATTATAATGAAGTTATGTGTTGTTTTAATGTTTTAATGTATTTAGTATTTTATATGAGGGGTTAGCGAACTTTCTCTGTAAAGATCCAGGTAATAAGTATTTCATGCCTTGTGGGCCTTCTTCTGTGACTTGTTCTTTACTTTTGTTTTGTTTTTCATAATCCTTTAAAAATATAAAACCCATTTTTATTAGCTCATGAGCCTCAATTTACCAACCCCTATTCTATGTGATAAACTTTATGAATATCAAATACAATCAAGTTACCTACTTATAAAATGAAACCATTAGTTTTATACTTCCCACCTTAAAATATAATAGATGATAATTTTTCTAAATTACTAGTCTTCATCTCAGAATGTTACATTATTATTAATAAAGATTTTAATTTTTTTTTCTCCCCTACTGAAGGGTATAGAGAGGAAGGAGTTGGCTCTTTAAAAGAGAAAAGCTAATCTAAATTTTACTTTCACAGGCAAATAACCGTTTGCTGCTCACAGGCACACCTGTACAGAATAATCTGTTAGAACTCATGTCACTGTTGAATTTTGTTATGCCACACATGTTTAGTAGTAGCACCAGTGAAATACGAAGAATGTTTTCTTCTAAAACAGTAAGCATAAATTTATATTTTTTCCCAAATATATTACTTTGTGTTTTGGGCTTTTTTATTTTTAAGATTTGTATTCATTCATTTATTTGACAGAGAGAACACAAGCAGGCAGAGAGGCAGGTGGGGTTGGGGGGGGGCAGGCTCCCTGCGGAGCAGAGAGCCAGATACGGGGCTCGATCCCAGGACCCTGAGATCATGACCTGAGCCGAAGGCAGAGGCTTAACCCACTGAGCCACCCAGGTGCCCCACTTTGTGTGTTATATAGGTAACGCTTCTGTCTTTTTTCCTTGTTCTCATAGTGTGTACATGATACTAAGTTTAAGAAGTGCTACCCCTATATGACCTGGAAAGTCTGCCAAAATACTATGGGAAATAAATTGGTGACATATATAATTGATACCCAAAAGTTGTAGTTTTAATATCCTAATATTCTGAAATGAGAATTCTAAATTAGTGGAGTGTTCAGATATAGAATATGTGGGGAAGGTTTTGTCATTGCATTTACCTTACTAAAATTTGGTAAATTAGTACCATTTCTTTATAGGTAAACTGTAGGACTGGACAAAAGTAGATTATCCAGAACACTCCTATACTGGGAAAAAATGTTTTGAAATAAAAGTCCATAAATTCAGAAGTAACAGTTTTTTTAAAATTTTCATTTATTTTGGAGAGAGAGAGAGGTGGGGGTGGAAAGGTGAGGCATGGAGAGGGAGAGGTAGGATCTGAGGTAGACTCCTGGCTGAGCCCATGACCCAGAAGGCCAGAACCTGAGTCAAAACCTAGAGTCAGGTGCTCAACCTACTGTGCCATCTAGGTACCCCAAAGTAGTAATTTCTTACATTACACAAAGAAATTCTATATATAAGAAAATCTGGTTAATTTTCTCCAGGTTGCTTAGAAAAAGTACAATATAGGGATGCCTGGATGGCTCAGCTGGTTAAGTGTCTAACTCTTGATTTCAGCTTAGGTCATGATCTCGGAGTTGTGCGATCAAGCCCCATGTCAGGCTCCACACTGAGTTTGGAATCTGAATCTGCTTGAGATTGTTTCTCTCCCTCTCCTTCTGCCTCTCCTTCTGCTCACATTCCCGCACATGCTCTTGCTCAAAGAAAGAAAGGAAGGCAGGAAAAAGAAAAGAAAAAATATCTTTTTTTTTTTTTTAAGATTTTATTTATTTGATAGAGGTCACAAGTAGGCAGAGAGTCCGGCAGAGAGAGAGGGGGAAGCAGGCTCCCTGCCGAGCAGAGAGCCCGATGCGGGGCTCCATCCCAGGACCCTGGGATCACAACCTGAGCCGAAGGCAGAAGCTTAACCCACTGAGCCACCCAAAAAAACATCTTTTAATAAAGAAAAGTACAGTATGGTTTTCAGGAACTCTTACTAAGCTCTCCAGTACAGCAGAGTTTATATAGCTTCTTAATTCTTTCCCATTACATATATTTTGCAAAATTTTTCTATGATATTCTTCCACTGCAAATTAACTGCCTTCTAAACTTTCAGTAATATATTCACTCCCACTTGAGGGACTAATAGACTATAGAATATGGAGGACTTCTTCACATCTTAGAATTCCACTTCTTTGATTCTTCAAAATTAACAGGGCTTAACTAGGAACCATCCATGTCTTTTAGAACACATGGTGCACATTACCTGTACTAGCTTTCTTTTGGGGTCATTTTTCTAGATATAAGTACAAATTTTCTACTTATCTCTCTTTCTCTTTCCCTTCTCTTCTCCCCACCCTTTAAACACACACACACTTTTATGAGAGCTATCTGGTAATTTAGTTATGACTCATTAGTTATGACTTAAACTTCTGAACACCATCGTAGTTCAATTTTATTAGCTCAGCAGAGTACAGAAAACCTCAAAGTACATATGGAGCTTGAAGAAGTAGGTTAATAGCCCAGAGTTAAAATGTGGAATTCCATCAAGAATGAAGTGAGTTTCTTTTGGAAAATAACTCAGATTGTGGTGAGGCTGATTTTCACATTTTGTAATCTTGCTAACTGTGGTCATTTAAATGAGTAATTTCTAGGGATGCCTGTGTGGCTCGGTTAGTTAAGCAACTGCCTTTAGCTCAGGTCATGATCCCGGAGTCCCAGGATCGAGTCCCACATTGGGCTCTCTGCTCAGTGGGGAGTCTGCTTCTCCCTCTCATGTTCTCTCTCCCTCTCTCTGAAATAAATAAGTAAAACCTTAAAGTAAATAAGTAAATAAATCATTTCTAAATGGATGTGTTCTTTTTTTTTTATTTAGAAATCAGCAGATGAGCAAAGTATATATGAAAAGGAGAGAATAGCACATGCTAAACAAATTATAAAACCATTTATTCTCAGAAGGGTAAAAGAAGAGGTAACTTACCTGCATATTTATTGTGATGATTGTTTTTTAGAAATCTGTTTTCTTCTTTATTTGAAAGATCTGCTTAAACTGTTTTCCTTTCTCAGGTTCTCAAGCAGCTACCCCCCAAGAAAGATCGAATTGAATTGTGTGCAATGTCAGAGAAACAGGAGCAGCTGTATTTGGGTCTTTTCAACAGATTGAAAAAATCTATCAATAACATGGGTATAATCTGATTTTCACAATTGCATGTAAAAAGTAATCCTGTATTGGTCCTACATTTTGTTTAGTCATGTTACAGTGGGATTTGCTTATTTTTAAAAACTACTTAGAATTTGAAGAAATAATTTTAAACTTTTTGTTTGCACTGAGATGTATTTCAGCAGACAGCTGTAAACTCGGTTTTGTTTTTTTGTTTTTAATGTATGCTCTTTGGATCACAGAAAAAAACACAGAAATGTGCAATGTCATGATGCAATTAAGAAAAATGGCCAATCATCCTTTATTACATCGCCAATATTACACAGCTGAAAAGCTCAAGGAAATGTCTCAGCTTATGCTAAAGGTAAGGATTTCATATTATGTTAACATTGACCTTTATTAACACTGTTAAACATAAGGTTAAATTGTTAGGCTACCTAAAGATGAGTCAAGCCTCATAAGCGTATTGATCCATTAACCCCGTATTTAAGAAAAGCATTTTTTGTTAAAGATTTTACATATTTATTGACAGAGACACAGAGAGAGAGGGAACACAAGCAGGGGAAGCAGGAGAGGAAGAAGCAGACTTCCCACTGAACAGAGAGCCGGATGTGGGGCTTGATCCCAGGATCCTGGGATCATGACCTGAGCCAAAGGCAGACACTTAACGACTAAGCCACCAGGCTCCCCCCAAAAAACATTTTTAAGACAAAGTTCTAGATAATTTAGGGAAACATAAAGAGCTGAGAGGGCTAATAGTCTGTATTAGGAGTCAGCAAACTATGGCCTTAGGGCCAAATATGACAGTGGCTGTTTTTATAAATAAAGTTTTATTTTAACACAGCCACAGCTTTCTGTTTCTGTTTTTTGTGACCTCTTTCTCATTACAGACATACCTGGGAGATATTGCAGGTTTGGCACCAGACCATTGCAGGAGAGTCAAATGAATTTTTTGTCCCTGTGCATATATAAAAGTTACGTTTACACTGTACTGAAATCGTTAAGTGTGCAGTAGGATTATGTCTAAAAAAGTGTACATACTTATATTTAAAAATGCTAAAAAAAAAAAATGCTGCTGTCATCTGAGCTTTCAGCAAGTTGTAATTACCGATCACCATAACAAATACAATAGTAATGATAAAGCTTGAAATATTTTAAGATTTACCAGACACAAAATGAGCAATATTGTTGGGAAAATGACACCTTCAATTTGCAAAAAGCACATTATCTGTGAAACCCATACACAAAAAAGGTGAAGCAAGGTATGCCTCTATAAGGGCAGAGTTGAGGAGTTGCATAATAGATCATTGTGCCTACAGAACCTACCCAAGATACTTACTTTGTGGCTCTTTACAGAAAGTTTGCCAATTCCTGATTGAGATTGCCATAATGCACATCTTTATTTTACCAAAAAGATCACTTAGATTTTATGTCCAGGGCAGTGAGTTGTTTCCTCCATTTGTTTTCATGTTTTTATTATATTTTGTCTATAGTTATATTAATCTTTATTTTTGCCTCGTTCTCCGTAACACCCACCCTTAGTTCTCCCTTACAGATCTTCATGTTAAAAGCAACTATTTGCTTTTTAAATGTTTTTGTATTATTTTAAATTTATTATGGAAAATTTCAAACGTGTAAGTAGAGAGAGAATTGTATAATGAAATCCTCTGCCCATGTAAGCTTTACCCATTTTTTTTTTTACAGTTATTATCTAGAATGACACTACTTTTGTTTCATGGACCCTTCCCCAAGATTATTGTGAGCCAAATTCTAGATAATTACTTCATCTATGAATATTTCAGGATGTTGTCTAAAACAATAAGGACTTTTCCCCCTTTCTTGTACCTAAAATAATGAATATTACTTTCCTTTGTTAAGTTGTACCATGTAAAATGTGCTATTTAGCTACTTAATATTTTATCAGATATGAACAGTTTTGTTCAATCATTCTGGTCATATTATAAATTATCTTCATTTTGTTGTTGTGTATTGTTCTGTTTTAAGGAACCTACACATTGTGAGGCTAACCCTGACTTGATCTTTGAAGATATGGAAGTTATGACAGACTTTGAATTACATGTACTTTGTAAACAATATCGACATATTAATAACTTCCAGTTAGACATGGACTTGATTTTAGATTCCGGAAAATTCCGAGTTTTAGGATGCATCTTGTCTGAATTGAAACAGAAGGTAATAAAGAAGAACGCTACTCTTGTATTTTTCCAATTAGTTAAACTTCTTTAAAATAATGGTGGCATGATTTGACTTTCTTGAAGCTTTAGCCTATATCTGTTATATGTATTTCTAGAAATTAATGCTTTGAGCATTTAGGGGATATATTTGGGGATATGTTTTCCTGATTATTTTTCCTCTTTTGAGTCTGAAAAAGAAAAATGGAAGTTAGTAGAATACATTTATATTGATGTTTTTAAAAAATAATCTTAAATGTCATTATTTCATGAGTGACAATCTATGTCACTCATAGATTGCCTCAAAATTAGTATTTTGAGGATACCATGTTATTTAAATACTACTACTATTTATATGTGAAACAGCTTAAATTTGTAAGAGCATAATCCAAATAGTACTTTTGTAGCTGTTTTCATTAACTGTCCTTGAAAATCAAAACAGAATTAAATTTTAGGTCTGAAGTTTAGAAATTAAGGTAGTTTTATTTATATACAACCTTGTTACATCCATAACAAGAAATTTACCTTTGCTGTGGTCACTTGATTTTTATTAAAGAAGCAGTTGATCATTAGATACTTATGATTTTATTTTTCTGTGTATCTAATCCATATATGTATTTTCACAGGGTGATAGAGTTGTATTATTTAGCCAATTTACCATGATGCTGGATATTTTAGAGGTTCTCTTAAAACATCATCAGCATAGGTACCTCAGATTAGATGGGAAGACTCAAATTTCTGAAAGGTTGGTATACTTCGCTTCAATTTCAGAAAATCTCCACCTCACCTCAAAATAAGAGTAAATGTTGGAATTTTAAATATGTACCAGGCATTTGATTGAATTTTATTACTTTTGAGACTTCTGTGTGGTTATTTCAAATCATTGATTGTCCTAAGATAATGGAAAATTTTCTAAGTTTTTGATCTGAATTGCATAGAAATCTGTTCCTATATTTAATTAGAATGTTTTCTCCTTTAAGACTCATTCAGACTCTTGAAGCACCTTCCTTACCTTTAAACCAAGATTGTTTAAAAAGCAAAAATAAAATCTTGGGCTTTTTGTATTTTAAGAGTGATTGAATAAGTTTGGTTTGTTTATTTTTTTAATTCCCAAATATTAAAAGATTGTCTTAAAAAAAAAAAAAAAGGAATACTTTCTCTAGTGTGTTTAAACTGCATTATCTCTTTTGGTTTATTTTTTGTCAGCCAAAATGCATTTTTTTTTCCCCTGCATTAAAGATAGAAGATATGCTAAAAGAGAACACACTGCTCTAGTTTGATCTTAAGATCTTTAGTTCATCTGGTATCAAGAACAGCTGCTATTAGGCTTCTGAGAATGCTAAAGATTGAAAAGTGATATCCAAAATTTAGATAAGCCAGAAGTCATTAAACAAAGGAGAAAATAACTCTTTGGCATTGCTCAAACCTGAATAGTTGAATTAAAGTGAGAACTAGTAGAAAGAGAAATGGTATAGAAGAGAAATGTTATAGAAAAGAAGTTGGTGGGGTACCTGGATGGCTCAGTGGGTTAAGCCTCTGCCTTCAGCTCAGGTCATGATCTCAGGGTCCTGGGATCAAGCCCCACATCGGGCTCTCTGCTCAGCAGGGAGCCTGCTCCCCCCCCCCCGCCACCCCACCCCACCTGACTCTTTGCCTACTTGTGATCTCTGTCTGTCAAATAAATAAATAAAATCTTTAAAAAAAAAAAAAGAAAAGAAGTTGGTGAATTGGGAAGGTCTTCCAGTAAAGTAACTGTAGGAAAGGTAATTATATTACTCAGAGCATGTGTTTACATCTTTGGCTTTTTTTTTGTTTTTGTTTTAATGTAGTTTGATTGTTTTCAGTTTTAGCTATATACATTCTAGTGAAATTTAGCCTGATATATTTATCTTATAGGATTCACCTAATTGACGAGTTTAATACCGATATGGATATCTTTGTGTTTCTACTGTCAACAAAAGCTGGTGGCTTAGGAATAAACCTCACTTCAGCGAATGTTGTTATACTTCATGATATTGACTGTAACCCCTATAATGACAAACAAGCAGAAGACAGATGCCACAGAGTAGGCCAGACTAAGTAAGTGTTTTGAGTTGAAATTTATTTTTAACCAAATGCCAATTTAATTTGTATAGAATAGTAGAATATGGTCTGTCAGTGTCTTGCTTCATTTTTGTATTTTCAGCAGAGCTTGGCTGCTGATAGATTTCATACCATCAGTGTTCCTATGTAACCTATTCATTTTCTAGTTTAAAGGAAAACAACCTCCCACATCACCCCAATTAGTTCTGCAGCTGATGAAAACAAAATATATCAATGGTTCAGCTCTTTTGAAAAATATTAGTAGTTAAAAAGCCTTGTTAAACCACTGAAAAGCCAGATAGAGAGTAATATATATACTATTGCTACCCTGTTATCCTTTAGGAAATACATTATTTGAGTTGTAGATATTTTAGGTGAAGGGTCATTTTGACATTGGATCTTAAAGAGGTGCCAGTACCTATAATTCAACTCTACTTTCACATATAAGTAGTGAATAATCAATGTTTTCTATTTGGAGCGTGTTACTATATTTCCAAAAGGTCTTGATAAGTTCATTTATGAACCACATATTTATCTCTACCTATTATGGGACTAAAACTGCCTGTGTAATCTTTGCACTTCACTATACTTTCTTACTTTTTATACTGAACTATTTAGTGGAACCTGACAAGTAAAGCATGTTCCTTTTTATTTTTATTTATTTATTTTTGTTTTTGTTTTTGTTTAACATGTTCCATTTTAAGATGAATACCTAACTGAACCCAGACTGTTTGTTGTAGTAAATTTTACCAGTAATTTTTGGATTACAGATATCTTGGATTAATGAGAAAGGTCATGTAAAAGTTACATGCGCAGAAAACATCAATCCCAAGTTTGAATAAAAGGGAATTTAAAGTTAAGGATACATTTGTTAATACAGTTTTCAAATTATTCTTATTGAACTCTGAGATATTTTGTATAGCTTATATGTATCCAAATAATTTTATATTAAGTAACCAATGGACATATCTTCTCTTTACTTTAGGGAAGTACTAGTTATAAAATTAATAAGCCAAGGGACAATTGAAGAATCCATGCTAAAAATTAACCAACAGAAATTGAAACTTGAACAAGATATGACTACAGTCGATGAAGGTAAGTTGTTTTTAAACAGAAACATCAATATTTATTTATCTGAAAAGACATCAAAGTAGCACTAGCGAGGGATTAACAAAAATTGCCCAAATCCTTCACTGGCATCTGGTATAGGAAAAGCATGTTCATTTCAAAAGTACTACAGTAACTAAGATTATTTAGCCAGAATTGATACAAACACTTGATTTTGGTTAATTCTGTCTCTCCTATCCCTTATCTCATGACACCAAAACCTGTTCTCCTTTAGCACTGCTGCCACCCACCCAGGTATATAGATTTTATTCTAACAGTAAGTCTTTACATAGAACCATCATAGTTACTAGTTAATTGGGGTTTTAGCAGTTTGATTTTTGGACTCCCCACTGTGTTTATATAGGCTGCTTCTTATGGACTGGTTCATTTCCCTGAGAACATATTCACCCAATCTTTTGTGAAATGAGGGTGGTGGGAGATAGAGTATAAACCTATTGACTGCATTACTCGAGCTAAAGAAAAGCAGGGGAGGAGAGAGGGCTGTTGTCATATTTATATAGTTAATTTTCCTGTTCTAATAGAGCTTCACTGTCTTCTACTATGCCCATATTCAGTGTCCTCTGATTAAAGCTTTTCCAAGAATAAACCTTTTTTTTTTTTTTAAAGATTTAATTATTTATTTGACAGAAATAGACAGTGAGAGAGGGGACATAAGCTAGGGGAGTGAGAGAGAGAAGCAGGCTTCCTGCTGAGTGGGATCTGATGTGGGCTCGAACCCAGGACCCCAGCATCATGCCCTGAGCTGAAGGCAGATGGTTAACTGACTAAGCCACCCAGGCGCCCCAGTAAACTTTCATTTGTTTATCCGGGGTAAATGGCTGGCTCTGTTGGGCAGGCTTTAGATGTTCTACTCTTCTGGGGTTTTTTTGTTTTGTTTTGTTTTTTTATGATTTTATTTATTTATTTGAGAGAGAGACAGTGTGAGAGAGCACGAGCTAGGAGAAGGTCAGAGGGAGAAGCAGACTCCCCATGGAGCTGGGAGCCCGATGCGGGACTCGATCCTGGGACTCTGGGATCATGACCTGAGCCGAAGGCAGTCGTCCAACCAACTGAGCCACCCAGGCGTCCCTACTCTTCTGTTTTAACTCTGTATATTTCTCATCCTTTGGGAGCCATGTATTACCTCCGTGTCTTGAGTTTGTGGTGGGGGGGCAGGAGGGTTGGTTTAGATTCATAGTATGAAGTAACCTTCCATTTTCTACCTTTGTTCACTTAAGTTTTTGCTTTGTCTATTCTGCTTAAGTCAGCTTCCATTCTTCTGTTTGCTTTTCATCTCCCCAAATTTGTTGACAGCTCTCTCTTCACTATTGTCTTTTTCTTCTTTCTCTTTTGTATAGTGCCCCTAATTTCTTTTTTCCATGGTATTTTAATGGTATTTCAGATAAGCCCAGTGTATGTCCGTATCTAGTCATAATTCACGTAAATTATTTGTATTTATGTAAAGTTGTTTGGTCTAAAATTTTACCTGTTATGTTCACATCAAGTATCCTTTAAAATAGCAATTTATTTCAGCTATGCTTTTAGACTCTTACCTCTAAAGCATTTAGTTATAAAGAATCATTCTCCCATTTAGTATGCTTTTTTTTCTGTAGGAAATTCCTCTGTCTTGTTAAAGCTATTTTTATCAGTTTTTTCTGGTGTTTTATTTGGTAGGCTAAGAGTACAATAATGTCCTTATTTTTTAATTATAATGATTTTGTCATCTTTGCTTTTGGTTTCATTTAAATGATTAGGCACTGACCTAATGAGAGTGCATGTACCCTTTTCATCTCTCACAGCGAAGATCTTTTACACTGTAAACGAAAAGTATATTTTTAATAGAGTATATCTGTGCTTTATGTTAACAATCTTGCCCCCCCGCTCCATGAAACTATGAAAGAAAAGTGCCATGATTTTTCTCAGAAATGCTTGTCAGATTTTTGTGTTTCTAGAGCTTGCCTTAGTGGTTCTCAAAGTGCAGTCCCTGGACCAACAGCAACAACATCACCTGGGAAATTGCCTTGAGATGCAAATTCCCAAGCCCAACTCCATCCCTGTTCAGTCAGAAATTGGGAGTGGAATTTGATAATCTTACTGCGGTTCTGATACATGCTAAAGTCAGAGAACCACTGCTTTAGAATAAGTACTGGGGCACCTGGGTGGCTCAGTGGATTAAAGCCTCTGTCTTTGGCTCAGGTCATGATCCCCTGGGTCCTGGGATCGAGCCCCACATCAGGCTCTCTGCTCAAGAGGGAGCCTACTCTCTCTGCCTGCCTCTCTACCTACTTGTGATCTCTCCCTCTGTCAAATAAAGAAATAAAATCTTTAAAAAAAAAATAAAAAAAGAATAAGGATTGTGGTTTGGGCATGTGTTGTTTTTCTTTAATCTCTTAATGTGATTATATTAATAGATTTTCTACCTTTTAAAACTTTTAATAATGGAAATTTTCTTGCAGAGATGAAAGCATAAGTGAATTTAGCAGTTCTAAACATTTTGCTTCATCTACCTTTTTTTCTCAGCCATTTCAATCAGTTATTGACATGACATGTCATCCTGAATATTTATCATTGCCTTTAATTTGCTACAATACCATCATTACCTCCAAGAAAATTAACAATAATTTCCAAACATTACATTTTCCCAATTATCCCCAATGTCTTTTATAGCTTCAAAAAAAAAAAAATCCAGATTTCACACACTGCATTTTACTGCATTGTATCTTTAGCATCTTCAAACTTAGAATCTGAATCTCCTTACCCCTTTTTCCTTCTTTCCACCTCTCCCTCCCTTCCCAGAATACTGAATCTTGTACAGTCTTATCTTACTCTTCTGCTTTCTTGTCTTACTGTCTTCTGGAGGACAAGTTTCAAGTTAGATTTCATGGGCTATTAAGTCTGGATGAACCTCAAGACAAGGGTGTCTGCGAACTTGAGGGTTTATGGAATAGTCTGTGTTTCTGTGCACATGTTTTTAAATGAAAGAAGAGTAGATAAAGTAATCATAATTTTAGATTATAATTGGGGTGTGTATGTATGGCAGGGAAAAGTTGTTTGTTTGGTTGTATTTAGCCACATCTAAATTATGAAATTACTCATTGCTATGAATGTACAAATATTTATGAATTTTCAACTATACCATTGTCACTGTAAACTAATATATCAGCTCATCTCTAAACAGTCTTGAGTGATTAACTGACGCAAGATTTCAGTTTTCCCACTTTAGAAAAATCCTGGGGGCACCTGGGTGGCTCAGTCGGTTGAAATCTGGCTCTTGGTTTCAGCTCAGGTCATGATCTCATGGGTCGTGGGATTGAGCCCCGTGTTGGGCTGCATGCTCAGTGGGGAGTCTGGTTGAGAGTCTCTCTCCCTTCACTTGGGAGTGCATGCTCTCTGTCTCAGATAAACAAATCTTAAAAAAATAAAAAAAAAATCTGGAATGCTTCTTTCATAAGTGTCTAGATACTGGAGTCTGATTTAATTGAAATACGGGGCAAACCTTGCGAGAAGGTTATTTACAGTGGACACTTTAATCTTCAGCTGGTATGCCTTACTCATAATCTTGTTTAGATGTGCCAATTAAGTCTAAGTTAGTGATCGAATCTTTGGATTGAAAGTAAGGGTGTAGATGAATGATTTCTGTTTGGTTGTCTTTGTCTTCACTATTCAGTTTGTTGCATAAATGTTTTTATCGAGTAAACCTGAGTAGTAAATACTGTGTGCTATATGAATAGAATATGATCCAAACTAATACGTGCCTGTCTTTATATATTTCTGTCAACTCAGAAACCTAGCCTCTGGAGTACTGTGCTGGCAATATAAACATAAGCACAGAGGAAATAGCCCTAAACATATGTAGGGAATTGCAAAGGTTTTTTTTTGTTTTGTTTTGTTTTAGATTTATTTAGAGAGAGAGAGAGCATGCACAGTGGGGAGGGGCAGAGAGAGAGGGAATCTTAAGCAGATTCCGATCTGAGTGCAGAGCCCCGCAAAGGGCTCAGTGTCAAGACCCTGAGATTTGGACCTGAGGCAGAACCCAGAGTCAGGTGCTTAACGAACTACACCACCCAGGCACCCCTCATGAAGGTTTTTAACAAGGAGTGATGTTGAAGCAAACTGGGCTTTGAAAGATGATTTAGGAATTCACCAAAGTTAGAGAAAATATATTTCATAAAATATTTTTATTAAACTTTTAATGCCCCTTTCTGACCTGCAGGTGACGAAGGGAGTATGCCAGCAGATATAGCCACATTACTAAAAACGTCAATGGGCCTGTGAAATTAAGAATTGTGAATTCCTAATTGATGAGGAAATATCAACTTGGTGCACTCAAGGACATTTACATTATGATGACCATGGGGTTTATGAACATTTATAACTTTTTATAATTTCCATATTACATTTCTCATAGTATGGACAACTTTTTTGCCA
Organism: Neogale vison; assembly: GCF_020171115.1. NCBI lineage: Eukaryota > Metazoa > Chordata > Mammalia > Carnivora > Mustelidae > Neogale > Neogale vison. The sequence continues at coordinate 113,144,777 of NC_058101.1, read as the reverse complement.
CTAACTGAATTCTCCAGATGCTCACATGTGAAATTTCAAAAAAAAACAAAACAAAACAAAAAAAAAGAAAAAAAAAAAAAAACCCACACAAATATGTAGTCCTGAAGATGTTGAATAATCATTTTACAAAACAGTTTTCTGAATGGGGATTAGTTGGTGATTGTTTGTAACAAATATGCTAATGCTTTAGAAATGTCAGTATTTTTGTAATTATTTCTACCTCCAAATATATATATATTGTCTTTCACTGGATAATGTGTGTAGATTTTTACATGTGCCTTATTTGACAATGCTTATGTCTTGTTTTTCCTTGTCTCATTTGAAATTCTTGTTTTGTTAGTTTAAAGGATGCAGCTGTATAGATTATATAGCTTTCATTTTATTGCTATTTGAAGCAGATGTTCACCACTGTCAACAAGAACTCAACCTGAATTTAAAGGTGGCATTCCATTTACTAACACCCCCAGGTCCTTCCAAGTACTTCTGTTAGAACAAATTTGTTTGGCTAGGCACTAAGTTGTTTTCCAGTGATAGTAACGAAGAATCCCTTATCTTGCTCCATGGATTAATTCCTTCTGTTCATTTCCCCACTGCACTAATTGTGCTTATTACTCTGCCTATTCTTGTGCATGTTTTCATTGATTTCCCTCTCCTGGCTTTTGCTTCTCTTGAAACTGTTGCCCAGTCACTTCTGCTCCAGTTCTCTTTACTCTCTAAATAGTAGTTTATTCTTGCCACGTATCAGCACAATGCGGGTAACATTTGTCTAGCCTGGCAGAACAGGTTAACGGGCAATTTCACGTCAAAGCAGACTGAATGTGACTTCGTATTAAGGCAGCGTTAGGTACTGCATGGAAATAGGTCATTAACTTTAAACACTTCTCAAAATATAATTTATCAGTTTCCAGAATTTCCAGTACAGGACCTCCTGAAGAGAGAGCCATTGTTCAATTCAATTCAGTGTGGGTGACAAAGTGAAATTTAGAAGAAGTAAAGTGTCTATTTGATATTTAACTCTTTATTAAATCTTTCTTTAAATTTTTGCCTGTCAGTCTATCTTGCTGTTTTTATTATACATCAGTTTCTTTGTATAACTTGTGAGTTTCATGTGTTTTGTTTTTATTATGTAAATATCATTATAAATAAACTTATTTATAAATCATAGACTTGTTAATTTTGGAGATTGTATTTTCAAGGCATCCTGACTTGCTCAGATGCTAAGGTCATATAATCCTCTGGAATTAGAAGAGTAATGAAGCTCTCAAAGCAATCTTCAGATATTATAAACTCTGAACATGATTCAGTAGATTTACCCAATCTTGAAGGTATATTGGATATAATGGATATATTTTAGTATAATGGGGCTAGAAGGAATCTACAAATATTACTACCTCCTCCTACATCGCAGGACCCAAATCTCTTGGATTGTTGGATATACTACCTTTCAAAATCTCGTAACTTTTCTGTAATAATGTGTCTTTAGGGATAGGCTGTTCTTTTGATGTTATTAAGTCCATGTTATCTTTACTGAGATGTGGTTGTGTTCTCCCTGTAATGCTCTATTATGTCTTGGGCTTAATAAAAATATTTGTGATCATAAGTTGTATTTTCACACCCTTTTTAATAGTTTCTAACTCTCCTAAACACAATATTGAGTTCAAATGAGATTGTTTGTGCTTAATATTGTCTGTTTCTCAATAAACTGGAATTTATTACTTAGGATATATTCCGATTAGTCCTTTCACTGGACTCATGTTCGTGTGAACATCATAATCCATTACCAGTGGTAAAGAGCATGTGAAGCCATAGTTGGAATTTCATCTTGACCAACTGAAGCAACTTCTATTTTTTAATAAAACTTACAAGGAAGTAGAAGACATTTGCCTTATGTGTTTCATAACCATATTCCTGACCCCATAGACTTGTAGCTTTATACCAGTAGATACTTATATTGCAACTTTAACTACTCTTGTTTCTGACTGTTGGTGTTACTGTATAGGGGTTAGATAGGAGTATTAGATTTGGTTTGCATTTGTGTGGCCCTAAGCAAGACACTTAAATGTCCATAAAATTAAGCAATTCTTTTAACTCTTTCTTCCCAGATTGTGTGTTTTCTGATTACAGTCTGCAACTCTGATTCATGCATGTTCTGTCTCGCTCACTCAGCAAGGAGCCGTTTATTTTGGGTACAGGATGGGATAATGGAATGTGTTGTCCCTTCAGTAAAAAAAGATGGCCTAAAGGTTGATGATGATTCTATGATTGAAATGAAATACTTCCTTAGGAAACCTGCTGTGATTGCATTTTATATTTGAATTATGATTTGTGTAAACAACCAGGACTGATGTTGTGAATTTTCATGTTAGATAAGCATGGTAGTTCTCACTTTCTCTAAATTCCATTTTCATTACAACTTGTCAGAATGTAATTTTATGGCAGAAAACGAACATGTGTAAGAGGAAAGAAAAGTTACTACCTTCATTACCTGGAATATTATTTGAATTTCTTTTGTGAAAGATAATATTTTTTCTTTAAATTGCCTTGATAACATGATACAGTATTTTGCAGTGAGATTTGCTTATAACCTATTATCATTTATTAACCTCCACTAGCGATAAAATAATGTGATCCAAGGAAGTAAGTCATTTGGGAACTATAGTTTGTTTTTTAAAAGATTTTATTTACTTATTTGTCAGAGAGAGGGAGAGAGAGCGAGCCCAGGCAGGCAGAGTGGCAGCAGAGGCAGAGGGAAACGCAGGCTCCCTGCTGATCAAAGAGCCTAATGTGGGACTCCATCCCAGGATGCTGGGATCAAGACCTGAGCCGAAGGCAGCAGGTGAAGCAACTGAGCCACCAGCGTCCCTATAGTTTGTTTTTATGTATAATCCTTAATGATGTATAAAGTAACATCTTTTCTCCTATTTCATAGAACATCGGTGAGATGAAAGAAGCACCTTAAACAAAATCATACTTAGTCCAGCTTTCCTTTTTTTTTTTTTTTTTTTCCTTTCTTGCCCTATACCTTCTCCCCATTTCTGGCTTCTTAACCATGTTCTCCTTCCTCTGTCCTGCATTTCAAGTACATGTCATCTACTTCATTTTTCTGTTTCTGTATATAACATGACCTACCAAGATTAGACAATCCAGTATTAATATTAACATGCACATTGAACTGAAATATATTCCAGTGCTACAATTATGGTTTAAAACGGGTTGAGGGATAATCTGTAGTTACTTGGAAGATTTCTATTTAAATGGTTTGTTTATATGGGCAGTTCTTGCTTTCCATGGTAGTGTGGGACCATAATAATGACTGCAGGTTGGAATTGTGCAAAATAATCTTTGTCATTGGAGAAGATATTCTATGACGTTTAAATTATTTTCTCAACACATTAAAAATTGTCCGTTGTAAATGAAAAAAGTAGTAAAACTAATTTTAGTAAAAGAAACTGATAATGTGTATTACTTTGGTAAAGAATGTATTAAATAATACCTTCATGTATGATTGCAAGTGAGCATTCCTTTTATACCTTGGCAAATCATCATTCTAAGCTTGGATCACCTTCCAGCACTTTATTGCATTTCCAGTGTCATGAAGTATGCCTGCTTTTTTCTTTTTTTAGTGGGCTTTATTTTTTAGAGTTGTTTTGGGTTCACAGCAAAATTGAGCAGAAAGTGAATTCCCATATGTCCCTGCCACCACACAAGTTCATCCTCCCTCACTATCAACAACTGCATTCCAGAGTGGTACGTTTGTTACAGTCAGTGAATCTGCACTGACACGTAATAATCACCCAAAGTCTATAGTTTGCATTAGGGTTTGCTATTTGTCTTGTACATTCTGTGGGTTTAACAAATCTATTACAGTATGCAAAATAGTTATACTGCCTAAAGATTATCTGTACTCAACCTGTTCAACCCTCCTTCCCAATTCACCCCTCACAACCCCTGGTCTTACTGTTTCCATAGTTTTGCCTTTTCCAGAGTGTACTGTAGCTGAAATCACAGCTTGTAGCTTTTTCAGATAGGCTTCTTTCATTTAGAAATCTGCACTTGTGTTTCCTCTGTCTTTTCATGGCTTGATAGCTCATTTCTTTTAAGTGCTAAATAAAATTCCCTTATTTGGAACACCACAGTTTGCTTAACCAACTCACTGTAGAAGGAAGGGCATCTTGCTTACTTCTTAGTTTTGGCAGTTATCAATAAAGTTGCCACAAACATCAATGTGCAGATTTTTGTGTGGCTTTAAGTTCTCACCTCCTTTGGGTAAGTACTAAAGAGTGTAATTGCTGGATCATATGCTAAGAGTGGGTTTAGTTTTACAAGAAACTACCAAACTCTCCCAAGGCATCTTTCCTGTCAGCAGTGAATAAAAGTTCATTTTGTTTCGCATCCTTACCAGCATTTGGTGGTGTCAGTATTTTGAAATTTTGCTATTCTTTATAGGTACGTAATGGTAACTCACTTTTATTTGCATTTCCCTGGTAACACGATGTTGAGCATCTTTTCATGCTTATTTACTATGTGTATATCTTCAGTGAGGTGTCTCTTCAGATCCTTGGTCTGTTTTGTAACTGGGTTCATTTTGGATTCTTTGTCTATTTGGGGTATAGTCCTGTATCAGATACGTCTTTGCAAATATTTTCTGTGGCTTGGCTTCTCATTCTTTTGATCTCTGTTCTCTTAACGTGAAACTCTTTGGCAGTCTCACTTCCTCTGGAACATCACTTCTGTCACAGCCATTTTCCTCATTTCTGTCAATAAGCTTGCCAAGTTCTTCCACTGCATCTCTGGAGCCCCTTGACCTGCAGCCGTCCACTCTTGCTATTTTTGTGTGGTTTGAATTTGGCTCCAGCATGGTCACTTTTCACTTCTTTATTGTACTTTCCTCTTAGTTGATGAGTTCCCTTTTTCAGTGATCCACTTTATAAAAAATTCTGAGTGGGTTTATCACTGAGAAGCAAGTGGGCAAGGCAGCTAGCTACACACTGTGCTGCTGCTAAGTAACAGGTGTGTGGTGACCAATCCCTAACAGACTTTCCAAGAGGTGATGTGATTGGTCACTGGTCATGACGGGCATCTGTTATTTATACAGTGATTTGTGGACCACGGAGCTAGCAGCAAAGTTAATACTTCATGCAATTATAGCTTAAGTCCAAACCATTTCGGGGGGAAAATATGTATGTTCCTTAACAATTGTGACTGAAATCCATGCATGTCAAAGCCCATGAAATGTGAGCCCTGCCTGTATTGTAAACTTTTTCCTCGGTTGTAAATGATGTGAAATTATTCTAAGGGAAAGGGGGAAAATAGGATGCTTGAAACTAAATGCCCTTCACCCCCCTCTTTTTCCTTCTTTTTTTTTTTTTTTTTTTAAAGCAGAATATGGCAAAATTGAGAGACTTGGTGAGCCTGGGGAGGGGAGAGTATAGATTACATGGCAGGCTAATGTAGCTTCTCATCTGATGGAAGCCATGCTGCGAAGAACAATAAAGCTTAGAGGTAGCTCGTATCACCTAGAGTTTGGTTTGCGGCCTTCGTTGTATCCAGTCAGCAATGGCAGGAATGGCTTGAACTTTCTTCCGTAATGTTACCAACCTGGGATGGATGTCCAGCAAGTCAGGTTTAAAGACCAAAAGTGTAGTACTGCAAATTTCCCAGTAGAAATCTGCCCAAGTTACCTAGTTGAAAGGAAACAAAAGTTACCATTTGAACATAAAAGTCTAGCATAATTTTAAAATCAAGGATACTTGCTTTTTAATTCAAAATTACCCATTAATACGAAAGTGGAATGCATATATGATAGAAAATTACAGATCACACTATGCTCCCAACACCCGGAGGTTGCTACATTAACACCTCTGTATAATGGTCTTGTGTTTACGTCTGTGCGTGTGTGTGCGCACGCACGTGCGCGCACGCTAAAATGAGATCTTACATACTCATGTAACTTGACTCAATCTCTGCCTCTCCGTGACAATACATTGTTATCTAATACCTAGCCAATACTTTTTCATCTGTTCCAAAAATGTCCTTTAGAGGACAAAGCAGAATCCATTCCAGAACATGCATTTCGTCTGGTTACACCCTTTAACTCCCTTTTACTAAAGACCTCACACTAGTCCTGAAGAACGTCCTGTCTTCAGGACTTTTGTATTTCATATTATTTACCTTGTTCCTTTCTTTTGCAGAGTATAAAGGGATAGAGTGTAAGTTAAATATTCTTGACTAACACGTTATATTGCATCACCTCGGAAGACATGGGGTCTGAGCATTCGTGGATACCCAGTGTGATGACAGCCTGGTCCTACCCTTGTACGCTTTTCTTTGTACACTTGTTTTCTTCCTTTGTGACTAGAAACTAATCTGGCTGACATTACTTTGACTCCAGATGATGAATACCCATCAAAGTGTGGAGTTTAATTGTGGGCTATCCGTAATTTTATTTTTGTATGGAACTTAATAATGCTAATTGCTAGTGATTTATGAACCTGCAAACTAAACACCTGTCAACCAGGAGAATTTATGGGTTCGAGGATTCAGAGTACAGTCAGCACAAATTTGTGGTGTACCTGCGGTGTGCGATATGCAAGTCTATGTGCTGGGCTGGACTGGAGAGCAAGATGGGACACAGGCCCTTTGCTGGGTGCACCTTTGTTTTAGAAGCAGGAGACAAACATTTGTAAACTGGTAGAGATGATGAAGAAAAAGTGAAGTGATGGGAAGGACTCAGGTGGTCATAGAGGGAAGACCTCTAACATGTGACATTTAAACCAAGGCTTAAATGAGAACAGGATCCAGACAGTCAGTGGTCTGCAGATGAAGCCGCCTAGGCAGAGGGAACATTGAGTATAAAGGCGCTTTAGTGGGAGCAAGATGTGTGTCGGAGGAACAAACAAAACACCAGTGTGTGTGAAACACTGAGGAAGGGAGAGAGTGCTAAGAGATGGGGTCAGGAGGTAGTTTACAAAAGAATCTTTATGGAAAACAAGGGGGAAAATTTTAAGTCCTTAGAAATTGTCCACTCAATAGGGAAGGGAGAGGAACCTTTTAGGAAAGTCTATTTTGGGGAATCAATGGGAGGAAATGAAGAGGCATGTGATGAGATTGGAAGTTGAGAATAGAGATGTGATAGGTAAGCATCTGTGCCACCCAGAAGGACTCAACAGACCATGAAGAGAATAAGTCACAAGAGTGCTGCCCAAAGCAGTCTGTGTCTTGTCTCCCAAGAATGCAGCTCCTTGAAGGCACAGACGCCAACCTACCACAGCATCTGAGTCATGTTTAGATGTGAGTATTTGTCAGGACTCCATAGGTGGAAGTGTGCTCCTCTCTCTCGGCACCAGGGCTGTAATAGCTGGTTGTCTCGTTTTTTTGTGATATTAACAATTATTAATCAATACCTCAGTCTGTTCCAACCATCATGGGTTGGAAAATGGTGATAGTTGATTTAAATGTCCCCTTTTTACTTACTAACTGGAATACTTATATAAAGAGGAACTTTGCCCTTCAGTTTGTATCTTGAGATACAATGGGCATAAATCAGAAAGGCAAGATAAATTCTTCATTCCAACCTCGCAACTTTCTAAAAAACAGTTTTCAGAGTAGTAAGTTGCTCCATGTCATCTTCCAAAAGTAGGCAATGAAGTTCTGTTTCGTTTGGGGTTTTGCATGTAAGTATTTGTGTTTGGTTGTGGTGATAGGAGGGGACACCATAAACTCATGGATTCATTCATTTTGATTTGTTTCAATCCACTGCTGTTAGTATTCTTAGCGAAACTTGAATTGCCCCATATTTAACCAGTGGAAGCCTCTTCAAGTTGACTTTCGAGTCCCCAGTTCAATTGTCTTTGATAATTTATTTGCTTTGATATAAGGTACTTCCAGCTCATCTCCTAGATCTCCTCTCCCAAATTGAGAACAAGACATTTCTCCAAGAAGCCCCGGTTCCTTTTAATATTTATTTATTTATTTATTTATTTTTAAAGATTTTATTTATTTGCCAGAGAGATAGAGAGAGAGCACAAGCAAGCAGAGTGGCAGGCAGAGGGAAAGAAAGAAGCAGGCTCCCCACCAAGCAAGGAGCCCAATGTGGGGCTCAACCCCAGGACCCTGGAATCATAACCCAAGCTGAAGGCAGCTGCCAAACCAACTGAGCCACCCAGGGGTCCCTCCTTTTAATATTTAGAGGCCAGATTCTGAGTCCCAGGGGTGCCCAGGACAACAGGGTTGGTCATTGTTTCAAGAAAAAGAGATACAAGTTGCTTTTTTCTTTATCTTAAGATACAGTCAGTATATCATGACCTTAATTATATATATATATATATATATATATAGAGAGAGAGAGAGAGAGAGACAGTTCATGTTCAGGAATAGGATGTTTACTTAACCTCACTGACCTTACATCTATATTCTTTCTCTCATTCTGAAGATCCTACTTCTCAGTGACATCTACATATTTTCTTACTGATTTACCCTATTATACTAATATCAGAAATACTAATAAAGCAATATGACTGTACATAGTACCACCAAGAATAGAATTCCCAGAATACTCTGTTTATTCCACTTTGCTTTATTGCACGTCGCCGATGCTGCATCTTTTACAAATGCTTGTGGCACCCTGTGTTGAGCAAATCTGTCGGCTCTATTTTTCCAACAGCATTTGCTTACTTTGTGTCTCTGTGTCACATTATTGCAATTCTTGGAATATTTCAAACTTTCATTATGGTAATCTGTAATCAGTGATTACAACTCTGAAAGCTCAGATGATGATTAACATTTTTTAGCAATAAAGTATTTTTAAATTAAGATATGTACATTTTTAGACATAATGCCATTGCACACTTAACAGATCACAGTATCATGTAAACATAACTTTTATATATACTGAGAAACAAAAAAATCCATTTCATGTGTGGTCTGAAACAGAACCCATAATCTCTCTCCGATGTATGCCTCTACTAAAAATGGAAAAAGTTTTCTATTTTTTTTGGTTCTGAGAGAATATAAGATGTATAGTGAAATAACTGTGTTTTAAGATGATTTTCTTGAAACGGTTCCCCTCACTAATTGAGTAATAGGTACTTCTCTACACACTTCGTGCATCAATTTTAACATAGGTTCATTTGCTTCACTTTGCAGTGTTAGCTTTTCAAAATACTTTTGTTGTTGCTTTTATGTAATTATATAAACTATTTTAGTTCATAGTTCCAAAATTAAGTCTACCAAAACAGGTTTATTCAAAGAGCTTTAGGTTTTATCCCAGCTATCTAATCCTTCCTTATGGGTAACTTTTTTTCCTCCATGAGTCTTTGTAAGTTTTTGGTTATATGTATGTGTATGTGTCTATACTTGTATTTTTTTAAGACTGTAAAACATACTCACAGAGTTACCAACAAGCCACTCCTTTTCCCCTAAGTATGCATCCAAATCTTGCAGCAGATGAGGTCCATCATATGTAAGTAGCTCATTAAACATCTGATTCTAGGAGAGGAAGAAGAAAGATCACTTTAAGGATACTAGGGGAAAAAAAAATAACACGATGATTTGAAAAGGAAGTAGAGGGAGGCCTGGGTGGCTCAGTCGGCTAAGCGTCTGCCGTCTGTTCAGGTCATGATTTCAAGGTCCTGGGATTGAGCCCCACATCCGGCTCCCTGCTAAACCAGGAGCCTGCTTCTCCCTGTACCTGCTGTTGTCACTGCTTGTGCTCTCTCTCTGTCTGACAAATAAATAAATAAAATTTAAAAAAAAATAGAATTCTCACTAAAAAAAAAAGAAAGAACGAAAAGGGAGTAGATTTTTCCATCTTTATTCTCCTACATGAATTCAGAAAGAAAGAGAAGTAGCTATGTATTCTTGGTGGTTGGTTGTTTTTTTTTTCCCAAATGTATGTTATTATGGAGAATGAGGTCTGATTCTTTATACTTAGTTACCTGTGTGTTGCTCATGGATTAAAAAATACTTTTGTGACCACTGCTTACAGTTTCTTTGTATATAATGACCAAATATTTCACCCACAAAGTCTTTTCATGATTTCTATCTTAATGTTTATTAAGAAAAAATGATTCCATTGTGTTTTTACACCTCCAAAATTATCCTCACTCTCTTTGAATTGAAATAATATAACTGAGGGTAAAGAAATTAATTTTACTTTGTAAGGGTAGGCTCCTTCAGTTTGGCGGTCTTTTACCGCACCATCGCATGTAACAGAAATCATCTCTGTAATGACTCCTTATGCTCTCAGGCTTGATGGATCTTTTCTTGTTGGCTGGACATTGTACCTTAATATGAGGTTTGTCTGCCTTGAGTATCATCTACAAAAACCATCAACTAGGTGCCCTCTTTTGATATATTATGTAAGGTAACATAAACCAAATATCCTTAGAAGGGAAAAATTAACAGATATATCCGTTTTTAAAAATTGTGTTTTTCCTCAAATCTCTGGAAGACAATTTATTCATGACCTCTTTCTTTGTAAGAACTGTCGTTTATATATGAAAATTCTGGCTGGTGTGTGTCTTGGATATGAAATGTAAGCCAAACTCAAAAATATCATAAAATATGTGAATATATATTATTTATTAATAATGAGAAATGACCTATAATAAAAATCCAGCCTTTATTAAGGCAAGTCGGGTAGTGGATAGTTCCCTCACCAATATGCTGATTTACTTTCTGTTATTACTATATCCTAGCTAGGTAATAGAGATTACTGCCACATAATGCCTGGTTTATAGAACCAAAAAAATCATTACATATTTACATACATTTGCCTGATTTTACACACTGAGACTTGGGAAGCTTGTTATTATTTTTATTTATATTCTTTCCACTGTTCTGTACAACCTACATTCATAAGGTTCTTTTTCTATGTTTAATATGTTCATAGTTTAAAACAAAACAGTGTGAGTTCTTACACATAATTTGGGAGCAAAGAGGCAGTGGGCCCAGATCCATGTGGTACTTCCCACAGCCCAGCTTAGCTCGGCCTCAGGTGGGAAGGTGAAGGCCAGTTTGGCTCTCCTAGACAAGCTAGAAATGGAATGGAGTTGAATGGAACAGGATGTAGCTGCTAGACAGATTCCCAAAACATTTGTGTGCTCACCTGTATATTTTATTACTTCTTCTAATGTGCATTTCCACCACCTAAGGTACATGTACACAGATGTTTGTGCATACCCAATGCCAAATAAAAATCTTTTCTCTGTATTAACTTCTGTATCCCAGGTTCTCTATATGTTTGATGAATCATCCCAATGATTCATCTCATCCAATGATATATGAATTACTAACCAACGTAATTATTAGTATTTAAGAGTCATTGTAAAGAGTACTCACCAAAATAACATAAAGAAGATGAAATTTGATTATACATCCTTTTTTCCAGATAGGTACTTTTAAAAACTGCATTTCTTGATAAATCTTAGCTAGCCACTCTTACACTCGGTAGACTCAGAAATTTCCTTCCTCCTCCTCTGGAGAGCTGTAAGTCAGGAGGTTTTTCAACCTGAGAAGTCATTGCTACAGTATCCTATCAAATGACTTTCAGAGAAATTATGTTTCTCCAAAGCACCATTTTAAAATTCATACTACCAAAATCGTTTAGTATTGAAAATGTGTCACTGGTGTTTCTTTGATCCTGCTTATCCATCATCCTCCCTGCCCCAGTCTTTAGATGGGGAAACTGAAACAGAGAGGTTTCAGTAAATTCAAGGATTTATCAGGGTGATCAGTGTCCACAAACACTAGTGGTAAATTCAAAGATTATCAGGGTGATCAGTGTCCACAAACATATTTTGCCTTCTTTTTTTGTGCCTCTAAATTAATTTTAATTTTTTTAAATTGGAAATGAATTTATAGCAACCGATACTGAAAAATTTATAATTATGTGTATTTGATAGATTTTTAGGGCACGTATAATAAGAGGACTATGTTCACCATCCATCTTCACTGTTACCAATATCCTGCTTTTAAAAATTTGATCTGACCACAAGGTGGCAGCAACGCGACCCACTACAGGGAGGCTGGGCGAAGAAATGTACTAAAACTATGGAGGTTTTTCTATTGTATACTAGTCAGGTCCTCCTTATTAATCAGATAGTATATAGCCAACTGCACTATTTCTGCAACGTGTTCTCCCTTCATATGATTTATTTATAAGCTTGGATTATGTCCTGTGTTTTTTGTTGTTGTTGTTTTTGTTTTTTCCGAGATGGGCATGTAAGAGCAGTGTTACTCTAATACAAATGTAGAGTGTTACTGGTATCATAAGCATTCAAAGAGTATTTTCCTCTGGGAGGTAGCCTCTATTATAGGAGGCTCACCCACAGAAGGGTACAAAATAGCAAATGCAATCCCATAAGTTGATAGACTGCCAATCAGTGGGGTCTTTAGCATGTGAAACAAAAAGCTTTAGATCCGTTTTTCTAAATTGGACATTATGCCCTTACTTGTTTCTGCATTTATAAGGATGTGTAAAATAAATGCCACGTCTGACAGAAGGAAAAACAATGATCAGTGAACTATATAATCACTATTAATTATATATATGAATAGTTATTAACATATTGGATAATATAATATCTAATATTTGTTGAACACTTTCAACCTAGTCATAGGTGCTCATGCTAACATTTAATCCTCCCAACATACTTCAAAGTAGATTCTATGGTATCTCTACTTTACAGTCAAAGGATCTGAACTATTGATGGGTAGTTAGGTGACAACTAGTAAGAAGGGAATCAGAATTCAAGCTTGGCAGTGTGACTCCAGAGCCCGAATATATTGCCATATCAAAGCTGAGCTTTTATCTTAGACTTCGCCCTGGTTAGTCATATATTTGTGTGTGTGTGTGTGTGTGTGATACACCTTACATTCAGTAAATGTGAATACTTTTCTGTTCCAAGTATCTGTATTAAAATCAGAAGTTCCTAATTAAATGACTAGTATTTAGCATAAATATATTTTAGCAAATTGATAAGACTGCTATTCATTCTGTACTGTAACTTTCGGCTGTCGGCCTTAAGCTACACCACATACATATGTATTCACCAGCTGTTGGCACTGTGGCCTTACAACCAGTGGTTGAGAGCATGGAGACTGAGTCAGAGTGGCTCAGATTCAGATTCCTTGTGCACCACTTCCTAGCTAAATAACCTTCGACAGGTTTCTTCTACTACATGAACCACAATTTCCTTATTTGGGAAAAGGAAGGTAATAGTTTCTCCCTAAGGGATGCTCTGGGTATTAGTCACTAATTTAAAAGGAAGTATGCAGAGGTGATGAGGCCATGGGTCTGGGCAACTCCATAACCACTCTGAGTCTCAGTTTCTTCATCTGCAAAGTAAGCATGATGATAGAAAACGCGTATCTAGTGAAGGGATTGGGAGGACTGGCTGAGGCCACGGGTGTAAAGGGGCCAGAGCAGCATCTGTAGGTGCTGTTGAAGAAATCAGCTCTTGCTGCCTGTCGTTCAACAAGTATGTAGTGTCTGCGGTGTGAAAGGCACAGGGGTGGGTGTGGGGACATGAGTGAGCAGTACAGACATAATTACTACCCTCACGACACGTTCTCCTGGAGAAGTAAATGGATTTTAAAATACAGATTGTGATGCATGTCCCCAGGACACCACTAGGGGGTAGTAATGGAGCATAACCTACAAGGTCTATTTAGAATTCTGGATAAAGATGATGGATTTGGCACACATGTGTGATTTGTCCATCCCCAAACCACAGTAAATACATATTTTTGAAAAGACAGAACCCACAAAGAGGTGGAAAACAGGAGAGGAGACAAGAGAAAACAAAATTCAAAGTTATAAAGCAAATGGATGACTGGTATCTGCAAAGGGAAAGCTGAAAACCAACACCGTCTACCCCATAAAACCCTCAAATGTTTCAGGAAAAGGCAGGATGTATCGAATTGGGAGTAAGGAGGTAAGGGAGAGGATAACGTGAGGACTGGTGGAAGGCTGCGGAAGAGGCAGTTTTAGCATAAGAATTCTCTCTTCGGTTTACACTGCTGGACACATGCCTCTTCCCCATCTGTAGCAGGAGGCTGGAGAGGGGAAATTGGTGGTCTGTGTGTTGGGAGCTGATATTCATAATGTTTTCAAAGTAGGGGATTAAATGAATATATGCATACTGAGCACTAAGTTCTGAGACTTGTAGCTCTCTCTTTGCTGATCGTTTCCCAGAACACTGGCAGACACATCGTTCTTTCCAGGCAAAAGGCTGGAAGTCTTCTCTAGATACTCTTTCTAGTGAAGAGTCTAGTAAAGATAGTGCTATGGGAAAACACTCCACAAATGGCCTAGCACTGCTCAAAATCAACATACCCTGTCCATCTGCTGAGAGCTTTGGGCAAGCTTCTTAATTTTCCTATTCTTTATCATGGATTCTAAAGGATGGTTTTACTCCTGGAGAAAGATGGAGACCAAACCAAAGAGGAAAAATATGAGAGGCACCTGGGTGGCTCAGTCATTGGGCGGCCGCCTTCAACTCAGGTTGTGATCCCAGGCTCCTGGGATCAAGCTCTGCATCAGGCTTCCTGCTGGGCGGCAGGCTGGCTTCTCCCTCTCCCACTCCCCCTGCTTGTGTTCCCTTTCTAACTATGTCCTTCTCTGTCAAATAAATAAATAAATAAAATCTTCTTTAAAAAAAGAAAAATAAGGAAGTAAAGACCACAGGATGACAACGGTGCACCCGGTTTTTAGGGTGACCAAACCAGACTGAAGCAGTGTACACTCAAGACAGAGCCAACAGTGCTGTCCGTCCTCATTACCCCTCTTGTCATCAAGCCTTCATTTTAACTGTGGGACTCCTGGAGGACAAAGAAGTAAGCAAGGACAGAGGATGGCATCCAGGAAATGGGACCCCAACTCAAGGACATCCCTGGGATGGCAGTGAAGGCAAGTCCAGTGGGGACAGATGCGTAGAAAACCCAGACAGCTCTGCAAAAAAGAGGAGATCTTGGCCAGATCTCTCCAAGAAAATAGTGGATGTAATGGGTAATCTGATACCATTGACCTTGTGGAAAGCTGTATTGGCCTTCTACTGGATGGTGTGGGAGGGTTCAGCAATAAATGTAAAAACAAGCAAATGAAGGAAAGGCAATTACTAATTTTGAGGAGATAGAGTGAGCAAGGAAATGAAATCAAAGTATACTACAACTGACAGTTCTGTGTGATATTTGCCTAGCATACTAAGCTAACATTATATCGATTTGGCCAAAACATTTTCATATCATTATATTAAGAGTTTGGGAGAAGGGGAGCAGAGACAATGACTACATAAGAGAAAAATTTTTATTACTATAATAATAAGTCCAGAGAAACTAAAATTAGTGAATCAAAGAAAACCAGCTTTACATGTCCTAAAGAAATAGTTTAAAGTGTTAATAAAAAAGTATTAAAAAGTGTTTGAGGAGGGGTTAATGTGAAGAGGTAGAGCAGGGAATCATTTTGTTCTAAATTTTTAAATATAATTTGATATTTTAAAACTATATGTATGTCTTACTTTGGTAAAAAGAAACCTTTTCTGTAAAAGATTTTTTTTTTAATTGGAGAGAGCAAGCAAACATGAACGGGAGGAGGGACAGAGAAAGAGAGAGAAGCAGACTCCCCAGTGATCAGAGAGCCCAACACAGGGCTGGGTCCCTGGGCTGAAGGCCGATGCTCAACTGACTGAGCCACCCAGACTCCCGATAAAAAGAAACTTTAAAGCACCCCACAAGTAGATATGATTAATAGTAGTAATAAACTGATTACATTACTTTGATATCTTGTTTTTTCTCTGCCCAAGGAAAACGTGACATGAAATCGTCCAATGTGTCCACAATTGCATCAACTTGACATTGTTCCAATTCTGTTTTTCCAGCCAGATCTATAAAATAGAGACCATTTTATGCCCATACACTGGATTTAATTTACTATATTAAAATGTTTACTTCTTAAAAGACAATATATTCTTATGGTTCAAAAATTCAGAACAATATAAAACTGTATCCAGTGAAGACCAACTTCCATCCCTGCCCAACCAATCTCATTGGGCTCCTTAATCTACCTACCATGTTGGTAACCACTCTATTAGAGTTTTTTCGTAGTCTTCCATTATTTCTTTATGAAAATAAAGCTATATTTCCCATTCCATATACGCATCCCCCATATATCCTACAGATCTTTCCCTACAAGTTTGTTAAGGGCATCTCTGCTCTTTCTTCAGCTACATGGGATTCCTGTACGAAGAAGCGCCACAATCCATTTAGCTAGCCTCAGTTGATTAGGTTTGATTCTTTCGCATCTTTTGTTTCATTCTTTATACTATGTTGTTCAATAATAAAGTTATTTAATAAATAGTGAATATGAGTTATGTATTCTTCTCAGTTATCAAAACTCTTCAACACAATAAACATATTACCTGTGTTTTTGGCCAAGTATCGTGCTATGGCTAGACTCTGGTGAAGGTTAAATCCGTCGACTTCCAAAATGGGGATTTTACCAAATGGAAGAGCTTAAAATAAAATAAGCAAAAAATCAACTTCCATAACAAAATCAATACTATTTCCCATTTTTACTGATAATTATGGAAATAAAGCATGATTTTAAAGTTATGGTATTCCTGAATATTTGTTCTAAAAGGGACAATAGACACCCTCTGCTGGAATCTTTATAGGTCTTTTAGAAGAAGCATTGTTAGAAGACCTTGTACAGAGTTCATGGCAGCACAGGTCTAAAAGGGTTTGTTAATGATACTGCATATTGTATTACCTCATAGACTTACATATACTCACTACTTACCTTTTATTTTATTTTTTTTTAAAGATTTTATTTATTTATTTATTTGACAGAGATCACAAGCAGGCAGAGAGGCAGGCAGAGAGAGAGAGAGAGAGAGAGGGAAGCAGGCTCCCTGCTGAGCAGAGAGCCTGATGCGGGACTTGATCCCAGGACCCTGAGATCATGACCTGAGCCGAAGGCAGCGGCTTAACCCACTGAGCCACCCAGGTGCCCACTACTTACCTTTTAAATAAAGCTTTTTTTTAAAGCTTCATTAATTTTTGTGGTCTCAATCAACTGTAACATTGATTGTTCTTTAAAACCATAGGCCGGGGTGCCTGAGTGGCTCAGTGGGCTGAACGTCTGCCTTCAGCTCAGGTCATGATCCCAGGGTCCTGGGATTGAGCCCTGCTCAACAGGGAGCATTCTTCTCCCTCACTCTCTGCTCCTCCCCCCTACTTGTGCTCTCTCTCTCTCTCTCTCTCTCTTTCTCTCAAATAAATAAATAATCTTAATAATAAAAAAACTTAAAAATAAATTAAAAATTAAAAAAGAAATAAAATAAATAAATTTTTTAAGATGAAGAAATGGACACAATAGCCAACTATGGAAAGAACCTAGATGTCCATCAACAGATGAATGGATAAAGAAGATGTGGTGCAAATATACAATAGAATATTATGCAGCCATCAAAACACGAAACCTTGCCATTTGCAATGACATGGATGGAACTAGAGGGTATTATGCTGAGAGAAATAAGTCAATCAGAGAAAGGCAATTATCATATGATCTCTCTGATATGAGGAATTTGAGAGTGAGGGCGGGGGGTCATGGGGGGGTGGGGAAGGAAAAAAATGAAACAAGATGGTATTGGGAGGGAGACAAACCACAAGAGACAATCTCACAAAACAAACTGAGGGCTTCTGGGGGGTTGGGGGGAGTAGGGAGGGGGTGGTTAGTTTATGGACATTGGGAGCGTATGTGCTATGATGAATGCTGTGAATTATATAAGACTGATGATTCACAGACCTGTACCCTGGGGCAAATAATACATTATATGTCAATTTAAAAAAAAATGAGAAAATGGAGAGTTTGATTTATATATTGAGCTATGGTAAGGAGTTTAGCCAAATTGTTATTTTGATGAGGGACCATGTGAAGTATATAGTAAGACAGCAAGCAATTTGTACAATACAGGGCAGCCTCGCTGCAGATGTAATAACATTTTGTCTATAGACCCTACTTTGTTTTCTTATCTAAACTTATCACATTTTTGTCAGAGGGTAATATATGTTTTTATAGAAAAATTCTAACTTGAAGATAAATAAAAATAATTCTACCACATAATTACAACCATGTGAATATTTTATTTCTCATATATATTTAAAAACAGCATCCTGAAGTATTTGTAAACCATTTTTTTTATCTGATAACATCTTTTTGAAATCTTTCCAAATCAGTGAAACATTACCTTTTTAATGACTACATTATATTTCGTTATATGTATTGATCACAATTTTCCAATCAGCGCTTTACTTTGGGAAATATAATTATTTTGGGAAGAGAGAAAAGAACAAAGTGCCGCTACACAGTCCCATTACTCTAGAGTAACTACTAGAATCAACCTTCAAGTGTCTTTCGTATGTACGTTAACTAAGTACAAGATGAACTACAGTTCACATCAGGAATAAAACCATCTCTGAGTACTTACCTAATCAGTATGCCGAGTACTAGTCTACATTGCAGTGAGCAAACAGAACTCCAAAGACAGCTGACACAAATTGTGATGCCTCATGATTAGAAATTAACATTTAACATTTTGAGGGAGGCCTCCTTTATGCTAGGCAGTGTACTAAATACTTAAAGGACCCATTAGGTTTTCTAGTACTTACAACAACTCTATGATGTAGGCATCAACCCTTATCTTATTTTACAAACGAGAAAGTGAGGTGAAGAGAGGTTACATAACTAGTCCAGGTCACATCCCTGGTAGAGGTAAGACTCAGACTGAGTTCAGTTGGAAATTTTGCTCAGCTGTTTTGATAGTTCTAAGAGCCATGTTTTAAGAATACATTAAAAATCAGAGCAGGGTGCCTGGGTGGCTCAGTAGGTTAAGCCTCTGCCTTCGGCTCAGGTCATGATCTCAGGGTCCTGGGATCGAGCCCCGCATCAGGCTCTCTCCTTGGTGGGGAGCCTGCTTCCTCCTCTCTCTCTGCCTGCCTCTCTGCCTACTTGTGATCTCTCTCTGTCAAATAAATAAATAAAATCTTTAAAAAAAAATTAGAGCAAACCCAGAGGATAGTATCCAAGTTAGAGAAGGGTCTGAAAACCACATTTTATAAGCATCGGCTGAAGAACTTGGCATTCTTTCCTGGGGGAGGCAAAACAAACAAAGACAAAACAAATGTAATACCCATCTTCAAATATGGTACAGCTTTCAGATGGATGAAAAATTTGACTTATTCTGACTATCTCTAAAGTGCAGAACAACAACTAAAAGATACTTTAAAGGGGGCAGATATTAACTCAAGATGAAGAATACTTTTTTAATGTTGGAACCATTAACGACAAGAATGTGTTTTCCTCTGAGATGGTAAGCTTTCAGCTACTGGCAGCATTTGAAACCAAGCTTGGGATAATCGCCAACAGCTGGAATACTGGGCATCTAACAAGAAGAAATTGAAGAACACAAATGCCAATCCTTCATTTTGTTCCAGAAAACGTAACTTTGGGGTTGTTGGAGATGTAACCAAACAGGAGCCGCTGTCAAACAGCTTTAAGGAATTTAGTGAGGCCGAATGTAAGGCTGTGCGATGCAACTGCCAAAATAACCACAGTGACCTTGGTGAAACGGCGTTGGATGGTATCTGGACCAGCGCTAGGAGTGGCATTCCCACCATGCCCTGCGTCGCTCCCAGGCCTGGAACACTGCGATTCCCCTGACACCACACATTACATGGCAGACATAGTGGAACAGGAGCTTGTCCTTCTTGGGGGATGAGGAAATCCAAACCAAGGGATATAAATGGATCACTCGAGGAAGAGAAGAGAGTCGTCCCTTGGACCTACCTTGCAGATCGGATATAGTCCATGAGAAACAGTATCTAAATCAAGAAGTAGAGCCAGGACTGGGAAGTTTGGGTTGATCATCACAATGATCATCAGAGAAACAAGCAGATAGCCAGAGGGATGAATGCACGAGTTAACAGGGACTCAGTTCTGTATTTAGCCCATGACCTTTATCTTCCCACAGGGTATTATCATTGAACTGTCTACACAGCAGGGGCTTTTTCTCTATGTCTTAAAGATACTAAATTGCTTCAAAGCATTGGATGGAAAGAAGGAATAATCTGTTTCCTATGGATTAAAGTGATATGTCCAAGACTAGTATATGAAAGTCACTGAAGAGATTAAATTTCAATTTTATGTAAGGAAGAGTCTTTTGAAAGTTTTCTTCCTTTCTTCCCAGAATTTTGCTGAGACATTGGACATCCTAAGCTTACTGAGTCTCAGTTTTTCTAATCCCTTTTCTCTTATTTTTTATTTCTTTTTCTTATTGTATTTTCTGGAGGAGAGCCTTATTTTTTATCATTTTTTAATTTCATTTGTTTTGTCTGTATCAAATTGTTAATTTTCAAAACCTTTTTGTC
Organism: Neogale vison; assembly: GCF_020171115.1. NCBI lineage: Eukaryota > Metazoa > Chordata > Mammalia > Carnivora > Mustelidae > Neogale > Neogale vison. The sequence goes on along the minus strand of NC_058101.1, from coordinate 113,124,350 downwards.
TCTAAACATTCTTTTTTTACAGCATACTAGTTCAGAATGTATAGAATTTTTCTGAGGGTCTTATATTTTTGAAGTTTTTTTCTTCCTACATCACCCTGTTGCCCTCAGATGACTTTTTTTTTCTCCCTCTGCTTCTTTGTTTATGTCTGTTTCACATTAGAGGCCTTCTCACAAATATCTATTAATTTTTGGTTTGCCCTTCCTGTTTTAAATAAGCAAAAGGAATAGAGGCTAATTGGAATCTCAGTGTCCTGGGCCATGTCATAGAGACTCCCTCCCGGTTAGTGTCTGTTAGACATTCCTCTGGGACTGATCAGCTTCCTCCGAGAGAACCCTTCCTGCCCAGGGGATACTTGTCTGGTTGTAGCATGCTGATTGTGGAGCAGAGGATAAGGGCTCTGGGTCTCACGCTTTAGTTTATAGCCTTCCACTGAGTCCCGCCTATAGGACCGTGTGCTCAGAAATGCCTGCTGTCCTACAGTCCTCTGGTCCATCCTTTGTTGAGAGTAATCTCCATACTTCTCCCAGGGCAGTCATGCTGCTGCTTCACATGGTAACAGTCAGCTCTCTGTGGGTTTGGCTTTTAGAGTTCAATGTCACTACCAATTCCTGAGCCTTAGTCAGTACTCCTTGGAGAGACTCAGCTCGACTTCTACTCTACCAGGCTTATATTTGGGCATCATTGGCCTACTTCATCACCTTACCATTCTTGGACCTGTTTTCTAGCTTTGAGAATTTGGGGCTTATTCAAGCTTGAGGTCTTTGTCCTTGTAGAGCTTTGCCTTTTTTTTTTTTTTAGAAGAAGTACTTTAATGTTATTTGAAAAGAGAAAAAAATGTTAATACCTGTGCACATTCCACCAGGTTTGACCTGGAAGAACTTTTTTAAAAAAGATTTTATTTATTTATTTGAGAGAGAGAGACAGAGAGAGAGAAAGCATGTGCATGCTCAAGCAGGGGGAGAGGCAGAGGGAGAGGGAGAAGCAGGCTCCCTGCTGAGCAGGGAGCCTGACGAGGGGATGAGAGGCTCAATCCCAGAACCCTGGGATCATGACCTGAGCCACAGGCAGATACTTAACAGACTGAGCCACCCAGGTGCCCCAACCTAGAAGAATTTTTAATAGAAATATCCAGTGATAGGCTAGGTTATCACAGAGGGGAAGTCATGGAGGGTTTCAAATACCAGAGAGCACTCCTAAATCAGATAAGAGATGAGGCCAGCTAAAATTTGTAATAAACTGTTTTTAACATTTATTTTTTCCTTTTTTCTCAAAGCAATATAGTCAGCACTTCCTGGCTTCCCTTGCAGTAGTGTGTGAAGACATTCTTACCAAGGGACTATAAGTAGAAGTGAGGTATAAAACTCTCTGGTCATGTGGTTGCAAGAAAGAGATGTGCATCTTTCCCTCTCACACTTCCTGTGAGCTGGAATGTGGAAGGAGACGGGACCATCTTACACTATGTAAATAAGAACCAACTCGGGGGGTCGGATCAACAGAAAAGAAGGAATCTAATCTTTGACAACCCTGTGGAGCAGAACTTCCACATCAGCTTGCGATTATATGCAAAAGAAATAAATTTCTATCCTCTTTAGTTCATTTTTGTGTTGGGTGTCTGGTTTTTGTTTTTGTTTTTGTTTTGTTTTGTTTTTAATTTAAATTCTAGTTAGTTGACCTACAGTTCAATATTGGTTCAGGAGTAGCGTTCAATGGTTCATCATTTACATACAGCAGCCAGTGCTCATCATCACAGGTGCCTCCTTAATCCCTCATTACCCATCTAGCCCATCCCCCACCCACGTCCCTCCATCAACCCTCAAATCTCCTCTGTCATTAAGAGGCTCTCAGGGTTTGTTTCCCTCTCTTTCTTTCCTTTTTATCCCCTCCCAAATGTCCATTTTGTTTCTTAAATTCCACTTATGTTGGGTGACTGTTATCTCTCTCTCTATATATATATCTTCTAACCATTGTGAACTTTAAGATCCCTTCCCACTCTAAGAATCTATGAAAATACAGTAATTTCATTTTCAATAACATAATGAAAAGTCAAGATAGAATAGGGTATGAGGCACTCCAAGAATTTATATCTGAAAACACGAAGGTGGAATTTGTTATATGTACCATCTTTGCAGCTTGTTATCCATCTTAATTAATGGATAAAATTAAATTTGACCTACTTTATATAGACAGAATTTAAAATCCTATGTACAAATTCTGATAGCAGGGTTTGGAAAGTTTGGATATTAATGAGAAAGTTTCATGGGAACAGGAAATAAGATATTCTAGCCCACCAGGGAAGAGTTCTCTAATAAGCAAAAGAGTGGATTTTTAAGGAACTCATTCTTCTAAAAGGCATGTGGCAATATGTATTGTTAATATGTCACTTATCATGGTGTTATTGGCATTATCTAGTGTAAATAACTTGGGTAACTGTATGAAATTGACCTGTGTTTGAAAAATATTTCTACCTCGCTAGGACTATAAGCCTGGAAAAATTACACAAATTCTGTGTGCTATAGTTAATCCAACTATAAAATATGTAGAATAATATATCTCATGAAGCCGTACTGGAGAAATTAAACGAAATCCACCAGGGGTTCAAAGGTCTTCAAAGACTCAAGTTGTTTTCTTCAGCTTTATCTTTATGCAAATCTGTAATAATCCCAACACAAATATGTGACTTTTAGGCAAATAATTAATATTTAGTTAGTATTTCTAGGCAGACATGATGGACAAAGAATTAGCTCATCTATCCTTTCTTCATTCTAAAAAAGATAAAAAACTAACACCTGGAGGATGACTTACAACTTACTGAGAGCCACACACTTTTTAACATAATGATATTTCTGATCCTTCCCCTCTGTCCTGAGTGCTAACTAGCATATTTTCATTGGCTCAAACATCCCAGTTTTGTTCACATATTCACCTTCTTTTGAACAGTCATATCCTTTATGAAAAGTGATTCCAAACCCAACTTCTGAGGTAGACTAGATGGTTCAAGGTTCTTCCTATTTGCTTGGTCAGTGACTGGTTCCGAAATGGACTTGTGACCCAGTCTGAGTCAGTGAAACATGACAAGTTTGCCAAGGTCTTCTGGGAGTTTGTTTGTTTGTTTGTTTGTTTCATTCTTCTGGGAACACTTAAGGAAACAGGGCTCTGTCTCTCTTTCTCATATACCTCTTGATGTTACTGTTCAAGGCTGTTGGGCAGAAATTGCTGCCAACTTATTGCTACTAGTCTCATGATGCTGCCAACACACAGAGGAGGAAAAATGAGTAAAGTCATCTCTTGAAATCTGTCCTATTTCTGGATTTTCAGTTAAGTGATACAATTTTCTTGTTATTTAAGCCACTTTGAGTTTGGTTTTCTGTTAGAACAGCATATCTGATCCCTTGTCAGAAGGCTGGAGATATCTGTAATAAGCCCATCCGTTTGAAATGTCAAGAGTACTCACTTCAGGGCGCCTGGGTGGCTCAGTGGGTTAAAGCCTCTGCCTTCAGCTCAGGTCATAATCCCAGAGTCCTGGGATCGAGGGCCATATCGGGCTCAGCTCAACGGGGAGCCTGCTTCCCTTCCTCTCTCTCTCTGCCTGCCTCTCTGCCTACTTGTGATCTCTGTCTGTCAAATAAATAAATAAATAAAAACTAAAAAAGATGTTTAAAAAAAATACTCACTTCAGTATTCTCTCTTTCAGCTCTTATGACAAAACTTATTGTTTATCTCTCTATATTTCTTCTGTGAGGTTTGTGTGTTCACCTTGAATAGGAAAATTTGGGGCACATAGCATTTATTTAACTTTTCTGAACTGCTGCTTCTCAGTGTAAAGCAACATGAGATTTAAAACCTCTATTTTTTCATTTCCCTGAGGAAAAACAGAAAGTTTTGGAGACATATTTTCCCTACATTTTCATAAACTGTTACTTGTGACACTTACTTGATTTGACTTCAGGCCAATCAGCTTGTTCTATTCTGTGGTCTTCATATTTTATGTCCAAATAAGCAAATATGTAACGGATAATTTCGGCTCTCCCCCTCATATTAAAATAAATGAGTTTGTAGTTTGGCATGGTGTGATTCTGGAAAAGGAAAAATTGGAAGATTATTTTAACAGAACTCTAGAGATGTTTCATCAACATTTTCTTTTGGGGACTTTTTCAAAACTTCATGGCATCTTTTTTTTCTTTTAAGATTTTTGTTTATTTGACAGAAAGAGTAAGAGCACAAGCAGGGGGAGCGGCAGGCAGAGGGAGAACCAGGCTTTCAGGGAGCCTGATGCTCAATCCCAGGACCCTGGCATCATGACCTGAGCCAAAGGCAGACACTTAACTGACTGAAACACCCAAGTGCCCCATTCATGCCGTCTTTTGAGGTAACTGGAAATATTAGAGAATATTTCAAGACCTGAATCCTAATAACATATGGGAAAAACTTGACAGAAATAAGATCATGACTCTCTCTTTAAGAACTAGCTGAATGGGGCACCTGGGTGGCTCAATCTGTGTCTGCCTTTGGCTCAGGTCATGATCTTGGAGTCCTGGGATCAAGTCCTACATCAGGCTCCCTGTTCAATGGGGAGCCTGCTTCTCCCTCTCCCTCTGTCCCTTCCCTCCATAGGTCCTGCTCTTTCTCTCTCTCAAATAAATTAATAAAATATTAAAAAAAAAAGAACTAGCTGGAACATTCCAGTGAAATAACCATACTCAAATTTTACTTACGAAAGAATTCATAGTGGGAGGCTATCATACACAAACCGTCAGAGGATAGCGTCCCAAACTTTCCATTTTAAGCTGTTTTTGTCCTGCCTTTACTCACTTGTAATTTGGCATTTGGCTTATTGTTTGCTTTGGTGACACAGCTGAGTTTGTGAGGACAGCTGGATGAAGATTTCAAGAACAGGGTATGTGCAAGGGGAATGTGAGCCAGCTTTGCCAACCAGAGCTGGCTGTCCTCTCTCTTCTCTCATCCCTGGCATTTCCCTCTGGGAATCAAAGACTTAGGGAAACATTGCTCTTACTCTCTCTCTCTCTCTCTCTCTGCCTCCATGCTGCTGGGTTCTATCAGGTTGCTAGCACCATACAAACATAGCCCATCTGGGTGACCTTTGCTGGGAGGGGCAATGGTGAGCCTATGTCTCTATTTCTTCTGTAGGGGAGCAAGGAAGACAGAAAGCAGCTTCTCTTAAATTTCAAAGAGTTTGCTAATAGTGGTTACATTGGGCAGCTGTAGGTCGTTATAATCTTTTGAATTTTCTGTGATTTGTTTCATCTCATGTTCCTAGTTTATAAACACTTCCAAAGATTTTAAGCAATAGTAGTAGCATGTATTATAATTTTATAATGATCCGGCAACTAAGAAAGAAACATTTTCATTTGAAATTGAGCTCTTCCACTTAGTTGCTATGTATCTTTGGGCTAATGAACAAAATCTCTCTGAATTTCAAAGTCCACTTCTTGTAAATAGAGATACTAATATGGATTTGGAGACTTAAATGAGGTAATACACGTAAAGCATTTAACACAATGCTAAGCACTTAATAATTATTAGCTATTGGTAATAATAACTTTGGATTCATTCTATGGCCAAGAATAAACACTGTGAATACAGTACACCACAAATAAAAATAATTGTAGTAATTAAATGAATAGAAGTCATACGGCATAATTTTTTTTTAAAGATTTTATTTATTTATTTGACAGAGAGAGATGACAAGTAGGCAGAGAGGCAGGCAGAGAGAGAGAGAGGGAAGCAGGCTCCCTGCTGAGCAGAGAGCCTGATACGGGACTCAATCCCAGGACCCTGAGATCATGACCTGAGCTGAAGGCAAGGGCTTAACCCACTGAGCCACCCAGGCGCCCCTATGGCATTATTTTTAAGTGGTAAGTGTAAATAGTTCATTCTCTGCTAAGGAAGTCTTTCAAAGATATGAAAGGAATATTAGAAAAGTTGAGCTGAAATTTCAAAATTCTATCTGAAAGCACATCACAGGCATGCCTGGGTGGCTCAGTCAGTTAAACTTCTGCCTTCAGCTCAGGTCATGATCTCAGGGTCGTGGGATCGAGCCCCACATCAGGCTCCCTGCTCAGCAGGGAGTCTGCTTCTCTTCCTACCCCCTGGCTCGAGCACTCTCACTTTCTCTCTCACATAAATAAAATAAAATCTTTTTTTTTTTTTTTTTTAATTTATTTGACAGACAAAGATCACAAGTAGGCAGAGAGGCAGGCAGAGAGAGAAAGAGGAGGAAGCAGGCTTCCGGCTAAGCAGAGAGCTGGATGCGGGACTGGATCCCAGGACCCTGGGATCATGACCTGAGCCCAAGGCAGAGGCTTTAACCCACTGAGCCACCCAGGTGCCCCTTATTAAATAAAATCTTTAAATAATACATTTGAAAGCACATCACATAAGAAGTCAAACACAAACCATAAAAATCTAGATTGCCAAGTTTGCGCATTCACGGTGTTCATCTATGGTAGGATAACTGCAAAGATCTGTCTTGTTGCCTCTCTAGACCCTCAAGATCCAAGAAATGATGATGGTGATTGCAGAGGAATACAGTTCTCTGGGCCTTCGTTTTCCCTGTCTAGGTGTTGTGGGTAGAGGTAGTGCCCCTTGCTAGAAACAGAGTCACTCTGAATTTCCCATGCCCCGTCCCACTCCTGTTAGCCACTCTGTCTGCACCCAAGTGACACGTGCCACCTGCCACCCAGATCACTATGTGAGGGAGTGCTCTCTGTAGAGGGAAGAATTCATGGGAGTAAGCTAACAAAAATTCCAAGATTTATAGCCCCAACTCTTTGGGGGAGAAATGTGCACAGAAGGAGTTCAAATTTGAGGTTAGGACGAAATAAAGCTTAGAAATAGTGGGAAAAATAGGAGCGTACAAAAATAGCCAATAAAAAATGTAAAGTAGTAAGCTCCTTCTGAAAGAAAAAAAAGGAAATATTTATGTAATCACAATAAAGGGAACATTCTTACCTTGGAAACAAAGAGCATAATGGTTACAATTCCATGATCAACCTGTTATAAATCTCAAAAGAACAAAAAAAGGCCTTCACAGTGGAAAAAGTATCATTCTTGGTTGCAGTTTTTATTTATTTTTTTTAAGATTTTATTTATTTATTTGACAGACAGAGATCACAAGTAGACAGAGAGGCAGGCAGAGAGAGAGGAGGAAGCAGGATCCCTGGGATCATGATCTGAGCTGAAGGCAGAGGCTTAACCCACTGAGCCACCCAGGCGCCCCTGCAGGTTTGTTTTTGTTTTTGTTTTTGTTTTTGTTTTTTCCAATTTATTTATTTTCAGAAAAACAGTATTCATTATTTTTTCACCACACCCAGTGCTCCATGCAAGCCGTGCCCTCTATAAGATGCCCCTGCAGTTTTTATTTGAAGAATATTTTAGGGGCGCCTGGGTGGCTCGGTGGGTTAAAGCCTCTGCCTTCAGCTCAGGTCATGATCTCAGTGTCCTGGGATCAAGCCCCGCATCGGGCTCTCCGCTCAGCGGAGAGCCTGCTTCCTCCTCTCTCTCTCTCTCTCTGCCTACTTGTGATCTTTGTCTGTCAAATAAATAAATAAAATCTTAAAAAAAAAAAAGAATATTTTACACAAGTTTTCTTTTTTTTTTTTTTTTAAGATTTTATTTATTTATTTGATGGGGGGAAGAACACAAGCAGGGGGAGGAGGAGTGGGAGAAGCAGGCTTCCCAGATGCCAGGCTCAATCCCAGGACTCTGGGATCACGACCTGAACCGAAGGCAGACACTCAATGACTGAACCACCCTGGCACCCTACAAAGCCTTTCTTTACTGATTTTTGCTGTCATAGGTCAATACAAAGAAATGATATGTATTTTCCTTACAAACATTATATGAATGTATAGGTTTATTTATCTCCATTATGATCAATATTAAAAATTAAACATAACTTTTTCTCATTTGGTCAAATGCCATGTGAATGTGTCTGCCTCCTAATTCTGCATGAAAACACAGGGATTGTTTGTTGTTGTTCATTTGCAAAAACGTGCTATTTTATATTGTGTTTCACTCAAGTAAAGAAGACATTAAAAAATCCTTAGCATAAGTTGGCAGCTATCCATAGTTCTCTGCAAATATATCTTTAAATCTAAGATTTGGCACAGGTCCGTGACCATCTGATGAATGCTTATCTTTCCTTCCAGAACATCCTTTCAACAGTCATAACTCATTAATGAAGCTGTGCTTGCACAACACATTCCTGTAGTTATTTGCATAATTATATTTTCTACTGAGCTCAAGTCTGGTTTCTTGATTTATATAGCTACAAACTTTTTTTTAGATTATTTATTTATTTGACACAGAGGAAGAGGTCACAAGTAGGCAGAGAGAGGGGGGAAGCAGGCTCCCCTCCGAGCAGAGAGCCCAAATCAGGGCTCGATCCCAGGACCCTGAGATCATGATCCAAGCTGAAGGCAGAGGCCCAACCCACTAAACCACCCCGGTGCCCCCGAACTTTTCGTTTTAGGGATTTTTTTGTTTCTTTGTTTTTTAGGGTAAATGTGCACATTTTTATAACATGAAAAATTAGTAAATGTAAATGCAATTGGAAACAGTTATGGATTCTTCAAACCCTTCTTATATTTTATAAACCCTTTGCATAAAAACTAGCAGAAGAGGGGAGCCTGGGTGGCTCAGTCAGTTAAGCATCTGCCTTCCGCTCCAGTCATGATCTCAGGGTCCTGGGATCGAGCCTCACATCAGGCTCCCTGCTCAGCGGGGGTCTGCTTCTCTCCCTGCTTGGGCTCTCTCACTAGCACTCTCTCCCGCAAATAAATAAACACAAATCTTAAAATAAAAAACTAGCCGAAGAAATTCCACGTAAATGTTTGTGTGGTGAAAACTGATAAGGAAATTTACAGTGTAAGCTAATGATCACCGAAGAGGACAGTGTCTAAAAACACGTTCCCTCTTCCTGCATTCAGCAGTATATTTCTGTTACAGTCATTTCACTTTGTTAAAGCCTTTTTTCCTGGGAGGATGATGGGTTAAAAGGATGAAGGGAAGATATATCCCGCTCCCACCGAGAGAGGCCGTGAGGGACAGGCTCAAGGGCAGAGCAGGTCGGTGGCAAAGGGAAAGTGTGATTTTGGGGTCACCTGTGCCGCTCTCTGAATGGCTTTGGGCAAGTCACCTGTGCCTAGCTTTAGTTTCCTCACCTGTAAAGTGGTAAAACAGGACCCTGAATTCTGAAAAGGCAGTGGCATCCATGAGGGTAGCTCCTTCAGAAAAAAGGAGAATAAAATCTCCTCACAAGTGGGAGACTGCATAGAGATGCACTGCTTGAATCTAGGGCTGCCCCCTTTTATATACAACCTTTAAAAGGTCAAATTATAAACCTCTAGTAAAACTGATAAAGAAAATGTGCAAAAAGTCACAAAAATTAAATATTATACACAAAAGAGGTCATAACAACAGATGAAATGGATCATTCAAAATCATAAGCTAACTGGCAAATAACTTTATGTCCCTGAATCAAAACACTTAAAATGAAAAAATTTTGAGAAATATGTAAACGAACACAGTCAAATTAAAAACAAAACAAAAAACCTGAAGGCCTGCATTTAACACTAACCAGCAAAGAAACTGAATTGTTAGTTAGTTACATTCATGAAAGACACCAGGCCCCCCCAAAAAATAGGCTCTACAAAAAAAACCTAAAGCAAACATCACCCATCATGGGGAGCCAATAGAAGTATTTTGTTTAACGTAAGGAATAAGAGAACCCCAGTATTAGCCTTACTGTTCAACACAGTCCTGGGTGGCCCAGCTAACTCAGTTAAGACAACAATAAACAACATATGTAAGAAATGAAATGGAAACTGCCCTTATTTGTAATCAAAGTCTGTGTCTGTATTTAAAATTGTTTGTATTTGTATTTAAAATTCAAGACAGTACGTGGCTAAACATGAGCCTAAATTTCAAATGGAAATGCTAGGGACCAAAATAGCCAAGGCAAATTAAGAGAAGAGGAAGAAAGGACTTGACCTGCCAGACTGCAAGACTTCTATTAAAAACCCTGTAATGAGGGTAATGGGATCTTCGTCCAGGACCAGACATCTAGAGGTGCGTAGATGAACCACAGGAAACAGAACCACAGATATACCACAGACATGCCATTTCGGTGGGGATCCAACCGGACCAGACTGAGACAAAGAAGAAAACTATACAGAAGTAGATCCCAGCTTCCCATAATACACAGAACTAACACCGGGCTGCACGATAGACCCGAGTACGCTTTGCCTGGCCGAGGTAAATTCCAGTGTCATTCTGTCACTGTGAAGTTCATTTCTGAGCCCTTCTGCTGTCACTCTGTGCTAAGAATCCCATGTAGGGAATGCTGCAAAATGTTTCCTGAAATGATATAGGACAAGAAGTAAAAAGGTAAGCTGATTGTGGTTAATGCTTTCCTTTACAACTAATACGAACCACTGGCTTCTTTCCACTCTGAAGAAAGTCATTTAAAGTTCCCGATTCAAGGGGCCTGGGCGGCTTAGTCAGTCAAGCCTCTGCCTTTGGCTCGGATTTTGGTCTCGGAGTCCTGGGTTAGGGCCCCACATTGGGCTCCCTGCTCAACAGGAGAGTCTGCTTCTCCCTCTTCCTCTGCCCCTCCTTCTGCTCTTGCCCTCTCTTTCTCTCAAATAAAATAAGATAAAAATCTTTAAAATAAAGTTCCTGATTCATCAGATAAATTAAAAACCCACTTAGAGTTGTGTTTGAAAATAAGATACAGTTTCTCAAAGAAGGTATGAATGATGACTCATAAAACCCCTGCATAGACATTTTCACCTGTGAACTCAGACAGATGGAGCCCCTAAAGGCAAAAAGATTTAGTTTTTAATAGTTAATATTTAATGTTAGTTAAACAGCCAGTTAATTAATTAAATTACTTCACTATTAATAGATTAATAAATAATTAAATTGTTTAATTGAGTATTAATATTTACATGGAAAGTAATAGTGGTTTTTTGGAAAATTCTATCTTGGGGAGCTCCTTTCTTCCTTCTGGTTTGTGGTTCTTTTTCCTTAATGTAACACTGGCACATTTCAACTGATTAACAACCACAAAACACAGGAACATTCAATCCCAGAGGCAATTTGAATGCAGTCATTGATAAAATACAAGCTATTAATAAAACCATTTCATTTTAACTGAGCTGATGTTCTAATCTGTATGTTGCTGCAGGCGCACAGTAAAACAGTATCAAAAAAGGCTAATGTCTGTGCCAGAAAGGAGATAAGCATCCAAAATCAGCTCTGGCAAAGAAGGTCAATATTCATTTACTATGGTACATACCTTCAAGAGTTCAGCAAGCAACCGAAAAAAGGAATTGAATTTTGGGGGTAGTTTTGATGGATAGAAAAACTTACAAATAAGGAATTAAGTATTAATCGTTTAACAAGTCACTTCAAAACCTAAATACTGGGCGGCTCAGTGGGTTATGCCTCTCCTTCGGCTCACGTCATGATCTTAGGGTCCTGGGATGAAGTCCCGCATCGGGCTCTCTGCTCAGCGGGGAGCCTGCTTCCTCCTCTCTCTCTGCCTGCCTCTCTGCCTACTTGTGATCTCTGTCTGTCAAATAAATAAATAAAAATTAAAAAAAAAAAACCTAAATACCATTTATCTTTATTTTACTTATAAAAGTGTTGATCTATATGAGCTCTTACTCTTAAATAAAAGGAACATCAAACATATTCAAGAATTCCAGATACGGTTTTATATATGCCTAGTAGTAATCCAATAACCTACGAGTCTGAAGTATAAAAACAAAGATTATTTGTGAATTTGCTAACAGTTCTTTGCTAGATCTCAACCTGACCGATATTTAAACCCATACAAAAGGTACTGGCATAGAGTGCCATGTCTGTGAGCCCATCATATGGACTGTAGTGTTTTGAAATACAAAAAGTGGATTTAGAGAACAATCACATGAGCTACTATTGTCTACATAAGAACTTCTTGCACATTATGACGTTAAACAACAGCTCTGCATTTCCCACTAACAGTTGCTGGTAAAGAATGTTCATTTCCCTCCTTCACAGGGTCCCTGAGCCTGTCTAGTTTGATTCTGGAAAAGTTGCCAGGTTGGAGTTAAATTGTAGGACAATAAAGAAATATAAACATTTTTGTTAACTGAGTAAAATATTGATTTCAGTCAAATCCTGAATGTGTGATTTTGCACTGGCAAGCCAGGATTTTTCTTTTCTCACCAAAGACCAACTAAATATCATTTTAAATGATTGTCTCACATTAAAGCCAAAGCAAGAGGGATAACCGAAATACCCTTTGGGACCAAGAGCTCAAATTCCTAGCCTGGGGTAAATGCCTTAAATTACCTATAAAACCAAATGATGATAGAATGCAATTCTTGGCAAAACATGGATACTTCAACAAAATGAGCCTTAAAGTGATAGAAAATATTATAAAGAAAATACCTAGGAAGGAAGGAAGGAGGGAAGGAGGGGAGAGAAAGAGAGAGGAAGGTAGGAAAGAAAAAAGGAAGAGAGGGAGGAAGGGAGGGAGGGAGAAAAGGGAAGAAAGAAAAAGAGAAGAACTTCCCTACTGCTTCACACATTGAAAACATTAGTGGAGAAAATTCCGAGAAAGAATTTTTCCTCCAGTACTGACTGCCTTTTTAATGTTAATGTCCACTTAAAGGGTCTTTTAAAATCTCTTAAAATCCTTCAAAATCTCTAGTACCTATATTTCTCTTAGAAACTAGTGTTTGAGGGGCGCCCTGGGTGGCTCAGTGGGTTAAAGCCGCTGCCTTCGGCTCAGGTCATGATCTCAGGGTCCTGGAATCGAGTCCCGCATCAGGCTCTCTGCTCAATGGGGAGCCTGCTTCCCCCTCTCTCTCTGCCTGCCTCTCTGCCTACTTGTGATCTCTGTCAAACAATTAAATAAAATATTTAAAAAAAAAAAAAGAAAGAAAGAAACTAGTGTTTGATTTGGGGGCACCTGGGTGGCTCAGTCAATTAATCGTCCAACTCTTGGTTTTGGCTTAGGTCATGATCTCAGGGTTGTGAGACTGAGCCCTACACTGGGCCCAGCAGGGAGCCTGCTTAAGATTCTTTGTCTCCCTCTCCCTCTGCCCCTCCCCCTACCCTCATAAAAGAAAAACAAAAACAAAAAAAAAAAGAAGAAAGAAAAAAGAAACTACTGTTTGACCTGACCACTAACAGAGAGGCTCTGAATGAGAGTGGAATGAATAACACGGTGAAAATAGGTATCAGTTGCTCAGTCAGAATATCACAGTAATAAAAATAAACACTGAGATGAAGAAAGAACACGATCTCATTTCCTATCTTTGTAGAGTTCAATCTTACCACTTACTTGGGCTCTGTCTCCGTGGAGTCTCTAGTATCTTCTATGCTCTCATCAGGGATGGCATCTTGGGTTTATATGATGAGTAAGTGACAGTCACAAGCCAATGAGAGACGAAACGACTTACTTCCACCTAAGTATCTTCCTTCATTTCTTAGATGAACTATGCCTAACAAACAGTCTAATCCTGTGAAGAATTCTGGTTCTTCTTGGCATTTTATAGGATCTCTGTGTGTAAATAACCCAACAGATTTGCATTCAGTTGGTAAAATCAAAGTTCCGGGGGCTGATGTGTGCTTATTGCCACATGCTCACCATCTGTGTTTAAAGCCTTACACCATAGGCTCCCGGAGAATGAGAGAAAGTGAGCACAAGTAAGCCTTCTTTTCAGATCTGTACATGGCTGGCTTCCTCAATTCATTACGTCTCCTTGGAGAACGCTTGGCTGACCACATCCTCACCGGCCCCCTCCTCCAACAGTCCCATCCTTCACCTGTGGGGTGTTTCTTCATTTACTGTGTCTGACAACATAGTGTATTTTCTTGGTTGGTTTTCACCCTCCTCCAGCAGAATGTGAGCTCCAAAAGAGCAGGTGTTTCATGGTTGAGTTTACTACGGTACCCTCATTGGGGAAAGGAATGCCAGGCACATCATAGGCACTAATGTATCTTTGCTGAATGAATGATCCCAATTTTTATTTCCCCACCAATCACATTTTTACAAGGACATCTAAAGTTCTTATTGCTGCTAGTATTTTTCATGTACATTCCTTTTCTTGGAAGAGCCATATGGTTTAAAGCAAACCTGGAGAGCAAGATTCTAACACACCTTGTTGATCATCCTTATACAGATTAGTAACAAATGCCTAATTGTTTCAGAATTTTTTTTTTCACTCCAGCTAATTCCAGCTACAATTTTGGGACAGCTCAGTGAAAAGACCCAGCGAAATACCTACCTGTGCATTATTGGACCTACAGATTGTCCATGAAACATTTTGATAACAGCCTGGCTTTTAGCTTCCAGACGATCATACTCACAGGCAGCAACAGCAACCTATCAACAGGTAATAGTTCCTGTCTGAAATGCTTTAAACTAGGCAAAATGCGTTTACATCCATTAATTGTAAGCATAAGTAATGAAAAAATATATGAATATTAGTCTGAAAAGTTTACAATATGTTATTCACCAATAAAATTTTTTTTACCAATAAAATTTATTAAGTCAAAATTAAGTGCACATGAAACAGGAGTTCTACAAAATTAGCATATTGTGTTTGTTCTCTTTCACTGATTTTTAACTTTATACTTTAAAAAATCTTTTTGTCCTCACCTCAGTCACTTTTAACCCTTATTTTATAGATGAAGAAACAGACATAGGGAAATTAGATAAATTGTCTAGGAATTTGGGACAGAACAACCAAGGATCAACACTTGTGCCTTCGAGGACACATTTAATATTCTCTCCCTATATTAAGTATGCTTCAGTTAAAAAAGAAATCAAATATGCAAGAAATAGCACTTTCCTCATTTTCTGTAACAATGCTCTGCTTTACGACCCATTTTTCTTGGTTGGAGGAAGACAAAGCAAGCAGTTATCAATTAGGGGAGGGGTGGCCCTTTGATTCTCCATCATCGATCAACACCAGCTGTCCTACGCCTGGCCCACTGGCCCTGTGTGCACAGCTTTCTGCTGCGTCTGTGTATCCTCATCCTGCCACTCTCTTCCCCAAATATGGCAGTTTTGTCACTTATAATGCTGTCTAAAGTTCCGACTGCACAGCACCCAACACAGTCATTTCTTCCAAGTGGAATCTCACTGGCGACACATTATGGTCCCAGGCCTCTGCTCTCAGGAACCACACGATCCCCCCTCCTCTTGCTTCTCCCTTCCCTGGCCCAGGTGGGGATGCTTTAAATTCTCCCAGTCTATCACGGGCTGTGAGACTTTGGGCAGGTTACTACCTTCTCTGTGCCTCAGTTCCTCCACCTTTAGGTGGGAATTTATTCTACAATAAATATTTAGTGAGTACCTAATATTTGCCAGGCACTATTCTGGATAATAGAGGTAAAGCAGTAGACAAAAACAGAAAAAAAAAATCTTTGCCCTCATGGAACATTCTTTTCTCTTTCTTTTTTTTCTTGAGATTTTATTTATGTATTTGAGAGAGACAGATAGAGCGAGAGAGAGCACAGGTGGGGAGGAAAGGGAGAAGCAGGGACCTCACCCTGGTCCAATCCCTGGATCTGGAGACCATGACTCTAGCCCCTGAGCCACCGAGGTGTTCCCCTCATGGAGCATTCTTAACAATATTAGTAACAACAACCTTATAAGGTTTTGAGAGCATTAAATGAATGCATACAGGTGTGTTTAAAAAGACTTGTGCATCACCTCCACGCTGACGAGGCGGATGAGTGTTAGTGAGGGTTTATTTTTTTTTTTTTAAAGATTTTATTTATTTATTTGACACAGAGAGATCACAAGTAGGCAGAGAGGCAGGCAGAGAGAGAGAGAGGAGGAAGCAGGCTCCCTGCTGAGCAGAGAGCCGATGCGGGACTCAATCCCAGGACCCTGAGATCATGGCCTGAGCCAAAGGCAGCGGCTTAACCCACTGAGCCACCCAGGCGCCCCTAGTGAGGGTTTATTAAAGCTGTTAGCCGTTGGTCTGTAGGGAGGGTGGTTTCTTTTCCCCGGTGTCTGCCGAAGAGTCCTTGTGCTGTCCCTGGGTAGGCATTGGAACTAAAAGCCAGAAAAAGAAGAAGTTGCTAAACAACTTTTACTTTTTACCCTGCTTCATCCTCTTTGGAGAGAATGAGATGAGTCAGCAATCTGCTTGAATGTGGGGAAGGTAAAGGGGGAAAAGCAGGGTGAATAACCCCTCAAGGGTTTTCTCGAGTCTCTCCTGATTAGTGTTTTTTTGTGCAGGCTTGTGTCCTTCACATACACCCACACACACCAGATTGGGCTGCATGAGAAAGAACTATGAATAAAAGTGACAGTCTGTATGATAATGTCCCCACAAGCATTTGAAGCACTATGAGAACTTAATTGAATATACCTTCCTTTTTCTCTGGCGGCTTTGGAACTGGAACACTCTTAGCCCCCTGGTATTAGTGAGTTCTTAACTGCCGTTCAAGATACAACACTGACTCAGAGTCCCAATTTGTTCTTGTTTTTCTTATTTTCCAACCAATGTAGTTAGTTGGTTATCTATGGTCCTGAGTGAAGACTTCCAGCCTAGACTGACTGCTTGCCTGAAATTGGTATCTCAACACTACCGCTTTGAGCTCTGGAACTTTCGGCAGAACAACACCCTTTGTGGGCATCGGTTTCCCCATCTGTAAAATGGTAATGATAAAAATCATTCTGAATTCTCAGAGTTGAAAAGAACAAACAAGTTAATGTATTTAAATCATTTAGTACATTGCTTGACATGTAGTCACTACTTGATAAGTATCAGTAGTTATTAGGTATTTCTTTAAGGATGGAAAAATAGGGGCACCTGGGTGGCTCAGTTGGTTAAGTGTCTGCCTTTAGCTCTTGTCATGATCTCAGGATCCTGGGTCCAAACCCCATGTCAGGCTCCCTGCTCAGTGAGGAGTCTGTTCCTCACTCTCCCTCTGTGTGCTCTGTTTCAAATAAATGAATAAAATCTTAAAAAAAAAAAAAAAAAGAAAAATAAATACAATACTTTAAAAATAGCCCGCAGGGATGCCTGGTTGGTTTAGTCGTTAAGCCGCTGCTTTTGGCTTAGGTCATGATCCCTTGGTCCTGGGATGGAGTCCCACATGGGGCTCCTTGCTCAGCAGGGAGCCTGCTTCTCCCTCTGCCTGCTCTGCCCACTGCTCCCCCTGCTTGTGCTCCTTCTCTTTCTCTCTCTCTCTCTCTGAAAAATAAATAAAGTAAAAATCTTAAAAAAAAAAAAATAGCCCACATATCGGTTCCTCTTTTTTTTTTTTTTTTTTATTTTGGTAAAGGGGAAGTGTTCAAATACACCCATTTTTACTTTTCCAGCTGTTCTGTTGATGGAGAAATAAGGAAGTCTCCAGGAGAAGCCCACAGAACTTCCTTTACTCAGCTTCCTGATTTCCTTTTCACAGTTATTTGAGAAAGTTATTTGAGAAACTAAAAACATCAGAAATGAAGCATTTAAATCTGGGATGGAGCAGTCAGGAAGCACAGAATGTTTCTCTTTTTGCTTACAACCTGTTTGGGTAATCGAAATGTGCTTGCAAATCTTTACTGTCTATGATTCCCAGATTTCAATAGGGATAGCACTATTCTTTTTTTTTTTTTTTAAAGATTTTATTTATTTGACAGAGAGAGAGATCACAAGCAGGCAGAGAGGCAGGAGAGAGGCTCCGCTGAGCAGAGAACCTGATGGATGCAGGGGCTCAATCCCAGGATGCTGAGATCATGACCTGAGCCAAAGGCAGAGGCCCTAACCCACTGCGCCACCCAGGCACCCTGGGATACCACTATTCTTAACTGACTTTTCAGATACTGTGAAGAATCATACAATAATTATCTCCAAGATAGTCAGTAAATATTTTTCTGCCTTACCCTTTCCCTGAAAGAGGATTCCCAGAGGTAAGTAAATAATAATTTACTTCCTGTGAGCCAGGCATTAAGCAAAGAGCTTGGCATGTATTATCTCATTTAATGCCCCTAAAATGACATCATAAATGATGTGCATATCCTTGGGTATGGTTATGTAACTGCCTAGGGCATGTCATGAAAGCATTTCTAGATGCAAAATTCCTCAATGAGTTTCCATGTTTATTTCTCTCGAGTGGGGGAAATAAGCATTACAATAGAGTAAATTGACTTGCATTTTAAAAGACTTTTCCAGAACTGGGGCGCTTGTGTGGTTCAGTGGGTTAAAGCCTCTGCCTTCAGCTCAAGTCATGAACCCAAGGTCCTGGGATAGAGCCCCCTCTCCCCACGTTGGGCTCTCTGCTCAGTGCAGCCTGCTTCCCTTCCTCTCTCTGCTTGCCTCTCTGCCTACTTGTGATCTCTGTCAAATAAATAAATAAAGTCTTAAAAAAAAAAAAAGACTTTCAGAATCAATTACTGTCCCCTCTGTATCATTACAATGCATTACAATGTACACTGTAGGAGAAAGGCATGCCTTACACCCTCCTTTGCCCTTACCTTGTCCTGTTACCCAAAAGCATCTCGTCTCCTCTCAAAACCCCAATTCTTAGAAAATAAAAGAGTTGGCCTACTGACCTCTGAAATCTCTTTCCACTCTATTATTCAATGACATAATTTCCCCCGAACACTTTTCTTACATGAAAACTAAGACCAAAGGGACACAGAGTTTCTGGACTGAAAGTTACAAGGGCACAAACTATCTTTGTCCCCATATCCGGCAACAAAGAAGAGATACTCAGATCAGGGGAAGGTGACCCTCTCTGATAATCCCAGGTCACAGAATGGATTCACTTTTTACAGGCACTAAAGTAATACAGACGAAAGTATAATTTAGAGATAATTTTTTGGTAAGATTAAATCATTTTCCTTAGAATTTGTCAAGAAGCAGGCAACTAAAAAGTATTTATTAAAATAATTTGTATATTTAGATTTTTTGCATATTTTAAAGATTATTAAACTAAAGAGGTGTGTTTTCCTCGTGAAATCTAGAGAAAAAAAGAAAGGAGATTTTGTGGGTTTTTTTTTTTAGTTTTTTAGTTTTCATTTAAATTCCAGTTAACATCCAGGTATTATCAGTTTCAGGTGTGCAGTACAGTGATTCAACACTTCCGTACATCGCCTAGTGCTCATCACAGCAAGTACACTCCTAATTAAAGGAGATTTTGGAGAATAAGAACATGTCAGAAAATTTCCAAGACTCTGTGGGAAATTAATAGTAGCAAACTCTGAGACCTGCACCTACCATGTACCTGGTCTTCACTCAGTGTTTTAATTTGCCAAGGTTTCAAAGCAAGCAGAAGATCCAATATTTGAGACAGCTAGTGTACCTTCAGATTCTTTGCTATTAATCACCACATTAGATTATCTCATAAATATGCATTTATATACATATATTTCTCAGTCTGTCAGGCTTCTATCATTTGCTGACACCATTTTTGAGGATTATTCTACTTCCTTTAGCCTGATCCTACATATCAAGTACATTTCTGATCTAAATTCTTTCTCCTAGGCAGGTTTTTCACCCTTTCATTCTAGAAATTGATTTTGCATGCCTTCATATCAAACATGGAAGATTTTTGGCAGAATGCTTTCAGACTGACCTGTTATGCAGAGAGGAAATTGCTTAGAACAAAGGAAATCAAGAAATCTTGGTTCTGCTAATACAACTAACATTCTGCTGCCCTGTGTCTATAAGGGAAACAGAGTTCTGACGGAAGGAAAATTCTAAGCAATGACTACAGGAATTAGACAAAGCTTCAATCCTTAGGGCACAGACTTATAGAGGATTTTTTTTTCCATTTTATTTTATTTTATTTTATTTCTTTTCAGTGTTCCAGAATCCATTGTTTATGCACTACACCCAGTGCTCCATGCAATACGTGCCTCCTTAATACCCACCACCAGGCTCACCCAACCCCCAACCCTCCTCCTCTCCAAAACCCTCAGTTACAAACAGTTTTTATAAGCAAAGGAGAAGTAGTTTTCATCAATAACAACATTAACCAAAAGGTCCAGAAAACAATAAACAAAGTTATGCTAAAACATATTTTTCTGGCTCCCCAAGATACAATTTTTCTATATGAGAACTTTGATTCTTCATGAGCCCAAGCGATATGGGGAGAAAATATCAGCTGTTTCCAAAATGCTGGGACCTGATCCATGGAGGCTGGGGATGGTATGTTTTCTGGAACTGTGGACATTTGGATGAGGTCACCTTTTCAATAGCTCATGGGAAGCTATGGGCCTCAATTAGGAATGAACCTTAAGCTAGGAATTTCCCCTCAGGCTGGGGTAAAGATCCAGAATTACCAGTATCAGTCTGGGGTTTGGAGGAACTTCTATACATAGTTAACTTGTCATCTGTGGATGCCAACTGAAAGATGTATAAACGTGATTCTGGAAGGAATTTCTTCCTCACTACTAAATCAGTCCCTGTGGCTTATGCAACAAACGTCAGATACAATAGTGGTTGATCACAGCACCTTTGTATGTGCTGGCTAGGGTGTTTTGACCATTTGGCTATTCCCTTCCTTCCTCAAATCCTTTTGATTTCCTCTCAAAGTGCTATGTTCTTTCAAAGAGAGCAACCTGCCTCAATCAAATACTTTTGTTAAATGGAGAAGTGAAAAATATATACATAAAGGAGTAATTAGCATGACATTATCTCTCAATTTACCCCCATGCAACCAACATGGAATGAACATTGGTCCCAGCACTGTAAGATGTTTCCTACAGAGATTTGTTCTTATGATGTGTGCTTTTTGGTGTCTAGTAAAAATACTTGAAAAGAAAAAACGAAGTAAGACATTTTTCAGGTTTATACCACAAAGGTAAATGATACTTTGATAGACAGGTACAAGTGTTCCCTTTTCCATGCAGATCTATCCCCCTTTATTGATTACATTTTTTGTTAAAATGATCCAGTTCTCCACAATTTGATCCAATACCTGAAAGAAGATTTGCTTATGTTTGGCAAATATATTTCTTTGGCAAATGTATATTCTAATAAATTTATATTTTGGTTTTTTAGTGATTCATGAAATACTGAATAACCTAATTAAATTTCCAGAATAAGCCAGACTAAGGAGCAGATCTTAACTTTACAGAGACTTACTCATTGCAGACATTTTGTTAGCCCTGATTTGGAAAGACAGGCTTTCTTTCCCGCAAATAAATAGAAATTCATATGAAATTGTATGTTATATTGACTTAAACTTCAAGTTGAAATGCTACTATGTTTTTGTAAATGTTGAAAATCAAATCTTGGGGGGCACCTGGGTGGCTCAGTCCGTTACGCATCCACCTTCGGCTCAGGTCTGATCTTAGGGTCCTGGGATCCAGCCCCATGTTGGGCTCTCTGCTCAGCATGAGTCTGCGTCTCCCTCTCTTTGCCCTCCCCGTTTCCATGCTCTCTCTCTTTCTCTCTCAAATAATTACATAAGATCTTTTAAAAAATCGGATCTTTACCCTTTATCTTATTTCTTTGGATGTAGTGGTAGTCCTGTATCAACTGTAAATTTCTACTTGTTTGCCTTGTTAAGACAGCTGAGGAGAGATGAGTTTGCTCTGGACCACAGCAAAGCCTCTTCAGCTACACAGCTCAAGAAAAATGCTGTTCTGAGGCATGCTACCCACCCACATTAAGTTGCTGTTCATGGCTCATTTTTTCAGTTTTAGCAAATGCAAAGTATTACATTCTTTTCAGAAAAAATCAAAGGCATCTCTTATCAAAGTCAAAGACATCTTCTAACACCCTTTGAATTTCCAAAAGTGAAGTTTGGACTTGAGCTGGTTGAGTGTTTAGTTTTAGTTCTCCTTCTTTGGAGCCTGTTTATTAAACCCTGTTTACAAATTCAAAGAGTAAGGATAGCAAAATTCCTGAAAAAAAAAAAAATGTGCTTAAAAAAAATAAAAGTGTTCAATCTTCTTCCTGCATTATCTTCAGAGTCAGATGATGGAAGCGCTCAAATTAAGTGAATGGACTGATCTCCAGAAAATGAAAAGTTGCAATTCTTATACATCCTTTACCTGAAGTTTTAAAAAATTGCTTTCTCTTTTTTATTACTCATACCTAGTTTTAAATCCTATTGTTTAAATTTCCCAACTTGTTTCCAAAGCAGCTGGTTAAGCGTGACATGTTAACAACACATGTTAATATGCCAAGAAGGGACAGGAAAAGTACTACAAATTTTAGTCAGCAAGGACAAAGAGAAGGGAGAAGTAAAAAGTATAGGACACATTTCAAAAACCATTTTGGCAGAGAGAGGCAAATGCAAGAGTTGATCAAACCCATAGAATCAAAGTTATGAACCAAGTTCCTCTAATGGTGGGAGAAGGACATACACTAAAGAGAGACCATCTCAATAACCCTGAGGAATCCAGGAGACCAGGGCTCCAAGACCCATAAAAGTTGACTTGAGATTCAGGACTGAAAACAAGGGGATTATCTAAAAGTCAGTAAAGAAAGTATTAGACCTCTGGTGGTCCTACCTCTTGTCAACCCCTGGCCCTTAGTCTTATTTATTTTTTAAAGATTTTATTTATTTGAAAGACAGAGCACGCACAACCAGGAGAAGCAGCAGGCAGAAGGAGAAGCAGGCTCCCCACTGAGCAATGAGCCCAATGTGGGACTCAGTCCCAAGACCCTGGGATCATGGCCTGAGCTGAAGGCAAACACTTTAACTGACTGAGCCACCCAGACATTCCTAACCCCTCAGTCTTAAAAAGAATAGGAGTAAGGAGAATCTTAAGGAAACAGAGACCGTGTAGTATTTGGGATATAAAATCGAGTATTTTATTTATTGACTAATTTTTTTACAGATGTGTAGTTTTGGAAAATAATTTCCATAAAAATTTAAGGAAAGTGAGAAAATTGCATTCAGTTCAAATATTTGTTATGTTTATTTCACGATAATGATAGTTGTGGAGCTGTTTAATGCACATAGCACGTCGGTAAGGCAGGTATAATTAGACCTGCTGTGCTCGTGAGAAAATTACGGTTAACAGTGATTAAGTTTTTCTGAGGTCACATAACTATTAGGTTGAGCACTACTGCTCAAGCTCAGTTCTATTGATTACAAGCTTATACTTTTACAACTACCTCTAAAGTCTTCACAGAATTTTGGTTTATAACCCCTTGGTACAGAGGGAATATTCTTCAGGATAAGGAAAGAAGTGTCACGGAACATTCTCTACAAGATTAGAACCTCTCTAATTACTTCATTGTTAAACTGATCAACTTGAAATCCAAAGGCCAGTATCAGATATTATTTTTTTCCTAAAGCTGCAAATATGCAAAATTAAATTTAGAAATACACATCAAACTGAACAATGTGAGTCAATCTTACCAAGTGCTTCTTATCTTTTTTTCCATTAGTCATTTCCTCTGAGGCTGTCTCTGTGCCTAATGTGTCTGGGACTCACTGTCCCCTGATGAAAGTTGTGGCTAATAGCTGGGGCCAAAGTTCTTATGATTTCTAGCCAAATATTTATATATTAGCTTAATATATATTTTTAAAATTTTTACCAACTTTATGTTCTTTGCCAGGTGGTCCAAATAGCAATTTACATGTCTGCATATCAATTTGAGATTCCTGTTTTCTCTATATGAAGAGCTGGGCAGAGCCATCACTCAGGAGAATCAAGCTGAGGTGTGGGGTGGTGAATTGGGTAGGAAGGGTAGGACACGGATTTGCAAAACTATCTGGAAGGAAAGCTCTTACAGTTTGTCTTTTGTCCACCTGCCACACACAGCAATTTTTAGCCGGTTAAATAAGATGAAAAGTATAGCAAGAATAACAGTAAAGAGGGGAAAAAAATCTTCACATCAAAATGCTTTGTGATGATAATATGCAAATAGAAGAGGGACAATGCCTCTCTGTGTAACTCAGGTGATGTTAAGGAGAGAGCTGTGGTCCCTGAATATGTTTTAGCCTTGACACCCTGTTCGCGCCCAGCAACTGGGAAGCTGGTCTTCCACCCCCTGCCGGGAAGACCCTCAGAATAAGGAGGCTGGGCTGAACACCCGAGGTCACTCTTTATTCGAAACTGCTTAAAAATCCTATCAGTTATGCTGCACATCTCTTCCTTCCATTCATTTCATATCTGCTAAACAGATTCCTGATGAAGTGTGTTAGGTACTAAGGTTCACAATATATGTAAGATGCGGAAAAGTCAACCTTTTAGTGAGGTCCCCCATGAAACCCAGAAAGCATGGTATAAGGAATTGCCTGATAACTGTTCTCTTTTCAGTTTTTTCTGCTTTATCTTTCTTTTCCTATCTCATTTTCTCCTTCCTGTAGAGATATTTTTTAACATTTCACAGTAAAAACACACTTTTTACTACAAAAGAGAAATTCATCATGTTGGTGGTGGTAAATGTGTTGCTTTCCTGGTAAATTTAGTCTACTATGTCACTGTGCAAAATTTGTGATTATATGCTGCAGATGAAGTGAATTTAGCTATGCCATGTATGTAATCATAATGTTCAGGCAAAAGCAAGAGAACAGGGGTGTCTGGGTGGCTCAGTAGGTTAAGCATCTGCCTTTGGCTCAGGTCATGTTCCTAGGGTCCTGGGATCGAGCCCTGCATTGGGCTTCCTGCTCAGCAGCGACCCTGCTTCTCCTGCTCCCTCTACTATTTTTCCTGCTTGTGCTCTCTGGCTCTCTCTCTGTCAAATCAATCAATCTAAAAACAAAACAAACAAACAAATAAACAAAACAGGGAGAAAAAAAGAGAACAAAGAGCTTTCTTCAATTTTTTTTTTTTTTTGCTGTTTTTTCTTTTTTTTTTACCCATAGTAAATATTTTGAACATAGATCTTGGCACAATCTTTGTTTTGTTTTGTGTATGATAAATTCCTGGAAGGAGAATTGCTGAGTAATTAGTTATGTACTTTTTCAATGCTAAAACCCATTGCCTAACTGACATTCAGAAAGTTCATACAATGGGTGCCTGGGTGGCTCAGTGGGTTAAGCTGCTGCCTTGGGCTCAGGTCATGATCTCAAGGTCCTGGGATCAAGTCCTGCATCGGGCTTTCTGCTCAGCAGGGAGCCTGCTTCCTCCTCTCTCTCTGCCTGCCTCTCTGCCTACTTGTAATCTCTCTCTGTCAAATAAATAAATAAAATCTTTAAAAAAAAAAAAAAAGAAAGTTCATACAAATTTATTCTTTAGCTAATATGAGTTAATGTTATTATTTTGTTCTTTTCCAATCTCATGGGTAAAAAATACATCACAGTCAGGATGCCTAGGGTTTCTCAGTGGGTTAAAGTCTCTGCCTTTGGCTCAGGTCATGGTCCCAGGGTCCTGGGATCGAACCCCACATCGGGCTCTCAAGAGCCTGCTTCCTTCTCTCTCTGCCTGCCTCTCTGCCTCTTGTGATCTCTGTTAAAAAAAAAAAGTCACAGTGCTTTAAATTAGCATGTTTTTGAATATAGGGTAAGCATACTATGTTTCTTTGCCATTCATATTTATTCTTTGTAAATTATCTGCATTTTTTCCTATAGGGTTTCTCATCTTCTTGTTGATTTTCCAGGTTCTCTTTATATGTGTTATGTGTTATAGACATGTTATAGAATTATTTTTTCCCATACTTATTGTGGATTCACAGTAGACATGGTGTTCTTTTCTATCATTTGACTTCGGTCTTGACCATGTGATTTCCCGTGTCTAAAGTATAATACTAAGTTGAGATGAAGGAAGGATTCTGTTTCTTTTCTTTTTCTTCTTTTTTAGATTAGATTAGATTAATTTAGATTAGATTAAAGATTTTATTTATTTATTTGACACACAGAGAGAGCAGAAGCAGGGGAGCAGCAGGCAGAGGGAAAGGGAGAGCCCAATGCGGTCTCCGTCCCAGGATCCAGAGATCATGACCTGAGCCGAAGGCAGAAGCTTAACCAACTGAGCCCCGCAGACACTAACTCCCTATTTCTCTGTGGGATGTATCATGGCTCCGATGCCCAGAACACTGAAATAGACACCATATCATTGGCTATACTCAGGGTTTTTCAGCCACAGGAGCATCAGGACCAGCAGTCTTCTCTAGGGCGGGTTGTATTCACATTCTCCCGCTGCTTAACCACAGCAGTGAGAATGAGGAGATGCTCGCTCAAGTAGCCATGGGCCACAGGCAGCAGCACAAGGAAGCTAGGTCAGCAGAACGGGAGGAGACTTGTTCTTACACACCACTGAGACACACTTGGGGGATGTCTACAAAAAACTACAGATTTGGAGAGAGGAAGGCTGATCACAGTCAGGCAAATTAGGCCTTGAGCCTGTTAAATTTGAGCAACTACTGTTAACATGATCTCATTTGTACCTTCATGCTGGTAGAAACAAGGATATGTGTGTATGTGTTGTACAGAGGGATGGGATTATTCTTTAATTCAAGAAATATTTTTTGAGTGTGCTCTCTATGTATGGCACTATTCCAGAAATCAGTGGTGTAAGGGTGAACATGACTGACAAGATCCTTTCCCTCAAGAGTTACAAAGCTGAGTTTCTGGGAAGTAGCAATGACTTGGAATGTCATTTTCTTGATGCTCTTGAGCTCTGTAGCTGTTACAATTTATGTCATCTAAGGACTCTCGGGCTCTGTGAATCAGCCCCCAAATTAGATTCAGAATCAACTCTACAGCCCAATCAGAGATTATAATGCCTGCCCCTGCTAAACTCAAGGCACAAAGCATTCCTCTAAACCTAAGAAATCATAAATTATTAGCTCTATTAATAATAGTTGGAGACCAGTGACCATCTTTAAATGAAAGATACAGTTTTCCAACTTGGTTAGAGAAATGGAGACTGAATTCTTGGCATCAAACTATTGGCGTTCTCTCTTTTTCAGTTACTTCAGATGTTCTTTTAAAAAATAGAACCACCATGATAACAGATTCAAAAATTACTTCCTAAAGTGGAATACTGATCATTCATGTGTATTAATTTCATAACTGTGTTTGAATTTTCACATGACTTCACCTGGGATGAAAATATAATCCAAGCTAATTTGTTGCCAAGTAGGGTTATTTCCTAGTGTTCCCAAGCAGAGAATTAAAACACTGAAAGAATAAAGCGTGCATCTGAACAAACTGAACTCATAGGAGAAGTTCAAATTCACATTCTTTTAAGGAACTAGGAAGTCATCAGAAGTTTCTTCCAAAAGACATTTTTAGGGAATCAATGTTTTAAAAAACCAAACCCGTATATATTCTAAAACTACACATCTGTTGGGATGAAGAAAATGTCAGGAAATGGTGAGGACGGCTGCACAACCAAGCTAATGTACTTTTACCACTGAGCTGGGAACTTAAAAATGACTAAAATGGAGGGCGCCTGGGTGGCTCAGTCAATTAGGTGTCCTTCAGCTTGTGTCAGGACATAAATCCTGAATTCTGGGATCGAGCCCTGTGATGGGATCTCTGCTCAGAGGGGAGTCTGCTTCTGCTTTTCCCAATGACCCTCCCTCCTACTCCTGCCTTCTTCTCTCTCTCTCCAAATGAATTTTTTTATTTTTTTTTAAAGATTTTATTTATTTATTTGACAGAGAGAAATCACAAGTAGGCAGAGAGGCAGGCAGAGAGAGAGAGGGAAGCAGGCTCCCTGCTGAGCAGAGAGCCCGATGCGGGACTCGATCCCAGGACCCTGAGATCATGACCTGAGCCGAAGGCAGCGGCTTAACCCACTGAGCCACCCAGGCACCCCAATTTTTTTAAAAACTTCAAAAAAATGGTTAAAATTTTGTATTTTAAGTTACATATATTTTAGCACAATAAAAAATATTGTTTTTAAGATTTCTTTTAGAGAGAGAGAGAATATGCTTGCATGTGAGTTGGGGTAGGGGCAGGGGGGGAAAAGAAAGGATCCTCCAGCAAATACCCCCCACCCCCAGCCTAGAGCCCAAGAAGGGGCTGGATGCCAGGATCTTGAGCTCACGACCTGGGCCAAAATCAAGAACCAGCCACTTAACCTACTGAGCCATCCAGGCGCCCCTAAAAAATATTTTTTAAAAAACAGTTTGGCCTGAATAAAACCAAACTTGAAAATATTTTTCAGATTGAGCTTGAACTTTGATTATATGTTATTTGGTTTAAAGCCTTGAGTGACTACCATACCAGTGGTTCTTAAGTTCCTGCCAAAATCTTTCTGGGTGTATTTGGCTTGGTTTTGAAGGATAACATTTATATTGGATACACAAAATATAGCTCATGTCCTTACTGATTCATTTAAACAAACAAACAAACAGACAGACAAACACGCTGTCCAAATTGAGCTCAGTTTTGAATCAGAAGTCATATCCCTAGCTCCAAGAACATGCCTATTGCTTTTCTACCATATGTGTTCAATACTTGTATTTCTGTTTGCCAAACAGTCAGTCATTCCTCCAGAGATATTGTGTGACTGCTTTTAATTGAAATATGTTGGACTGTTTTATCTGATGTCCAAATCTTGCAAAACACATTTCTATGGAAAAGTGGTTAATGGTTCAATGTCTGTCTTCAGGCCAAGGTATGTACGTAGCTTAAAGAATGTTCAATCTGGGTCTATTGGGATCAATTCTCCATACAAAATTGATGGTCCTATGACCTGGGAGATTATTGTCAGATATCTTAAGTAGGATCCTTAAGCCAAATAACTGTGTGATTTTTTTTTTTTTTTTTTTGGCTATGTGTTTTTTTTTTTTTTTAAAGATTTTATTTATTTATTTGACAGAGAGAGATCACAAGCAGGCAGAGAGGCAGGCAGAGAGAGAGGAGGAAGCAGGCTCCCTGCTGAGCAGAGAGCCCGATGCGGGCCTCGATCCCAGGACCCTGAGATCATGACCTGAGCCGAAGGCAGCGGCTTAACCCACTGAGCCACCCAGGCGCCCTGGCTATGTGTTTTTAATGTAAAACTGACCCAGGTTTATATTTGTCATAGACTCAGGACATTGTTTTCCAAGATCTTTTCATGATAGAGAAGCTATTCCGCAGTAAGTCTGGGTATATATTACTAAGAGTTTTGGGTGATTTTGTTTTTATTTGCACACTTTTCTGTTATAAACAATTTACTGTAATTTCAGTTTATTGTACGTATTTTTTATTAACTTAAATATGTGTTTAATTCTGATCACTTATAAAGTGACTCCTAGCATACTAAGTTCAAAGGGCTTGGGGCACCTGGGTGGTTCAGACGGTTAAGTGCAAAGGGCTTGTTGCAAAAGTAGTGTGTCAATTCTTGGTCAGTGATGTTTATCTTAAGAGTTTTTGGTTTTCTTTTTTAAAAAATCTCATAATCCAGGCACCTGGGTGGCTCAGTGGGTTAAGCCGCTGCCTTTGGCTCGGGTCATGATCTCTGGGTCCTGGGATGGAGCATCGGACTCTCTGCTCAGCGGGGAGCCTGCTTCCCCTTCTGTCTCTGCCAGCCTCTCTGCCTACTTGTGATCTCTCTTTCTCTGTAAAATAAATAAATAAAATCTTTTTAAAAAATCTCATAATCTTCTCCAGTGTAGCTTATGACACGTAGATAATTAGTGGCACACTCTGCAGAATGCCAGCATTGATGATGATGTTACTCCTTCCATCAGTTACCAAATAATGATCTCTAATTAGACAGATGAATTCTTCAGAATCGTTTAAGTCTTCTGAACATCATGTTTGGTTTTTTTGTTTTGAGATACAGAGAACACAGTTACGATCTGATTAAGTCATTGTTTTATATTTCCTCTTAATAATACTCATAGTTTACATAACTCACTGACATCAGGCATTTTATAAGCACATCATATAAATTGACTTATTTAATCCCTGTAACATCATTATGGGAGTATTATTATTATCCCTATTCGATAAGTAAGGAAAATGAGACTCAGAACTTGCCCATATTCACATAGCTAAGAAGTGAAAGAGTTAGGATTTGAACCCAGGCAACCTGTCTTTAAAAGAGGAGGTCTTTATCTCTAAACTATAATACAGGCACATCCTGAGAGATTTCCTCTCTTGGCTTTGCACAGTGCTTTTGCACCCTATCCTCATATAAGACTTTCAACTGTTTTTTTTGTTTTGTTTTGCTTTTGGTCTTTGTGATATGTATTTTAGCTAGCAAAAAGTATATGCCAGAGGGCAGAAGAATGTTTCTGATTCTGTTGCTTTGCTCCAAGTAACTGGGTCTTGGTCTCCTTGTCAGTTGTGACTAACAGTCAATAGGATGGCTAAAGTCACTTTGTCATATGGAAGCCAGCGTTTGCAGAAAAATAACAGAACAAAAGATGTGACAAGTATATTTTTAAAGTATTATTCCCTATGGAACTGTTATGCTTCCATGCAAAGGTAAACTACGTGAGCACTATAATAAAGAAAGAATAGAAAAACTATCCAGCATCATTCATAACCTGTGTATGGTGACATAGCAAGGCTGAAAATAGAGGTCTCCCTCTTTGACTCCCCATTTAGTGTTCTGCCACCCTGCCCCCAAGAATTCATAGTCTAGGGACACCTGGGTGTAAGAGTAAGAGCCTGGTATGTCATACTGAAGAATTAAAACTGTAGACCAACTTTTTGGGATGACATTTGGGATTTGATACAAGGAAGTGTTGTGATTAGATTTGCATTCTAGAAAGAGTGCTGTGGCAGGAGAATGTATAGAGTCAGGAGTGGGGGGCTGTGAAGACCACCAGCAGGGTGCAAAGGGACCAGAGGACACATGAAATGGAGAGAAGAGAGCAAACTCCAGAGACAGTAATGAAACTGTGATATGATGAAAACACATGCTATGCTTGTCTGTTGCATGCCAGCACGTCAAAAATGGGGGATGAGGAGCATCCTAGGACGTTGCCCTTGAGGTGGTCAGCAGACATCTAAGTGCAAACATCCTGCTGATAATACGGTTCTGTGCCCTAGTGCTCAGGAAAACAGTCGAGAGAGAGAGAAATGATGATAGTCACTCACCCATTTATTAAACATTTAGTGAGCCTTTACAAAGTGCAAGGAATGGAGACAGGCTCTGGAATTCAGAGGTGAATCAAATCAGAGTCCATTCTTGTCTCCCATGTGTGCAAAGTTTAAAGAGGATGCAAGGAACACGTGAAGAGTTAAAGGAAGGAAAGAAACACAGGTTCTACTACGAAGTTGTAGGCAGTCAGTTCTCTTGGGGGAAAGGGGGATTTAATTTTATGCGTTGCTCTGAAGTTATATTCTTAGCATCCTTGAAAAAATAATTTGCATTAATGGTAAAGTGCTAACTTGCTCAGGATTTTCCTTGACATTTGATCCTAATGAATAACATACTCATTGGGCAGTTTAGCTAAACCCCATTGTCTCAGGAATAGTAATAGCAGGTAGCATTTATTGACAATCTTCTTCAGATAATCTTCATAATATTTCAAGTGTACTTTCTCATTTAATCTTCTTAATGACCCTAGGAAGTTGGTATTATTATTATAGTCTCCATTTTACAGATGAGAATCAAAGCACAGACAGAATAAGTAACTTACCCAACATCACCAATTAGAAAATGGCTCATCTAGAATTCAAGTGTGCAGATTAACTACAGATACTATGTCCCCTAATAGGAAAAGTAAGAGTTAGTAGGAATAGGAAAGATAATCAAATGCTTTTCCATCACCAGTGTATATTAATGTTGACTTCTCTTATTTTCCTTTTTCTCAAATATTCCTATGGTTTTTTTTTTTCCCAGAAGATCATTATTGTTTTGGCTGAATAAGCACCCCAGAACGCATATGAACTGCCAGAATTTAGCTAGGTTTTATTCTCCACAGGTATATACACAGACCTTAAAGGATCTCTTTAACAAGAAAGACCCTTGACAAAGACATTTAATTTTTTGTAAAGAACTGATTAGTAAAATACATCTATTGAATAATTATTTTGGCTAAGAGAAATACTTGTATGGAGAAAGCTACAAATCATTAACGAAAAAAAATCATTGTTTGTCAGGCACTGTGCTAGACTCTAAAGATAAAAATATAAATAAGATACGGTTTCTGCCCACATGTTAGAAGAAAATAAGCGTTAAAACATTTGATTCCGGTTCACTCTAAAGAAAACCCACCCATATTCAGAGGGCATAATGCTTAATGGGTAAAATTAAGAGAAAAATTATAGACTTGCATTACTGTACTTAATTAAGATATAGTACTCAGTTTGATTTCCAAAATAAGGGCCATAATAAGATTCTTGGAAGCTTCCTTTTGCTTTTACCATTAATTTCCTGGGTAGTCCAGAAAGTTTTACATTCTAACTTTTCTCTTTCATAGAACTAACACTTTACCTTTATGCCTTGAATCTACATGTTTGGGTGTATTTAATTGATTGAAAATCATTGACGTGTGTGTGTGTGTGTGTGTGTGCATGCGCAGTAAAGTAGTAAAGAAAATCCTTTTGATTTCCTTGGTTGTGTATGCTTTTGCTCATTTTTAGGCTTCCAACATATTTAATGACTAACCAAGAATGTGACCACCCCACCTTGTGACCCCTTTGAACAGGCTTAATCAGGACAAGCCCTCTTTCACTGGCTCCTTTATCTTTTATCTTAAAAAAAAAAAAATCAATTCTGGAAGCATTTCCTTTTAGCATCTTTCTTTTCTCTTATTGCTCCAACTCTCTTCTGTCAGTTATAGTTTTTGTTCCAGAGAAAAGGGATCCTTAGCAACACACTCAGTCTCTAAACACTGTGACCGTAAAAGTGACACAACGTACATCTCTTGCTGGCTGGTTTGGGCGGGAAGCATCATGTGCGGGATGGTCTAACGCTGAGGTGTTGCCCTGTAGTTATTTACCTCACTGCAGTGCTATAAGGACAAACATGGAAAACTTGTCGTCATTTCTACTTGAATATCCTCAAAAGAAAGGAATAGGAATAGGAAATGTTCCCAGTGAATATGAAATATACAGAAACGAACAAAAATTTACTACATTATCTGCTTTTGTTCTCTTAGTCTGCACCTCAAAACGCTGGCTATAGCAATGGTAACGAGAGGGTGCGATTAATATTCAGTTCATCAGGATGATCTCTTTGAAGAGTTGATGAACTGTTTTTGGCCATGATCGTGAGGCGTAGTAAATTTATTTTTATATAAATTATGTGGGATCATGATTTTAAGAGCACAGTTAAGGAAGCCACCTCTCTGGCATACAATAAGAGAGGCTAAAGGCAACTTAACTGCCCGTCGGACTTTTCAGGTTTGATAAAAATTGTCATCAAGCTCTATCTGGGGACATAGAAAGACGAAGCCCTCCTGAACACTGAGATCATTAGAAACCAGCCTTTCTGTCTCCAGTCTTGCTCCTGCAGATTCATCCTGGATTTTACAATTAGATTAATTTTTCTAAATAGCAGTATAATCTTGTTACTCTTTGGCTCAAAAACTTCAGTAGCTCTTTATTGTCTACAAAAAGGCAGTTGATTATAGCATTGGTTTCCAAGGCTTTTTTTTTTTTTTAACAACCAGCTATGCCTAAACAGTTGAAAAAAATAAAGTATGCAAATATGTGTTTCCTCCAGATGAAATTATACAAGTGTATTACTATAATTATCAAATATCTTAAAATATAATTATATCTCAGCATGGAGTTTATTGCTAATTATCATGGTTTAAATTCATGTCTCAAAGGGCCTTCTTGATTGACTAATTTTATTAGACTACCTCCTCATCTTGTATCCAATTAGATTATCATTTACTTTTTACCTCCAAACATAGTTGCCAAGGAAGGGCAAGAGAAAATTCCTTTTTGTCTGCCCATGCTTGCATTTTAGTATTTTCTAATTACTCTTCCTTTGCAAGGATCCTTTGATGGATTTTCCATTTATGACTTTTGAACATATATAATCCATCAGTTCACATAAGCAGTCAAATAATGTACACATAAATCACCAAACAATATACAGTACATAGATAGAGACTTTAAGATCTGGTCCCTGATAAGATATCCAATCTCAGCTTTTGTTTCTGGAAATACCATAGTCTAACATTCCCAGAAATCCTTCCTCATAGGATGATACTCAGCAAAATATTTTTCAAAAAGGATTGCTGATTAACATTGGTGGAGGAATTAAGAAATCTTCAGAGACCACAAACAATAAGAAGGCATTGGGTTTTAATGGACCACCCACAAAGCTGGGGCCCTGATTAGGGCAGATGTATAGACCCGGGATCTGGGCTGTAAAAGTCTGGGCACTTAATGAACAATATCCTTATTAAGTGAAATAGAAAAAAACTAACCATCCTCACATAGAGAGATACATGCTACATTCTGAGAAGATTGGGAAAAAAAAGAAAGAAAAAAAACTCTAATAATTCTTAATCTCAAGTCTGTATTCACACTAACTTTGTAACCTACCCCCCAAAAAACAGATGAAAAAATCACTTTAAAGCAATTCCAGGGTCTAATTAATTAAAACCAGTTGTCAAAGAAATCTCACAGATAAAGTTCCCAGGAAAATCAGCTAACAATAAAAATTAGTAAATATGCATGGAAAAAGATATTGTGAGAGTCAACAGAAATCAAACTACTGTATTCATATTTTAGGAATGGCAGTTATTGGGGCACCTGGATGGCTCAGTGGGCTAAGCCTCTGCCTTTGGCTGAGGTCATGATCTCAGGGTCCTGGGATCGAGCCCCACATCGGGCTCTCTGCTCAGCGGGGAGCCTGTTTCCCCCTCTCTTCCCCTACTTGTGATCGATCGCTCTCTGTCAAATAAATAAATAAAATCTAAAAAAAAAAAAAGAAGAAGAATGGCAGTTATTAGAATTGCTAACAAAAGGGAATTTGAAATATGTACATTTGAAGATATAAAATAATTCATTGAAAGTATGATGAAAGAACAAATGACTATCAAAGTTGAATAAGCAAATGTATAAAAAAAAAACCAAGATGAATTTCAAAAAATGAAAAATATAATATTGACATTAGAAACTCAATACAGGGGTGCCTGGGTGGCTCAGTGCGTTAAAGCCTCTGCCTTCGACTCAGGTCATGATCCCAGGGTCCTGGGATCGAGCTCCACATTGGGCTCTCTGCTCACCAGGGAGCCTGCTTCCCCCACTCTCTCTCTCTTCCTGCTTCTCTGCCTACTTGTGATCTCTGTCTGTCAAATAAATAAATATCTTTTAAAAATAAAAAATAAATAAATTTTTTAAAAAGTAACAATACATTGGCTCCATAGCAGACTGGATGGAAATGGCTGAAAAGATAATTAGCAAACTAACAGATAGAAACACTAAAGAAATTACAAAAATGTAAACTTGAGAGGAGAGAATGGGACTCTTGATCTCAGGGTTGTAAGCTGAAACCGCCTGTTGGATGTAGAGATTACTTAAAAATAAAATATTCTTAAAAATGCAAACCAGAGACAAAAGGATATAAAAGAAAAAGATGAGGAACACAGAAGATAGAAGGAGAAATCTCTATAAACCTTTAATGGAAGTTCCACATAGAGAAAATACAGAGAATAGGGGAGGGAATTTACAGAGAGACTGGCTGAAAATTGTTCAGAAATGATACAAAATATTAATCCTCAGGATTCAGAAGACTAATGAGTCTGGTGACAAATATATAAAAAGAAATACACTCTTTCATCACACTGTAGTGAAATTTCAAAATACTGCAAGCAAGATCTTCAATAGTAGCCAGATCAGCTTAAAATACAGATCAGCTGAGTATTCGGCTGCAGTAATGGAAGCCAGATGGCAGTGGAATTATATTTAGATCTTGTCAACCAAGTTAGTACTGTGGCCATATTCAGCATTTGGAAATGCAGGGGAGTGTTTTCATTGCCATAATGACTGAAGGGCGACTGCTAAGTTACCTAACTTCTCTGCCTCAGTTTTCTCATTATTATAGCAAGTATAATGTTTATCTCATAAGATAGCTGTGAAGATTACATGACTTACATGCATAGAAACTGTTCATTAACAATGCTTGGCACATAGTAAGTACAATGTAAATGTAACTATTATAGCACCTTGGAGCTAATGTCCTATGATGCAAAGGAGTTAAGACAATGAAGAATTGTTGGACCCAAATTTCTGAGAAAGTCCCCATTGAACAACACTGAAAATCTCTCCAGCTGTTTACACTCTTCCCGCTATTTTCATCTCACCTATCCTCACACCCTATTCTCTGGCTCCTCTCTGAATTCACTTTTTCATCCAACAAATAGTTCCCGAAAGAAATACTAGGTGCCAGAAACTACATTGTCTTATGGTTATATCGTTG
This sequence comes from Neogale vison, assembly GCF_020171115.1. NCBI lineage: Eukaryota > Metazoa > Chordata > Mammalia > Carnivora > Mustelidae > Neogale > Neogale vison. The sequence goes on along the minus strand of NC_058101.1, from coordinate 113,088,138 downwards.
CAAATTCCCCAGGCATAGATGGCAGAGACTCTCCTGTCCCTGGCAAGGTCATTTCCTCTTCCAGCTCATACAGGGAGATTACTTCTCTCAGCCTTGCTTGCAATTGCTTTTGGGGTACACAACTGTATTCTGATTGCTGGAAGAGCAGACCTCTTCCAGGCCTAGGCACAAAACATGCTGGGCCATCCTTTTCTCCCTTACTGTCCTTGCCTATGAGTCTGCTAGACATGGACTGTCCAAGGGCGGGTTCCAAGGAGATCAGAGCTCTGAATCAGCACACCTAGTCAGACTTTGATACAAGCAAAAAATAAAACATTATTGTGTTGAGCTATTGAAATTTTTGTCTTGACCAATATAGGGTGATTCTTTCTTTTTTAACATTATAAACCTACAATAGAGCACAGTGCCTGGTATGGAGTAGATTTGTAAGTACAAATAATTATTAAGGCAAGGAAGGGAGAGAGGGAGGAAATAATCTCCAAATGAACTTAACCATTCTTTATTTTATCTGAAGTGATTATTTTAACACAGCTACAGTTCCTTAATCTTAATAATCATGCCCCACCCCCATTTCTGTTTTGTTTTGTTCTAGTCCATAAAGAAGACTTCTTTCTCTCCCTCGTATTTATTTCCTTTTACTTACTTTCCTTCTGTAAAGAAATACAAGACCACTTTAGTGATAATGTCGGCCTTTTAGTTACTGTTTATAGTGGACCAAAGTATGAGCATCTCTATTTCAAAGGCAAATTCAAATTCAAAATGTTCCTCATTTTTTTTTCCCAGAAAGGAACACTGTCTAAGCATTTCATCAGTGAAGTTAGTGTGGAAGTTACGTGGGAGGTTAGGACAGGGACTTCGGATGAGGCAGGAAAACTGAGATTAGTCCTGGACAGCCTGCACCTGACCTAAGCCCACTAGACGAATAAGGAGGGAGACAAGAGGCGCTGCCTTTCTCGCTCCGCCCTCCTCCGTCTCTTGCCATAGACGGCATTAGAGCCGTACTGGGAAGTTGGCGACCAAGGATCGGGGTTAAGAGTCTCGGGCAGCTGTGTTCTGGAGGCTGATGGGGAAGAACTGCTCCTGGGCCGAAAAACCAAGCTGAAGACTTGACTCTGTTTTAAGGATAAATGGTGCCTGTTTAAGGGCTTTTCTTCTTTTACTTCTCTTTCTCCTGCTTCTCCTTCTCCTCTTTTCCCTTTGTCATCATCGTCTTTGTACAGTTACGGTCCTGTTCTTATGAATATAATTAAAAAACAGTATTTTACCTAAGCTACTGCCATATTTGAGGAATGAGAAATAAGTTTTTGTAACTACCAGTTATAAATATTCTCTGTGAATAATTGAATAAAACAGCTGTTTAAAAAAAAAAAAAGAGTCTTGGGGCAGCTCAGTGGGTTAGGCATCTTACTCTTGATTTCCAGTTGGGTGGTGATTTCAGGGTTGTGGGATGGAGCCTGATGTGTTCCGTGGGAAGTCTTCTTGAGACCCCCTCAACTTTCTCTCTTTCAAATAAATAAATAAAGCTAAAAAAGAAAGAAAGAAAGAAAGAGAAAGAAAGAAAGGAAGGAAGGAATCTGGGCCAGTAGAAGGATAGGAGCAGGGATGTAGGGGGAGGAATAAGACAGATTTCAGGATCTGCAGCTGGAAGGAGAGAGTCTCCATCCTCAGCACTGTGGGGCAAGTGTTCCTGTGTAAGCACTATTTGTAAATTAAACTTAAGCGCTTTGTGGACTGCTACCCGTGTCTTAATGTTAATACACATGATCCAATGTCCTTCGTTTAATTTTACGATTAAAATTATTCTGAAGGAAAGGGAGAATAAACCAAACACTTCAGTTTGTATGAAATCTGCCTACATTTGGAAAGCACATATGTGTTTGTTTCATTTACTATTATTTTCCTAATATTTCTCCAATATTTCTTCGGAAATAAGCACTGTTGTAAGCATACTGGTGTGTCCAGGGAGATCGTTAGAAACCTAGTTTCAAACATATGGCAAAACAAATACATAAAAGTATTTGGAAATAAATTTTTTAATCACAAACATTCTAGCGCAAAATCACACAAAAGGCTCAAGACACAAAAGAGAATCACACAAAAAGACTTACAGCACTCTGGTGGGGCTTTGATTTAAGACAAGAAAATGCTGGTAATCATTTTTCTCCAACGTGTTTTATTTATAACCTCTACTCTTTTCTATAAAGGAAAACATCTTTACAAGACTATAGCTTTAACTGAAGAAATATCTCTTTTTATAAATCATGCCATTCAAACTTATTTATCTTCTGATTTTTGAGAGTGCTCTCGGTGTCAGAGTAATCTTTATAATTTCCTTTGGAACTCCTGACAAAACTTTCTAATGCACAGATCCTTAAACATTTCATTGAATTATGTTTTCATAAAGTTCATGTTGTCTTTTTTTCTGGAAGGAAAAGTTCAGATCAAGTTTATAAAGAGGTCTTGCCTCATGACCGCATTTTAGGACATGTAGAGATGGTTTCCTTGTAATTCTCCCAAGAACCCCAGTTTTAGAATTCTGACCATAGATGACATGTTTCAAGATATACCATTGGGAATGTGGCTTCCTTGAAGCAAGACAATATAAGAAGGTGGGAAGGAGCTGCACTAGAACAATGACTTTTGATCTCTAACGCATGTGACCATAGGAGTTAGTTTTGAAACTAAGTGAGGAGAGTCTATGCACATTGAACACTAGCTGTATTCAGAATAAATAAAATGTCTTGTAAATACGCATATCAATAATTTTCAGATTTATGCAGATGCTCTTAAATATAGTGGAATGTCAAAGAGTTGCTAAACTCACAGTGACTCTTCCACTCTCTGTTCCCCATCAGTTACTTTCAAGTTCAATGTGCATTAGGCCCATTACCAAAACATGGCCAGAGGAGCTGGTCTGACTGAGAGCAGAGATATCCTGGGATGTCCAGAAATTTCTGTTTTAATTGAAGCCAATAGTCTCCATTTATCAGTGACCAGGATCCCCATTTATCAGTGAGAGCTGTCATCTTTTTCTTTTATAGACCAACATATCTTGATAATAGCTATAAACAGGTTTTTCAGTCAAGTTACAAATTGTTGGTTTTGTTAACTGGAGCCTCAGACACCCACGGATAATCTTCTTCCCTAATGGTAATTATCTATATGACTCGGTATCTAACTAGCCTTGCTTCAATCTAGTCATAGGCAGGATCAACCTGTTGGGATATCCAGGTGCTCTGTACTAATACCCTTGTTGCTATTTGTTTGAACTGAATTTGAAGACCATTGAAATCCCTGGATACACCCTTTCCTGCAAGAATAAGTCTGTGTTGTCAGCCACTGTCATTGGGATGGGCTTTCTTGGGCCTGTCCTGTTCTGGTGGATGGGTTTATTGACATCCCTGGAACAACTGTCCCAGGCAGTCAATTGCTATACAAAGTTATAAAAGTTCAAGAATGGACACCAGATAGAAATGTTCTCTAAAGAACAATACAGTTTTTCCTGTAGGAAAAGAATGCCCCTTTCTTTCTGAAGAGCTCCCAGTTGTTTTGTTTTATTTCCCCTCTACTTTAATTGAATTAAATAGTCATCTTGAATATGTTGAGCTATGATAAATTCTTTTTCAGACCACTGATGAACCAAATTGTTTTAATTTCCAACTATATCAGTAGTCTCCAAACTAGGACACACAAAGACGTTTCATGAGGGATGTCAACGTGGAAAGTTTTAAAGGAATCAATTTCCTTAATCTGAATTTTCATATGCATTTTTCCTTAAAACTGATCTGCCTCAAGAAGTCATGCCAATTTTCCTCTCTCTCCTTCCCTTTCACTGTATAAAACTGAGGTGAACAGTCCAGCCATCCAGATTTTACTATGTGCATTGCGCCAGGGTGTGAAAATCTCTGAGAGTGACACGTATAGGAAAAACTCAAAATATTTGCTGTCAATGAAACCTCATTTAAGCAAGGCATCATAAATTCACAGTAGAACTTTCTTTCTTTCCCTTGTCTTATACACACTTCTCTGCATGGTGCTAGAAATGGAGCACTTTGGTCCATGTTGGAATGTTCTTAATTTAGATATATCGTAGAGTAGTTAGAGCAAGAGTGACGACTATTTTAGTTTAATAGGGATTTCTTTTCTCTCCCCTAATTACAGGCAACAAAAATACTTTACATCCAAGGAAGAGCTCAATGAAAGCAAAGCAGAGAGCATCAGTAACGCATGCTGAAGGTGACAGCACCTTATTTCATCCAGTCAGAAAAATTTAGTTGTTGCTGGTTTTTGTTTTTGTTTTTGTTCTTTAACTCTTTTCCAGTGATCTTATACTTCATCCTCTCTCCACCATTAACTTCTAGGATCCTGGAATACACCTTGCCATTTCCAAGAACTGTGATGACTCCATAATCTCCCATCCCAACAGGAGTCCACACACCAAAAATGTAACCACATACTCTGCTTTCCCCCTTATCAGAATCACTGTCATGCTTAGGTAGAAAGCCAGTTCCTTTCCACTTGGACATAGATCAATCCTAACTCTCCCTACTCAAGAACTGAGCACAATTCCACCCCTTCCTATGTCTTCAAATTTTTACTCTCTACCAAGTATCTCCTTCCAGTATCCACACATGCTATTATTTTTCCTATCTTAAAATACCCTATTGGTATACCTGGGTGACTCGGTTAAGTATCCAACTCTTGATCTCAACTCAGATCTTGATCTCAAGGTTGTGAGTTTAAGCCCAGTATGGAGACTACTTTAAATAAATAAGAAATAAAATACCCTCTTTTAACCATACTTACTCTGAATACTACCATTCTTTTTTTCCTCTCATTTCTAGAGAAACTTCTCAAAATAAGTGCCTATATCTGTTTTCTCTGATTCCTTGTCCCCCATTCTCTTCCTAATCTATTCATTGCTACAAAATTAGGCTTTAACCTATCATTATTCCAAAAGTTTTCTCTAAGATTCATTAATGACTTTCACAGTTACCAAATCCAATGATCAGTTCTGCTTCATCTTACTTGATCTATCAGTAGGATTTAATATAACTGATTAATCTTTACTCCTTGATGTAAATTTTTATGTAAAATTCTTGGTGCTTCTCCTACCTCAAGGTCTCTCTTTCTTCCTCTTTATCCAACCTCATAATGTTGGCCTACCACATGCTTCAGTCCTTGATCCTCTACCATTCTCAACATTCATTCTCCTTGTGATCTCATTCCACCCCTTACACAACATTGTCCATATTGACTCTTAAATATGTATTTCCATCACAGCCCATTGTCCTGAACTTCAGGCTTGTCTATAGATTTTATGTTCCATATATAAATATATATATATATATATGTATATGCACACACTTTTATATATATATAAACATAATTTTTATACATAAACATATATATATTTCATATATATATTATTTTTTTACATCAAAACCCCTGAGTTATCCTTTACTCCTTTCTTTCTCTCATGTTGCACATCTAAAGCATCTAGAAATTTAGGTTTTGACTCATCTTCGAAGAAATCCATAACTAGACCACTTTTCACTAGCCTATTCTAAGACACCACCATTTCTTACTTGAATTATCCAATAGCCTCCTTAGAGATTTCCCTACTTCTACCCTACTTATGGTCTATTCTCAACAAAACAACCCAGAATGACTCTAAAAATGTATTTCAGATCATCGTATTCCTCAGCTTAAAACCATCTAGTGCCTCTCTCCTTTATACTCAAGAGTTAAAACCAAAGTCCTTACAGTGGCTGCCAGGTCCCCTCAGAAGAGGGTACCTCTCTGAAGGGCAGTGAATTCCTCTTCTACTATACACTCACATCCATTCCTTACCATTCTGCAGAAACATGGGCATCCTCAAACATGCCTGGTAAACCTCTCTAATAGGGCCTTGAATAGGCTGTACCCTTTGGAATGCTCTTCCCTCACTTTTAGGCATGGCCTAAATCTTATTAATGCTGCAAACTTCCCAGTCTTTTCCTCCTACCTTTTCATTCCTGACCTTTATATTCCTCATTTACTTTTTCTTTCTTTCTTTCTTTTTTTAAAGATTTATTTATGTATGGGGCACCTGGGTGGCTCAGTGGATTAAGCCTCTACCTTCAGCTCAAGTCATGATCTCAAGGTCCTGGGATTAAGCCCCGCATCAGGATCTCTGCTCCGTGGGGAGTCTGCTCCCCCCATCTCCCCCTACCTGCCTCTGCCTACATGTGATCTCTGTCAAATAAATAAATAAAATGTTTTTTTTTTTAATAAAGATTTATTTTTGTATTTTGAGAGAGAGAGATAGTAAGAGCCAGGGGAGGTGCAGAGGGAGAGGGAGAGAGAGAATCCCAAGCAGACTCCCCATTAAGCATGGAGCCCTACCTGGAATTCAATCCCACACCCCTGAGATTATGACCTGACCTGAGTTTGTCACTCAACAGACTGAGACATCCAGCTGTACCTCCCTTCTCCTCTTCTACTTGTTTTTTCATGGCACATATCACCCCTCTAGAACACCATTTAATTTAGTTATTTTGCTTATTATCTGCTTCAAGACTATAAGCTCCCACAGGCAAGAACTTGGCTTATTTTGTTTACTGATATATCCCAAGAACACGGAACAGCACCTGTCCATAGAATATGCTCAAAAATATTTGCTGAATAAATGAATTAAAAATCCTCTAGGAGACGGAGGAGTCAAGATGGCGGAGAAGTAGCAGGCTGAGACTACTTCAGCTAGCTGGAGATCAGCTAGATAGCTTATCTAAAGATTGCAAACACCTGCAAATCCAGCGGGAGATTGAAGAGAAGAAGAACAGCAATTCTAGAAACAGGAAAAACAACCACTTTCTGAAAGGTAGGACTGGCAGAGAAGTGAATCCAAAGCAACAGGAAGATAGACCCCGGGGGGAGGGGCCGGCTCCCGGCAAGCGGCGGAGCAACGGAGCACAAAATCAGGACTTTTAAAAGTCTGTTCCACTGAGGGACATCGCTCCAGAGGCTAAACTGGGGCGAAGTCCACGCAGGGTCAGCGTGGCCTCAGGTCCCGCAGGGTCACAGAAGGATCGGGGGTGTCTGAGTGTCGCAGAGCTTGCAGATATTGGAACAGGAGAGCCGGCTACAGAGACAGAGCCAACAGTAAGCTCACAGATCGGTGTTACCTTGAACCGGCCACAGGCTCAGTGAGCTCGGAGCTCGGCCGGAGGTCAGGCGGACGGGAGTAACTGGCGCTGTTCTCTGAGGGCGCACTGAGGAGTGGGGCCGCGGCCTCTCGGCTCCTCTGGGCGGGAGACCAGGAAGCTGCCATTTGTATTCCCGTCCTCCGGAACTCTACGGAAAGCGCTCAGGGAACAAAAGCTCCTGAAAGCAAACCCGAGCTGATTACTCAGCCCGGCCCTTGGTAAGGGTGGTGCAATTCCACCTGGGGCAAAGACACTTGAGAATCACTACACCAGGCCCCTCCCCCAGAAGATCAACAAGAAATCCAGCCAAGACCAAGTTCACCTACCAAGGAGTGCAGTTTCAATACCAAGGAGAGCAGCAGAATTCCAGAGGAGGAGAAAACAAACCACGGAACTCATGGCTTTCTCCCTGTGATTTTTTAGTCTTGCAGTTAATTTAATTTTTTTCTTTTTCATTTTTTTTCTCTTCTTCTGCTAAAATTTTTTTTAACTTTTACCCTTTTTTAACGTTTTTTAACTAGTTTATCTAATATATATATATATATTTTCTTTTTTATACTTTTCTTTATTCGTTTTCTTTTTTTAATTCTTTTTTTTTCTCCTTTCTTTCTTTTTGAACCTCTTTTTATCCCCTTTCTCCCCCCTCACGATTTAGGATCTCTTCTGATTTGGTTAAAGCATATTTTCCTGGGGTTGTTGCCACCCTTTTAGTATTTTACTTGCTCCTTCATATACTCTTATCTGGACAAAATGACAAGGTGGGAAAATTCACCACAAAAAAAAAGAACAAGAGGAAGTACCAAAGGCTAGGGACCTAATCAATACAGACATTGGTAATATGTCAGATCTAGAGTTCAGAATGACAATTCTCAAGGTTCTAGCCAGGCTCGAAAAAAGCATGGAAGATATTAGAGAAACCCTCTTAGGAGATATAAAAGCCCTTTCTGGAGAAATAAAAGAACTAAAATCTAATCAAATTGAAATAAAAAAAGCTATTAATGAGGTGTAATCAAAAATGGAGGCTCTCACTGCTAGGATAAATGAGGCAGAAGAAAGAATTAGTGATATAGAAGACCAAATGACAGAGAATAAAGAACCTGAGCAAAAGAGAGACAAACAGCTACTGGACCACGAGGGGAGAATTCGAGAGATAAGTGACACCATAAGACAAAACAACATTAGAATAATTGGGATTCCAGAAGAAGAAGAAAGAGAGAGGGGAGCAGAATTATTATTCTGGAGAGAATTATTGGGGAGAATTTCCCCAATATGGCAAAAGGAACGAGCATCAAAATTCAGGAAGTTCAGAGAACGCCCCTCAAAATCAATAAGAATAGGCCCACACCCCGTCACCTAATAGTAAAATTTACAAGCCTTAGTGACAAAGAGAAAATCCTGAAAGCAGCCCGGGAAAAGAAGTCTGTAACATACAATGGTAAAAATATTAGATTGGCAGCTGACTTATCCACAGAGACCTGGCAGGCCAGAAAGAGCTGGCATGATATTTTCAGAGCACTAAACAAGAAAAACATGCAGCCAAGAATACTATATCCAGCTAGGCTATCACTGAAAATAGAAGGAGAGATTTAAAGCTTCCAGGACAAACAAAAACTGAAAGAATTTGCAAACACCAAACCAGCTCTATAGGAAATATTGAAAGGGGTCCTCTAAGCAAAGAGAGAGCCTACAAGTGGTAGATCAGAAAGGAACAGAGACAATATACAGTAACAGTCACCTTACAGGCAATGCAATGGCACTAAATTCATATCTCTCAATAGTTACCCTGAATGTTAATGGGCTAAATGCCCCAATCAAAAGACACAGGGTATCAGAATGGATAAAAAAACAAAACCCATCTATATGTTGCCTCCAAGAAACTCATTTTAAGCCCGAAGACACCTCCAGATTTAAAGTGAGGGGGTGGAAAAGAATTTACCATGCTAATGGATATCAGAAGAAAGCAGGAGTGGCAATCCTTATATCAGATCAATTAGATTTTAAGCCAACGTCTATAATAAGGGATGAGAAAGGATACTATATCATACTCAAAGGGTCTGTCCAACAAGAAGATCTAACAATTTTAAATATCTATGCCCCCAACGTGGGAGCAGTCAACTATTTAAACCAATTAATAACAAAATCAAAGAAACACATCAACAATAATACAATAATAGTAGGGGACTTTAATACTCCCCTCACAGAAATGGACAGATCATCCAAGCAAAAGATCAACAAGGAAATAAAGGCCTTAAACAACACACTGGACCAGATGGACATCACAGATATATTCAGAACATTTCATCCCAAAGCAACAGAATACACATTCTTCTCTAGTGCACATGGAACATTCTATAGAATAGATCACATCCTCGGTCCTAAATCAGGATTCAACTGGTATCAAAAGATTGGGATCATTCCCTGCATATTTTCAGACCACAATACTCTGAAGCTAAAACTTAACCACAAGAGGAAGTTTGGAAAGAACCCAAATACATGGAGACTAAACAGCATCCTTCTAAAGAATGAATGGGTCAACCGGGAAATTAAAGAAGAATTGAAAAAAATCATGGAAACAAATGATAATGAAAATACAATGGTTCAAAATCTGTGGGACACAACAAAGGCAGTCCTGAGAGGAAAATATATAGCGGTACAAGCCTTTCTCAAGAAACAAGAAAGGTCTCAGGTACACAACCTAACCCTACACCTAAAGGAGCTGGAGAAAGAACAAGAAAGAAACCCTAAGCCCAGCGGGAGAAGAGAACTCATAAAGATCAGAGCAGAAATCAATGAAATAGAAACCAAAAAAACAATAGAACAAATCAAGGAAACTTGGAGCTGGTTCTTTGAAAGAATTAATAAAATTGATAAACCCCTGGCCAGACTTATCAAAAAGAAAAGAGAAAGGACCCAAATAAATAAAATCATAAAAGAAAGAGGAGAGATCACAACTAACACCAAAGAAATACAAACTATTATAAGAACATACTATGAGCAACTCTATGCCAACAAATTGGACAATCTGGAAGAAATGTATGCATTCCGAGAAACATATAAACTACCACAACTGAACCAGGAAGAAATAGAAAGCCTGAACAGACCCATAACCAGTAAGGAGATTGAAACTCATTAAAAATCTCCAAACAAACAAAAGCCCAGGGCCAGACAGCTTCCTGGGGGTATTCTACCAAACATTTAAAGAAGAACTAATTCCTATTCTCCTGAAACTGTTCCAAAAAATAGAAATGGAAGGAAAACTTCCAAACTCATTTTAAGAGGCCAGCATCACCTTGATCCCAAAACCAGACAAAGATCCCATCAAAAAAGAGAGCTATAGACCAATATCCTTGATGAACACGGATGTGAAAATTCTCACCAAAATACTAGCCAATAGGATTCAACAGTACATTAAAAGAATTATTCACCACGACCAAGTGGGATTTATTCCAGGGCTGCAAGGTTGGTTCAACATCCACAAATCAGTCAATGTGATACAACACATCAATAAAAGAAAGAACAAGAACCATATGATACTCTCAATAGATGCTGAAAAAGCATTGGACAAAGTACAGCATCCCTTCCTGATCAAAACTCTTCAAAGTGTAGGGATAGAGGGCGCATACCTCAATATCATCAAAGCCATCTATGAAAAACCCACCGCAAATATCATTCTCAATGGAGAAAAACTGAAAGCTTTTCCGCTAAGGTCAGGAACATGGCAGGGATGTCCATTATCACCACGGCTATTCAACATAGTACTAGAAGTCCTAGTCTCAGCAATCAGACAACAAAAGGAAATTAAAGGCATCCAAATCGGCAAAGAAGAAGTCAAATTATCACTCTTTGCAGATGATATGATACTATATGTGGAAAACCCAAAAGACTCCACTCCAAAACTGCTAGAACTTGTACAGGAATTCAGTCAAGTGTCAGGATATAAAATCAATGCACAGAAATCAGTTGCAATTCTCTACACCAACAACAAGACAGAAGAAAAAGAAATTAAGGAGTCAATCCCATTTACAATTGCACCCAAAACCATGAGATACCTAGGAATAAACCTAACCAAAGAGGCTAAGAATCTATACTCAGAAAACTATAAAGTACTCATGAAAGAAATTGAGGAAGACACAAAGAAATGGAAAAATGTTCCATGCTCCTGGATTGGAAGAATAAATATTGTGAAAATGTCTATGCTACCTAAAGCAATCTACACATTTAATGCAATACCTATCAAAGTACCATCCATCTTTTTCAAAGAAATGGAACAAATAATCCTAAAATTTATATGGAACCAGAAAAGACCTTGAATAGCCAAAGGGATATTGAAAAACAAAGCCAAAGTTGGTGGCATCACAATTCCAGACTTCAAGCTCTATTACAAAGCTGTCATCATCAAGACAGCATGGTACTGTCACAAAAAAAGACACATAGATCAATGGAACAGTATAGAGAGCCCAGAAATAGACCCTCAACTTTATGGTCAACTAATCTTCGACAAAGCAGGAAAGAATGTCCAATGGAAAAAAGACAGCCTCTTCAATAAATGGTGTTGGGAAAATTGGACAGCCACATGCAGAAAAATGAAATTGGACCATTTCTTTACACCACACACAAAAATAGACTCAAAATGGATGAAGGACCTCAATGTGAGAAAGGAATCCATCAAAATCCTTGAGGAGAACACAGGCAGCAACCTCTTCGACCTCAGCCGCAGCAACATCTTCCTAGGAACATCGCCAAAGGCAAGGGAAGCAAGGGCAAAAATGAACTATTGGGATTTCATCAAGATCATAAGCTTTTGCACAGCAAAGGAAACAGTTTACAAAATCAAAAGACAACTGACAGAATGGGAGAAGATATTTGCAAACGACATATCAGATAAAGGACTAGTGTCCAAATCTATAAAGAACTCAGCAAACTCAACACCCAAAGAACAAAGAATCCAATCAAGAAATGGGCAGAGGACATGAACAGACATTTCTGCAAAGAAGACATCCAGATGGCCAACAGACACATGAAAAAGTGCTCCATATCACTCGGCATCAGGGAAATACAAATAAAAAACACAATGAGATATCACCTCACACCAGTCAGAATGGCTAAAATCAACAAGTCAGGAAATGACAGATGCTGGCGAGGATGCAGAGAAAGGGGAACCCTCCTACACTGTTGGTGGGAATGCAAGCTGGTGCAACCGCTCTGGAAAACAGCATGGAGGTTCCTCAAAATGTTGAAAATAGAACTGCCCTATGACCCAGCAATTGCACTACTGGGTATTTACCCTAAAGATACAAACGTAGTGATCCGAAGGGGCACGTGCACCCGAATGTTTATAGCAGCAATGTCCACAATAGCCAAACTATGGAAAGAACCTAGATGTCCATCAACAGATGAATGGATAAAGAAGATGTGGTATGTATACACAATGGAATACTATGCAGCCATCAAAAGAAATGAAATCTTGCCATTTGCGACAACATGGATGGAACTAGAGCGTATCATGCTTAGCGAAATAAGTCAAGTGGTGAAAGATAACTATTATATGATCTCCCTGATATGAGGAAGTGGTGATGCAACATGGGGGCTTAAGTGGGTAGGAGAAGAATAAATGAAACAAGATGGGATTGGGAGGGAGACAAACCCTAAGTGACTCTTAATCTCACAAAACAAACTGAAGGTTGCTGGGGGGAGGGGGTTGGGAGAAGGGGGGTGGGGTTATGGACATTGGGGAGGGTATGTGCTTTGGTGAGTGCTGTGAAGTGTGTAAACCTGGCGATTCACAGACCTGTACCCCTGGGGATAAAAATATATATAAAAAAAAATCCTCTAGAAATTATACAGGAAAATAATTTTGAAAGCCATTGATATGAATGATTTCCAATTTCATAAGGGAACTATGAATTCAAATGAGACAAGTCTAAATGAAAATGTTTTAACTTCAAATTATGGTTTCAATTTTTAAAAATTCAATAGTGTTAAATTTGGAAACTTTTCTTTTAAGTATGCTCCATGCCCAGTATGGAACCCAAAGCAGGCCTTGAACTCACAACCCAGTGATCAAGACCTGGGCCACAAATAAGAGTCAGATGCCTAACCAACTGAGCCAGCCAGGTGCCCCCAAATTTGGGAACTTTTTTTTTTTAAGATTTTATTTATTTGACACAGAGAGAGAGATCACAAGTAGGCAGGGACACAGGCAGAGAAAGAGAGGGAAGCAGGCTCCCTGCTGAGCAGAGAGCCTGATGCAGGGCTCGATCCCAGGACCTTGAGATCATGACCTAAGCCAAAGGCAGAGGCTTAATCCATTGACCCACCCAGGTGCCCCCAAATTTGGAAACTTCTAAGTTATTTTGTGAAACATAGTTCTGAATGAACACTAGAAGATACTGACTATTTTGCAACTCAGACCAATGAGGAACTATTACCTAATTCATGGCCAACTTAAAATAGAACATTATTTGTAAGTCTGCTTTGGGAAAAGAATGGAGTACTACCCTGGAAAGTTTCATACTGTGTGGTTATATATATATTTTTAAGGCCAAAAATTTAAGATTGACTTATTGCCTTAGTTTTTTCTTTAAAGATTTATTTATTTATTTGTTTGTTTATTTATTTATTTTAGGGGGGAGGGGCAAAGGGAGCGGGATAGAGAGAATCTCAAGCAGACTCTCTGCTGAGCATGGAGCCTGATGTGGGGGCTCATCCCACTCACTGAGGTCATGACCTGAGCCAAAATCAAGAGTCAGATGCTTAACTGAACTAGCCACTCAGGTGCCCCTGCTGGAGTTTTTTAATGTCAATCCTTAGTATTTGTTACCTGTAAATTCTGTCAGTAAGAGCCAATGAAGCACCTATCTTTTTAAAAATGAAAGGGACTCTTTAGAAATAATAGAGTTTAATGCCTCCTCCTTCCAAACACTGCTTAGAAATTATAGACTTAAAAGTTCAACCACCCCTTCCTCCAAATAACTATATTTAATCACTAGAAAATCTATTAGAAACACTTAAGGAAGAACACAATAATAAAGAGCTTGGCTTTGTGAAAACTATCCCCTGGGACTAATCTAACTTTTTTGCAGACCAGAGTGACAGAACTGGTTAGAATAGGTACAATTTCTTGACTTGAATTAGGATCACTCTAGAAATGGAAATCATGACTCCAGGAAAACAGCCCCTTCTTTCAATCAGTTTCTTCTTAACTTTTAAAATTTTATTTATATTTTTAAGTAATTCTACACTAAAGGTGGGGCTTAAACTCATGACTCCGAGTCCAAGAGAATTTTTAGATGGACTCTATGTGAGCTTTCTGGACGTACTGCTTTTTGTGATTACTGTAGAAGTTTTATTGGAGAGAGGTTGTGGCCACAGTGGGATGGCATACAATAGCAGTGAGATACACTTCAATGAAACAATGCTGCAGAAAAGGACAGCACACACTAAAGCCAAATGGAACAAGCTCACAGTGAGCAATTTCTAGTCTGTCTGCAGAAGACAGAGAAAATGGTGCTTGAGGAACAAACTCAGTGCCATAGCAATGCAGATCAACACCCCAAACTACATATGTATGTGTGTTTTCCCCAAAGACTGCCTAACTAATGCTATTATCAATGGAAATATTTTTGTAGGAAAAAACAAAACAAAACAAAACTGTCCTCAAAGGCAACATTGACCTAGAAGCCAAATGACCTAGAAGCCAACATAGAATTTATGTTGACTATAGTTTTTTTCCATGTTTTCTTTGATGATCACATTAATGGAATGTAGAGAATATAAATTAAAATCAGGCAATTTCAGATTAGAATATTAAGATATTTGCCACTACAGTAAGATAATTTCTCTAAGTCAGAAAAAATAGAATTTGTCTTAAAGATTCATGTTCCTAGAGTGATCCAAATACAGAATAAAAAGCACAGTAATTGAACTCGAGAATGTGTGGTTTAGCTAAAAATATGTTAATCACAGAGAACACAGATAATGGCATATTTCAAAACACATAATATTGTTTAAAAGTGTATATGACACCAAGACCTTATGGACATAGATGTAGAGGAAAAAATGAAATTATTCTCAACTCTGTTGCAAATATTACAGCATCTTTTACACAATTTATGAATGACATGAGAAAGAATTCACAGGCATGAATTTAAATGATGAAGAGTTTGCAAGTAGGCAATATGAGGACAGGTTAAATGAATGGGATCATTATCTAGTAGAAGAGGAGCCTGTGGGATGACCTCAGCCTTCTCATTTATAAAGAAATATTATGCAGATGGTGACCAGCTGTTATTCATCTCCATTGAGGACTGAACCAAAGGAAACGGGTCTAAACTTTGGCTTTGTGGGATTTAGGTTAAATATGAAGAATCGTTTCCTGACAGCAAAGGTTGTAAAGAACTGAACAAATTCCTGAGAGGCATTATAGAGTCTCCTTCCTTGGATATCTCCTAAGAACATAAAGTGCTTTACCATCTGCCAGCAATGAGTGCATGGAGAGTTGCAGAGACTAGGCGATAATTCAAATTTCTGTCTTTAGGAGTCAATGTAATCAGATTTGATATTCTGGCCCAAGTAGATTTCCATGTATTTTTGGGGATAAGCATGAGGTTGTTTGGGGTTATTTGTTTGTTTTAAATTATTTTTATCAACATATAATGTATTATTTGCCCCCAGGGGTGCAGGTCTGTGAATCATCAGGCTTACACATTTCACAGCACTCACCATAGCACATACCCTCCCCAATGTCCATCACCCAGCCACCCTCTCCCTATCCCCCTCCCCCTGGCAACCCTCTATTTGTTTGTGAGATTAAGAGTCTCTTATGGTTTGTCTCCCTCCTGATCCCATCTTGTTGTTTGCTTGTTTTTAAAAACTGATGTCTTAATGGTTGAGAATTTTAGTTCTATCAATACATTTTTCTATGGAAAGTAAAAACTTTCTCCTCTACCTCATTAAAAAATACATGTTGCTTACCTCTCCTAGTTTCTAAAAGTAGTTCAGCCTTGTAGAACTTCTACACAATTTAATATTGCCTTACTCATTACTCAAAAGGAGATGTTATGAGAGCTGACCATTTTTATGTTACTATTTTTATCACTCTCTAACTAGAGCCCTATTTCTAGGAGAGACCCTAGCTCAGTCTCTTCTCATATGGTTAAAATATTTCAGTTACCAATAGAACAGAGGCCTGAGACTGACTCACAGCATTATAAGAACATGCTGTTTTACTTGTACTTTGCATGTATTTAGTCCCTTATTTTTCTTTCGAAAGAAGAGAGATAACAGCTATCTTGTGTTCCTGGGCATAGGAATTTAGCTATGTACGTCTGCTCTTCTCTGAGTAAACCAACAAGGTAAATATGAAGCTTACTGTTCATGAATGTATATGTGGGAAAAAGCAATAAACATTAAATGTCCAATTTTAATTTTTCTAAGGAGGCAATATATATTGGCTATAGTTGTTACTGGTTTTAGAAGTGAGTTTTTGTATAATTTATGACATTAATGGGGGACTTTTCTGCCTATAAAAATGTTATGTTCAGTATTGGCTGTAAGAACTTTCCATATCTGTTACCTTTGTAATGATTTTGAGAACTTCAGAAGTTGTTATTTTACAAAGCATATCCATTTTAAACTAATACTTTGCCCAAGATCACATGGTCAGTAACTGGAGAAGTCAGAACTGGATCACAGAAACTCTAAGGGTGGAAGTTTACCTAGAATTTTGTCTCAAGGAAGACATTTTCTACCCATTAGATTTTACAAAATGAATGCTTACCTCTTTCCCTTCCCTTGTTCTTCTCTTCTCTTCTCTTTTCTTCTAATCAGATCATTTCATCACTTCTGTCATAATCCTGCCAGAGAAAACAGAAATTTAATCATGAGGAAATGTTTTTTATGTGAGATATCCTACAAAATAATTGGCCATAATACTAAAAAATGTCAAAGTCATGAATTTCAAGGAAATATTGAAACTAGTTCCAGATTAAAAGAGACTAAAAAGACACAACAACCAATGCAACATGTGATTCTCGGCTACATTTTTGGTTAACAATGACATTATAAAGTTAAAGTGTTTTGATGTCTTAAGGGGGCAAGAGGCTCTGGGTGAATATAGATATCCACATATACCTTAATAACACTTTCTCAGGGATATCTAAATGACTACATCATATGCTACCAGTGGGGGGGTCAGAATTTAGCACAATGTCTCTAATCTCTAATGTCCATTCTTTTCAAGAATGTTTATAATAGTGAACAGTCTTTGAAGATCGATATAATGTGTCTTCTGGAGCAAAGGGAAGGCATGCTTTCTGCTCATTATAAAAGACTCAGATTCCTTTCCTGCCTGTGGGAGGAACACCTGGTGCCATCTGTACAATGCATTGCATGTACAGATGTTATCTGGTCCTCTTTGGATTTCCTTGTAGAAACTGAGGCTCAAAGAACAAGCACGTACACGAAATGCTGATTTTCTAGCTACTGCTATTGATGTGACCATGAACTGTCCATTTCTGACTCACGAGTGTTGAGAACACCCATGAAGCTCCGTGAGGTTAACTTGCCAGTAGGGTGAATCTCATCCTCTTTGCATTTTTGGACATTTCTCCTCCACTAGTTTCATTCACAACCAAATGTTGATACCCTGTGCCAAATTTATAAAATTTATAAAATCAACCACTACCAATTGTGCCACATAAATAAAGCAACAGAGGGAAGGAAGAAAGGAAGAGTATATTTGGTTATATACCATAACATGTACATGGTAAGGTGAGATGAAATATGAATCTTACACTCCTCCTGATCAAAGGCCCAAACTTATAACTTCCTTTTTCCAATATTCCTTTTATATTCTTCTTTCCCTTGGTTGCACTCAGTTGGTCTAAGTTCTTTACTAATCAAATGTGATGACTCAATATACATTATGGTATATTCTACAATGGAATACATATCTCAAAATGGATGAACCTCATAAATATAAATGTTGATGGTAAGTAAGTGACAGGAGAATGCACATAGTATGGTATCATTTACACTAAAACTAAACAATATGTATTTAAAGGTAACATATATGTAGCAAAACTATAGTGTCAAGAAAGGAAATGACAAAATTATAAACATGAAAATCAGAACTGTTACCTCTGGGGGAAAAGGGAGATTTATTTACACAGCTATCAAGTGCTAGATAATGTTCTATTTATTTTGGTGCATGGTATGCAGAGATGTTTGCTTTATTAATATTTTCTAATGTATATGTTTGTTGGGCATATAAGTGATAGTCAAAGTCTTTCTGCCCTAGCCCCAGAAAATCAAGATAAAACAATAGTTCATTTTAATGTCCTACCTACCCTCTTATCTTTTTGGCTAGTTCAATAAGTAAATAAACTAAAATACAAAATTTAAAAAAAAACACTTCTTGTCATAAGTCTGATCTCTTGTGAAATTTCCTTGAAAGAACTGTTGATATGTTTTTTTACTTATCTGTTACTTCAAGTGTATCCTCTTCTTCTCTGGAGAGTAATCAGCTTTCAGGTAGTAACTATTAAGGTGTAACCAGAATAAGTAGTAATAACGAGAACCTGGGCCCAAATCCTAGCTTGTGCTCTTACAGTTTGTCTTTTTGTTTCCTTCTCTCCTTTTTTTGAAGTGTTCCTTTAAATTCTGTTTAGTTCACATACAGTGTAATATTAGTTTCAGATGTACAATATAGCGATTCGCCACTTCTGTACAACACCTGGTGCCATCACAAACTCACTCCTTCATCCCATCACCGATTTCACCTATCCCTGCCACCCATCTCCCTGCTGGCAAAGATCAGTTTGTTTTCTCTAGTTAGGAGTCTGTTTCTTGGTTGGCCTCTCCTTTTTTTCCCCGCCTTTGCTCATGTGTTTTGTTTTGTTCTTACATATTAGTGAAATCATATGATATTTGTCTTTCTCTTCCTGACTTATTTCGCTTAGCCTGATACTCTCTGGCTCCATCCTTGTCATTGAAAATGGCAAGATTTCATTCTTTTTGATGGCTGAGTACTATTTCATTATAGATAAAGCTATAGATAGAGACTTAGACACATAGATATACAGATATAGATCACATCTTTATCCATTCATCAGTGGGCATTTGAGCTGTTTCTATAATTTGGCTATCGTAGATAATGCTGCTCCAAACATCAGAGTGCATGTATTCCTTTGACTTAGTATTTTTTTATTCTTTGGGTAGATACTCCAATGCAATTGCTAGATCCTAGGGTAGTTCTATTTTTAACTTTCTGAAGAAGCTCCATACTTTTTTCCATAGTGGCTATACCAGTTTGCATCCCTACCAACAGTGTAAGAGGGTTCCCCTTTCTCTGCCACCTGCTGTTTCCTGTGTTGTTGACTTTAGCCATTCTGATGACTGTGAGATGGAATCTCATTGTGGTTTGAATTTGTATTTCCCTGATGATCAGTGATATTGAGCATCTTTTTATGTGTCTATTGGCCATCTGTATGTCTTCTTTGGAAAAAGTCCTGTCTATTCATGTCTTCTACCCATTTTTAATTGGATTATTTGCAAATGTCTGGTAAAGGGTTAGCATCCAAAATATATGAAGAATATATAAACTGAACATCCTTTTCCCCTTTTTGACACAGAGCCACATGCTGGCAATAGGATGTTAGAAAATCTTGAAAATACTATTTCTTTCAAGATTTTTCTTTATTTATTTGAGGGAGAGAGAGAATGAACAGGGACAAGGGAAAGGGAAAAACAGGCTCCCCGCTGAGTAGGGAGCCCAGTGAGGCCTTGATCCCTGAAATCATCTCCTCTCTTCCATGAGCACCTGAAGGCAGATGAGCATCTGCCTTCAGATTGAGCCACCCAGGTATTCCTTGAAAATATTTTCTAAATGCAATTAGATTCCAGTGCAAAGGAAAAGTAGAGTTGATGAAGCTGAACCTCAAAATATTTGATAGGTTTTACTAATAGGAACACTGTTGATGATGCTGAGAATGTTGATGTTAAAAGGTGCCATGTAGTTGAAGGAAAGGTATTTTTTTTAAGCCGAGAAAGATTCAGTCAAATTGAAATGTTGATGAGAAAGCCTCGTTAAGAGCAGAGAGGTTGAAGGTACCGTGAGGGGGAAGGAGAATGCATTCTGTAAGGCCCTTAAAAGGCAAAAGAAGAAGGATTCTGGGGCATTGACACAAAACTAGTCAAGACAAGAGATGAGGTCTCTCCTTAGATGCATCAGGTAAGGATAGGCAAAGAGAGGTGAGAGTTGGGACAGGCAACAGGGAGTTGATTGTTTTAACTGTATCTGGGCTGAAAGGGAAGATGGAATAAGTCTCAGGAGTTTAGGAAATTAGAGAAAATGTGAAATAGCTAAGCAAGTAAGAAAGCAAGTTCCCTACGGAAACACACTAGGATTTCAGGGCTGTGCTCATAGTCCAGCTGAAGCTGGTGGTCCTAAGTTTCTGGTGGTACTAATAATACTCTGTCTTATTATTTTCCCCACAGCCATCGTTCTGTTGTCCAGATAAAGATAAAAGGATCACGTCAGAAGAGTTTTTACCAAAGAGAAGAGGTAAGACAAGGAAACAAGACGGTTTATGACTTTGACAAAACTTTTTAAAATTATAGACCGTGGAAAATAAGCTGAATAGGAAGAAAATTAAACATACAAGGAAAGATACAGAAATGGGGCCTGGCTGGTTGGAGGGTTCAAAGTGGTCAGAGAGTTGTCAAGGTGGACGCCGTCGAAGAAGCAAGCCAGAACGATGAGAGGTGGTAGTGGGAGTGTTCAATGTCAAAGTGAAAATTTGGAAAATCGAGAATTTGATTGATGAGAAGATCCAGAGTGTGACTGTGGGAAGAGGTAGCTGAGGTAGAAGAGAAAAGGCAGTAAGAAATAAGAAGGGTCAGGGAATGAGAAGCCAGAGGATTGGAAAAAAACACCACACTGGAGATATTGAATCCACCTGTCATGGTGACAAGCCCTGAGGCAGAGAGAGGACCGTGAGTCTGGTGCCAAAGTTTTTGATGAACAAAGGACAGTGGCCAAGTGATAGATGTGACAATGACAAAGAAACTTAAGAGGTCATAGAGGACAAATGGCATAGCCTCAAAGAAGTAGCATTAGTAGGATTACTCTCTGTAAGAGATTGGTGGGTAAGGATGTGGGAGATGCAACGAGGAGCAGAAGGGATTCTAATCGTGCCCTTCGAGAATGAAGTCTGTAAGATTTAGAAGAATCCCAGCGGGGCTGCAGTGAGACAGGTGGAGACAGTGTTTGCAGAAGAGCTTTTCCCAGGGATGAGCAGCCATTTCAAAGCTCCACACGAGGAGAGGCAGAAGTAGGAGGTGGAGACGGAACGGCAGGTCAATACCTAAACCACGAGGGGTCTGCTGAATGTCTTCATCTTTCCTGAGGAATTTCTTAAATTGAAAAACTCAGCTATGGCTATTTCTATTGAATATTTACTGTTACTGAAATAAAAATGCGTCCCTCTCTAGCAACTGGTTAGTTCATAAGAAACATACGGCAAGGTCAAGGCTGTAGTAGTAGTATTTACAAAATGGACATCATATTATCTAATAATATCTAATAATATAATAAAATAATATAATAAAATAATAAATATAATAAAATAATCTACTAATTTGTAATGGAGGGATGGAATTTAATTTTATATGTATATATAATATATATGTACACATGGCATCATTAGAAATGGACACTTTGCAAAAATACATGCATACAGTGGACTAAAAGATAAATAGAAAAATAAAATCAGGGCGAGAAAAAGCAGGATCATAAGATGAAGGCAAAGATGAAGGTCATATACTGAAAATATTAAATTCTTACACAAATGCTGGAGTTAAGCCACAAATTTCTTGATTTCCTAGGAGGAAATCTGATGAATCCAAAATTCAGTGTCAATAAAATGAAAATACTCTTGTTGTTTAAGTCAAGTACAATTTTTCTTTGCACTGGGGATTCAAATGCCTCTCATGTCATCTCATTAAATGGAATTCTCAAGGAGTTAACATTTTCAACAATATCCCAGTGATAAATGCTACAACAGGAAAACTTTGTCTATTGTGCAAAATTACATAAGTATTTATAAATTAGAAATCAAGTTGCTGTCACTAAGTAGGAGCAATACCTTGTTAATAACACTTATGCCCTTAGATTGGCCTTTCCCATTTCTGAGCAAATGAGTTTTAGCTTTTCTATCAAAATATTGTTTTATTTATTTTTTTTAAAGATTATTTATTTATTTATTTGAGAGAGAGAGACAGTGAGAGAGAGCATGAGCGAGGAGAAGGTCAGAGAGCAAAGCAGACTCCCCATGGAGCTGGGAGCCTGATGTGGGACTCGATCCCGGGACTCCAGGATCACGCCCTGAGCCGAAGGCAGTCGTCCAACCAACTGAGCCACCCAGGCGTCCCTCAAAATATTGTTTTAGCTTTGAGAAATAAAGAGGGAAAAAGAGAACTGCACAGGAGAGAATGAGAGAAAGAGAAACCCACAACATAAATTAGACAATTTCTCATAGAATATTTTGATTTTTTAAAAAATTCATTATTATTTAAAACTAAGAAGTATCCTCTACAAGTTGATGCCTAGTTTCAACACTTTTAATCTTGTTTGGCTTGTCTTAAGGAAATTTATAAGCTGATTCTAAAATTTATGTTGAAAGTAAGGAAAAAAGAAAATTTATACAAAAAAGCAGAGTATCTAGGATAGCCAAAACAATTTTAAAAAAGAAGAAAATTGGAGAACTTACACTGCCTGCCATAATGATTCACTATAAAGATATAGGGATTAGGAGCATCTGGTGGCTCAGTCATTAAATGTCTGCCTTTGGCTCAGGTCATGATCTCAGAGTCCTGGGATCGAGTCCTGCATCAGACTCCCTGCTTGATGGGAAGCCTACTTCTGCCTCTCCCATTCCCCCTGCTTGTGTCCCATCTATTGCTGTGTCTCTCTCTGTCAAAAAAGAATAATAAATAAATAAATAAATAAACAAAATCTTAAAAAAAATAAAAAAGTAAAGTTACAGTAATTAAGAAAATGTGGTATTGGCATAAGGATTGACATACAGATCCGTGGAACAGAGCACAGTCCAGAAACAGACCCAGAAGTCAACACATGTGGTCAATTGGGTTTCAGCATAGTTGCCAAGATATTTCAATGGAAGAAGACATCTTTCCCACAAATGTTAACAACTGGATATCAGTGTGGAAAAAAAAAATGAATCTCAACCTTTACCTAAGTAAAATTAGTTCACAATGAATAAAAAACTAAACCACAAATCTTTGAAAATAAAACATAGAGGGGTGCCTGGTGTTCAGTCGGTTAATTGTCAGCCTTCGGTTCAGGTCATGATCTCAGGGTCCTGGATTCAAGCCCTGCAAGGGGCTCCTACTTAGAGGGGAGCCTGCTTCTCCCACTATTTGTGCCCCTCTCCCCCACTTATGTTCTGTCTCTCTCTCTCTGTCTCAGATAAATAAACTCTTTAAAAACAAGAATAACTTTTCAAGAATGACTCTAAGAATCTGTCCTATTACACCCTCAGAAATCTGATTTCTGTGATGCATTTCAAAGTAAGTTGTGAACATCAAAGTAATATGTTTTGGTAGTTTTATATTTATTTATGTATTTTTTAAAAAGTGTATATATTTAATGTGCACAAAATGATGATTTTATGTATATATACATAGTAAAATGACTATTATAGTCAAATTAATTAACATATCATCTTCCTCACATAGTTCCCATTTTTCCAGTGATGAGTTCTCCTAAACCCTACTCTCCTAGCTTATTTCCAGTATTTAATATTGTATTATTAAGCATAGTTATCATGCCTGCACATTAATCTCTAGACTTATTCATCCCACATAACCCTTTGACCAACATCTCTCCATTTCCCTGACCTCTTTCCCTACCCCTCAGCCATTGGTTACAATTCTACTCTGCTTCTATGAGTTCAATTTTTTTTTCTACTTTGCACAAATAAATGAGATGATACAGTATTTTTCTTTCTCTGTCTGGCTTACTTCATTTAGCATAATGTCCTTCAAGTTCATCCATGATTTCACAAAAGGTAGAATTTCCTTCTCTCTCGTGGCTGACTAATCTTCCATTGTATTTTTACATCACATCTTCTTTATTCATTCATCCATTGATGGACACTTGGGTTGTTTTCATATCTTGCTCCTGTGACTAATGTTGCAATGAACGTAAGAATACAGGTATCTTTTTGAGATCTCAATTTCATTTCTTCTGGACATATACCCAGAAGTGAGATTTCTAGATCATATATGAGTTATATCATTTTAGTTGTCTGAGGAATTTTCATACTATTTTCCATAAAAACGGCACTAATTTACACTCCTACCAACAGGGTTTAAGGATTCCCTTTTCTGAAATTGTTCTCTTGTACTTTGATCACAGGCATAGTAACAGATGTGAGGTGATGTCTCACTGTGCTTTTGCTTTACATTTCCCTACTGATTAGTAGTGTTGAGTAGCTTTTCATATATCTCTTGGCCATTTGCATGTCTTCTTTTCAGAAATGTCTATTCATGTCCCTTGCCCATTATTAGTTGGGTTATTTGTTTTCTTGCTGTGAGTTGTTTGAGTTCTTTATGTAATTTGGATATTAACCCTTTATCAAATACATGGCTTACTAATATTTTCTTCCGTTTCTTAGATTGTCTCTTCACCTTGTGATTGTTTCCTTTGTTGTGCAGAAGATTTTTTAGTTTTCTGCAATCCTAATTGTCTAGTTTGTCTTTGTTGCCTCTAATTTTTTTTAAAGATTTTATTTATTTATTTGACAGACAGAGATCACAGGTAGGCAGAGAGGCAAGCAGAGAGAGACGAGGAAGCAGGCTCCCTACTGAGCAGAGAGCCCGACGCCGGGCTCGATCCCAGGATCCTAAGATCATGACCTGAGCCAAAGGCAGAGGTTTTAACCCACTGAGCCACCCAGGCGCCCCTGTTGCCTATAATTTTGAGACCATATCCAAAATATCATTACGCAGACAAATGTTAAGAACCTTGTTCCCTGATGTTTTCTTCTAATAATTTCATGGTTTCAGGTCTTACATTTAAGTCTCTTATTCCATTTTGTGTTGATTTTTGTATATGGAATGAAATAAGCACTAAACACGGAGGCAGAGCTTAATCCAGGACTCTGAGATCATGACCTGAGCCAAAATCAAGAGTCAAATGCTTAACTGACTGAGCCACCCAGGCGCCCTTTCTTTTTTTCTTAATGTAGGCATTTTTACTATGAGTTTCCCTCTTAGTTCTGATTTTGCTTCATTCCATAAGTTTTGTTATGTCATGATTCCTGTTTCACTTGTCTCAAGATATTTTTTCCCTTTTGATTTTTTTTGACCATTGGTTATTGAGAAGTATATTGTTTAATTTGCATATATTTGTAAAATTTTCACTTTTCTTCCTGCTATTGATTTCATTGTGGTCAGAAAAAATATTTGAGGATGCCTGGGAGTCTCATTCAGTTAAGCATCCCACTCTTGATTTCAGCTCAGGTCATGATCTCTAGATTGTGAGGTTGAGCTCTGCGCTGGACTTCATGCTGGGCATGAAGCCTGCCTAAGAATTTCTCCCTCCCTCTTCCTCTGCCTCTACCCCCACTCTGTCTCTCCCTCTCTAAAAAAAAGAAAAAAAAACATTTGATATTTCTATCTCTTTAAATTTGCTAGGACTTGTTTTTGTGGCCTAATATATAATATATATCTATCCTAGTGAGTGTTCCATGCACACTGAAAAGAATATGTATTCTGTTGTTGTTGGATGGACTGTTGTTTATGTGTTTATTAGGTTCCTTTGGCCTATGGTGATGTTCAAATTTGTTATTTCGTCGTGGATTTTCATACTAATATTTTTGCAGTTTTTATAGCACAGCAAAAGTTACCAGATTATTTGCTACTTAGTTCAATTAGTTATAATGTGTTAATGAGTCCATTGATATTTAAAATTATTTAATGTATGAATCACTTTACATGTATTATTGTATTTACTTTTTACAAAACCACTTGAAAATACATATTACTATTATCTCCAATTTTTAAGTGAAGAAACTGAAGCTTGAAAAGTCCATATATTTATTCAGTGTTCTATAGCTATTAAATGTGTAGAAATATATAAAAATATATTTTTAATTTTTAATTGAATTCAATTTACTTAATATATAGTATATTATTAGTTTTGAGGATAGAATTTAGTACTTTATCAGTTGCATATAACACCCAGTGCTTATTACATCAAGTGCACTCCTTAATGTCAATCAAACAATTACCCCATTCCCCACACTCCCCACTCCAGCAACCCTGTTTATTTCCTGTAGTTAAGAGTCTCTTAAGATTTGCTTCCTTCTCTGTTTTTATCTTATTGCATTTTTTCTTCCCTTCCCCTATGTTCATCTTTTTGTTTCTTCCACATATGAGTGAAATCGTATGGTATTTGTCATTCTCTAACTTATTTCACTTAGCATAATGCTCTCTAATTCCATCCCTGTCATTGTAAATTGCAAAATCTCATTCTTTTTGATGGCTGGATAATATTCATGTGTGTACACAATATATACACATATATACATATACATACATACATACATATGTATACACACTATCTATCGATGAACACATGGGCTCTTTCCATAGTTTGGCTATTGTGTATACTGCTACTAGGAACATTGGCATGTATGTGCCCATTCGAATCACTGTTATTGTATCCTTTGGATAAATACCTAGTATGCAATTTCTGGATTGCAGGGAAGTTCTATGTTTAACTTTTTGAGGAGCCTCCATACTGTTTTCCAGAGTGGCTGCACCAGTTTACATTCCCACCAACAGTGTAAGAGGGGTCCCCTTTCTCCATATCCTTGCCAATATCTGCTGCTTCCTGAGTTTTAATTTTAGCCATTCTGACCAGTGTGCAGTGGTATCTGATTGTGGTTTTGATATGTATTTCCCTGATGTCAAGAGATGTTAAACATCTTTTCATGTCTGTTAGCCATCTTATGTCTTCTTTGGAGAAATGTCTTTTCATGTCTTCTGTCCATTACTTTACTAGATTTGGAGAAGGGTTGTTTGTTTGTTCATTTGTTGTTGTTATTTTGGGTTTTTTGGAATTTTTGCTTTTTGAGTATTGAATATTGATAGGTTCTTTATAGATTTCAATACTAGTCCTTTCTTTAATATATCATTTGTGAATATCTTCTCCCATTCTGTAGGCTGCCTTTTAGTTTTGTTGATTGTGTACTTTGTTGGGCAGAAGCATTTTATCTTTATGAAGTCACAATAGTTCATTTTTGCTTTTGCTTCCTTTGCCTCTGGAGCTCTTTTTAGCAAGTTACTGCAGCCAAGGTCAAAGAGGTTGTGTTTTCTTCTAGCATTTTGTTAGATTCCTGTCTCACAATTAGTCTTTCATCCATTTTGAATTTATTTTGGTGAAAACAATATCTTCAAGGCATAAACTATTAATAAGCATGAAGGTACCCTTTGATGTTCAAATTACTTAAAACCATATGATATTGACATTGGTAACAATGGCTTCTACTGACTCCCTTGGCACCATGGACCCTAGCTTTTCCTCATGTGTTTTTGGGTATTCCATCTCAGTTTGTTTTGTAGGTTTATCTTGTTTAACTCATCCTTTATTATTATTATTATTATTATTATTATTATTAACAGAAAATGTATTATTTGCCCCAGGAATACAGGTCTGTGAATCATCAGGCTTACACATTTCATAGCACTCACCATAGTACATACCCCCTCCAGTGTCCATAACCCAGACACCCTATGCCTACCCCCCCACTCTCCAGCAACCCTCAGTTTGTTTTCTGAGATTAAGAGTCTCTTATGGTTTGTCTCCCTCCTGATCCCATTTTGTCTCATCTTTTCCTTCCCTACCCCCCACAACCCCCTGCCCTGTGTCTCATATTCCTTATATTAGAGATCATATGATAATTGTCTTTCTCTGGTTGACTTATTTCACTCCACATAATACCCTCTAGTTCTATCCATGTCATTGCAAATGGCAAGATTTCATTTCTTTTGATGGCTGCATAGTATTCCATTGTGTATATGTACACCACATCTTCTTTATCCATTCATCTGTTGATGGACATCTATGTTATTTCCATAATTTGGCTATTGTGGACATTGCTGCTATAAACATTCAGGTGTATGTGTCCCTTCAGATCATGACATTTGTATCTTTAGGGTAAATACCCAGTAGTATGATTGCTGGGTCATAGGGTAGCTCTATTTTCAACTTTTTGAGGAACCTCCATGCTCTTTTCCAGGGTGGCTGCTCCAGCTTGCATTTCCACCAACAGTGTAGGAGGGTTCCCCTTTCTCCACTTCCTTGCCAACATCTGTTGTTTCCTCACTTGTTAATTTTAGCCATTCTGACTGCTGTGAGGTGGTATCTCATTGTGGTTTTGATTTCTTTTCCCTGATGCCGAGTGATGTGGAGCATTTTTATGTGTCTGTTGGCCATCTGGATGTCTTCTTTGCAGAAATGTCTGTTCATATCCTCTGCCCATTTCTTGATTCGATTATTTGTTCTTTGGGTGTTGAGTTTGATAAGTTCTTTATAGATTTTGGATACTATCCCTTTATCTGATAAGTCATTCATGAATATCTTCTCCCATTCTGTCAGTGGTCTTTTGGTTTTGTTGACTGTTTCCTTTGCTGTGCAAAAGCTTTTGATCTTGCTGAAGTCCCAATAGTTCATTTTTGCCCTTGCTTCCCTTGGTTTTGGCGATGTTTCTAGAAAGAAGTTGCTGCGGCTGAGGTCGAAGAGGTTGCTGCCTGTGTTCTCCTCAAGGATTTTGATGGATTCCTGGCTCACACTGAGGTATTTCACCCATTTTGAGTCTATTTTTGTGTGTAGTGTATGGAAATGGCCAGTTTCATTCTTCTGCATGTGGCTGTCCAATTTTCCCAACATTATTTATTGAAGAGGCTGTCTTTTTTCCATTGGATATTCTTTCATGCTTTGTCAAAGATTAGTTGACCATAGAGCTGAGGGTCTATTTCTGGACTCTCTATTCTGTTCCATTGATCTAGGTATCTGGTTTTGTGCCAGTACCATACTGTCTTGATGATGACAGCTTTGTGTAATAAAGCTTGAAGTCTGGAATTTTGATACCACCAACTTTGGGTTTCTTTTTCAACATTCCTCTTGCGATTTGGGGTCTTTTCCAGTTCCATATAAATTTTTAGGATTCCTTGTTACATTTCTTTGAAAAAAATTGATGGTATTTTGATAGGGATTGCATTAAATGTGTAGATTGCTTTAGGTAGCAAAGACATTTTCTTTTTTTTTTTAATTTTTTTTTTATTTTATTTATTTGAGAGAGAGAGACAGTGAGAGAGAGAATGAGCGAGGAGAAGGTCAGAGAGCGAAGCAGACTCCCCATGGAGCTGGGAGCCTGATGTGGGACTCGATCCCGGGACTCCAGGATCACGCCCTGAGCCGGAGGCAGTCGAGCAAAGACATTTTCACAATATTTGTTCTTCCAATCCATGAGCATGGAGCACTTTTCCATTTCTTTGTGTCTTCCTCAATTTCTTTCATGAGTACTTCATAGTTCTCTGAGTACAGATTCTTTGCCTCTTTGGTTAGGTTTATTCCTGGGTATCTTATGGTTTGGGGTGCAATTGTAAATGGGATCAACTCAATTTCTCTTTCTTCTATCTTGCAGTTGGTGTACAGTATTGCAACTGATTTCTCTGCATTGGTTTTATGTTCTGACACTTTACCGAATTCCTGTATGAGTTCTAGCAGTTTTGGAGTGGAGTCTTTTGGGTTTTCCATATAAAGTATTATATCATCTGCAAAGAGTGAGAGTTTGACTTCTTTGCAGATTCAGATGCCTTTTATTTCTTTTTGTTGTCTCATTGCTGTAACTCATTCTTTTTATGTTGATCTCCTTCATGGTGATGTTCACATCTCCTCTTCTTTTCACCTACACACATACCAGATGGTTTCATGCATGTTCTGGATTTTAATTATCATCCACATGTTGATGACTTTCAAATCTTTTTCTGGAAACTGAATTTCTCTCTTGTGCTCCATATCACATATATAACTATTAATATTTATTTACTAATATTTATTTCATCCATCAGTTACTTTGACAAAAATTGTAAGCACCATTTTTTATTCTCTTTTTTTTTAAATGATTACCAAGTCTTTTAGAATCATTCCAAAATTTATCAACTTCTCTTTGTCCTTTTGTTTTAAATCTATATCACTCTTGCTACAATCATTGCAACAGCTTCCTAACTGTATTCCTAAAAATATTTTCCTGCTATGACCTATTTCCAAATGCAGACAGAATAATTTTTTATACTGTCTGCCCTCTGCTTTAAAAATCTACAATGATTATTCATTGCCTTAAGGATAAAGTTCAAAATTCTAAAAAGGATGAAAATTGCCTTCAATACTTAACATTGTTAACTTTATCTCTTTTCACTGCACTCCAGTGTCTAGGCTCACATCATACTCTCTTTAAACTTTGGGTCTTAAACATACCTTCCATTGAAATATTTTTTAAATTTTTCCTCTTCCTGCCTCTACTTCTGGTCTTCAGCTTCTATTCCAACATATCCCTCAGTTCTTAGCTCAGATATTACTTTCTCTGGAAAATAGCTCATTTCCAAAGATTGAGTCGTATGGCTTTTCTATATTCTTTCATAGCACCTTGTACTTAATCTCATCCAAGAACTTACTATATTTTTTTAACAGACTGTGTTATAAT
Organism: Neogale vison; assembly: GCF_020171115.1. Taxonomy (NCBI): domain Eukaryota; kingdom Metazoa; phylum Chordata; class Mammalia; order Carnivora; family Mustelidae; genus Neogale; species Neogale vison. Next base: position 113,057,156 of record NC_058101.1, on the reverse strand, counting down.
CATCTACACACTTGGTTTTATCCTACATAAGATAGCAAACCTATAGGAATGAAGATTGTGTCTTCTTTATTGTTACACTGCCAACAAATGCCTGGCACATACTTAGTAAGTATTTGTTGTATGAATGAATGAATGATATAATCTAGAGACCAACTTGACTTTTTTAAAATTTATAATCAAATGAATAGAACTCATATTCTTTCATTTAGAGAACTGTATTCTAAGACCAGTAAGGTGTGAATAGGATAATGAATTGCCTCTTTCTTAAGCAAATATAAAATATGAAAACAACAATTAATGATTCATGCTGCATGGGGGAAAAATAGCTCCTTTAATAACAGACACAAGGATATAATAAGCTTCATTTATTTAGAAGTTATTTAGAAGTTCCTATTTAGTAGGTAAGAAAAAATAATTAGCCTTTGCCAATTCTTAAGTGTATATATGGTTGATTAATAGAAATTGACTAGCAAAGGAGAAGACAAAGTTAATAAAGACCCCACTCCTCATTCTTTAAATGTACACACAAGCCTAGAGCTTAAGACTTTTACTCAAACTCTAACTAATGTAAGCCCCATCTGTCATTTCTGGTCATCACCTCTGTTCTATAAATAGGAAGAAACCAAGACATACCTCATCATTCCCAAACAGTGACAGGATGGAGTGCTAAGGAATGGAGCTGAGCTAGGGACAGTCAAGTGTGTGGTGCCTGAGCTCGGTTAGAAAGGGCAAAAATGTATTTTAAGATAATAAACATTATGAGCCAGTTATCTCATTTATAAGAGGGGGAAAATCACAACAACATAGAAGAAATCAGATTTTTTAGTATTTTAAGGGAAAAATGTTTTTCCCCTCTACTCCAGTTCAAGTTATAGGGTAAATATTTTTAAAATCTAAATGGGAAACTTTTATTTATTTACTCACTTCTCAAGAGGACTTTATTCTTTGAATGCTTTGTTTACTCTGTTATTCTTTGAACTATTTAAGAAGTTTCACGCAAGTGTGTTTCCATTATGATTTTGTTAAGTGATGCTAAGCAACAATTTCAACCCTTTGGGGGCCATTTGCCATTGCACTTAGCACACTGCCTAAATAGAGAAGAAACAGAAAGATTTTAATCTTATCTGTGGCCATATTCCCACCAGCAATGAAAAGCATAGCATACTTTTAAAGAAAGTTCTTTCTCAACCAGAATTTTCCATCTTTGATCTTTCTTTAAACAATAATTTTGTTACCAAGCCATGCATTTATCTTTTATCCCCAAATAGTGTCAATTACAGAAAAGCTAAACATTTCCATCTTTGAAATCTATGCTTTTATTTAAGAATGGGCGAAAGGCCACAATTTTTTACTTCAATCTATCACAAGCATAAAATTAGTTTACCTTTTTTAGTAATACTTCTTAACCAAGGCAATATTTTGAAAAAGATGTTGAAATCAATACCTAAAATTTACTCTTTTACCCCATTTGGAGTTAAACATTCAAAGTTTGATTTCAGGCTGTTTTGCTTGTTTTAGTTGTGTATTTAAATAAAACAGTATTTTTAACATCTTATAATTAAAGATCAAATTTCCTACTGTAAGCAATTTCCCTGAAATTGTAAATATCCCAAATTAATCTATAGCATTCCAGAATTTTTCCAGAAAATAGTGGTTTTTCTTATTTGGACATATATACACTAGTCTGAAAATGTTAAGGAATTTAAGATAAATTTTAAGTGAGGTCACTGTGCTAAATTTCAAAGGATCCTATAGCTCAGTTTGCAGAGAAAAATACTCTAATAGTCAGGATTTCACTGAATGTTTTAAGTTTCAGTTCTGGGTCTCCTACCCAAAGAAAAATACTGCAATGCAATCTCTCTTCTCTTTTATCATTTATTAATTGCAAAGTAAATAGCTCTCCACTGCAGTGAGACATGCTTTTAGAGTCAGGTCTTGACTAGTTCTGGGAATAGTGTTAAAAATCAATTGTTCTTAGCTAGACTCTATCTGTAAAATTCACCTATATTAGAATATCTGGTTGACTTGAAGATTTCCAAGTTTATTTCTGGCCACTGAATTTACAGCCTTCATTGAACATTTTCTGCTTTTCCTTCCAAATCTTCCATCATGAGTTAAACAACAAATTCCTTGGGATAACGAACGATGACAGTAGAATTGATAGAGTAACTGGCAGCTCCTTCTTCGTATCTCACAGACCTTCCATTTTAAACAACAGTGACCTACCTCTTCTATAAATGAAAATGTTTAAAGTACTTGGTGAGTAGTGGCTCTCACCTCTTTTTTCTTTTTATTTTGAACAAAAATTCTAAATACACCAAAAAGGTATAAGAATTATATACTAGGAAAGCCTGGGTGACTCAATCAGTTAGGCTCCTTCTTCAGCTCAGGTCATGATCCCAGGGTCCCGGGATCCAGTCTCACATCAGGCTACCTGCTCAGCAGGGAGCCTGCTTCTCCCTTTTCTGCTGCCTGCCACTCCCCCTGCTTATATTCTGTGTGTGTGTGTGTGTGTGTTAGTGTGTGTGTGTGTGAAATAAAATCTTTTAAAAAAGGAATTGTATAATTACTCTTTTTATTTTTTTGACGTGCAATTGACATACAATGTTACATTAGTTTCAGATGTATGATATTGTCTGACAAGTCCATATGTATGCTATGTTCACCACAACTGTAACCACCATCTGTCACCATAAAACACTATTATAATACCATTGACTATATTCCCTATGCTATATACCTTTTATCCCATGTCTTTTTCATTCCATAACCAGAAGTCTTTATCTCCTAGTCCCCATCGATTTTGCCCATTTCCCTCTGCCCATCCTACCTTCTGGCAATAATTTATTTTCTGTATTTATCGGCCAGTTTCTGTTTTTTGTTTGGTTGTTTATTTATTTGTTTTGGTTTTTTAATTTCACATATAAGTGAACTCATACCGTATTTGTCTTTCTCTGTCTGACTTATTTCACTTAGCATAATACCCTCTAGGTCCATCAATGTTGTCATAAGTGGCAAGATCTCATCCTTTTTTATGACTGAGTAATATTTTATTATACATGTATCCATATATGTATATTCATTGTATGTATTCCATTCCACATCCATATATATATTCCATTATATATATCCCATTTTATATATAATAAATATCCATATCTCCAGTATTCCTTTATATATATAATATATATGTGTATATATATACACATATATATAGTGTGTGTAAAGAGGATGTATATATATATATATATATATATATATACACACATCCTGTGTAAAGAGGATGTGTATATATACACAACCTCTTTATCCATTCATCTATCAAAAGATTCCATTCCCACCAACATGCACAAGGGTTCCTTATTATCCACATCCTCACCAACATTTATTATTTCTTGTGTTTTTTATTTTAGCCATTCTGACAGGTATAAGGTGATATGTCATTGTGGTTTTGATTTGCATTTCTATAATGATTATGATGTTGAGCATCTTTTCTTGTGTCCATTGGCCATCTGTATGTCTTCTTTGGAAAAAAGTCTATTCAGCTCCTCTGCCCATTTTCTAATTGTATTATTTGTTTTTTTTGGTATTAAGTTACATATTTTAAATATTAACCCCTTCTCAGATATATTATTTGCAAATACCTTCTCTCATTCAGTAGGTTGTCTTGTTGTTTTGTTGATGGTTTCCTGTGATGTACAAAAGTTTTTATTTTGGTGTGATTCCAACGGTTTATCTTTGTTTTTGTTTCCCTTGCCTGAGGAGACGTACCTAGAAAAATGTTGCGAAGGCTGATATAATGACTCCTTTTTAATCCTTCACCTAACATTCACCAGATTCTTAGCATTTTGCCAGGCCCTGTTCTCTCCGTCTTTGTCTGTCTCTCTCTATATATACATATGTACATATATGAATGTATATATATTACTACTTATTAGTAGTAAATTTATTACTAGTAATGTGTATATATATATATATGTAGTAGTAGTAAATTTAGTACTAGTATTTTTGCTGACTCATTTTCTTAATAACCATAATATATTATAAAACCTAGGACATTTTACATTGATAAATTAATATTACCTAATATATAGTTCACATTCAGATATTGCCATTTATCTCAGTATCATTCTTTCTAGCATTTTTAAAAAACATTAGGTCCTATCCAGGATTACACATATCATGAAGTCTATGTTTAAAAGAAAAAACTTTATCTTACCTAAAATCAGAAGATACAAATGATGTCATTGTGTCTAAAGAGCAATATCTCATCTTTGTGATACCAACAAAGCAATATTAACATTATTCATGGAAAATTTTAATCAAATTGTCTATGCAATGTCAATTATGTATCTACCAGTATTTAAAATCCTGAAGATTTTAGAAAAGATCTCATGGTTCTTGCTCTCAAGTAACTTACAGTACAGATGCTGGGGTAGATCTAATATCCAACTAACAACTGGCTAGTAAGTAGCTATTTGATCTGCTAGATTTTGTGGCAAAACAAGCCATTCTTAAATATAGTGACTTAAGGCAACAATTATTTTTCTTTAGCTAGTAATTCTTGCAGTCAGTAATGTCAGCCTGGGCTTAGTCATACAGTTGCAATATGTTGGTTGGGTTGGCTGGGGCCAGAGGTTCTAGGTGAGCTACACTCATGTCAGCAGTTGATACTGGCTATTGGTTGGTACTGACCCTGAATTAGGAAATAGGGATGGCTGTGCCACATGACTCCATCAGGATAGCCTAAGATCTTTCACATGTGTGGTTTCAGGGTTCCCAGAAGTAGCAAAAGAAGGCAAGCCCCAGTGGGCAACGTTTTACAAGTTTCTTCTTGCATTATATTTGCTTATTATCTCTTCGGCCAAATTATGTTAAGTAACCATGTCCAGAGTCATTATAGGAGAGTCTATCCAAAGTCTACCCAAAGATACAAGAAAACAAGAATAAGTCAGGGTCATTACTATAGCAACCTACCCCAACAACAGAAACTGTGACTAGAATGACACTGATGGGCAATATCATGGAATATGTATCATTTTGTAACTGTACCTGATTAAAAAACAAATAGTAAAGGATAGTCAAAATATGCTGTAGGAATTATGCTCCAAATTTCAGCTAGAATAGTTTAAGAAGAGCCTGAAGGAAAGAATGGCACACAATGACTCAAACATATAGCTAGGACTTGGATGTGTAGGGACAAATTTGTGGACAGAGAATTAGGAATGGGTAAATGAGGGATATAACTCATGAAAGGTATGAACTGACAATGAACATGACATATATGTGGGATAATGAAGGAACAAACTTAAGTTGAGTAGCTGGCCCATTAGGAATAGTAGAAAACAAGATTAAATAGGTAAAATCAGCATGAATTATGAATGGAGGCATTTAAAGTTTAGCCAAAATTTAGATTGTTGTAGCTCCATGACAACAACAATATTTTATTTTATTTTTAAAAAATATTTTATTTATTTATGTGACAAATACAGATCACAAGTAGGCAGAGAGGCAGGCAGAGAGAGAGAGGGAAGCAGGCTCCCTGCTGAGCAGAGAGCCCAGTGCGGGGCTCAATCCCAGGACCCTGGGATCATGACCTGAGCCGAAGGCAGAGGCTTTAACCCACTGAGCCACCCAGGCACCCCAACAATATTTTTAAAAGAATCACCCAGTAACAGTATTATGATGAATGAAGTCAGGGGTGAGTAGTAAAAATCAGATACACACTTATTATAAAAATCAAAATTAAAACACTAACATTGAAAATAGAGCAATCGTGACAAATCGAGGAGAATATTAAATTGAAGAAAGGTACAAATTTGAGACATATTTTATGTAGAAATTTTAAATTTTAAAACGGAAATTTAAAACTATAGACCCAGACTTATGATGTTTTCTCTCCCAATACTTTCCTTTTACAATTTGTCTTCCCATATATTTGAAAAGAACTGAAATATCAGCAATTGTTCCATTTGTTTAGCTGTTCTCCAAATAGCCTCCAACATTATTCTGACTACCCTGTGATTTGTTGATATCATTAAACTCTGATGCCAGAATAGAGCACAGTACCTCACATGTGCCTGACCGGAACAGAGTACAGTATTAATGCGAGTATCATACTTACTACCAATGGAGTCAATGTCTACATTAACTATTTTTCTTATGATGTCACATGATCAATTCATATTAATCCTATAAAATATACAAAATTCCTTAGCAATATTACATGAGAGTATTCAAAATTAAATATTTATACCTATTAACATTTAAAAGAGTCATTCTAGACATGGATATGTAACAGTAGCTTTTTCAGGATTATCTGACTTCAAGTACATAGTCCTGCAGTGTGTGGGGCCACAATCCAATGCAATGTTTAGTACAAACTTCTTTACTTGCATCATAAGAATTTACTAAACATGCTTATAGAAATAATTTTAAAACCTCTATTCCCATTTTTGACACATAACTTTCTCCGTAAAGATCAAGGAATCTGATGTCATGAGGTATAAATTCACTGGGAAGCCAGATTATTTCTGTATATCCCTGTACAAGACAATATGCTCATAACTAAATATGGTATTAGAATAATCATTAGTCCTGTAATGTCTCTTCAATTACCTGGAAAAGGAAAGAAAATAATCAGCAATGGCTTATCAGCCTTTCATCTTCTTATAAGCAAGACAACATGTAAATATGACTGGTTAAGAATAGTTGTAAATAAGGAACCCAGCTAAGACAAAGACATACTCTTCCCTTTCCACTTTTCCCCAACCTGTTCCACATATCTATGCCGATTTTACTTAATACTGTGATTCTTCCAGCATTGTGTTTTTCTCCTTTAAAAAATTTGTGAAACGCTAGAATAGTTATGGCTTTCTTAAAAAATTAGCTGAACAGTGAAAATTGTCTTAATGACAAGTGAGTCAATCATATAAGATCATAGGGTTGTTTTTCTAGCAAATAAAACATTACTACCATAAATTTTATGTTTGTACATACACTCACCTACATTAAAAGTTTCTTCAGTGGTAAGAACAATCTTGTACTTCTTTTGTGAATATAGTTGCATATAGGCGGATTCATAATAGATATTTAAATATTTTCTTGTTAAATGTAAAAACCTATGATAGCAACAGATAAAACCCATTAATATGTAAAAGTACATATAAGTGTGTGCCTGTAAAGAAGGGAGATGACAGCTTGGGGGATGAGGATGAGATTGACAATAGTTAACCAAAAAAAAAAAAAAAATTTTTTTTTTTTTTTAATGTTGCTCTGAAAAAATAAAAAGAAACTTCCCCGGAAAATGTCCCTGGGACTTGAGGTGTAAGAGAGAGGGTACCAGTAGAGGGCGGTAGCCCCCAAACTTGCATAACCAAAGCTTCATCTAAGTATAACTTCCTATACCTACAGCTGTTTGGTATTTGTTCCACCAAATACATGATCCTTTTCTTTCTTTCACAGCAAATATCTTATAAGTAGTTTCATTAACTCCAAAATACCAGTAGTTTACAGGCATAATACCTGAGAGTGTGAGATGGAATAAAATATTTAGAATCTGCTGTTTTTATTGGGGTCTTTCATTTGTTTGTTTGTTTTTTGGTCCAGTAACTCAGAGATAAGGCGATACCTTGGATTTGGGAAAGAAATCACTTCTCACACCACGCACAATTCTTACAGGTAAAATGTAGTCGATGACCTGTGGAATGCTGGTTAAAACCATTTCTTCTCAAGGCACGCTTTGCCCTTCATCCCAGCACATCAGCTGCAATAAGAAAGCCCGTTTACCAAAAATAGCCCACTACCAGCCTGTCACTCTACCTGAAATCCATCAAGACACTGGTTCCCAACCTTTTCAAAGTGAAGACTCAAAATAAATTTCACAGACTCCTATGTGGTCATTCTTGAACTCTTATGACCAATGTATTAAAGTTATGTATCTCACGTTAAAAATATCCTATCAGGGGACGCCTGGGTCACTCAGTTGGTTAAGTGGCTGTCTTCAGCTCAGGTCATGATTCCGGGGTCTTGGGATCGAGTCCCGCATCGGGCTCCTTGCTTGGTGGGGAGCCTGCTTCTCCCTCTGCCTCTGCCTACTTGTGCCCTCTCTCTGTCTCTGTCAAATAAATAAATAAAATCTTAAAAAAAAAATACTATCAGTAACACATTTTAATGAATCAATTTTGTTTAGCCATAACAACATGCATTTTAAAAAATAACAGTAAGATATGCAAAATATATTATTTAGTCAGTCAACAGTTTAGGCTCTCTGACTACTCAAGTTAATGAATCCCTTGAAGTAAACCCATAATCTACCCCTTACTTACAGCATAAGCTCTGGGGTCTGAAAGAAGGGAATCATTGAATTTATGAATTCTCTCACCGAACTTCCAGTTTTAAGATGGAAACATCATATTTTTCTGGTTATACTTTTATTTTTTTAAAAAACTCACCAAATTCTAGAAATGAAAAATGTGTGTCTTTCTGCATACATGAAGAAATGCCATGGTTCCTGGCATTCATTAACTAACATATCTGACATAAGTGTGCATGTAGCTCCCTACGCATATTCTTTCCATGAAGATTTACCAAGGTTAAAGTTTGTAGAATGTCAGTGGAAGTTTGATTTTTCAAAGACATCAGTTCCAAATAGTTTGTCCATATGACCTGAGCAACATTCTTCGGTGTCCTCCTGAGTACGTAACGTGCATTCTTAGCACAAATGTCCTGAGAGTTTTGACATCATAGATAAAACATTTCCTGGCACAATTAAAAGAGTATCTGGCATCATGTAGCTCTACAGAAAGCCAAGATTCCAGAGTTCATGTTAGCTGACAGTGAAACTCCACCACTCATGTCAGGGGAAAGTCAAAGTTCATCTCTTACGAAAGTAACTATCATATGCTCTGCTCCTGCTTCTCATTGGAATGTATCAACTGAAGTACATTTTAATTGAATCAAATACGCAGGTATATATCCATCCTTGTTTCATTATTATTGGAAAAGATGCCAAATATAATAAAGATCATATACAATATTAAACTGAAGAAAACAGACTTAATCAAAAGCCACCATACAACATGGAAGAAATTAATTGATTATACTTTTCTATACCTCAAAGTTATTTTATTGTAGAGTAGAAGTGATTATTCTTACTCTTGTCAAATATTCTTACTCTTGTCAAATGTAGAAGAGGGAAGAAGAGGCATCTATCCATCATCTATACTGGTGATTCTTGCCCTTTTCAAAAGTCCTCTTTGGAACACCATAACTCCACAATTTTCACGTGTCTTGATAGTATTCAGTCACACATTCTGAGTCGCATATGCTTTTGTGGGGTCCTGGCAGTAGGGGGGATGCTCTGGAATTTGAGGCCCACAGGTTAAGAAACACTAATCTGGACTAACCTTCATTTTCTGAGGTCCAAAGAGGTTAAGTAATCTGCACAAAATTGCTAGGGTCACCTGGAGCTAAAATACAAGTCTTCTTCGATCTTTGTTTCTTATAATTCCACCTCCTAGAATTATGCATGAAAGTACATAGTGTCATTGAAAGAAGAGTCCTCTGCTAATTCAAAGAATTATATTTTGAGGCAAATCTATCAGCTAAGTGCCGAGAGCACTACTACAGTTTATATTTGGAAACTCAGAAGGGTGCTCAGGAAACTTATAAATAGAATGGCTACAACTGGTTTGATGTCAGTCTTAAGACATAAATAATGTGTAGCAGGTGTCAAACCAAAGCCTGGTCCTGTTCGGTATTTTCATCAGTGACCTAGATAAGACACTGGCAACGTAGAGAGCCAAAATCTCTCAAAAGAATTTCACGTTTTAGGAAGCCTGCTAGTGTCTCTTGCCCACAAATTACCACTCCTTCTTTTCTTCCATATTCAGGTTCCCACAGCTCAATTGATTCAACCTGGGAGTTAGATTACTTAACTAATTACTACCAAGCTATGAGTGAGTGAACAAGTGACTAACATAAGAGCTCTTCCAGACATCTTAGAGACCTTTAATTATTTTTAAAGTTTATTTTTCTAAAAGAATACTATTTGGTGGGTGGAGATATTTGTGCTGTTTACTGACCAGAATGTTTCTTCTTGCCAAATATAACCTTAACCCCTCTAAACTCATAATTTTTAAAATAATTTAATAATTCAATAATAATCCAACAATTCATTAATTTTATTATTTGATTATTTATTTTTATTGATTTAATTATTTTATTAAATTTTATTATTTTATTAATTAAATAATTTATTGATTTTAATAATTTAATAATTTTAAAAATTCTTGATATTTCAAAATCACAACACTCTTTCCTGCTGCACCTGAACTAGACCTTCAAACTTTCTCCATATGATTCTCCAGCAGCCACTAAGAACTGACCAATGAGAACTAGGCAGCACATGCAAGGAAACTTACTTGCCATCTTTGATCTATATAATGAGGGTATTCCTATTTGGAGGTAGAGGGTGACATTCCATAGCCTCACAAAAACACTCTTCCCTCATAGTTTAACTTATTAAAAAGTAAAGGTCCTCTTTCTTTCTTTCTTTCTTTTCTTTCACTGTTACTTATAAATCGTGCTGAAGCTTAAAGAAAAAAAAGAATAGCAGCCACTTTAGTTTGTACCAAAGAGACAAAGAGAAAGCAGATCCTCCTTCAGGATCACTTTGATCTAAAAATCTGGAAGTAACCAAAATGCCTGCAGTGGCATGAAATTATGTAAAGTGAAATTTTAGCCATATGTGGTATATCCTTAATGACCACACTACTACATTTTTTTTTTTAATAAAATGACACCAACTGGGGGAAGAAAAACCACAAGCAAGGGCTTACAAATGAGGCTACTTAGAAGCAGCCACAAGTATCTGACAGGTCAAGAAAGTAGACAGTCTCATACAGACTTTGCTGTTAAAAATACTCCAGTGATGTATTTTTATAGGCAGGCAAAGGAAAATGTCCATAAATAGTTGCAGGAAATTTGGCCAAAAACATAAGCTGCCAGTAAAAATATTAAATTGACCATCATTAGAAATATTTCAAATTTAGTCAACACATGAAAGGCAAAAATAGGAAGAAATTGAATTCTCATAATAATTGCTTGTAGAATTATTTTTATCTGTTTAATTGTGTATTTTTCTAATTTTACATTGTTTCTTACACTATTTTCATAATTTATGATTTTCTTCATCCCCAATTTTTTTTCATTGTTGATCTAAATGTTTTCTTTCTTTTCTATTCCAAAGTGTGGAATTTGTTTTTAACTTTATTCCAGAAACTTTCCCTTCTGTGTTTCAAATCTTCACTGCTAGTCAATTTCTTTTTAAGGAAAAAATATTTAAACGGAATTTGGTGGGTTGGGAGGGAGCCCTTCACCTTTCTGACACCAGCAATCCACATCAGTAAGATGTTTTGCATTCTGATATAGGCTTCCTTGAGTGCCAACTGTCGGCACTCGACCATGAACTATGACTTGGCAGCTAGGCTCTCTAATCCTAACTCAGGTTTGCAAAGTTTCACAATTTTTTCCCTTGAGAACAGCCAGTGCTGAGCTGGCACAATCCCACCAAGCCCAGATCTTTGAAGAGCGCTCGACTCAAGTCTATATAAGGAATATGGTACTTAGCCATGACACCTCTTCCTAATAAAATAGCTACCATGGTAGGGAGGAGGAGGCTGTCTCTGATCACCTTCCCCCACATTAGATTGAGAAAGAGCTAAAAAGAAACTAAGACTTCAGTTGACATTTCAGAATGACCACTGGCTTCATGGTGACTTCTAACTTATTAAAAAAGATAAATATTTGGGTCCAGGAAAAACCAATTCATTGGGCAGTCACTCAACTTGTTATAATTTTTTAAACTGAAAAGCTTCTTCATCAAAATCTGATGTGGCTCAACTTCCTACCCTGCTGATTTTAGGTGAATCACTTTAGCCCTTCATTTCTGCCTGATTCGGAAAGAAAGTGAGGAACAGAACCACAGTTCAGAAGCAGAACCAGGGGGCGCCTGGGTGGCTCAGTGGGTTAAGCCGCTGCCTTTGGCTCAGGTCATGATCTCAGAGTCCTGGGATCGAGTCCCGCATCGGGCTCTCTGCTCAGCAGGGAGCCTGCTTCCTTCTCTCTCTCTGCCTGCCTCTCTGCCTGCTTGTGATCTCTCTCTGTCAAATAAATAAATAAAATCTTTAAAAAAAAAGAAGCAGAACCAGGTCTCAGCTGGAATCATATTCCTAGTGTTTTCTGAGTTTGGGAAGCTACCTCACTGTATTTTCCTTAGACACAGACAATATTAATGTGTACGTTCTTGTCTTCACTAACAGAATGTGTCATCTATGCAACGTGCCAGCTCTCTCTTACATTCCAGGTGTCTTCACTTGGAATGTGCCTCCGCGCTCACGGTTCCTCACCCGTTTCCACAACAGGGGTCATCTTAGCTAGCAAGTGTAGAGACTACAGTGCATTTTAATGTAAAATCATCCCTCTCCAGATTCTTCCAATAAAGGACCCATGTCATTTCTTCTGATAACTCTGCCCCTGAAGGCTATAAAAGAGGTTAAGGGTCAGAGAAACCTCCTTTTCCTGTTTTCCTCAAGGCGATTGCCGTTTCAAATTCTTACTGGGAATTTCAGCATAAACAAGGAAGAGTTTGCAGTGACTCTTCATAACATGTTCCTTGAAACCTCTGAGCCATAAACATCTCTAGGGTTATGTAGAGGTATGCAGAATGATCACAGCTGGATTTAATTTATCTCCCCCCACCCCCCCCACCCTTTTCTTTTTGCCTAACTTAAGATTGAGGTTCAGGGACAGGGGAAATTCGGCTTAGGATTTGAAAACACTGCTCAACTAACATCTACTCAGTTGAAGAAGATGATTCTTTTCACGACTCACTGCCAATTATTCTGGAACACATTTGATAACTAAGAGTGAGCTATATTAGTCTTCAAAACAAGTAAGGAAAAGTTACTGGTTTGCTTTTGGCAAAGTGTATTCATTTTATACAGATGACAAGAGGGAAAATAGTGAGGTTCTTCAGTGTGGCTTAGGTTCTTTATATTTGCCTTTGGCAAGTATACCGAAGGTTAATAAAGCCCTTTGGAATTTTAATTTCCAAACACTGTCACATATAAACCGAAATGCTCTACTGGTTGATTAGAAAATGGTATTGTCGGGTGTGAACGCTGCCTGTTTCACACGCAAAATGTTTCCAGCAAACAATGCTGGGAACTGAGCCAAGAAATGTCATTTCTCTCACTTCATGCTTCCATAACAAGTCTCCATCCCCAAACCCTTGCCCCTGTTCCATCCTCTGACTAATCCACCCACTCCAAATCTTTCCTGTTTACACTGTAAAAGAATGGTATTTTAAAAACCTTACCCCTGAGCGAAAGTCCGCAACAGAGAGCCGGGCACCCAGGCACATGTCATAAATGCCGTTTTGAAAATCTTTTAACATCAATATCCCTTTATGGATTTCATAGCTCGTAATAAAAGGAAGAACTCGAAGCTAAACCCAGCCACCAACTGTCTGCCACGGAACCGCCTGTGTCAGGGAGCACTGGAGGCTGAGCGCAAGATGGAAACTCTGAGATTTACCCCATTTCACATGTATGTTATTCAGTCGCTAATGCACTGAATCAGTGTCAGCATTTCAGAAAGGTCGGTCCTGATTTGGCCGAACCTTTGATTTTTCTTAGTTTGTGAAGTTGCTTCTCCCCTTGAATGCTGAACTTTGAAGAGACATTACTAGGTATCAACAAAAGTTTGAAGTCTGAATACAAAATACTATTCAGACTTTCTGAAACCTGAATTAAAAAATAAGCATTGTGATGATTTGTGGTCATTTCCCTTATGTCAACAAACTGCTCTGGCCTAAGAAGCCCAGATACATCTTTAAGCAACAGTACCTGCAAAAAGTTGACGTAGAGTTAGTTGTAGTTTCTTCCCATTGTGGGAATTTTAGAGACCGTCTTATCTTTTTGAAAAGGTCTTCATGTAGCTCTTCATAAATTAAGAATTGTTTCAATGTCTCTTTAGAGGCATGGCAATAATGCAATTAAATTTTTTTCATTTTCCCTCCACTGAGGCAGCAATTCTCATCCTGTGGTTTCAGCAAACACTTAGAAAGATAGTCAGTTAAAACCTGTCTAGTTTTCTATCTCCAACCACCCCAGTTCTGCAAGATATAGCCATCACTGCACCAAGCTGACTATGGCAAACACAAACTTTCTTCTATCAGTTTGGAACCCTACCAATTCTTCCACTCCTGCCGTCACATTTGACAGGTCTGTCAGGGTCCTGCCATTAGCCATTATAAAACCACAAGGTGACCATTGACTGCCCCCAGTGACACTTTGCCTCCCTTCCCTTTGTGGATACCAGAGTTTGCTGTTTCTCTTTACAGGCATCTCCTTGACATACACCAATTTCCATTCAGAGCAGTGCCTTTTACAAGCGTTTGTAATTTACCACTTGACTATTATGATCATTTGCTTTTTTGGCTTCTCTCTCCTTTACTCATCTTAACTACTATTTGTTTTATAGTAATATACATATATTTATATATATATATATAAATACATATATTTATATACACATAAAACAATTATAACTGGAGCCACAGTTAACAATAAATGTAAGGTGTCATTATTGTACAATCTTATTTAGTAATTAACATCAACCCATCAACCCACCTTTGTTCTTACTCCCTAACACCCAACGCACCTGTGGGCAGGGCTTATAAGCTGAAGTTTGGGCACTCAACCGCAGCAGAAAGAACATTTCTGGGTCTGAGATGATTCACTCCGTAACACAGATCAGTGATAGCACTAGAGGGAGAGCCAGGAGGGAGTCCAGTAGTGAGTCTGCTCCCCCCGCCCCGCCCCGAAAAAAAAAAAAAAAAAAAAGAAGCGACAAACATACATCGAGCAGGACATCAAAATCCGTGCTCAGGCTGCAGGGAAAGTTAAACCATAGCGCGCAGGGAAAGATGGGATGTTGTGGGAGAGAACACAACCAGCCCGGCCGCGCTTAGACTCTCCACTTCCTAGATCCTCCAGACTCTTGTTCCACCACACCCGCTCGTCCTGGACACTCAAATCCAAGAATTTTGTTTCTCCCATCTCCTTTCTCCCTTTCCCTCCTCTTCATCAGGTTGATCCACCACCTTGTCTGGGGTTTTGTTTTCGTTTTTAAGATTTTATTTTCTTACTTATTTGCAAGAGAGAATGAGAGAGAGAAAGCACCAGAGGAGGGAGGGTCAGAGGGAGAAGCCGAGTCCTGGCTGAGCAGGGTGCCTGACGGGGGACTCCACCCTGGGAACTGTGGGATCATGACCTGAACCAAAGGCAGACGCTTAACCAACTGAGGCACTCAGGTGCCCCATAGTCTGTTTTTTTTTTTTTAAGCTTTTTATTTGCTTTACCCATCCTCCTGACAAAATCCAAAATCCAGCTTGGCAAATCTATAACTCTTCTTGGATGGAGGGGAGGGAGAAGACTGGGAATCCTTGCTCCCCTAGAGCTCAGTGGGAATTCTTGTCCTCATTGTACTTTAATAAGGTCTTGAATTCTTTCCTAATTTTCTCAAGTCTTGTATATTGTTTCCTCAGTTGGACTACAGATTTTTTGAGAAAAAGGAACATGTCTTCCTCTTCTTACTTTTCTCTATAGTCTGTTGTTGGCAAATATCCACTCAGTCTTTGCTAATCAGAGTAAACATAAAATATGTTAGTGTTAATGAATATGTCAACTCGTTTTAGAAGAGTTTTATTTTATGTGCTACTGAATATTTAGGAGGAAAAACTGTTGGAGCAAGTGAAAAATTACGTGTTTATATGTGAAACTTAAAAAATCAACTGTAAAACAAAATACATAAAGCAATGATTTTTAAAAAGAATTTTATTTCAATAAATTGTGTATAATATAGTGCATTTGGGGGGGATTCCAACTATGTGCCAGTTTTTCTTCTAGGTATTTTACATGGACTATCTTATTTACTCTTCACAACAATAATAGCAGTGTGTAATAAGGACCGTTATTATCCCTAATTTGCTTACTGATCAGAATCGGAAGCACATAGTTATAGCTTGTCTAAAGTCACCCAGGGAATAAGTTATGGAGACAGGATTCTAATACAGGCATTTTAACACCTAACCCTAGTCATAACTTCCCCACTCTGTTACCATTTCAATGCAAGGGACATTTGAATGGAGAAAGTGTAACCACCAACTCCAGTCATCATCATACCTGTGATGGTTAATAATATGTCAACTTGATTGGGCCAAGTACTGCCCAGATTATTTGCTCAAACATTACTCTAGGTATTTCTGTGAGGATATTTTTGGGTAAGGTTAACATTTAAATGGACAGAATAAAGCAGAGTACCCTCATGGGCCTCATCTAATCATTTGAAGAGCTAAATAGAAAAAAAAGCTGACCCCCATAATAATAAAATTCCTACTGCCTGACTAGAATATCATCTCTTTCCACGTCTCCCATCCACTAGACTCCAGACTAGAACTACACCATCTGCTCTTCTGAGTTCCTAGCTTACCAACTCACCTACAGATCTTGGGGCTTATGTCTCCATAATAGTGTGAGAAAATTCCTTATAATAAATAAATTTTTATTTATTTATTTATTTATTTATTTGTGTGTGTGTGTGTCTGTATGTGTCTTACTCTTACAGATATATATGGACACACACTACATACACACACACACACACCCTCCTATTGGTTCTCTATTGACTAACACAATACTTCATCTATATGCTTCTATTTGGAACTGAGGTTATTTTTTGAGATCTTTGGATTTTCTCATGAGCAAAGTGAGGAAGTTGTTTCATTATTATTCCTTTAACATGTAAATGTTATTTACATTACTTTATATTGTAACTTGGTGCTTGAGATGAAAAGTCTTAGATGTTCACATGAATAATAACTTTGAACTTTAATTTTCAAGAGAGAACAAATACTTAGAAGCTCAGAAACAGATATTCATATCTCAATTTAGTCATATAATCAACACACCAGATATCCAATTTTAGTACTTATCTGTTGGAACTTAAGTCTAGTAAAATATGAAATAATTTAGGATTTTTAGCTGTCAATTTATAGTAGTCCATTTTCAGAGAAAAAGTTATTTTTTCACTATGTTCTTTCTCCAAAATATTCAGTCTATTTACCTGTCCCTCTTAGTCTCGAATGGAAATACTGCACTCCGTTTTTCCTTCATAAGCAAGTCTCAACGACTCCCACATACTTTGTAGTTTTCATTTGTAGGTTTGGTTGTCACATGAGCTTTTGTAGCTTATTTTTCAAATTAAAAATCTTCCACTTGGGAGATGCGCATTCATGCAGATAATCGATCAAATATATAATCTCACATTGAAGTGGCATCTCCAATTTCAACAACCTGTGATTTAGTTCCTTAAACACTTACTGCAAGATAATCAGTTCCTCCAACTGATAAACATGTTTTTACATGAAACTTGTTTTTTTCATGGTTAGCAAACTAAAGTTCAAGTAGATAAAAGACCAGTTATTTCCTAGGCAATCAAAAGATAACAAAACTTCCAGTTTTAAGATAAATGTATCAATAAAACTGGAAGAAAAAAAAAAGACCAGTTATTTCCTTTATTTTATGGCTTCTTAAAAATTTCTGCTTGGAACATGAAGACTAGATAAATCTTAATCAAAAAATTAAAATGGGGGGCGCCTGGGTGGCTCAGTGGGTTAAGCCGCTGCCTTCGGCTCAGGTCATGATCTCAGGGTCCTGGGATCGAGTCCCGCATCGGGCTCTCTGCTCAGCGGGCAGCCTGCTTCCTCGTCTCTCTCTCTCTCTGCTTGCCTCTCCATCTACTTGTGATCTCTCTGTCAAATAAATAAATAAAATCTTTAAAAAAAAAAAAAAAAAAAAATTAAAATGGAACTCCCCAGGAATATAAACTGTTTATGGTTTTCTGAAGTTTTTATTCCTCTGATACAGTAATATTTATAAACCGGAAGCCTCATTAGCTCTGATTACTCTTGTCTTTGTGTTTCTTAAATTAAATCAAAGTAAAGCCTTGTCTTCTTGGATTTTGAAACCTTCCCTCATAAGACAAGGAGCTCAAAGCAGAGGGATTGCTTGACAGTATAAAGTGGATGTTAATCCTGGAGTCAGTCAGGATTTTAATCATCTTAATCATCTTAATGTCTGAAAAGGTAGAAAGAAAAAAATCCTGTTTCTATACTAAGCAGCAACATTCTGAACAGTTGGTTGGCCCACCCTGGATTTATGTGTTTTTAAATCTTACATCCACCTTTCCGAGCTACCTTATAAAATTACAAACATATATAACTGATTATCTGATAGTTGAATATAGATGAGATCTAGTTTTTAAAAACATAATTATTAAAATTAATTTTTAAAAACATAATTATTAAAATTAAAATGTCTCCTGTTTAACTGATGAGTTATCTGAATGATTCCCCACTTATTTGGAGGGATGGATATCTACATAAATTAGATTAGATGCTTATTTAACCTTGCTAATTTTTGTGTATTTATTTATAAATTTATTTATTTTGTGTATTCAAAAGAATCCAAATTACATAATTTTCTCCCATCCAAGTACTAACCAAGCCCAGCCCTGCTTAGCTTCCGAGATCAGACGAGATCAGGCGCATTCAGGGTGGTATGGCTGTAGACAAATTACATAATTTTCTATTGTTACTAGTTCATTTACTGTAGTTTTTTAGTCTCTCCATATGGGAATTACAGGAAATTACTGTTCAATACTGTGGATACAATCTTCATTGTGTTACAATGTTCTTTCAGTTATAAATTTTTGTGATTTTTTTTTTTTTTTAAGATTTTATTTATTTATTTGTCAAAGAGAGGGTGGGGAAAGGGAGAGCATGAGCAGGGGAAGGGGAGAAAGAAGCGGCTCCACACTGAACTGGGAGCCCGATGTGAGACTTGATTCCAGGATCCTGGGATCATGACCTGAGCTGACTACAGATGCTTTTCTGACTGAGCAATCCAGGCATTCCTCAAAATGTGATTTTTATAATTCATTCATATTCTCCTTCTCCTCTTCTTCCTCAACCTCCCCTAATGCACCAACCCTCAAAAAAAAAGCTACATCCTGAACTTTCCCTTTTCATGAGAGCAAATCTTTTCAAATTAACATTTTCTTTCTGGTGTGATTTGTTTACTTTATAACCTATGTAACTAAATTGTTTTTCATTTGCAAGTCCCAAGTAATAGCTAGATAATAACTTTTTTTTTTAAGATTTTATTTATTTATTTGAGAGAGAAAGATCACGAACAAGGGGGAAGGGTTAGAAGGAAAAACAGACTTTCGCTGAGCAGGGAGCCCTGAGATCATGACTGAACCAAAGGCAGATGCTTAAACAACTGAGCCACCCAGGTACCCTAGATAAAAACTTTATAGCAACATTTTAAAACACTTCTGGGCATGCATGATTGTGCTAAGGATACAGCATAATTTTTCTTCTAAGTTGCTTTGTGGGCTATTTAGTATAAATAAGAGAGCAATTTCAATAATTATCCTAGTCTATCACTTGGGATTGGATGCCAACTCAAGCCACAGAGGAATGGACCCAGTATTGAAAATGAAACTAGCATTTTACTGTGTGATGAATACAAGCAGATGATATGCTTAATTATTTTTAAAAAGTTGGGGTTTTTTTCTAATGTAGGAAAAGAGGCCCAGACTCAGAGAAATGTAGAACTCAACTGGAGAGATAGTTAGGGGAAATATAGTTAAACTGTAATCTAGTTTTCAAACATTCCCTAGGACTTTAATCTTAAAAACTAGGCACTTTGGCAGACAATTTGTAAGATAAGAGCCATTAGCAGTGTTATAATTTAAAGGTGAAGGCACAGAAAATACTTCTTCACTTGGGTTATCTCCTTTCTGACAAGATTAGGCGGGCCTTTGGGGCCTAAATAATCCTATGCATTGAACCACAAGTCACGTTCCAAACCGCAGGGTGATGAATACATCTGAACTCTCCTTTTTATTTCCAAACTGATAATACCTAGGCATTTTTATGGAAAGCAGAATTTTATTTCCGTGTTATTGATTCATCTAAAACTAACCCTGTTATAATCCATATAGAGAATATTCTGGTGTTTCTTCAGGAAGAAAGAATTAATGAACAATTGGAAACTGTAGCTACTTTTCAGTGATGGCACATCTGGGTTATAACAGAAGACTTTTTAAGTTATTAAAAAGATTACACCAATGACGCTTAAGAGATGGAATAATAGTATAATAATCGTGTTTGCTGATCTTCATTCTTAACTGTGTCAGGCACTGAGCAAAGCATTTTGTATATAGTATCTTACATAAGCTTTATAAAAACCTCTAAAGGAAGAGTTAATATTCTAATTGTACAGATGAGAAAACTGTAACTTGGTCACAGAATTAGTATGTGGTCGATCAGGGACTCAGGCCAAGGTATGATTAACTTCAGGCCCCTGTCTGTAATGTCACCCTGCACAGCCTAAACACACTAACTGTTCTCAGTATCAGTCTTACAAAGGCACATAAATAGCAGAAAGAACACAACCCTTTGTGTGGTTTGAAATATATCTCGTTTGTTAGTGAGTGGCCAGAAGAGAATGAGAGAGGAGGGAAGGACAATGTATTAAGGAAACACTGGGCTAAGTACCAGCCAAAAGTACCCAAGTCAGTGCCTTTTGCATAATAGTTTTTGCTTTTATTTTCTCGTTCACATGAAGTCAAAATAGGGATTCCTGATAAACAGAGAGCTTCCTGTAACATTTCCTGTAAGCAATAATTCAGTTCCTTCCTTTTCATGGCTTTGCCACTTTCAATAAGTGACTTGTCAGGGCTCTGCAGCAGATGGAAAACCGTAGTAGGTTGGGAACTGGAGGTTTATACGGTCCAGGCCTAGGAGTGCCATTTGTCTCAGCTCATATTCCACCAGCAAAAATTCAGTCACACTATTACACACATACCTCCAAGGCAGGCCGAGAGACGGTCTAGGAATGTGATCTGAAAAAAAAAAAAAAAAAGAGAGAGAGAGAGAGAGAGACGAAGTTTGGTGCTATGGCTTGTGGTTCAGGACTTGAGCAGCACAGAAAGATGCCCCGCAATCTGGTAATAATAAAGAGAAACTATTGGCCCCTCGTAGAGTTAAGCCAGCATTACCTTTAAGTCTCTTTTTTCTACTTAACTCTTGTTAATGCTTTCCTCTTTTCTGGCCTTTAAGTTTTGTTTTTAGGTTTGAGAGGGAGCCTGAAGAGCAACTTAAAAATAACAGAAAACAACCTGCCAACCTGGGGTTGATACTTGGTGAAAATCTCTCTCAAAAATGAAGGTGAAGAGGCACCTGGGTGGCTCAGTGGGTTGGGCCTCTGCCTTCGAAGGCTGGGGTCATGGTCTCGGGCTCTCTGCTCTGCAGGAGTCTGCTTTCCCCCTCTCTCTCTGCCTGCCTCTCTGCCTACTTGTGATCTCTGTCTGTCAAATAAATAAATTAAATTTTTAAAATATGAAGGGGAAGTCAGGGCATCTCGGTGACTCAGTCAGTCGAGTGTCTGAGTCTGGATTTTGGCTCAGGTCATGATCTCAGGGTCGGGATCTGCCCACATGGGGCTCTGCGCTCAACAGGGAGTCTCCTTCAGGATTTCTCTTCCTCTACCCCTCCCCCCATGTGTGATCGCTCTCTCTCAAATAAATAAGTCTTTTTAAAAAATGAAGGTGAAATAAATAAATAGTACACATAGTAAGATGGTAGATTTAAACCCAACTCAGCAATCCTATTTCTTGATATTTCCTCAAATGAAGTAAAATACTATATCCACACAAAAACTGGTAAGCAAGTTTGCAAATTTTTTGTAAGTTTATGTGAGTTATACAAAACTCAAATATCCATTAATTTGTGAATGGATGAATAAAATATAGTAAATCCATACAATAAAATACAGCCATAAGGAACAACCACCTTAAACATGCAAAGACATGAATGAATTTCAAACATTCATTTTTGAATGGGGAAAGAAGCCATCCACAAAAAACTACATACTACATGATTCCATTTATATGCAGCTTTACATAAAGCAAAACAGCAGCAACAGAAAGATCAGTGGTTGTCAGAAGCTGCATGGGCAGGAAGAGGACTGACTACAAAGAGATAATAAAGGAACTTTTGGGGAGTGATGGAATTGTTCAATACCTTGATTGTGTGTATGGTTACAAAACCGTATACATTTTTCAAGGCTCATTGAATTGTGCATTTAAAACTGTCCCTCGGGCACCCTGGGTGGCTCAGTGGGTTAAGCCGCTGCCTTCGGCTCAGGTCATGGTCTCAGGGTCCTGGGATCGAGTCCCACATCGGGCTCTCTGCTCAGCAGGGAGCCTGCTTCCTCCTCTCTCTCTCTCTGCCTGCCTCTCTGCCTACTTGTAATCTCTCTCTGTCAAATAAATAAATAAAATCTTTAAAAAAAAAACTGTCCCTCAATAAAGCTGACATTAAAATGAACTAATAATCTGACAATCATATCTTTAAAAACATCAAATTGACATTATAAGTGAGCTAGCGAATACCCCCGTTTTTTAGGATGTTATTTATTTATTTGAGAGAAAGAGAGAGAGAGAGAGAGAGAGAGACCGAGCATGAGTGGGGGGAGGGGCAAAGGGAGAGTGAGCAGCAGACTCCCCATTGGGCAGAGAGCCCTATGGGACTTGAAACCAGGACCCTGGGATCACAACTGCAGCTAAAGGTGAATGCTTAATGGACTGAGCCACCCAGGCACCCTGCTAGTGAATACCCATGAAGTCAGACCCAGCA
The DNA here is from genome assembly GCF_020171115.1 of Neogale vison. NCBI lineage: Eukaryota > Metazoa > Chordata > Mammalia > Carnivora > Mustelidae > Neogale > Neogale vison. The sequence goes on along the minus strand of NC_058101.1, from coordinate 113,034,322 downwards.
TGGGGAGGAGGGTAACTCATTGGGAGAATGCGAGGGGAGAAGATCAGTAGGATAACCCATGTTCCAGGAATCCTGGGGCTGAGCATGTTAATAGAGGCCCTAATCCGCCTTCTACAGGAGTCTATTAAAATGTCCCTGAGAATTTTGGCTACTTTCTTCTCTAAACAGAAAAAGTGACTTTATGACAGCTAGTCCAGTAACTGATTTCATGGTGAAGGCATCAGGTAATATGGCAAGTTGGAATATCCTTGCGTTTGCTACCCAGCTCCAAAGAGCAAACAAACAGGCCTCATTTAGCTAATTGAAGCCAACTGGTTTGGGCCGTAAGCAGTCACTGGATTAGAACAGATGGCAAATGCTTTTGAGATAGCCGTGTATAAACCATTTTAGAGCCTGAGGCAGAGCATATCATACTACAAGTGGAGCAGCATAGGGCATAGATAGCTAGGGAAAGAAAGCAAACTTTAAACTAAGGAACAAGCTGATGTTAATGCCAAATGTAAAGTTAGAAGAGGGAGCTGGAGATGCACCTGTCCACTTCCAAGGCTCACTAATGGGTGTAGAAGCTGGAGAGTTTTCAAACCTCTCTGAGCAGGTAAATGCGGTTGATTTTTCTTTCTGTTTACTCTGTAATCTCTCATTTAACTTGATTTTTATTACTATATTATTGGTATATTAAATTTAAAAAAAAAACAAAAGTAATACATGAGCGAGATTTTTAGGAAAATTTGAGCAAGCACAGAGATATATAAAAAAGAAAGTTGAAAAATCTTTCCCCAATGCCCATGCCTATTGTCCTCTAGAAACATAATTAATGGTGTAATGTCTTGATTTTTGGATAAATGTGATCTTTATGCTGTAACACCTAAGATTTTGAGATTTCTTTCTTTTTTTTTTTTTAAGATTTTATTTATTTATGGATGAGAGAGAGCTCACATGCAAGCAAAGGGAGGGAGAAGGACAAGCAGACTCCTTGCTGAGTGCGGAGTCCGATATGGGGGCTCAGTCCCATTGCCTTGAGATCATGACCTGAGCCAAAATGAAGAATTAGACATTCAATTGACTGAGCCTCCCAGGCTCCCCAAGATTTATTTCTAATTCTTATGCATATTTATAGCATCTAGCATCACTGATATGTTCTCATTAAAACTTTGCTTTCCCATTTGCCTTGAGCACTCTCCATATCTCAGTAAGAGGCATACCATACATGTGTAGGCACAAGGCAAAGTGTTAGGCTCATTCTTGATTCCTGCTTTGCAAAATGACACTCTATAAGCCATCAGCAGATATCTTCAGACCCACTCTCGAAGTATTCGCAGTGCTCCATGACCTCTTATCACATCTACTACTGTCACACCTAGAGTGAAGCCACCATCTCTCTTCTAACTGGTTTCTCTGATTCCACTTCTACCTTTTAGAGTCTGTCTTTGTGGAATTGTGTCCTACCCCTGCTAAATAACTCCAATGACTTTCTGGACACTGAACTGAAATCCAGACTTCTTCATGGCCTACAAAGCCCAATGTTTGGCCTTTGGCTACTTCTCTGATCTCATCTTGGACTTCTCCCCCTCTAGTTTCCTCCTTGCTGTTCTAAAATAAATTCGATGTGTTTCCTTCTGAAGATCTTTTTTGTTTGGCTGTTTTTTGCTTTTCATTCTTTCTGAAATGCTTTTCCTCAGAACTTTGTGTGGCTCACTTTTTTATATCACTCAGCAATCTACTTAAATGTCACCTCCTCAAAAAGTTCTTGCCCTAAAATATCACCCCATCCCCTCATAACATTAATCTCCTTATCCTACTTCTTGGTCTTTCTAGCATTTACCACCACATGAAAATAATGTATATGCCATTTTATTTCCTGTCAGACACACAAATGTTTACTCCAGGAATGCACAGACTTAGTTTATTAATTATAATACTCATTCCCTTGCAGAGTGCCTGTTATAGAATAAGCACTTAATATTTTTTGAATGAATGAATGAACCTTCAGCCTCTATAACTGTTTAACAGAGAGCTTTCCACTTCATAGAACCGTTACCACTACTGTGATTACCAGACCTGGAGATATCTGTTGTTTTTCTCTTTGAGACTAGGGCAGAGCTAACCAAAAGTAAGTGAACTAAGTCCAATATGGTTTTTAACATGTTATCCATAACGTAATACACTAGACTGGGTGATTATGTGTTAGAATCTTTGTCTCAATGTAGATAAAGATAAAAAATAAAGAAAATAGTTTTGGTTTGTGTACTTCAGAAACTATTTATTCTATTCTTTTTAGATATACAATCTCATTTCTCAGGAAATCGTGACAAATATCTCGCTGTGGAGGGTCAGGTCCGTCAGTGTCAATCACACATTCATTGGCTCCAGACGCTACACTGGCTTTCACAACTCTCCAGGGTTGCCGTGTTCTATATTAAGCTGCATTGCTCTAATCCAGCTGGTTCTGGAACACTGCCAAAGCCATGGACATCTTCAAAGGCCTTTTTAAAATTGCTGGGCGGAACTGTGTTTTGAGAGTTTGTTTGTCTTCATGATGTAGATGATGAGCTTTCTAAACTTTGGACAACACTGGTAATAGACAGTTTCATCTATTTATTTCAGCAAGAATACACGATAGAACTAAGATAGGAAAACTTTAATCATTTTTTGCATCCCCCAATTTAAACAAACAAGATATGAAATTCAAAAGCACTCCCCCTCTCCCAGAACATGTAACAGTTTAATCCATTACTCTGGTTCTGCGATTCACTTGGCAAGATGATATCTAGTCATCAAATGAAACAGCCAGTGAAGGGAAAAGTTTTACTCCGTTCATTGTTGCTAGTGAAATTAGATGATTGGGGATGGGGGGGGTGGCAGGGAGCAAGGGGAGAGAGAATCCTAGGCAGGCTCCACTCCCAGTGCAGAGGTAGACATGGGGCTCTATCTCACAATCCTGAGATCATGACCCTGAGATCATGACCTGAGCCAAAGTCAAGAGTCAGATGTTTAATCGACTGAACCACCCAGTTGCCCCAAAATACAGATGCTTTAAAGTAAATCTAGGATTTCAGTCCAAAATATCTCCAAGCCTGCATTATGAAAAGATGTCTTCATTAGATGTTGCCTGCAGGTTTCACACACTCAAGTGGTCCTTACTTGAAGGAAAATAATATAAATCTCAAGTATGCTGGTAATTTAATCTAGTAATTAGATATTTATATGATCTATAATATTTTGACATGCTTGGATATGAAGGGACTAGGATAGGAAGAATGGACTTACTAAAAGCTGGGTTGTAAACTTTTGTCTTATGTTGGTCATATAATGAAATCTGTCTAAAGTAGCAATGGAAATGGTACCAGTGGGAAGCAAGTCAATGCAGAGGAGAACCTGTGGGGATTACTCAGCATAAGCTTTAAAGTTGGTTTCTTAAGAGGATTATTTTCTGGATACAGTCTTTCTATTTGTAGAATTGTCAATTAATTCACATAAAAATTCATGTAATATTAGGTCTTACTAAAGCTAGATTCTCTTCTACTTACTCACTCCTCTCATTTGGTGGGAGGCCAGCTCCTTCTCATGGTACTGGCCGAGGCAGACTGTTCCTTTAACTGGAGCATGTTCTGGGATTTTGATGGAACTGTGTAAGATAACTAGGGGCTTCCCCTGAGCTGGGCCCATGATAGGTACTCCATAAGTCCCATCATTCCTTCATATATGCTATGTTGTTTAATTTCTGAAATGATGTATGCATTCAAGTTTGGATTCTACATCACATGGTCTCATAGTTGCTAGAAAGAGCCATGAAATAAACAGAGCATACAGAAAAGCTTTTATCCTTGAGAATCTCTGTTACCACATGTATAGCTTTTCTTAAGAACTTGTTTGTGGAGTGCCTGGCTGGCTCAGTTGGTAGAGCATGTGACTCTTGATCTCAGGGTTGTGAGATTGAGCCCCATGTTGGGTGTGAAGCCTATTAAAAAAAAAAGAAGAAGAAGAAAAAAAGAGAAAAGAAGAGCACCTGGGTGGTTCAGTGGGTTAAGCCTCTGCTTTCAGCTCAGGTCATGATCTCAGGGTCCTGGAATTGAGTCCCGCATCGGGCTCTCTGCTCAGCAGGGAGCCTGCTTCCTCCTCTCTCTCTGCCTGCCTCTCTGCCTACTTGTGATCTCTCTGTCAAATAAATAAATAAAATCTTTAAAAAAAAAAAAAAAAGAAGGAGGAAAGAAAAGAAAAGAACTTGTTTGTAACTTTTGAAGGAAATAAAAAGAAAAATTATTCCATGAGTACAGGAGTGGTAGAGTTACAATGAAAAGATTCTTGGCAATGTTATTTTGAAGAATGGAAATAATTCCATGCTAAAAACTCTTCAAATTTGGCCACATAAATAGCTGTTTTCCACCATTTGGCATACTATCTCTCTTTCAACAAGGTTCTATTGTTCTTCTCATCTCACAGTTTATAGAGATCAAGTAGTCAGGATACTTGAAATTCTAGGATAGGCCTCAAAAGATGGAATCAGGAATAGGTCTGAAGGAAAAAGGAAAGTTTGGGTTAGTTGATCTATGACTATATTTATTTGCTGTTTATTAAATGACATATGGGCAAATATGAAAATGACTTCTTCCTCTATGTGAGTAAATGTAGTTGTACTATGTATTAATTTTATAAACCAATCACTATTAAGCTTTGAAAAAAAATCATCACTTTAAATCATGATTCAACATAGAGATTTTTAAATTAAATCAATACATATTTATTGAGCACTTACTACGTGGCAGATAACATTTCTAAACCTTCTGAACAACAGTAGCCCCATCTTTAAGTGTGATTAGAAACTGTAGCTACCTCATAAGAGTTGTTATGAGAATATGCATCAAAAACACCTAACCTAATGCATGGCACACAGTAGACACACAATAAAGAGGCCATTATTATTTGTTATTCTTCTTAAATGCCTTAAAACAGACTCAAAACCAAAAAGAGATGACTGATATAAAAGCCATAGATCTTATTGCAGGCCGTGCAATAAGGCCTTAAACGAGAAATGCAAAAATGTATGTGGTTACACTAAGAAACACATCCACTCACTTATTAAATATTTAATGAACCCTTATTGTGTGCCAATCACTGTGGTAAGTGCTAGGAATATATTGGTGAATAAGACAAATTCTGCTTTCCTGATGCTTATGGTCTAGAAGGCAACAATGACATTAAACAATAATTACTCAAATGCACTGTAATTGCTGTCATAACAAGAGCTATGTATGAAGGAAAAGTGCAAGTGCTATAAAAAAAAAGTCTAAATACAGAATGGTTGGGGGGAGAGGATAATTTAGTCTGAACAGTCAGAGAAGGCTGCCCCAAGGAAATGGCATTTAAGCTGAGATCTAGAGTCAACAAGACAAATTTGTAGAGGTCGTGTTGATAGAACACAGTAAAGTAAATACAACCTCAAAAAAGATCTCATTTCCACCAAAAACATTTTTCCTTTAAAATAATAGAACATTTTCTAAAGGTCCTTATAGCTTGAAACTATTATTATAGGGTATTACTTGATTATTTGTCCCAATATGAAAATTAAGAAAAGGTTACTTAGCAAAATACCCTTAAATGGACCCATCTGTTACAAATTCAGGTGTTGTGTGTATAAAAAGCTAGAATTACAAAATCAGGTTCACTAAACTCCAGGCTTCCGAGGCATAAGGCAAGTGGATAAGGTTTCAGTTGCTTTGGGGAGTTTTTTATTTGTTTGTATTTTTAGGCATCGTTAAGTGGAAAGAACATTGAATCTGACGTCATGAGGTCTGAGTTCTATTTCTGACTGTTATTCACTCCCTGGGCAGCCATAAGCAAGGCCTTTAAGCTACAGCTTCCTCTTCTGTAAAGGGGGTATTGCTTACAAAAGCCCGGGATTACAAAACCTTAGCAGGGGAGCTCGGTTAGCTCAGGTGGCCTGATGGTATGGATTGGGGTCAGAAGATTCCTGAAACCTTTCTTCTTTCATCTAAACATCTGTTTGCTCCTCCGTTCTGGCTTTTTGACAGTACACGGCTAGGCATCTCATTACCTTCAGACTGAAAGGAGAGAAAGAGAAAAGATCAGTGAGTGGGTTTTGGTAACAGTCACGGAATGAAAAACTGATAGGAGCAAAAGTTAACTTGAGAGTTAAGAGGACAATATGGGAATTGAATATTTATCACCTCACTTATGTGAGGGTTTTATCTTCTGGGTGGTGCTTGGGTCCTGTTGCTGGAAATAATGACACTACTGTGCGAATCAAGCAGACTGTTCCTTATTCGCTCAGAATTTTTCCTTCTTGCTTTTCTTCCTAAGGGACTTTCTGCCTTCTCCCAACCCATTCTCCTTTCTTTTTTGGCTTCCTCGCCTCTTTTCATTTGTTTTCCCTGCCCCTCTTTTTCCCTGACCCTTTCACTTTCCCCTTTTTATTGCTTCACCCCACAACAACACAATCATTAATTAAAACCTTAGTAACTGAAGCAAAAAATATAGTGTAAGGGACATCTGGCTGGCTCAGTTGGTGGAGTACGAAACTCCTGATTGCAGGCTTGTAAGTTCAGGCCCCACATTGGCTGTGGAGATTACTTAAAAATATAGTATTTTTTTTAAAAAATGTCTTTTAATAAAAGCCTTAAAGATTATAATCTGTTGTTATGACTACATAGTACAAAGCCAATTTGTCAACAAATAACATCCAAACGTCACTGCTAGTGTCACCCAGTCCTATCTACAAGATTTCCACTTGCAGTAAAGCAGTATCCTACCACTCATATGGTGGTACTTACAAGGTTTTGAGGGAAAAAATGTGAAGAATAGGAAGCATTGTATGTATACTCTGTGTGCATATGCTACTGAGCTAAAAATATCATGCTCTGGTATTGTCAGATGATCTCATTGTCATTTTGTAGGTGGGCTCTTCTAAGAAATTATTTGTCAATCTATAATAGCTGTAAATATATAGATAAGAAAATAAACACAGGTAAATAAAATCCGAGGAAAATAATAGAAGATTGCCTTGGATTTTGTGTAACTAACCAGGGAATTTTTTAACTTGAAAACTAAAAAGTGAATTGTTTTTGGCGAAATTATTTATGCCCAACGTTATCTTATATTTGTATAGAAGATAGCCAAACATTCTTTCTTTTCTTTTTCTTTTTCTTTTTTTTTTTTAAGATTTTTATTTATTTATTTGAGAGAGAGAGTAAGCAAGTGAGAGAGCATGAGTTGGGTGGAGGGGCAGGGGGAGAAACAGACTCTCTGCTGAGCAGGGAGCCCAACCCACACAGGGCTAGATCCCAGGACCCTGGGATCATGACCTGAGCTGAAGGCAGACGCTTAACCAACTGAGCCACCCAGGTGTCCAAAAGGCATTATTTCTGAGATGTTTCTGATACCTAAATGCTACAGCAAGGAAATTCCTCAGCATCCCCACTATTTTGTTCCTATATGGTCTACTAGCCAACTGTCTTGAAACAGACAAGCAGAGAAGGAAATTGCTCTTCACAAATGCGGGAATCAAAATGTGCTGGCAATTCATGAGGATACAATGAAATGCTCTCCAACTTTATCCTTTGGCTGAAGTTTATTTTTAAGAATTCAGATAATTAGCAGGCTGGTTGATCAAGTCAAATTATTCTGGATTTGGTCGGGTTAGAAAAGAAGTCACTCAGAATAAATGAAGTCATGAAACCTCTGTTCTGTTGATAAATGCTTCTTAGTACTCTTTTGTAACCTCGTATGCAAGAGAGCTAATGAAACAGAAATTCTAATCATGTAGTCTGAGAACTCTTGAAATTGTTTCACTTCTCAATTCTTTGATAAAGAAAAGATGATACAGCAATAAATTGGTAGCACATGCATGCACAGAAGAGAAACAAGTCTATTTTGTTAGTTTTATATATATATATATATATATTTTTTTTAAGATTTTATTTATTTATTTGACAGAGAGAGATCACAAGCAGGCAGAGAGGCAGGCAGAGAGAGAGGAGGAAGCAGGCTCCCCGCTGAGCAGAGAGCCCGATGCGGGCCTCCATCCCAGGACCCTGAGATCATGACCTGAGCCGAAGGCAGCAGCTTAACCCACTGAGCCACCCAGGTGCCCTATTTTGTTAGTTTTATAAACAATAGAATCAACAAGCTTGGAAAAGGCTAAAAAAATTTTTTTCCTGGTGTTCATGTTGGAAATCTAAGCAAAAACTTTGATTTTTTAGGAGGGCATTCCCTAGAGTTTGGTTAATAATCTAGTCTGTCTTTTAGCAATCCCAGAAAGAAAAAAAAAATCAAGAGTCCTTTCCCTGAAATCTGCAAAAACAGGAACAAAAATTGTATTTTGTGTTTTGCCAGTATTCCAATCTAAATGATATGAGGGATGGTAGATAGCATGCCCAGGGGTCCATGGCTTCCAAGTAGGTTTCTTCCTAATCAGCCAGGGAATGGGGGAGTTTCCCTAAAAAAGGAAGACATTACCTACTTACCTACTTAGGTATGTAAACTATAATATTAGACATTGGATATCTTTATAGTGGAGTGTTTTGGTAATACGAGAAAAAAAAAGGAAATTGGGAGCTTTAACAAGGAAGAGTGTGAAACTAAGCTCTTGTTAGTGTTCTCCGGCTGTGGCCTGGAGAACACTGTGTTACAAGCACCCTACATCACCTACTGGAGCGACCACCCAATGATTAACCATCATCCCAACTGAATGACGTTCTCCTTAACTGCTTCTACCTCTTTTTTTTTTTTTTAAGATTTTATTTCTTTATGGGACAGACAGAGATCACAAGTAGGCAGAGAGAGAGAGAGAGAGAGGAGGAAGCAGGCTCCCTGCTGAGCAGAGAGCCCGAAGATGGGGGCTTGATCCCAGAACCCTGGGATCACGACCTGAGCCGAAGGCAGAGGCTTTAACCCACTGAGCCACCCAGGTGCCCCTGCTTCTACCTCTTTTCACTCGGATTCTACTCCGGATGAGCAAACTTCCAACCTAAATTTTATTTTTCAATTGGACTTCCCCGGAAGTAAAACGATCTGAATATTCCAGATTGCTTCACAAGTATCCTTTTTTTTTTTTTGAATATTTAATAAACTTCTGGGTTTCTCATCAACTTCTAGTGAGCTTTATTTTTAGCATGAATAAATCTCTGAGAGTCTGCTTATTCTGTAGTTGTATCAATAAAAGTGAATTTCTGAATATGCTTGGTTTTAATTGATAGAGACTTCATAAAGTCTTATTTGTCCTGAGAGTTTCAGTCTGAAAAAAACCTGCCTAGTGTTCTCTTTCTAACCAGCTCTTCAAGTACAACATGACTGAACTAAAAACCACAGTCCTTCATTTATCCTAAATAATAGTTTGTGAAATCTTGTCATGTATAAAATTTATCTTTGTTTAAAGCCATGTATAAAACTTGAAGATTATATATTAATGGTGGTAATAGTTGAGGCTTAATAATTGATACATTGGGAGTTCCTTATAACATTCTTTCTGTAGTAAAAAGTATGTTTGGGGAGGCTGAATGGCTCAGTTAGTTAAGTGTCTGCCTTTTACTCAGGTCATGATCCTAGGGTCCTCGGATCAAGCCCCACGTTGCGGGTGGGGTGGGGTGGGGGGGAGGTCCATGCTCAGCAGGGAGTCTGCTTCTCTTTCTGTCCCTCCCCGCTCCTTTTGCTCTCTCTCTCTTTTGCCCTCTCTCTCATAAATAAATAAATAAGATTATTGGAGGCCACGGCAGGGTTGGAGTCGAGGACCAAACCACGCCCTGACTTGTGTCTCCTTTCAAGTCCAGACGCCTTGACAACGGGTTAAGGACGGGAAAGTTGAGTAACACTGAGAAAGGGTCTGTGCTATGTAGCGTGCGCTCGCCTACGTGACTTCCCACACCCTCTCCCTACAGAAAGGAACAATGTGGTCAGGGTCATGAATTCTTAGTTGGTCCTTGTCGATCCTGTACCTCCCATAACCCACTCGCTGGTTGTCTTGCTAATGGCTTTAGCCGAGACTACCTGGCATCACGAGGTTGGCTTGTAGTTGATGTAAACTTGTTATAGGAACTTGCGGTCATCTGATTAGATACTGATGTATTACTCCTCCTATTGTGGTCTGCCTTATAAATGACTATAAGATGTGGAATAAAATCGGCACTGTCGGACATCCTCCTCAGTGCTCCTCCTGCCCCCATCTCTTTGTCTCTTAATTTCCTTTCACCATCCTCTTACCTTCACGTTTCCTGGCCGATTTGTCACGCTGGCCACGACATAAGATCTTTTTAAAAAGTGTATGTTTGAAATTTCTTAATAAAAAGTAAAGCAAAAAAAAAAAAAAATCAAGAGATGTCAAATCCATCTTCAAAGGACATTCTAAAATTGAGGTAATGTGATTTGTTCTCTCCCCGGATTTTCAGTGTTATTTGTCTCCACAACAAGCAAAACTTTAGCTCAAGTTACTCAGGCAATGCTATCAGGTGTCCACCAGCTCTGCCTCTTGCCGTGGGCTATTTCTTTGCCAGGAGGCACTATATTTGGATCTATGTCTAACAGTTGATACTTTGGCTCAAGTTTTAAGAATCAACTCATTGCTTTTCCAGGAGGGGTTGAAACACGTTTGTCCCTGCTGATCATATTGAAATATCTATGAAATAGATAAGTTTTTGATTTTCATAGAGATATTTCTGCCCTCTTGATAAAAACCTACTAAAAGTTCTCCTTATACTCTAAGGCCTCTGTCCCCTTGTATAAGATAGGATCTCTTGGTCAAAATTTTTATATGCTTCTGTCTTTGGGTCAGAAACACTTTAGGATATAGAGACTAACTTCTGAAATGACATCACATTGATTTAACTGTTATACAAACATAAGTATATACTTAATAATATAAAATTTAAAATATTATAAATTTAATAAATAGTATAACATAAACAATATAAAGTTCTATTAAATAGAAAAAAAGGTTTATCAGAATTTTGTCAAGGAATCTGATAGACTATAGGATCCTTTATAGGATCTTATATAGGATTCTATAAAGATATAGGTATCTTTATATACCTATAAAGATATAGGTAGATACAAAGAAAACAAGAAATGTCTTCATCTTTTTCCTCCTAAAGATTAAATCCTACATCGAAAGACTTACTGGCCTAATAAACGTCATTAAATGAAATGTTCAATTGATGTTAATATGGGAAATGTGTTTCAGTTACTTCAATGTGGTTCATTTAATGGGCAAATTCATTTTGCCCATTTTATCACAGTGCTTTTGTTACATTACTTTAGCTCTTGTGTTGAATGTGTGTTTGAAAGTTTATCAAAATTATCTTTCAATGTTTACTACAACCTTGATTAAGACCATTCTATTCAGACTGATTAAGGTGTATCTGTATCAAGTACCTGGGTTAAATTAAAAAATAAAATAAAATCTAGGACAAATTTGAATACTGTATTTTTCAGATAGAATTTGGATATTTGACTTTGTATTGATGGAATGACCATATATATATTCTCAAATTTCCCTTTCTAGAAGAAATTCATAGAGAAAACCAAATATTCTGTGGAGATTAAAATTTGATTTTTCCACATATTAAAAAAGTTACTATTATCAAAAGGTCTCATTCTGTAGGGAAGGGTATGAATCTTAATAGAAATAATGGTTTCAGTTTAAAGTATTTAAAGTATTAAAAATTCTTTACTATCAGGCATAGAGATTTATCTCATAATCCTGAAATTATTTATATTATGATCAATCTTTTTACTTTATTGTCATTCCCCTACTATTCCTTGTCAGTTAAGCAAAAACATAAAAATAGTCAAGGAAGTTTACATCTTGAATTAGAATCACATTGGCCTGAATCTGACTTGCGTGAAAAGAAAATTTCAGAGATATAAGCTTCCATAATATACTCTGTAGAAGCAGCCACATTTCAGTTATGTACATGTACTCTATAGTCAAATTGTTAGGATTCAAAACCTGGTTCTACCTATACTGGTCAGCTGTACAAGTGTAAGTTATATTAACTGTGTTCTTTCATTTCCTTAGCTGAAAATAAGAGTATCTAGCTCCTATGGTTCCTAGGAGGATGAAATAAATCCATATGTATAAAGAATTCAGAAGAATATCTAGCTAGTCAAAATTTTGATTTGTTCCGAAGTATTTTTTATGTTATATGAGAATTTCCATAACAATATAAGTGTGCATAACAGTGTTATGTATATTAGCATGTGCTAAAAATGCTACTCCTGATTTTCACTTCATTATAAAAGTAAAATGTTTTCATAGAAAATTTAGGAAGTACAAAAACAAATAGAAGTGTAATAAAATTTTACCAAGTTTCACCATCCAGAGGCAACTATTGATAATATCTGTAACTATAGTTTTTCCATGAATTTTGAGATGTTTTAGTATCTAAATAATATTCAAGTGGAAAGGGGTGGATTCGTTATTTATACACAGCACACAGCAGTTATTTTGTTAAAAGCTTTTGAATTCTGAGAAGAAGCAGGCATCACACTTTTGGCTAAAGTAGAGTTTAAAAATATTTTGTCATGTGAAATAATCAGATTATGAAAATATTAAAAGATTCCAGGTTCATATCTCACAGATTTAAAAAAATGTCTTTCTTACTTTCTTCATCAGTTAACCTCTGCGCCGCTGGCAGAAAGTGGCTTTGAGGAATTTCCCAGAATAATTTTATTCTGAAATTAAATGCCAATAGGTCTATGCATATTACAGAGATTGACAGAATTTGATATGATGTGTAAATTGGGTATTATTAATAGAATTCAGTTTAGTTTTTGTATATGTTATTGATTCATATTCATTCCTCTGTATTATTCCTTATCCTAAAACAAGTCTATGCTTTAATTAGATTTTTGATGAGTGGATTCATCATTTTTTGTACTATATCCCGTTACATTTTGGCTAGGAATGGCATGCTTTACTGCATTCCACTGTGACTACACATGTGGATACCTTCCAATGAAAATATTAGTTTACATGCTTTTCCCAGAGTATGTAAACGGATTTTAAAAACACTTAGTAGAGGTACTGTCTTTTGGGTGGAGAGATTTTACTGTAAATAAAGCATGTTAAGATTAGATTTCCCCAAGGATCTTCCCAATCCCAAATACCACTTGTTTAAATGCCCTTATTTGTACACTAGCCTTGTTAATAATTATGTCTTCCTAGCTCCACCATTGCTGGAGAGATACAAGGAAAAGCACAAGAAATTCTAAACCCACACAATGGAAAGACTACCTAAAGGATCAGAAGCGATTACATCATTAGTTTGGGACAAAACTATAAATTAAAGAAATTAATATTTAAAACAAATTTAAAATTAATTTGGGGCAATTAAAATTTATATTATCTTATATATAATATAAAATTTATATTATCATGAAGTTAGTCAATTAAAGTGGTTTTTAAAAACAAATCTGTGTTGTTTTATTTTCATTTTAGGTGTAATATATATGTATATATATTTCAAATATTTTATTTATGTATTTGACAGGGAGAGAGAAAGCACAAGCAAGGGGAGCAGCAGGCAGAGGGTGAGGGAGAAGCAGGCTCTCCGCAAAGCAGGAGCCCAATGTGGGGTTTGATCCTAGAACCCTGGGGTCATGACTAGAGTCGAAGGCAGACACTTAACCGTCTGAGTCACCTAGCCGCCTCGTAAATATTCTCTACAATTTGAAATATAGAAAATTATAAAGTAAAAAAATGAACAGTTTCATAATCCTATCTCCCAAAGATAACTCTGGTTAATTGTTTACCCTATATGCATAGACAAGGTCTAGATTTGTTTATTTTATTTGTGATTCAGAATAATAACCTTCGCTAGCTCTTTTAAAACTTGATTAAAAGTTGACAATGTGGAAAGAAAGCACTTACTTCTAGATTTTAAGTGATGGTGGGTCATACCACACTATAATCTAATGGAAGTAGTTCTAGAAATCCTAAAATGACTAAATAGTCATCAATTTTTTAAAAAATCATAAAAGCAAAAATCATAATGTTTTTACAGAGTGACTTTACTTTAAAATCACATATCAACAGAGTTTAGGGCATAAAGATGCTTGATAAATAAGTGTGCATGACATTCAAATGATTTATGTGAAGTTATTGATGATAAAAAGAATTACCAATAATGTATCAGTCAGGGTTTTGAGAGGAAACTGATGGTGTATAATTGACATACAAAAACCTATTAGTATCAGGTGGCTAACAAAGGGACTAATATTGAAAATGTTTTAATAAAGGGACACTGCACAGAGATGTGTGTAGATCTTTTAATGAGCTCTCACCGTGCACATTCTAGATCTTCTCTGTTCACAATTTCCTAAGTTCGTTTAGCTCAAAGACTTCCCGATTATCCTGATTGAAACTCGAAGGTTTTTTTTTTTTTTTCATTTGTCTTTTCTTGTTTTCCTCCCCAACTGGTTCTCCGCTCTTTTTACATCAAGGCAAACTTAGAACCCGAGGAAAATGGCTAAGACTTCTTCTCAGTCTGCACTACCCCCCAGGCTGAGAAGATTAATTTCTTGGCATAACCAACTAATTGTGAAGTTGTGCCCTAGGCCCATTCTCATCTTCTTGGCTTTCCTCAAATATCATTTTTCTTTATATACCAAGCTTTTAAAAATTATATTCTGTTTCTGTCTCCTCTCCAAAATCCCATATTCTCTGTCCTTTCCCATTAAGAGCCAGATGCCTCAAAGAAATGACACTGAGTAAAATGTCAGACTGGCTAAACCCTGATCTTATCGTGAGGAATATTCCTCCCCTTCTGAAAGCTGAAACTTGGAGCTCTCTCTCTGATAGTTTTTTCAGTTCCCTTACTATCTACCCTTTTTACTCATATACCCTCATTTACTAAATTGGCCTTTTTTTCCCTAACTAGAAACTGTCAGGAAAATGCATTGTCCCTTCAAAAATGTCTCTTCTATCTTCAATATTAGTTATTAATACCACTCCCCCAAACCAGATTTGAAATCTTCAAGCAGTTTTAAAAAGTATAAACTTTTTAACTTGTTCCTTGATCCTATTTATTTACTCAGTTAGGTAGTCTTCGTGGATCTGCTCTGAGAGCCTTTCCCATCCACTTACTTCGTTCTACTCTCTCTCTCTCTGCTTCTTTAGTGTTTGTCCCTCTGGGGGCAAACAATGGAGAAAAATCTCCATTCTAGATTTTATTTTATTTTTACTTTTTTAGTTGGGGAGGGGCAGAGAGGTACGGAGATAGAATCCTTTTTTTTTTTTTTTTTTTTTTAAGATCTTATTTATTTGACTGAGACAGAGAGATCCCAAGTAGGCAGAAGCAGGCAGAGAAGAGAGGGGGAAGCAGGCTCCCTGCGGAGCAGACAGCCTTGTGCAGGACTCAATCCCAGGACCCTGAGATCATGATCTGAGAGGCTTAACCCACTGAACCACCCAGGTGCTCTGAGAGAGAATCTTAAACCTCCAGAGCAGAACCTGACTTGAGGCTCAATCTCACCGAGGCTCCATCTTAGGAGCCTGAAATCATGACCGGAGCCTAAATCAAGAGTCTAGTGCTTTACCAACTGAGCCACCAAGATGCTCCGACCATTCTGGATTTTAAACATTAAATATTCATACCTATGAGTGGTTTGTTTGTCTTTCAGGATTAGGACTTACAAAATAAATTGACTTAGAGTAAAGTAGGAACTTTTTAAAGATCAGTACTTTACAGTTTATTGGGTGCAACTGTAAGAACTCATCTTAGCCAAGCCATCTTGGTAATTAAAAATTTCTGTTATTTTTGAAGTACTGCAAGAGGATTCTGAGTCATACACTGGATAATAAAATGTTAGAGCAAACATTTATTCACTTGGGTAACTACTGTGTTTAGATGGAATTTTCTTAAAAACTCTTCCCACTCAATTTTTTTGATCTACTTATTTTTCTCTTGTGCACTAGTTATGATAAAGGGCAACTTTAAATATAGTTTCCTTTGTGGTAAGTTCCTTTGCTTAGTTTGTAGAGTTAACAAGGCTAAGGACACTGGTCTGATTTCCCATTGGATCAGTTATCATCCTGCTAGTAGTCTGTAGTTGCAGACTGTCCTTCAAGTCATGGCCAACCATTTCATAAATGTGATTCATGGACAACACAAAGAAAAGGATTCAGAATGTCTTGGGAGCAAGTCATTCTGAAACAAATTAAGGCACATCCTCCACCAGAAATTGTTCAGGATTTTTGTCATTTCGTATACAAGTAACATACATACTCGTAATAATATACAAGTATTTAATCTCCATAATTTGTTGCAGATTGCTTCTCTCTGGTTCCCAACAGTGTTAGGGGCTATAGTTTTTCATCTTCTTTCTCTAGTCCTTAAGCTGGATGGCTTAATTGAATTTACCAGAAGCAGGGTGTTGAGATGAAAAGAACTTGGTTTTGGAATCACATCTTGTGATTTACTCTGTCACTCATTAGTTGTGTGCTCTTGGTTAAATATCGTAATCTCCACGTTTCTGTTTCTTTTGAAAAAAATACCTACTTTATATGGTTGTAAGAATTTAAAAAGATAATATACATAAGTCACCAAGAACATAGTACACAGTGAATGCTCAAGTTCTCTACTTGTCTTTGTGATACATAAATAAATGTAATCAGATTTGGAAAGCTTCATATGGCTACCATTTATTCAACATCTACTGGGTGTCCAGCATGCTGCCAGTGCTTTATATATATCATCCCTACTCTTCACAATAACCTCCAAAAGTTATTCATAATTATTTCCCAAGGATGAGGGAGCTAAGTTACTGTTGTCTGGGATGCATGGTTATCACCTAAGCACATTATACAGTACGTTGGGGATGCAGGGATCTTTCTAGGTAAGAGGTTTTTAAGCAATGTAGTTTAATAATTACCTGGAGTAGGGAAGAGAGTGTTTTTTTAAAAAGGCAGGTTCCTGGGGCTCCCCTGCAAGGATCCTGGGTCTGGGTAAGTCCCAGAAAAATGCAATTTTAACAAGCTACCTACGTTACTTTGATGTAGCTGGTTTTTTTGGAGGACTCTTGGATAAATGTATCTGGATCATACCTTAATTTGGCTTTTTAAATTTTCACTCCCCCCCCCCCTTTTTTTTTAAAGATTTTATTTATTTATTTGACAGAGAGAGATCACAAGTAGGCAGAGAGAGAGAGGAGGAAGCAGGCTCCTCGCTGAGCAGAGAGCCCGATGTGGGGCTCAATCCCAGGACCCTAGGATCATGACCTGAGCCTAAGGCAGAGGCTTTAACCCACTGAGCCACCCAGGCGCCCCAAATTTTCACTTCCCTTTAAACTGCAAGAGGAGAAGGAGAATTCAAAGGCAGACTAGCCTATATAGACTAAAATTTGAATATGCTAAGTAAGCAACACTCCTCTTACTCTCAACACTTCAAGGTGCTTACCCCCTGGTGAAATCTCCATATACTACCTGCAATTCTTGATGTCTTTATTAACCCTGTTTAACTGGGTTCGTTTTAACTGTATCAGCAGCAAACATGAAGGGGAGTAGAGATGGGATCTTTACAGGGTAACTCTAGCCACTGCCCTGCAGAACCATCACAAACTGATTTCTTGCAACCTCCATTTTCTTAACTACAAATGGGGATGACATTCTTCTTACAAAGTTTTTGTAAGGATCGCCCCACTGTCTGGCACTTGGTAAGTATTTATAAATGTCACCGTTATTATTTATTCAATTTTGAGGTGAGGTGTCAAACATGATAATTAAAGTGCTGCAGGGGCACCTGGCTGGCTCTGTTGGTGGAATGCAGGACTCTTGATCTCAAGGTTGTGGGTTCCTGCCCCACGGTGAGTGCAGAGATTACTTAAAAAAATAAAATCTTAGGAAAAAAAAAAAAAAAAGTACTCCCCAAACCAGCTTTCACACTAAGAAACTTTTCCTTCCAACATAATCTTTCTGAGCATGTGATGGATGCTATGGAGCAGAGCCATCCAATGAAAATATGGTACTAGTCACATGGTAATTTTAAATATCTTATTATGCATATGCAAAAGAAAACGGATGAAATCAATTTTAAGAATATGATGTATTTTAACCAAAATTTTCATATCAAGACTTTGCAATTTAGAGGGATTTTTGAACTTCTATCCCATCTCAATTTAGGTATTAACTTTTCAATGGTGAAGAGAAATGTAGTCATACGTTAAATTTGTGTCTTAGGTATAATTAAGTTTTGTTTAACACAGTGTTTTCTTTAACACAAATGTTACCCTGCTTTAGTTTTAAAATGTCAATTAAAATTATATAAAATAAAAAATTCAGGGCCTTCGTCATGTAGCCATATTTCAAATGTTCAATTCCCACACGTGGCTTAGTGGCTACCATTTTGGTTGGAGCAGTATTGGACCTTCTCCTCTAGAAGGCTGTTGTACATCAAGGGAATTCATGGACCCCGTGAAGTTCATCCTTGCTTTATATGCCCTTTGGTTAAAAATTGTCCTTTTCACTTCTTATAACCCAATTCACAGTTTTAAAAAAAAGTCAACAAATTACTTTCCATATATTCACTGCACATCGTTTAAGTTTGTTTATGAGTAAAATCCTCGGGCTAAATCCAGCAACTTTACAGAAACTGAAAAGTGTGCTACTGTTTTTTTTGGACTTACAAAATAAAGAGGATATACTGGTTGAACGGCTTTTGGCCCTTGCTCTCTATCCCCGTCTTCTGGAATGATCACAGAGCTTGACTTCTAGTTATTAGGGTTACCGATTTTCACTTTCCTGACAGGCAAACTTCAGGGTCTGCACTTCTTGGGGTACGGAAAGCTCACTCCAAAAAACAGGCAGTAGTCGCTGAACTTGCATAGCTAGGGATTTATCCAAAGCCCTCTTCTATTTTTAGCCAGAACAACTGCTTTCCAATTCAAAGTTTCTGGAGAGAGAAATGCGTCCATTGCAAAACAGACACGCGGAGCGTACCTCTGCCAGGTACTGCTCGAAATCCCCTGACTACCCCCACCGAAACTCGGTAGCTCCATTGTTTTCCAGCACTGGCTTCAGCTCGCCTAAGCAAGCCCGCGCGCCAGACTCCAGCGTACCCTGCTCCGCCCGTCTGGGGCAGCCCGGCCGGGCCGGGGGCGTGGCCGGGAGCGGAGCGGGGGCGGAGGGGGGAGCGTGTCTCCGCCTGGGGGCGGGGTCGGGGAGTGCAAGGAGGCGGAAGTTCCCCGGGCGGTGGGGACGGCGCACGCACCCCGAATCACTTGTCAGCGCTAGTCGGAGGCGGAGGCAGCGCCGCGCCGCGCCGCAGTGGAGGTGAGTGACCGCCGGTCGGGGATGCGCTGCTCCTCTATCCCGCAGGGAGGAGGGGGAGAAGCGGGCTCCCTGCGCCCGGTGCGCGGAGGGAAGCCCAGCTGGGGAGCAGGAGGGGGCGCGCCTCGCGCGGGGACGGCTCCTCAGGTGCTTTCTGGAGCGGCGGAGGTGAGAGTGCCGCGTGGGAAGAGGAGCTCCCGGGGAAGGGCGGCGCGGGAGTGGGAGCAAGGCCAGAGGGCGAGCACTGGAAGTTCCTGGAGCTCGGGTCGGCCGGGACGAGTGTGGCGGAGGCAGGGACGTGGAGCTCTGGGGCACCCCCGCAGCGACCCGCGGGCCAGCCGGCTGCCGGGAGTCGCCGGGCGTCGCCGGGCACCTACTTTGGCGTCTGGGTACACCCACCTCCTGCAGGGGTGTAGGGAGCGAGACTAAACGGGAAAGGCGTGTTGCTGTTTTTTTGTTTGCTTTCGCGCTGAGAAGTGTTTATTTCCTTCCAGGTACTTAAAATTGCGTACCTGTTTGGGGAAATAGCCGGGCGACCAGAAATAAAGCTTGTTTAAAAAAAAAAATCTGTCATAATCGCCAGATTTATTAATACTTGAGTACTTGTTGGGGCTTTTGTAAGACTGTGCGTTCAGTGCATTTGACAATAAGTGGAAAAAGGGAGGGCGTCTGGACAGGGCAGAGCTAGGAAAGAAAATTCGTGGCTGCGTCGGCTGGGTAGGTCTAGGGTGTGATCGCCAGATCCTATCCCAAGTCCGCCTTCCTGACGGTTGAGGACGTCGGACCTGCCAGCCACGGAAATAGCCCGCTCCGGAGCCTTATTTGGCAAACAGGGCTAGGCGTGAACCTCTGCTGGAAAATTTCGTGTCGACTGCTTTCATCATGTGCCTGTGGCTTTAGTTCCTCAGCTCTATCCCCATTATCTCTGAATTTGGGGAAAAAGAGAATCTAAAGATACTGCTCGTTAATTTCAGGCCCTTCTTGTCACTTTGGGTTCTCCTTTCCCCCTTCCCATTCACCGAAGAAGCCGGCGTAAAAGCGTGGGAAATACCAAGCTTCCTTCTCAAATATTAAAGCGGAGACATTGTTTAGACTTTCCCTAAGAGAAAACCCCAAACTGTACGGGAAGGTCCAACATTTTCTTCGTGTTTGAAAGCAGAATAGGCTGCTCACTATTTCTCCCTGCTTAGTATTTTAGGAGGAGCTTGGGTACTAATAACCAGATGGGGGAGACCTGGAAAAAGCCAGTAATAATATTACCATTGCATAGGGATCAGAATGTTTTAAGGCAAATGAAGCTAGCAGAGAGAATACTAGAAATGACAGTGGTTCTGTAGTGTGGCTGTGACCTTGCCAGTAAATTTTAATAAATGAGGTCAAGTTATGAAGGGAATTCCCAAGTAAAGGGAAGTTGTATGTACATGGTTTGATATATAAATTGCATACATTTTCTTGTAGGAAACAGTGGGTCCAGAGGAAGTTGAGCCTAACTTTCACATTGTTCTCTTGATACAAGTTAAAGATTAAAAAAGGAAGGGGGAAGGCTTCCTGTGAAATATCTGTTGGCTTTACACTCTTCTGATTTGTATCATAAATGCCAACGTCAAAACAGTCTTTCTTTACTAGTTCTATGAAAATCTTTTATTACAGCGGGAAAGCAGTTAAATTATGTGTGACTCTTAATTATCTTACTATGTGGTGTTCATGTGTATCTAACAGTTTGACTTCTGGCATGGCCGTTGGGTCTTTTTAGTGCACTGTGTGTATTACATCAGTACTGAATGTGTATTAGCCATGCCTGTGGAAAGCTCATTTCATTTCTGGGTAGGTACTGTACAGATTTTTCATTGGTTTAATTTTTCTTTAAGGACCAGACTTGAAAGTTTTGCCTCATTTTCCCCTTATGAGAAGATGTAATCTGTTTGTAATATTCCCAGTGGTTCACATACCTACATGTGCCAATATTAATTTGGTATAATGGGATCAAAGTTTTGAATGGTTAAAAAAATGGAAAAATATTTTAAGACAGGTAATATAAGGTAGTGATTTAGTCTAACAGCACAGATTTTCCAAGGAAGTGTGTCTTCAACAGTTTTTTTTAAAAAATGTGATTTAAAATGATTAAATTATACATCCACTATATTTTTAACACTTTAAAGGGCAAAATAATATTGTTTCTTAGTATTACATTTTAGAAAATACCCATTTCTCCCAATTTCGCCCACTATACATAACCATCATACCAACCAATACCAAACTCAAAGTCATATTTTTAAAAAAATCCTATAAAAGTAAAACCATGAGAGTCATTATGAGTGCACTTACAGCAAAACAAAAAAGAGCACTGAAGTGCTGCTGCCTTTCTAAAGCTCCAGTTCCCTTTCATGCATTGACCTTCTATTTCTACCCCATTTAGTCAGTCTCATTCACTGTGTGGTTAATGCTCATTCTTTGCTTTGCTTTATGTGATGTGTGTAAAAATAAGAAGCAAGTTCTCACTGAAATATCACTGTGCTGCTAGAGGATTGCCCATCATTGTCTGTCTAAAGGAAAAGTAAATATTGCTCTAAGTGTTGAAAATACCATGTCCTTATAAGAGGAAATACAAATTGTCATTTATGATTGGAGAGAATAGTTTTGTGCATTAAAAAACACTTTAAAGAGCATGAGTGAGAGTCTACAGATTCGCAGTCCTTTTCACATTGGAAAGTAACTTTGAATTTAAGGACTCCTACCAACTGCAGGCTAAAGAATGCATGCGGTAGAAGGTAGGGGAAAATCATTTCGAATTAAACCTGAAATAAAATCTTATTCTTTCTCCTATGTGTAATGAAGTGTTATAAAGTACTTTGAGTTAAAGTCTGTATGCAAGAAGCCACAAATTAGACTGTCGCAAGTTATAGAACTGATCAAATGTCTAGAAATAGATTCTGATGCGGAATTTTTAGACCATGGAAGTTGGCATCAGTTTAGAAATTGTGTATTAGCTCATAGATTCCTATTCCTGAAAAGACTGTAATGAGAACTTAATGTAGACTTATCCTCAGTATCTTCTCATACCCCCGAAACAAAATACTGAACATAATTTAGTTGAGTTTATATTAAGTACAATTAAATAGGTAATGGGGCTTCAAATAAACATTTTGTTAACCACCTAATTTTCTTTCACAGTTTCTTTCGTTTTCTGAGATTGGACTTTGAGCTATCAGAGCCATGAGCAACTACAGTGTGTCCTTGGTTGGCCCAGCTCCTTGGGGTTTCCGGCTGCAAGGTGGCAAGGATTTCAACATGCCTCTGACAATCTCTAGTGTAAGCAAACTTCACAGATTTTATTACAGATGTTCATTCAGTGCTTAATCCTGGAAACTTCAGGGCTGAACTGTTGAATTCTCTGGATAACCTGTACTCATTACAATTGCTTATGGGATTTAATCTTGGAAAACTTAGTTATGTATAATAAAAGATGTGGAGGGGAGGTAATTTAGCAAGGATAATTGATTTCAGTTGAGCTTATTTTCGGTCTCCCCCATCTTATTAATAAGGAAATGGAAAGCATTTAAATAGGGGGTAGACTTCAAATATTTGAACTGTCACTAATTTGGGGAATCTTAACCTTAGTTTCTTTATATGTAATATTAGAAGGCTGCACAATGGGATTTTCATTGTTTCTTTCAGCTCCAGAAGCTGTTAATTAAAAACTGTTGATCAATATCAAATAAAATGACTGTTTTCGGTGTTATTTCCTCCGCTCACTTTCTGGTGAAGGTGATAGTTAACAGTAAAATTGCCAGAGACTGCTTATGTTTGAAGAGAGATTTAGGGCTTGGATCTCCTAGATAGTCAGCTTATAAATAATTGAGATTTTGTTGTTTACTACATTATTGATTTAGTTTGAATGTATTTTGTATATACAACTTAAGGATATATTTTCATGATGATGATGGTGTTTTTTTGAGGCATGACATATGTCAAGCACTGTTTCTCCTTGCTATTAATTGCTTGTATAATGTTCCAGAGGGCTTTTTTTTTCTTAGTCAAATAGGAATATCCACTCCCCTTTTACTTATATGAGCATGTTATGCACACTGCTCCGTGTCTTTTTTTCTCAATAATTTATCGTGGAGAACTTTCCCTAAAGGTTTTTGTTTTTGTTTTAAGCAACTATGTAGAATTCTCTTGTAGGGAAGTAACGTACATTTAACCAGTCCCCTATGGAAAGGCATTTATACTGTTTCTAGTATTGTTATTTCAAACAGTGCTGTGGTGGATACCATATATGCATAATTTTTTGTGTGTATGTATAAACACAGTTGACTCTTGAATAACACAGATAGGAACTGTGTAGGTCCACTTATACAGGGATTTCTTTTCTAATAAATATATATACAATACTGTAAATGTATTTTCTCTTCCTTCTGATTTTCATTGTTCTTTTTAAGATTGATTTTTTTTTATTTTAGAGAGAGTGAGAGAGAGCACAGGCAGGCTTGGGGAGGGGCAGAGGGAAAGGGAGAGAATCTCAAGCACACTCCCCACTGAGTATGGAGCCTGATGCAGGGCTTTGATCTCAAGACCCTGACATCATGACCCAAGCCAGATTCAAGGTTCAGATGCTTAACCAAACCACCCAAGCACTCCCTTATGATTTTCTTAATATTTTTTTCTAGCTTACTGTATTATAAAAATACAGTATATATAACATGAAAATATGTGTTAATAGATTCTTTGTTATCGATAAGGTTTTCAGTGAACAGTAGGCTATTAGTATAGTTAAATTTTGGAGGGAGTCAAAAGTTATATGTAGATTTTTGACTGTATGATGCAGTCAGTGCCCCAACCTCCATGCTGTTCAAGAGTCAACTGTTTATGTGTGTGTGTGTGTGTATACACACGCATATCTATGGACACATATATATACAATTTCAATAGGCTGTGTCAATTTATACTTTTGTGCAATGCACAAGAATACCTTCTATTACTCCCCACCCCCAACAGCCTTGCGAGCAAACTTTTGGATTTTTGCCAAGTGTTTATAAGTGCATCATCTCATTTATTTAATTCTCCTGTCAACCTGTGAAATTGTGGTACTATACCCATTGTACAAAACTGTGCTATGAGCTCGCATGACTGGTGTGGAAGACCTGGCTTTCAAGGATTTATGTTATGCTGCTTCCCTAATGATAAATTTTATCTATATATTGTTTCTTTAATTAGGTGATTTCTCTAATCAGGAGTTTTGGAGGCTGTTGTTTAATTACATATGTGTGTGTGTTGTGTGTGTGTGTAGACACATACACTGCTGCTTATATATACACACACCTTAATTTTGAAAGATAAGTTTGTAACGTGTGAAAATAGCTAAAATACAGCTAATCCCAATTTACTAATGAAGTTTTCCTTGTTTCTTGTCTGTGGATTTTTTAAACAGTTTATTTTATTTTATTTTTTAAACAGTTAACTTTAATTTACCACCAATTTCTGTCTTGATTCCAGTTAATCAGATTTTACAAGGAAATGCATATATGTAATCCAGCCTTTAAGTTTTAAGACTTCATGGTTGGATGAAATTTTAAATGGAAAGCATCCATGTGAAAATGGGTCTTACGATTTATTCGTGTTTGAGCAAGGCAATTTTTTTTCTCTTCCTGAAGATCTCTTATGAGGAAAAGAATGATACCTTACTATTGTCTTGTTTTTATGTTCTGTTAACATTATTTATATTAAGTTTGAATATCTTACTTTATAAATAATGGACTATAGAAGTTATTGTTTAGTTTAAAATGCATCCAGTTTTGGTGGGGAAGAAGTCCAGAAACAAATTGACACCTAATGAAACAAACTAAATCATCACTGTGTGGTTTGGTAGTAGAAATGCAAATGTGATGTGTAAGTTTTGTGGTACCATGCCTTTAAAAGAGTTTTCTGTGCTTTAGTTTCCTGGCAGACAATTTGAGGCCTAGCTCCATGTTGTGATGCTGATAAAACAGAACACTGTGTACATACATATGTGCCCTCCCTTGGCACAGAAGAAATGCTTTCCTTGTGTAGACAGAGTGCTAATTAAAGGATTTTGAACATACTGATTAAAAGAGACTATGGTAACAAAGCTGCTGAGTTATTTCTGTTCTCTTACAAAAGTCTCTGCCATCTCCTGTGACCTTTTTGGGCCTTGTGCAGTGGGGCATGCAATTCATTCTGGACTGGAGAGGATGGGAAGGGGAGGGGAGGAGAGAAGGGAATGTTGGCTCAACTGTGCTGCTAGGCTGTTGGCTTTCATTGTAGTTACTTTTAACCCCTTGTGTGGTTCAGTTCAAACATGCCTATAACATTGCCTAATAAAGATGTGTGCCTAATAACTAATTTATATTGTTGTAATAAGATTAGTAATGTTACACCTCATCTTACTTAGTTCTCTAGTTACATTTATTCTGCCTTAATTATGTAAAATTATTGGGAGATATTTCTGTGGTCACTAAATTGTTTAATTAATGTGTCAAGTAATTAAAACTTAACAGCATGCCTTAAAACATTAATTTAGGGCTTCTCATATTAATGATAGGTATGAAATTATTAGCAAGGTCGGGTGCATTGTATTCTCTTAGCTCTTATTTTTTACAACAATAATATTATAATATTAAGAAGAAAAAATATTTTGAGACTTGCAATATCAAATGCCCTGTAATTATGGGTAACGTAGGAGTTATTTTTTTTACTTAGAGTCTACTGGAATTGAAAAAGAAAAAAAAAAATCACAAGTTTGTGCTTAGCTGGGAAGCTGCATATTTATGTTTAGAGTCCAAAAGCATACAGTTTTTCCTCTGTTCATTTGTTGCATGTCCAGCTCCATAGGGCTATTTACATTCCCTTATAACATTGGAACCTTGTGACAGCAAATGTATTTGTCATAAGTAGACCATTGGCTGGGACCTGAACATTCTGTTTTCCTGAGATTTTGTTGTTACTAGCATGTGAATTTGCTGGGTGTGACTTTGTGTTTTAAAGAATGCAAACTATATGTTTTTTTCTTGCCAACTATACAATATTTAACATTTCACATAGATTTTCCCATTATCTATAGTGTACAAGTTTTGCTTTCTTTTTTAGTAGGTGGGACCGTTTCTAAGACAAGATTGTCTTAGAAACTTTTAAAAGGATCCTCACATTACTGTAACTATATAATCACATGTCATTGTCTTCAGTTTCCTATTCTTAAAATGGAGTGCTGGCTACAACAGTTTGTAGGCTGCCTTTTTATGACCCTGTATTTATGGAATTGCCTTGAAGCCATGGAATGTGGGGATGGGTTTCTTTGTAGCAGTGTGGGTTATTGGTCTTTGCCAGTATATTTTATAAGAAGAAATAGGAGACTTCTTGCACAATTCAAGGCCATATTTTGGCAAGTTGATGTTCCTCACGATGGAATTAGAGGAAGGATGATATATTTGTGAATAACATCTTTTAAGTATGGCATCTTAAGGTTACAGTACTCTGTTTTGTGTTTTCTGATTTATGATATTAGAGGTTTTTTTCCCTTAAATGTCAGTATTTGAATTTCCTGAAGATGAGCTCCCAATTCTCCATAAAACATCTACATTGTTTCTTCAGCAGATAAGAATGAGGTCAAATATTTTAATACAAATTAATATT
Source organism: Neogale vison (assembly GCF_020171115.1). Lineage (NCBI taxonomy): Eukaryota > Metazoa > Chordata > Mammalia > Carnivora > Mustelidae > Neogale > Neogale vison. The sequence continues at coordinate 113,007,402 of NC_058101.1, read as the reverse complement.
AATACAAATAATGATTTTGATTCTCAAGAGTTAGGAGAGGATTAGTTGTTACCAACTCAGACAAGATTTTAGTTGGATTTAAAAAGCAAAGGAAATTTACTACTTTCTGGATTATGGAGCTCGGCTTGGGAGTATAAGACAGAACAGAGAAAAGACAGCTGTGAAACATTTTTGCCAAGAATTCATTTATTCAGCAGTTATAGGAATACTTCCTAGAAACCATTTAAGAAGGTATAAAATATTGGGGGGTAAAAAGGTTGGGGAGAAAAGAATTAAGTGCCGTACTAGACATTGTTATAAGACCTATCACAAGACAGTATTTGGTGAAATTACAAAGATACAGATAAGTGTTTCTCAGTTTCAGTGGGCTTTTTAATTTGTGGGGTCAGCTTCCTGCAGGAGAAATTAATTGAAATGATCCTTGAAGGATGAAATTTTAATATCTCAAAGTCAACATTCTCTGTGTTGGTTTTCAGTAGAAAGTGAAGATGAAGGCTTTTCTTGCCATTGCTTGACTTCGAGCAAAGCTGTGAATATATTTGAGTGATTCTCCAGACAGGCCAGCTGCGGAGTTTCCCTCCTTGAGGAGGATAGAAAGAGACTTTCAGTCCTCTCAAGCTGAAATGGGAGAACCATCCTACCTTGAATAAATGGGCCCATTGTTAATTTTAAGCTGTTGAGTATTTTCTTTTACAGTCCCTTCCAACTACTCTGTCATTATGCCAAGTTGGAAAGTTAAGGATTTAGTTTGTATAACTACCTAATGTATATTTCACATGTATGTTCATCTTCTGCTTTTAAAATATTAATTACCTTTTTTGTGGGGCACAGAGACTGGCTTTTTTTCCTAAGTGGTGATTTTCTGTCATTGTGGTTACAAGGTAAAGAATCTCAAGATAATTCTGAAGATGTTTTTCTGGATTGTTATTTGTAAATAAATGAAAAATCTTAACAGTGTGTTTTGTTGTAAATTAGTAGTTCTAGAAAAGGGGAGCTTGATTTTTCAGATTTTAATGAATGTTGGGCATTTTGGAACGTTATCTGTTAAAATAAGAGGACTTCTACTGTCTGTAGGCCTTCTGTACGTGATGGAGGAAATAATTTGGAGATTGGGCGAAGTAAGAATAACGCATTATTTTACTTTATTTTTTTAGAGAGAGAGAAAGAGTATGCATGTGTGGGGATGGGGGTAGGGTGTGAAAAGGGCAGAGGGAGAGAGAATCTTAAGCAGGCTCCATGCCCAGCCCTCTGTGGAGCCAGATGCTAGGGTTGATCTCAAAACCCTGAAATCACAACCTGAGCCAAAATCAAGCATTGGATGCTTATCGGACTGAGCCACCCAGGTGCTCCAAGAATAACATTTTAAACCCAAGTAAAGGATATTTTTACATAACTTGTTCACCTACTTACAATTAGGCATAATATCTACTCAAACTGAGAATATTGAAGACTGTGGACTTCAGTTATTTTTGAGAACTTTCAGGAAGAGCTTTTCTTTATGATGGTTGTTGGTCAGGTTGCAGTGTGAATATACAGTTAACCAGTTGTTTCTGTCCAAAATATCCTCTTAGCAGTAGTTCTACCCAGAATCCCATATACCATAAGATCAGTCATGGCCTTTTCTCCCAGTTATGACTGCACGGGGGAAAATACCTGATAGGAGTTAGTTCTTTTAGAAGCAAACATTGCTCTGGACAAAGAAGGTGTTGTTTCTTTGGTGTCTTGTAAGGGTTAATTCTGTTTCAGTTTTAGTAGGTGAGACGCTAGACCTTTATTTAAATTTTGGGATACAGAAATATTGACTCTATAATATAAAATGTGACAGAATAAGACCCTAGCATGTGAAATACTTAAAATACTTATATATGCATACATTTGCAAATAAAGGACATAAGGGAATGAAAAGAGCAATTAGCTTAAGCAGTTAAGGAGCAGTGACTATGGTGACCGTTAACTTAGGTATTCTAGGTGCAGAGCCACTCCATAGCCCTGTTGGGAATTCAGGTTTGGTTTTTAAATTATGAAGTGGGATAATCACTTTTTTATCGTAGATACTCTGTTTTTTATTAAGTGGGGTTTGTTTGTTTGTTTGTTTGTTTGTTTTGGTAATAAGATATTTATGAAAAGACACAGGAGACAGTATTGAATGAGTGTTTAAAGTTAGGTTTGGAAGAATTTTTTTTTTTTAAGATTTTATTTATTTATTTGACAGGCAGAGAGCACAAGTACACAGGCAGAGAGAGAGGGGGAGGCTGAGCAGAGCTGCTCTCTGCTGAGCAGAGAGCCCGATGTGGGGCTTGCTCCCAGGATCCTGAGATCATGATCCCAGCAGAAGGCAGAGGCTTTAACCCACTGAGACACCCAGGTGCTGCTGGAAGAATTTTTTACAATATTGTGATGTTCACTTTCCTGTCATTCCCCACCTTATTTTTTTTTCTTGTTTTATATAAGTACAGTTATCTATCATACTGTAAATAACTCTTTTTTTTTTTTCTTCAACATCTGATGTTGTGCCCATTTTGTGTGATGATTTGTGGAACAAAGTCCATCAACTTCTTTGGCATTTAGTGCTTGAAGCCAATCTAGATAGTTATAACACGTGACCCTGATAGGCCTACATGGAGGAGATTAAAATGGACTGGGAAAGTTAACAGGAAGGAATGGAAAGGAGCACATTAGATGGAAGGAGAAAAGAGGCAGTTTGAAAAAGGCCACAATGGGAGCACTTACTTACTGGGTCACATTTGTTACTCAAACAGTCTTTTTTAACCTTTCACCCTTCCCACTTTTAAAGTTTGGTTAATTTATACTTCTTTTTAGGTAATACATTCATATAGTTGGAAATTCCAGAGGTACAGCAGGATATAAAGGAAAGTCTCCTGTTGTCCTGCCTTTCATTTAGTTTTCCTGGAAGCAACCTGTTAGCAGTTTCTTGTGTATAATTTCAGAGATGATCTGTACAGATACATGTATATACATATATATATGTATCCTTATCACCCTCCTTTTCAACTCAGACAACAACATCCTTAAAAACTATACTTTTTTTGGGCATTTTGTTTTCTTCACCTAACGCCAAATCAGTAAATACATCATTCTTTTGTATAGCTGCATTGATTGGATTTATCATAATTTATTCAACTGGTTTTACTGACACTGCAATAATTTTTGCATTTGTATATATGGCATATATATGAACGTATCTGTCACATAAATTCCTAGAAATGGAATTGCTGAGTCAAAGGGGTAGATACATTTATAATTTTTTTTTATTTTTTTTATTTTAAAGGTTTGTTTTTATTTATTTGACAGAGAGAGATCACAAGTAGGCAGAGAGGCAGGCAGAGAGAGAGGAGGAAGCAGGCTCCCCGCTGAGCAGAAAGCCCGATGCGGGGCTTGATCCCAGGACCCTGAGATCATGACCTGAGCCGAAGGCAGAGGCTTTAACCCTCTGAGCCACCCAGGTGCCCCGATACATTTATAATTTTGATTGATATTGCCAACTATCTCTATAAGACACTCCTACCCACAGTATAAGAATACTGGTTTCCTCATACCTGTGCTAACACACTTTTCAACAGACTTTGATCTTTTCTGATCAGATGGGGCTATTTCCACTTTTCTACTTTTTATAGCTCTTAATCACAAGTAGTCTACCAAGGATTTTCTGTTTTTAAGTGGTTCATTGTTTTTTATTTTGCATGAGAACATACGAAATAAAAATGTGCTGCTATTCTATAAATGACACCATTGATTTCCAGGGATGATGTTCTTTGAATTTTTTCATAAGGAGTTTTGATTAATAGTTACCCTCTATCATTTATTTACTAATTCTTTTTTAAAAAATGTATTTCCTATTTTTGAATAGATTTCCTCTCAGTGTTAACATATTACTTCCAGTTACATGTGAAAGATTTTGTTTGTTTTTTTGTTGAACAGTTTTTGGCACATTGCCTTGTAGACTTTCTGAAAAATTAAGCAAATCACATTTAATAGAGTCATGGTTGTTATTTTGGAGTTTCTCCTGGAGCCTGATATATTGTGGGATTTCATATCTTCTCTAGCTCACTTTAAATGATGTGACAAGGAGACCTTTATGAGCTGTTCACTATGGCCCTGGGACATAGTAAAATTCACCCCTAGAAAACTCACTGTTTTCATTATCAACCTTTTATTAGCCAGTGGAGCTTAACTGAAGTGTTACATTTTCAATAACATAGTAAATCAGGCATTGTGAAGGCATACTAACATGAGGCATAATGTATTTCTTCATTTTACCCTGGTTTGAGCAGCAGAATATGTGTGTTGGTAACCTTGGTGACAAAAAGAGTAAAGATGCCAGGGATGTTTGTGTTTATGTGGTTAAAGGGGATGTGGAAATTCCCTTTCATGTGTTGCTGTAATTTTTTTTTTTAAGATTTTTTAAATTTATTTGAGGGAACACTAGCAGGGTCGAGAGGGAGAAGCAGGTTCTCCGCAAGAAGAGATCATGATCTGAGCCAAAGGCAGATGCCTAACAGACTGAGCCACCCAGGTGTCCCTTAAATTCTTAAATATGGGAAGTGGGGCGCCTAGCTAGCAGTTGGTGGAGCATGCAACTCTTGATGGGGTTGGGGATTTGAGCCACAAGTTTGGTGTAGAGATTACTTAAAAATAAAATATTTTTTTAAAAGATTTTATTTATTTATTTATGAGAGAGAGAGAGAGAGAGAGCATGCATAAGTATGGTTGGGGGGAGGACAGAGGGAGAAGCAGACTCCCTGCTGAGCAGGGAACTAGATGTCGGGCTCTGCCTCAGGACCCTGGGGTCATGACCAGAGCTGATGGCAGAAGCTTAACTGACTGAGCCACCCAGGCACACCACTTAAAAATAAAACCTTAAAAAAATATAAGGCTCAGTGGGTTGGGCCTCTGCCTTAGGCTCGGGTCGTGATCTCAGGGTCCTGGGATCGAGTCCTGCATCGGGCTCTCTGCTCGGCGGGGAGCCTGCTTCCTCCTCTCTCTCTCTCTGCCTGCCTCTCTACCTATTTGTGATCTCTGTCTGTCAAATGAATAAATAAAATCTTTAAAAAAAATATATATCATGAGAAGAGTTTGGAACTTGCTCAGAATTTGCACCATTTGTTATTTGAATTCTGTGATTTCTTAAACATTTTTTTTGTTCCAGGATCCAAAAATTGATTTAACAATGGCCGTTGTTCTTCATAATTGTTTTGGGTAAATTTTGTCTTAACTAAAATTTTGTTTTAATGACATTAACTGTTGAGTGCCATTTACCATTTGTTCTATCAGGGATTTAAGGGTTATGATGTGGCTCTGTTGAGGATGCAATAATTAGCCTATGCATTTCATAAAAGATTTCTGAGATTATAACTTTTATAGATAGTAAAATTAAAAAGTTTAGTAGGGTTGTATAATGTTAGCCAGAGGAGGTTGTGGATATGTTCTGAAAGTATTTTTCTTCTTGAGAAAAGGTAGTGGGGGACAAATGTCCTTTAGAAAACAAATGCTCTGTCCCTTAACTAGGAATCTTTAAAGATGTTCTGGAGAAAGAAGTTCATACATATGTACAAGTATTACTACACATGTAATTTTCATGATTTTGGACATTTTCTTGACATATCTCTATGCTACTAACTTCTAAATAATCTACAAATAGTTCTTCTGATCTTTTCATAGTAGGCATTTCTGTATATGAACCTCTCCATTCTAGAAGATTCTGGTTATTGGTATTCAATTCTCAGAATGATAATTGATATTTTAGTAGACACAGGTGTTTCCAAACTTTGTCATTGGCTTATCCCCTTGTAGTTTGGTTCTTTATACTCAGGCTGGCAGTTTGCCCAGGTAGAAATTCTAAAATCCTGCATTTAACACATTACTGTCCTATTTAAGAAACAGTTAAGGGTTTCCTGTTATCTGTTGAATTATTGCTTGACTCCTCTGCCTGACATTCCAGCTGCATATAAATGGGTCCCCTTAAAACAATTGAGCTTATGGTCCAAAATGCCCATTTTGAACCAAAAAGTCCTTGGTCTCTTAAATTTTTTGTGCTTACTACCTTTGTTTCTTCTTACCTTTAATCCTCTAACCATCCTTCAAGGCACATTCATATACCAAGTGCTCTTTCAAATTTTTGACTACTCCAACTTGCTTGGGTCTCCTTTCTTTCCTATATTAAACAATAAAAATAATGATGTAAATAAGCTGACATTTATTGAGCCCTTGTTATTGTCTAGGCCCTGCTCTAATCGTTTTACACATGTTCCATTATTTAATTCTCATTAAGGATCCTCTGAGAAAGTATGATTTTAAAAGGAAGAAAAGTTAAATGACATGCCCAGAGTTAAACAGCCAGTAATTGATTAGGCTTAGGATTTGAAACCAGTCAAATTGAGTAGTAATAATGCTTTTAACCAGTATACTCTATTTTCTGGGAATAGATGACAGTTTTCACTCCTGACAATCAAGTTTCTGTATTTCTTCTTTTCTATCTTTTTAAAAAACATTTTAAGTAATGTCTGCACCCAACCTGGGGCTTGCCTTCACAACCCTGAGATCAAGAGTTGCATGCTCTACTGACAGCCAGCCAGCCGCCATTGTGTGTGTATACATGCTCTAGAATAAAAGACTTGTATAAATGGGAATAACTGAGATTATTAGGAAAAGATATGACTGGTTTCCAAGGCAATTATTAAAATCATCTAAGAGATTTTAAAAATGTAGAGTCCAGGCCCTAGACATTGAATTCAGGTTGTTAAGGGATTCTCACATGCTGTCTGGATGTTTCTCATCTACCATTGATGTTCCATTTTGTACATAAATATTTGGGAACCATATATGACTTTGCTTTTAAAAAAAAATTTTTAAATTATGGATCTTTTGCTACTTAGATCATTTCAGCAAAAAGAAAAGGCTAAGTTCTCCCTCTGACCTTCTCCTCGCTCATGCTCTCTCTCACTGTCTCTCTCTCTCAAATAAATAAAAAATAAAATCTTAAAAAAAAAAAAAAAAGGGACGCCTGGGTGGCGCAGTTGGTTAAACGACTGCCTCCGGCTCAGGGCGTGATCCTGGAGTCCCGGGATCGAGTCCCACATCAGGCTCCCAGCTCCATAGGGAGTCTGCTTCTCCCTCTGACCTTCTCCTCGCTCATGCTCTCTCTCACTGTCTCTCTCTCTCAAATAAATAAAAAATAAAATCTTAAAAAAAAAAGAAAAGGCTAAGTTACATGGGGATTGTCACTGACTAAATAAATAATGTGACAGATCTACTTTTCCCCACCACTAGGCTTTTCCCATTTTTCAGAGTTCAGTCACCATAGGTCAAATCCTTTTTGTAAATAAATGACAGTAGTGTTTGGTTCTCTTCACAGTGTTTTAAGTATCTTCATGACAAAGATTTAGAGGGCTGAAGTTGCCGTACTACTTATAAAATTTTAATAATATAAAATTTAATAATGTTGAACTTATCAAAGACTTCTTCAGGAATCTTTGACTATACTTGGTTTTATTTTACACCTCATTACTAACCAAATGGTAATATGTTAAAAAAGAACTAGGTACAGTTTTTTTAATCCCATGAACCAGAGAACAGTACAAATTTTTGCTCCTCACATTAGGTTTCACAGCAGTATAGTTAAGTACATTTATATAAGTCATATACTTTGTTAATGGGGAAGTGCTCTCAACAGGGAGCGAGAAAACCTCTACAGCGTGGGTGGAACCGGATCATGCTAGAATTCCCAGTTTGTGTTCAGTAGCTATTGGCTGATGATCGTAATGATAATAGAGGACAAATGGGAAGCTGGGTTGCAATCGCAATCAAATTTCCTTAGATTTGTTTTGTTAATGTACATGACTGATAGAATTAACTGATGAAATATTTTGGTTTTCTTTGTTTTTAATTCTAGGCAGTGTTTACATTTCTGGGAAATGTCCCAGAGGTTACATCATATAATAACCACCTGCCTCCCAGGGTCTTTCTCTGTGTCAATCAGAATTTATTTTCTGTAAGTTTGACCCAGTGGTTCTGTTTCTGTCTTTTAGTTTCAGGTACAACAGAGGCTAACCCTTTCTTACTTAACAGCCTTTCAGATAAGTGATTGAGTAGTATTTCCCTTTGAGTCTGCTGGAAATTATGTAGGAAGCCTTTCTTCTAATATTTCATGAGTTTGCCTCTCATGACAACCTTGGGCATATGCTTTTAAAAGTTTTTAAATGTCTTTGTATGACTCTCAGAACTGAATATAACACCTAACACCTCAGATATATTAAGAACAATGCGAAAGTTGGGGCGCCTGGGTGGCTCAGTGGGTTAAAGCTTCTGCCTTCAGCTCAGATCATGATCTCAAGGTCCTGGGATTGAGCCCCGCATCAGGCTCTCTGCTCCGCTGGGAGCCTGCTTCCCTCTCTCTCTCTGCCTACTTGTGCTCTCTGTCTCTCTAATAAATAAATAAAATCTTTAAAAAAAATAAGTTAAAAAAGAACAATGCAAAAGTACAATTATTAAGTCAGGAAACTGATTTTTGTGTGACTGGATGGTGCAGGGTTTAGATACTGCCCTGGGCTGTGGGCTTGATGGAACTGTCACTTTTCTCTGTACTCTTTTGTACAGTTTGAAATTTTTACAATATGTGTATCTTTTGTTTAAAAAGAGAAAACTAAAGCTGGTCTGTGCTTTGTAAATGTGCAAATTCAGGCTTGTCTGGACATGTATGGAAGTTAGGTGAGCCTAAGAGGGGCAAGTGTTTATGTATGGGTGTGTGCTCTTTGCATGAAAGATCAAGAAACCTCATGGGTAGGAATTCAGGAAACATAATTGAGTGTATTCAAGCATAGTCCCTGGAGATTTTATTATTACTTTTAATTGTTATCTTTTATGAGACATGGGTAGATCTTGGTAGAGCAGGGTATATCCTTTTGGTATCATCTTCTGGCACTGCCCTTCTTCTGAATGACTTGTGCCAAAGCCCTGAGACAACAAGGTGTAAGTCAGTACTTATTTATTGATCTCTTACTGTGTACTGGCCCTTGGGTATATTGGGTCAGTCTCTATTTTCTGACCTAAAGGCATATGGAGAATGATATGAAATATTTGAAGGAGTTTAGAAGTAGGAGAGGACGTATATATAATCAGATCTAGGAAGAGAGCACAGTAATGTGCATTGACCATATAGCCTGTGTCAGGATAGCAGGGAACTTCTAGACTAAGATCTGTAGAATCCATGGAGAAGACACAAAAGTGGCAATGGCAGGCAGAATTTATGGTATCTACCTCTGGGCATGGAGTCATTTGCTCATTTTCATTATTGAGCACCTAGGGTGTGCTCAGTATTGGCCTCGGTACTGAAAATACAGAGATAAGCAAAACAAAGTCCTTTGTGTTTTGGACCTTATATCCTAGTAAATGGGACTGATAGTTAAAATATATAAATAAGTAAGCAGTGTAATTTTAATAAGGTAATGTGCTAGGGAGTAATTGGGAGAAGAGGACGAGTATCTGGTGGTAACGTCTTTACCTTTAAATTGAGTGGTCAAGAAAAGCCCCTATGACTGAGGAGGCAGCATTGATTTAAGACTAAGAAGCCAGGGGCTCCTCGGTGTCTGGGTGGTTAAGCCTGTGCTTTTGGCTCAGGTGGGGATCTCAGGGTGCTGGGATTGAGCCTTGCATCACATTGCATCCATCACATTGCATCGGGCTCTCTGCTCAGCAGGGACCCTGCTTCTCCTCTCTCTGCCTGCCTCTCTGTCTACTTGTGATCTCTCTCTCTGCTTTGAGACAGGAAAGAGCGTGGTGTGTTCAAGGAATAGAAAGGTGGCCAGTGTGCCAACAATGCTGTGAGCAAGGAGGAAAACAGAGTGGGATAAGGTAGGTCTAGTGTCAGAATGAGAGACGAGGTTCACAGTACTGAGGAGGGTAACATTGGGAATAATCATGGGGCAACTCCTGGGGAATTAAGAGGGATTCTGATTCCTTTGGATTAGAGCTGATTAATTAGAGTGTGGGTTACTATTACTGTGATCTTATCATATCTACAAACTGGTGTGTTTTATAAATTGGTTTTGGTTAAAGTTTCTGGGAAGGAATTCAAAACAGTTTTTGAGCAAAGGAGTAACTATATAACCACCCAAAGTGGCTATTTGGAAGTAAAATACTCATTTTAATATATGTTTGTTTTGAAAGTTATTTGTAGTTACAAATATATATGTTATTTTTTCATTGTTATTTGCACGCTGATTACATTTTTTTGTTGTTTTGTGTTCTTTCAAATTTTCTTTGTAACTTTTAAGAAGCAGCTTGTTGCCCAGATGTCTTCTGTTTTCATTTCCTTGTGATGTTATGACCTCTTCTACTTTAATAAAGAAATGTTGCATACACACTGAGGACTTGTTTACAAATTATGTTGGTAACACTTTTGTTAGAGTATGCCTCAAAGATAAAGTGAGTGTTAGGATGTTTATTCTAGATCTGATATGTTGAGCTGAAAAAGGTTTTAAAATGTGTCTATTTTTAAAAAGAATGCTTTAGACTGTTGGTTGGTTAGTGCACCCAATGCCAAAAGTTATGTTTTGTGACCTTTTTATTTTCTTAACTGGAGGGAGTTTATAAGATTTAATGTTTTTCATTTCTTAATCTTTCAGAGAGGTACCTTGAGTAGGGTTAACATCTAATAGGAGAGGCTGCCTATTGATACATTAGTAAATTCACATTTTCATGCCTTAAGAACATTGATAATGGATAAAAGTGTCATCACTATTATATAGGTATAAGTCTGCTGTAATAAATCATAATGCCTTGGTAAATGATGAAACTTCAGACTTTATATTTAGGTCAGCTTTTTGCAAATTCAAAGCAAGAATGAGTTTTCCTGTGAGTTTTGAGTTACATTTACAAAATAATGCTTTACAACCAACTTAGGAATTATCTGTAGTACATTAATATGACAATACACTAGTATAAAACAAATTTTCTTTATATATTTTTTAAAGATTTATTTATTATATTTTATTTTAAAATATTTTATTTTTTTATTTGCTAGAGAGTGAGGCAGAGAGAGAGCATAAGCAGAGAGAGAGCATAAGCAGAGAGAGCAGCAGGCAGAGGAAGAGGGAGAAGTAGGCTCTCTACTGAGCAGGGAGACTGATGTGGGACTTGATCCCAGCATGACCTGAGCTGAAGGCAGACGCTTAACCGACTGGGCCACCCAGGCGCCCCAAAGATTTATTTATATTATATATAGAGTGTATACATGTGGAGGAGGGGCAGAGGGAAAAAAGTGAGAATTCCCAAGCCGGCTTCACGCTGAATGCGAGCCCAACATGGGACTTGATTCCATGACTCTGAGATCATGACCTGAGCTGAAACCAAGAGTTGGACTCTTAACCAACTGAGCCACCCAGGCACCCTTAAAAGAAGTTTTAGATACAGCTTTTTTTTTTTTTTTTTTTTAAAGATTTTATTTATTTATTTCACAGAGAGCGACCCCAAGTAGGTGGAGCAGCAGGCAGAGAGAGAGAGAGAGAGAGGCAGAGCAGCAGGCGGAGAGAGGCTCCCTTGTGAACAGAGGGCCGGAAGCAGGGCTCTTATCCCAGAACCCTGGGATCATGACCTGAGCTGAAGGCAGAGGCTTAACCCACTGAGCCACCCAGGTGCCCCTAGATATAGCTTTCTTGATTTTATCTTGACATTTAAAGTAACCTAATAATAATTAATTTCTAGCCTCAAAAAAATACTTTAGGTGATTATGATTATATAATAATGAATGATCAGAGATATGTGAATATTTTATTACCAAAGCTAATATACGAGTATGCTAGTATATTGTACAGCTAATATACTCGTATTCTATTTTTTAATGTACAGTGATTTTTTTTAGGGTTTATATTTTCTCCCAACATATGATTTTATTTGAAATGTTTCATTTATATCTGGGAGGAATAACCTTTTTAGTCTACTAACTTATCAGGTGAACTGGTCACCATTGTCCAGTTATCTTGCTTTTGAACTAGTCACTAGATTGTAATTTTAAATGAAAGTAGTTAAATATTTTCTTTGGGAAGGGCAGTTTTCCCAAAGAGTTTTTTCATTTTATTATCATCATTAAATTTTCATTCTTTTTAAAATTTAAGTTTTATTATCACTAGACAGTTATCTAAGTTATCCCAATTAAGTTTCATAATAAAAAAAAGTTTTCATAATCAGCTCTGTGATCTTTTGCATCAGTGAAACCCCACCCTTTTTGTCTGAAGGAGGGGCAAGAAACATTAGAAACAAAAATTTTCTCATGAAAGGAAACTGTAAAGGACAAATTTATTCTAATGAAGAATTACTTTATAAATTCAATCTAGTAGTAAGGCTCCAAATGTATTACAGATGATTTCATTTTTCTACAGTTGGTAACAATTTTAAAACTTATTTTTCAATGATTTTGTGAAGCAAGTATTTTCTTCAGTAGAATTTGGAAGTTGATTTATCAGGTTGTTTAAAGGTTTTGTGCTTGTTTCATTTTATGTGATATAGGTTTTAGTAAATGTAGTATACTTGAGTTTCATGGTCAAATTTGGTTTCCACCAGAAATGATGATGATTATTTGCATTGGGTTTTAATTTTCTTAATCTTACAAAGTCATAGTCTCTTAAAAAGGAAAATAAAAAATAAAAGCCATTAGGAGAAATTAGAATGGTGGTAACCAGGGTTGGGGGGGAGAGGGAAATGGGAGTTGTTTAATAGGTATAATAGTGCAATTTGAAAATATTCTGGAACTCAGTTGCATAACAATTTGAATGTATTTACCACTACGGAACTATCACTTAAAAATGATAAAGACGATTTTAATAAAGGGGAAAAATAGCAGTATATTGAACTGTGGGATTTAAAAAAAAAATTCATTATGTAGCATCTACATGACTGCAGAAATTGATGTAACTTTTATTTGATCGACAGAAAAGGATTTGTTTATAAACCCTTTATAAAGTTTATAAACCCTTTATAAAGTTATTTCTTTATAGGTATTAAAAATACATATTTAAAAATAAAGACTTTTTCCCCTTGAAGTTGCCAGAGAAATTTTAATAGCATTTAGATGGGAATGAGTAGACAGCCAATTACTAGACTTTTCCTTGAAATTGTGGAAACTAAAATTTAACTTAAGGGATTGGTGTAGTTATGGTAACATGATTTCTTAACTAAATTGAAGGATTTACCATGAAATAACCTCTATACATAAAGACAATGGAACATTTGTCAGAATTGGCAAATTACATCCTAGTTCAGTAATTCTAATACATTATAATGTGCCTTCTCTTTAAACACACATACATCCTACAAAAACTTGATAAATAGCTCCTAGCTCTTTTATACTGTTAGGTAACTCTTAAAGTTATACCTGTATCTAAACTAAAAGCAAAATGTCATAAATATGCCTACACATTTCTTTGTATGAAGTATGGATGTACTTGTCAGTGTAGTATTAACTGGTTAACATAATGGTGGTCAACATGTGTACCCAAAATACACATACATGAGGAAGCCTGTGTTGTGTTTTACTTCTGGCCATCTGGAATCAGCTTCCTTGTTTCTTTTATAATCTTGGAACACATTATTTCTAATTGCATGGTGTTTGCAATTCCAGTATTCTGAATATTTTACCTTGCAGTGGTTAAAAGTGTCACTTTTTTCAGGTAACCCAATTCCATCTTCCCACTTCTTTTTAATACAAGTAAGTGAATTTTGGCATGCAGTCTGGCCTAGAGATGCACTCTGTAACTTTACCAAACATTTCCTTTTTAATTATTATTATTTAATTTAAATTCAATTAATTAACACATAATGCGGTATTTGTTTCAGGTGCACAGGTCTGTGATTCATCAGTCTTACATAGTACCCAGTGCTCATAACACATTCCCTCCCCAATGTCCATCATCCAGTTACCGCCCCCCCCCCTGAACATTTTCTTGATTTGTGTGTTTAAACATTCTGAAAGCATTAAAAGTGGCCTGTGTTACTTGAGAGACACTTCCTTTTTGTATTTGGCCTTTTTGACTTTGTCATGTTTATAGGGATTTTTAAAATTGAACTTTGAGGGAAAAGAGTGAAACTAGCACTTTCAGTTTTTCATTTTAAAACATTTTTCAAAAGTGTCCTGGAATAGATGTAATATAGTGAACAAAAAATTTAAGAAAATTTGACTTGTGGTTACATACGTATTTGTAAAATTTTACTTTAGTTGTCTGTGAACCTCCTTAAAATCAATGAAACGTTACCAGTTAAATGAAGCTATCTTGTCATGGCTTTATTTTTGTGGTAAGTATACATTATTTAACTTTTGATAACAAGTCAACAAATAAAAAGTTAAAGAAGATTACTGTGCCCAGTGCACATGGTTTAGTGTAGTATTACAACTATACCAGGTCATAGTGAACTCAGTCTGGCTGAAAGTGTTAGGCTATGAGCAGGAACATTAGGCCAGTGGTTGAAATTTATGAGTATCATTGATTTCTAGAGGCAGTGGTGACTTTCATTTTGTAAAACACACCCAAACAACTAACTATTTCAGTATACTTTGCTTTGCTTTCTTCTTCTTCCTTTTTTTTTTTTTTCTTTTTTTTTTTTTTTACATTTTTCTTACTCAATTTCTTTCTCATTATTGGCTGGTCAGAATGGTTCTTTAAGGGGGGCAGTCTTTGTATATGGGATTGTTTTTAAGACAAACTATGATGAGAAGCTAAACCATTCTTTTTCCATCTTATATTAAGATACAGATACATGTAGATAAAACATTCTATCATATCTTGTGATGTTTTTCACATCCAACCTTTTTATCTATTCTCGCTCATATTGTCATCATTTTATGGTATTTGTCCTTGCTTTGATTGTGATTTTTTAATCTTGGCAGAAATATTCTGGCAGAATATTGTTGTAAGGAGCTAATTTTTAAGCTTCTGAATAAAACTTTCCACTGCCTTTCACCAACTTCTGAATTTTTCTTGTTTCTGGATAAAATGCCACTAGGAGGAGGGGGAAGAAAGGAAAAAGTTAACAGTTTGGGAGGAGGCCAAAACTAAAGTTCATTTAATAGTAGGTTACTAAAGTAGCAGTTGTGTTTTTATTGATTTCTTTAAAAAACTTATTTATTTAAGACTTTTAAAAACACTATCTTATTACAATGGTGACTTTTTAGATAAATGTAGGCTGTAGAACATATATAGTAGTGCTAAGTGATTCTGGATCATGGTTAATTCTTATGCCAAAATTTCTGTTTTGATGCCCGCCCCCCCCCCCATGTAAGGTTCAATAAACATTGCTTTGAAATACCAGCATTTTCTATTGAAATCTCCCATTAACTCCTTGATTTGAGGTACTAAATAAACCAGGGCCCAGTAAGGAAGACACCTAGTGTGTTTTAAATAGGAAATTTTAATACAAGGAATTTGTAAACAGGTTTTAGTTGAGAAGAGAAGTCCAGCAGAGTATGGCAGAGTAGTTTAGAAAGAGCAACAGCAGGAGATTGCCATCTTTAAGGACCAGGAGAAACAATGCAAAGGTGTAGTGTTACCAAGGCTGGGGTATGGGTGTTGTGTGGCAGGAGCTAAAGATGCAAGAGAGGGAGTGATCCAGAGCTGGGACCATGAAGCCATGGGCTGATTAATCAGAGGTAGAACCACAGAGAAGGTGTAGAAAGGAGAGAAATATCAAGGCTTGTCTCCTAACCGCCCCTCCCCCACGTTGCCTCTCTCATTGGTGGGACCCATCCAGAAGCCAGAGCAAGGGAGCCTGGGAAATGTAGTTCGTTGCCATAGAAAGACCAGCAAAGAAGGGCAGGGTATTGTTCTGAGGACAAATAGACCAATGACCAGCATAGACAATACAAAAAATTTTTGGAAACTGCTAATATCAGTGCTTTCATAATCTAAGACATTCCTTCTTCTGTGGATCAGGATCCTTCTATAAGGTGGAAATAATTACATTATTTATGGTTTTGTTTTTCAGGAACCCTTTATATTTAGTGGCATTAAACTAGAACTACATTTGCTGCATGTATTTCTGCCAGTTTCTCCATTTTTGTTATTTATATATTTTTGACACACAGAAGTTTATCATTTCATTTGTTCTTATTTTTAAATTTGTGTGTGTGTGTGTGCGTGTGTGTGTTCAAAGATTGGAGAGTCATTTCCCTTGAGATACTTAATAACTTTATCATTTGCTTTTTCTAGGTTTTCAACATTTTTAAACTCTGTAATCTATATGGAATTATTTTTGGTATGGAGAGATACATTATTTTAATGTCAATTAAAGTAGTTTGTTCCTTTTTAGAAATAGATTTGTTTATGAGAGAGAGAGAGTTTGGGGGGGTTGGGTTCCAGAGAGAGGAACCGAGAGACAGGGAAAGAATCCTAAGCTGACACCTTGCTGAACACAGAGCCAGATGTGGGGCTCAGTTTCACGACCTTGAGATCTTGACCTGAGCCAAAACCAAGAATTGGATCCTTAACCCCCTGAGCCACCCAGGTGTCCTGGTAGTTTATTCCTTTTTAAAGATTATCTGTGCTTTGAGAATGTTGATCTTTTCTCTTTAAATTGCCTCATCTATGCTAGATTTCGTGGATGTTGACCTATAGAAATATTCTAAATTTTATTTGAATTATTGTCCTTGCTAATTCCTTAATTTATTGACTAAAATGTACTTCTGTTTTTAAACATGGTTGAAGTGACTGTCTAAAGACATTTCACCTCCTTTTATTTATTTAATATTTTATTTTTAAGTAATCTGTACATTGAATGTGGGTCTTGAATAACCCATGATATCAAGTATCACATGCTCTATGGACTGAGCCAGCCAGGCACACCACACCTTTTTTTTTTAAATTAAAAATTCTTGGATGACATGTTGTGATTTAGGTTAATTTTAAGACTTAAATTAACTAATAGATAGCTGCAAGTTTAATATTGATGCATGCACCTCTATTATTTGCTTTTTTATGTGCAGGTCCACAAATGACTGTCATGATTTTTTATGTCATTTTATTTTTTAGTTTAATTGGGGGGGAGTAGTAGAATGTGTTGAGTAATGAGTGTTTAATGTGTTTTGAATTTGGCCTTTTAAAATCAATTGTAATTAATCTGCTAATTGTGGTGTGGAACATTGTTTAAATTTAGTAGGGAAGTAAAAGAGTATCAAAAGAAAGGAAAGGCTCATTACTTATTCCTTTTTACCTTTTTACCTTACTCTTTACCTTTTTTCTTGATGAACTTATCGACTTGTGATGAAGATGTTAGAATTCTGAAAATGAGTAGAGAGTGCATCACTTTTTTATTTGCTTATGAAGTGTATGTTATTATAACATTTGTGTAGTAACAGAATGGTAACTTAGCATTTTTTAAAAAATTGGGTTGTGAGGGAGGGCGGTTGAGGAAAGATGTATTTAAAATGCATTATTTATCAGAAAAGATTGTGAAGAACTAGGCCCTCACTTTTACTTTTGGAGTAAGAGACTTGTTTTCAGTTTTCAGTACCTTCCTGGTCACAATTTTAAATTTTAGTGTAGCTGGTAATAATTTAAAACATTTATACAGATTTAAACTTTTTAAAGGTGTGGAATAAGATAATGAGCCCAGTGTATTGATCACTGAGGTTCAACCATGTAGTCATTTTAATTTTATCTATACTTTCATTAACTTCTATCTTCACTTTTGAATTCTTTGGAAGCAAATTGTAGCTATCATATTATTTCATCTAAATATTTTAGAATGTATCTCAAGAAATGAGAATTTTTTTTTAAGAACTAAAAAAAAAAATTTTTTTTAAAGTAATTGTATACCCAACTTGGGGCTCAAACTCACAAACCCAAGATCAAGAGTCCATGTTCCACCAACCCAGGTACCCCAGTAAAAATTCTCTTTAAAAACATAATTACAGGGGTGCCTAGGTGGCTCAGTCAATTAAGCATCTGCCTTCAGCTCAGGTCGTGATCCTTGGGTCCTAGGATTGAGCATTGTGTTGGGCTCCCTGCTCAGTGAGGAGCCTGCTTCTCCCTCTCCCTCTCCCTCTATCTGCTCCTCCCCCTGCTTGTGTGCTCATGTGCTCAAGCATGCTCCTCTGCTTCTCTCCCTATCTCTATCTCTCTGTCAGATAAATAAATAAAATCTTAAAAAAAAAATAAAAACACAATTACAGTACCTTTATCACCTTTGAAAAGTAAAGACAGTTTCACAATGTCAGCTATTCAAAATTCTCATTTTCCTGATTGTCCTACATAAGTACATATTTATGTCATAAGAATAATTATTTTTAATGATCTTTTGAATCAGGATCCAGGTAAGATCCATATTTTAGGTTTAGGATTGGTTTAGAAACTTCTTTTTTTTTTTTTTTAAGGTTTTATTTATTTATTTGACAGAGATCATGAGTAGGCAGAGAGAGAGAGAGGGAAGCAGGCTCCCTGCTGAGCAGAAAGCCCGATGTGGGGCTCGATCCCAGGACCCTGGGATCATGACCTGAGCCGAAGGCAGAGGCTTTAACCCACTGAGCCACCCAGGTTCCCTGGTTTAGAAACTTCTTAAATCTATTTTAATCTGTAACTTCTATGATAGGTTTTTTTTTTTTATGATTTTTTTGATGAAGTAAGTGGGCCGTTTGTGTCATATAAACTTTTTTTGCAGGATAATTTTATTGTAGAAAAATAGTGCTGTGTCAAATAAGTGGTTTTCAGATTCATCTTGTGTACTATGTTCATGATTTTTGTCATATTCTTAATTTGTTACTACTCTTTTCATGACTCATGCCCTGTTTTAAAGCCAGAATTCATGCTTTATTCTCATTCTGGTTATTCACATTTATGGAATCATCATTTTGATTTCTTCATTATATTTTAAAATACCTGTAAAGATGAATGTTACTATTAAAACACTTAATCCATGTACCACCTAAAATCATCTTGAACACCACACATTAAGGAACAGTGCTTTAATATTAATGCCTCTGCGCCTTATTCCCTGTACTAATCTCGTGTTTTGAAATCTAATCAGTGACCCCAAGAGGGACCAACTTGAAACCTTAGATATATTTCCTGCATGTCTCGCAAAACAAGGTACATTCTGTGCGAAGTATGGTTTTACTAGCACACTGGTAATGAGGTGTGTTACCAATCTGAGATCATGGTCTAGCCAGATCAGCATTTCTATCTTCCAGGTTCAAACTCCATTACGTGTGACCTGTAATTTTACAGAAGAAGGGAAAAAACCAGGAAACTGCTTCTGGATTGTACTAAAATCTTCGGTTTCTTGTTAAGGTATCGAGTTAAGTGATGGCTGAAAACATTTTTCTTTTTGTTGAACAGGATTTAACTCTAGGGAGAGTTTAATTGGAAGATTTTAATGAAGAAAACTGATCATTTTTTTAGTTTCTAAAAATTTGTGGAGAAGGCATTTCAACAAAATAATGAGTTTGAATATATGAACTTTCGGGAAATTAGAAGTCATTACTTTGTGTGGATTAATATATTTAACTAGGTTTTACATATAAGGATTATCCTTATTTATATATCAAAATAAATATGCTGAGAATAACTTAAAAAGCTTGTTCACATATGTTCTTCATTGTATTTCATGTTATTCTACAAGGAGTTACTGCTTTCATTTTACAGAGTAGGAAGCTGAGGGAAGCCGGTGAAATCATGTGACTTGCCCAGAGACATATACTGGTCAGAAGAAATAGCTAAGGAGAACCATGTAGAGATGTGTCTTACAGCACAGTGAAAAGGCACTGTATTTGAAATCAGATGTTCTGGATCTGGTGCTATTTATTATATAGGTTGTATACACTTAGATAATTTATTTCAAATCACTGAGTGAGAGTCATCCTCATCGTAAATTGGGATGAATTGAGAAGAATGGAATGAGATAATCTGTAAGCGAAAGCAATAGAAAATTTGAAAAAAAAATTTTTTTGGTAAGTTCATATTAACGTTTTATCAATCTTTGTAATAAGTGCTTAATAAATACTTAGAAATAAGTATTCATTACCATTAAAAAAAGTTTTTGTAGAAGTCTAGTAATAAGACATTAACTAGAAGTCTTTCCTACACGTTTTTTTAACACAGTTTGGTTTATATAGAGTTTCTTTTTCTCTAATTGAGAAATTCAATATACATTTCATTCACTTGGTGATTTTCATAGGCTCTGACGATACAAAAATGAATAAGATACACTTTATTCCTTGAAGAGATCGCAGTCATGTGAGGAAAACACACTTAAAAGCAAGCAAATGTCCGCAGAGCATAGAGATGTTTTATTAGAGGATGGAGGAACAAAAGTTTTGGGGAGAGATCAGTTATAATTGTATGACGTTATATATAGGAGAAGACTTACATTCCTAATATTTGTCTAGGCATGGGGAAGTTATGCCCATATGAGGCTGTTGGACAGTAAGTTGTCATGAGTGGCTTTGTTGAAGCCTCATGTGATTTGTCAGATGGCTAGATAAAGGAAGTTTAACTGAGGGCAAAGAGACATTCCCCTACCAGGTGTTATCTCTACTCTTAATAGGAGGGAGGTGTCATGAAAGAAAGGAGCAGAAGTGAAAAAAAGCTACTGTTTCCAGAACAGACTCACAAGGTGAATACCTGCCTAATGGGCATTAGTTACTTAATAGAAGAACCAGAAGAAAGTACAAATTTCTATTCTTGTCTGTTTGATGGCAAGCCAAATTGTTCTCTCCTGTTCATCTATCGTTGCTAGCTTCCACGTTTATTTCTCTTAGGTTTGCACACTTAGTCCCATGTTAGCATTCTAGGATTCTGAGTACGGTATCTCTCTTTTTGGTTATGTATTATTATTGTGCTAGAGCTATGTCATCAAGTGATGTGATAAAGTATTCAATAAATAAAAACATTTGTTAAACACAGTGCATGGCTAATGCAATATGTATAGACTATCCCCAGAACGATATATATACATATATATAATTTTATATTTAGTTATTGTTATATTTATATATATAAAATTAGGAAATTAAAGGTTGAAGTGAGTGATCTAGTGTATACACCTTATGTTTAAGGAATAGTATCACCTCTAATGGCTTTTCTATCTCTTAAAAAAACATAAATTATGTCATGTCTGTGTGGTGAAAGACCAATAGATTATGAATCTGGACTAAGGATCAGTAGGAGGTGTTCTAGGCCTCTTCAAGCTCAGGAAGGCAGGACTGGAGATCATTATGCTTCTTTGAGATCCCTTAGATTCACCTCTGAGATAAATACTCTACATCTAACTTCTACCACCATGGTACTGTATTTCTTATATTCCAGTCACTTAGTACAGAACTGTGGTTACTATCTGTAAACACCTAGCTTAGTACTAGCATTTCTTTTCTTAAAATAGTCTTGTGTTGTTATTGTGTTTTTTTAAAAATATTTGGAAATACAACCAAGTAATAAAGAATACTATTAGATAAGAATCATTTAGCTTTTGATAAATTAGGTAAGGTTTCATATGTGGCCTCTAGATAAGAAGGCTATACTTACATATAGTGTTAGGAGATAAGAGAAAGATCTTTGATGAGTAGGATATGTTGATATTTAGACCTCATGGTCAGCTCTCTAAACCAAAATCTCACTCTAGACGAAAATGCTGTAATGCCTTTTCTTATAAGGAATTTTTGGGTGATACACACTGCAGTTTGCCTCTCCAGTATTTTTCATCCCCTCTTCCTTACTACAAGTACCTGGTTTTCTTTAGGGTGGCAGTGTGCCCAGCTAAGAGATTTGCCTTTGTAGATTCATTGCTTTACAGTCTAAGAGAATGTCTGCTAGATTATATTTCTGTTTCCCTGAGTTGAGTCCTCCTCCTCTTCGTCAGGGAAGTGAATAGTGCTTGGACTTTCTACCACTTGTGACAATTAAAAAGTAGATGAAACCTGTGTATATGGATGGCTGAGGAGAAAGAATGAAAGAACCCAGAGACAGTGAGGTCATTGCAGAGCTGCCTTCGACTGTCCACCTTTGCTCTTCCCTTTGCTGAAAAAAATAATTCATTTTTTATTAAAACTACTGTAGAGGGGCACCTGGGTGGCTCAGTCAGTTAAATGTCTGCTTTGGCTTAGGTCATGATCCCAGGAACCGAGGATGGGGCTCTGGGTGGGCTCCTTGCCCAGTGGGCAGCCTGCTTCTCCCTGCCCCACCCCCCTTCTGTACTCTTTCCTGTGCTCTCTCTGTCCCTCAAATAAATAAAATCTTTAAGAAATAAAATAAAGACCAGAGTAGAAGGATTTTCGGGTATGTGCAGCTGATTATAATCCTGACTTCACTACATAGGAAACATTTCATTTCACATCAGTCTTTGTTACTAAAAGCTGTTAGTACCTCCCAGATAATACATTTGTCAGTGAATTTCAGCCATTGTAGAACTTGACCAGCTGGGATGGAGAGGTTATCAGAAAACAGCATACTTTCAGTGTCATTTGAATATGAATAGATAGATCACCAAGAATCTTGTGGTTCCCTTCCTGAACAGTAAATTGAAGAAAACTTTGGATCCAGATAAATTCCTGCAGTTGGTTTTCTGTGTGGTGTTTGCCGCTCTTGCAGCCTGGCCATTCGTTCCTTCAAAGATAGAGCCGCTAAAACATACAGCACATGGCACATACCCAAAAAGTCGCTGTTTCTCCTTGCTGATTTTAGCCTGCCTGTACTCTCTTAAAAGATTCCTTAAGAATGGAGACTCCATTGTGTTTACTGGTCCCATGCAGCAGATGTTCAAGAATTGCTTTACTGACTGTGCATAATGCTGCGGTCATGGCTGTCATGGGGTGGGAGTATTAGGCTTTCCTTGGGCGCTTTGAGGATGGGCTGTGTGTGCTTCCCTAAGAAACTTCATGTGGTGTAGAGGAGTCTCTGGGTTGGTGTTTCTCGCCTACCTGTATCAGAATTGCTTAGTGCTCTGTATAAAAATACATATTCCTTTGCCTCACCCAAGACTTACTGAATTAGAATCTCTGCAGTATAAAGTGGGAGTCTGTGTTTTTAACAAGTGTTGCAAGTGATTCAAGGACACAAATACTTGGAAGATAAAACTTCGTCTTTCTTAGATTCCCCTACCCTTCTGCCCAGGTTCCTCAAGTTGGGTGTTTGTGTTAAGATGCTGAATTAACCAGTTCCTTTTATTGAGTGCATCTTTCATGACAGGCATTTGTTGTGGATGCTGATCCATCCATAACAAATACATTTTTAAAAACAACAAATATATTTTATAAAAATACATTTTTAGCTTGCCAAATAGTGGTTCTGTATGTGAAATCAACTTTTAGATTGTTTAATGCTTGATAAAAGTACTTTGCCTTGGAGTAATTGATATTATTCTTGAAAAAAAATTTTTTTAACCTTCAAATAGTCAGGGAGCTGTTTTCCATTAATGGTGCTTATATGACTTGCAAGATTTACATTCAGGTTTTTCAGAAATTCCTATTACCTTCATTTTATTGGGGAAAACTTTTTTTCTTTCCTTTCATAGATGTTGATTTTTTAGTCATCCTTTCCCAAAGTTCTTTAGAAATGGAAATATAATTTCTCCCCCTGCCTTAGAGGAAGAGATGTTTATTCTGCCCTCTAAACACTGGAAATATAATTTCTTAAAAATAGAAAACAAATTCAGTACTATCCTAAAAATAGCTTGCTTTTACCTTTAAATGGTTTTGAAAAATATGTCATTTCTAAATCATATCTTTGGCGTTATGTGCACACTACCAGCAGTCTTTTTTTTTTTTTTTTTTTAAAGATTTTATTTATTTATTTGAGAGAGAGAGAGACAGTGAGAGAGAGCATGAGCGAGGAGAAGGTCAGAGAGCGAAGCAGAATCCCCATGAAGCTGGGAGCCCGATGTGGGACTCGATCCCGGGACTCCAGGATCACGCCCTGAGCCGAAGGCAGTCGTCCAACCAACTGCGCCACCCAGGCGTCCCACTACCAGCAGTCTTAAAAGAAATATCTCTTGTTATATTTTGGTACAAAAATTTCACTTCCAAGTGAAATACAAAAGCAAACAATCCTTCTTATGACCCTAATCTATACATCGTTGAAATAGAACACTTAGCACATTTTAAGGTATTCTTAATTTTTGAGTCAGTTTTTCAGCAATGCCAATGTCAATTTAGTTAGTACTTGTTTTTGAGGCCGGCTAGTTGAGCATGTGTTTTGCATTCCCCCTCACACTTCCTTTATTGGGCTGTTCTAATCGTCATAACATGCTTTGCCCTTTACTAAAGCAAATGCCATAAAGCATTTGCCTTAAGGGCATTATTTCTCCATGTGTTAAGGTGGAGTTAGAGTACGAAGGAAGTGAAGTAAACAGTGAGTGCAGCTTATCTTCCTTTTATGGAAAAGTAATTTTTCCGGAAGAATTACTTTGTATACCACCCACTGAGAGGCATTTTAGTTGTCCCTTTTGGAATGATCCTTAAGGTGTGTTTTCTTCTGTTGATGAAATACAAGTAGCCCTAACAGATTTGGCAGTCCTTCAGGCTCAGTATGTGGGCTCTTTTTAGTCAGGACGGAGTAGAAGAGATGATTGAGACAAGTTATCCCAGCAGCTGTGAAGCAGGCATACGTCAGTCTGGGGCACGCTGTCCCTGGTTCTAGAACTTGACAGTCTGATTGGAAATATTTGATCATCTTAAATTACTACATGCAGCTCCTGTGAATGCATATGCATGTATATCGTCCATACTTCAGATAGATTCTTGTATGTGGGTGATAAATATCATATAAATGAGGAAGTTATTCTACAGTTTGACTATTAGGTAGTTAAAATTTGTTGCTTTTGCGGTTTTGGTCATAATATAAGACTTATGAATTAGATGTAGAATGTCAAGAATATTGACTTGTATCTGGTAACTCTTTTAAACCATATGTTTTTATCTAAAAATTAAAGTTTAATGCCTGTAAAATATTCAAATAATATACAAGTATACAAAATTTAACTAAAATTTCCTTAGCCTCTTCTAGTTCCCCTTGACATATGTAATCTTTCCAGCTTTTTACTCATCATTTCTATGCTCTGATATATACCACTGTCCCTCACAAATACATGTTGTTCTGAATTTTCCTTTTTTTCCTTATACATATATACATATATCATGGTTATCTTTCCAGGATAGTATATATGGACATTTATCAGCAATGTACATAATTTATGTTATTGACTTTGTAAATACTCTTTTTATCTTGGTAAAAGGGTTTTTAAAAAATGAATGCCTGATTATTTTTTTGACCAATACATATCTTTATGTGGATGTTAATTAACAACAAAAATATGAAATACAAAGTGTTAGTAATCTTATTAAAGAGTGTTACAGTGAGTTATATGCACATTTTAATTAACTAAAATTAATATACAATTTGAAAATTATCTAAACATCTAGAAACAGTGACTTAAATATTATAAATACTCTTTTTGAATATTTTTCTATATACTTGATTCTGTGTAAAATAATATTTGAGTGATTTTAGATTATATTTTAAATCTTTGAAAACTTGGCACTTGCAAGTATGCTTTAAATTCAGTTTTTCTCACAATTTAACCTCAACAAAAAATGTTTATTTAAAGATTTATAAGTAGAATAGATACAATTATAATCCCTTAGGCTGTATTTATTTATTCATAGTACTTAAAAGATTTTTTTTGGAGGGGGTAGGGACAGTGAGAGAGAGAGAATCTTAGGCAGGCTCGACACCTATCACGGAGCGAACACGAAGCTCCATCTCACCACCCTGAGATCATGACCTGAGCCGAAATCAAGAGTCAGATAATTAGCCCACTGAGCCATCCAGGTGCCCCTTTAAAATTCTTGATTACATCCTCGTATACAACAGTGGATGAAGAATTAGTGAAATATCTTAAAGGAGTAAATGATCAAAATTAATTTATTTTGGATATTGCATTTATTATCTTTCTAAAATTCCTCTTTAATTTGATATTTATAATTTTATGTGGGCTGATATCAGAATAAGTGCATGTTTCTAATAATTGTGCAAGTGGCAAGAGAAACTAATTTAGGATTAAAAAAATGTGGCTAGACAGCTAATTATGATTCAAGAAGGTACATGGTTCTTTAGATTACTGTTTTAATAAATAGCAATGTTGCACTGTTAAATAATTCAGTAAACTATTTTGGATTCTACCCAGAAGAGGGTAGGAGTGGGTTATTAATATACCTTTTAGTTCATGACTGATTCTTTTTGTACTATATGTAAATATGAATTTTTTATCATAATACTAAATGACAATGTGCCATTGCTTTTTATAAATTATTTTTATTAACATATGATATATCATTTGCCCCAGTGGCACAGGTCTATGAATCGTCAGGTTTATACACTTCATAGCACTCACCATAGCACATACCCTCCCCATATGCCATTGCTTTTTATACAACTTTATCTGTCAGAAGTTTTTTATCATCCATTTTCTGTTATAAAATACTATTTGTTCACAGTGGGAATTTTTACATGGTAGTGTGAACCTTGTTTGTGTTCACTAACAGAGATACTTGATACATTGATTTAAGGGTGTGGCTACTTTTTTGTTGGGAAAAATAATGCAGTGATTATCACCTATTTAAGAACAAAAACCAGAAATTGATTCTGGCTGCTGACAGGATTGATTTAACTGGCATCTAGCATTTGCACTTAAGGCAAGAAACTTTACCCTTTTCTAGGATCTTAACCTATTTGGGTATTTGATTAAATAATTTTCCTTGC
Organism: Neogale vison; assembly: GCF_020171115.1. Taxonomy (NCBI): domain Eukaryota; kingdom Metazoa; phylum Chordata; class Mammalia; order Carnivora; family Mustelidae; genus Neogale; species Neogale vison. The sequence goes on along the minus strand of NC_058101.1, from coordinate 112,980,655 downwards.
ATAATTTCTGAACTCTGACATTGATTATTTTTATCTGGTATTTTAGAGTTAATATTATTATATTATAGAAACTTTTACTATTGCTCATTCATATTTAAATCTTAGAATAATTTCCTTTTCTTTTTGGACTGAGAACAAATCAAATATTGAATAATCTCTTTGGAATGTATCTTTGGTGTCTGGTTGACTTGCTCAGTACATCACTTGCATATTATATTGCTTTTCTTTATACCTTTGGAAGTTTTCAGTGACAACTAAGGTTCATAACCTTTACAACCAAGTCATGTAAACTGTGCCCTATTTTTTCATAGCATCAATAAGATGAATGTCTGTTTTATCTTCTTAATCTTATTTAAGTTAGAGGTTTATTGTGCCAGAATCAGATAAAGGAAGGAATATCAATTTCATAATAAGATAGAGATCTTTAACCTACTTTTAAAAATGGTCCTTTTATAATAATTACATAATTGTCAGTATTGATATACTTCCTTTTCAGCTAAGATCCTGAACTAATTCCAGAAGAGCTACTTAGTTTTAAGATTTGCTTTTTTCCGGGGTTGGTGGATGGCTCAGTGGGTTAAGGCCTCTGCTTTTGGCTCAGGTCATGATCCCAGGGTCCTGGGATCAAGCCCCATATCGGGCTCTCTGCTTAGCAGGGAGCCTGCTTCCTTCCTCTCTCTGCCTGCCTCTCTGTCTACTTGTGATCTCTCTCTATCAAATAAATAAATAAAATCTTAAAAAAAAAAAAAGATTTTCTTTTTTCCCATTTTACAGTGGATAAGAGATAATAGAGCCAAATTAAATTTATGAAGCAGAATATTCTGTATGTGTTTTCTAGCTTGAAAATATGATTTATTATTAAAAATAATGTCAGAGTTCAGAAGTTATGCCAGGAAAATTATTTAATCGGATACCTGAATAGCTCAAGAGCTTGGAAGAAGGTAAAATTTCTTGTCTCAAGTACAAATGCTAGATGCCAGTTAAATCAATGCTGCAGACATTCAGGTACAAGTTTTTGCATGTAAGTATGTTTTTATTGCGTTGTAAGTATCTGTGAATAGAATTACTGGGTCATATGGTAATTGTACGTTAAACACTTGAGGAGCTTTCAAGACTGTTTTCCAAAGTGGCTATACCATTTTAATTCCCATTAGCAGTGTTAGGAGGATTCTGCTTTCCTCAACATTCTTTCCAACAGTTGTTATTGTCTGTAGTCATCTTAGTGAATATGAAGTGGTATCTTTGTTGTATTTTCCTGATGGCTACTCGTATTGAACATCATTTTATGTGCTTTTGGATATTTGTATGTCTTCTTTGGAGAAATGTCTACTCAGATCTTTTATTCATTTTAAAAGGGGGATAGTTACCTTTTTATTATTGAATAGTAAGATTTTTTTAAAAAACATTCATTCTGCAGACAAGTCCCTTATCTTGTACATGATTTACAAATCTTTTTCCAATTCTATAGGTTGTCTATTGTTTGAAGCATGAAAGTTTTAAATTTTGATGAAATTCAGTTCATCTTTTTTTCTTTGTTGCTTGTGCTTTAGGTATCCTATCTAAAAAGGTTTTGCCAAACTCAGAGTCTTGAAGATTTACTCCTACACTTCCTTGTGGGAGCCTTATAGTTGTATCTAATACAATTAAATTGATTGATTTCAGTTAGTTTTTATGCATGGTGTGAGGAAGAGGTCTAGTTTCATTCTTTTACATGTGGATATTCAGTAGTAGAAAACCCCCTTCTGCTTTTAATTTCCCTAATGCCTAATGATGTTGAGCATCTTTCTCTTTTTCTTTTTCAGTTTTTTTTCCATCTTTACTGAGAAATAATTGACATGATATTGTATAAGGTGTGCAACATATGTTAAGTATACATGTCTATATTGTGAAGAGATTACTACAATAAAATTAGTTAGCATCACGCCACATAAGAGTTTGTGTGTGTATGTGTAGTACAAACATTTAAGATCTACTTTCTTAGGAGATTTCAACTATATCATATGGTATTGTTAACTATAATTATTATGGCATATTTAGATCTCTAGAACCTAATCATCTTATAATTGGATTGAGCATCTTTCACTTGCCATTTTGCTATCCGTGTATTTTTTTTTAGTGGTGTGTCTTTTTTACTTTTTTTTTTTTTAAAGATTTTATTAGTTTGTGTGTGTATGTGTAGTACAAACATTTAAGATCTACATTCTTAGGAGATTTCAAGTATATCATATGGTATTGTTAACTATAATTATTATGGCATATTTAGATCTCTAGAACCTAATCATGGTTATAATTGGATTGAGCATCTTTCACTTGCCATTTTGCTCTCCGTGTATTTTTTTTTAGTGGTGTGTCTTTTTTACTTTTTTTTTTTTAAAAGATTTTATTTATTTATTTATTTGACAAAGAGATCACAAGTAAGCAGAGGCAGGCAGAGAGAGAGGGGGAAGCAGGCTCCCTGCTGAGCAGAGAGCCCGATATGGGGCTCGATCCCAGGACCCTGAGATCATGACCTGAGCCGAAGGCAGATGCTTTAACCCACTGAGCCACCCAGGCACCCCTGTCTTTTACTTTTTCACTTAATATTCTGTGGACTCAAATTTGAGTACTGGGTCATATATTTATTGATGTAGAAAGAGATCTAATTTCATAATCCTTTTAATCACTGAATACCATTTAATTTCATGAATGTATGACAATTTTTAAAACTCCATACCATCATCATTTACTGTTATACAACTGCTGCTCTAAACATCTAATATTCTTACTTGTTAAGAGTGGGTACGTAGAGGTCTAATTACTGGTTCCAAGAGTTTATGTATTTTTTTTTTAAGATTTTATTTATTTGTCAGAGAGAACACAAGCAGGCAGAGTAGCAGGGAGAGGCAAAGAGAGAAGCAGGCTCCCCGCTGAGCAAGGAGCCCGATGTTGGTCTCGATTCCAGGACCCTGGGATCATGACCTGAGTGGAAGGCAGACACTTAACCGTCTGAGCCACCCAGGCACCCCTAGAGTTTATGTATTTTTTTTTTTTAGTTTATATATTTTTAAGTTTTTTGATAATTATAGCCAGAATGTCATCAAGAAAGATTATATCTCACAGTGGGACCATTTGAGAGGGTCAGAAAAAACTTTAGAAGTATGCATTTTCCACAGAATATTGTAATTTGCCTTCTCATTCTACAGAGGATCTTAATTAGGTCACATTATTTCTTTATTAACTTTCATGTCTCCAGGTCTTTGTAGCTTTTTTCTCCCTCTGAGATATGTTCCTTATTATATATTGTTAAGGCTTTTATAGCTACATTTCTTTGTGCTTTTCTGTTCTGTATACCTGGAAATTCCCATAGATCTTCTAAGACTGAAACCAGTGTGGCCCTCTTCAGTGAAATCTTTCTCAACTTCAACCTGAGAATATAAGTTTATTCTAAGTATATACTTCATTTTATATATTCACCTTTGAATTCCAGGACCTACTACTGTGCCTGGCATATATAAGTGGTTTTCCTCAATATTGACTAGTTAAATTATGCTTGGATCAAATCAGGTTTCTTGTCTGATTGTATATTCAGCTAGAAAAGCTTATTGATGTGATATATCCCTAACTACTAGCATTACATTAAAGATCCTACTTGTGTTTGAAATAACACATATTAAAATAATTTTTTGTTTGTTTCAGAATTTAGTTATTTCCAATGACATAACTGTATAAGCACGGTCTTGTTTTACTGTATAGGATTACAGAGTAAAATATTTAGTTAACCTTTAGCTGAAGATTTTTCTTAAGATTTTCTATTAAGTTATAGTGAGCTGTAAATACGATTTAAGTAAGGTTGTGTTATAAATGAACTCAGTAACATACTCTGTTAGGCAGTGTGGCAAAAATTAAAATGGAGCTTGGTTATTTTTTAAGAAATGATTGAGTATTGTATTTATTTATCCATTTTTTCTAATTTTACAGATTTGTTCATCAAACAGTGAAAACACAATTTCCATATAACTGACTGTCTAGGAAGTTTAAAAAATTAGAATCTTTTGAATGTTAAATTGAAATTATTAAGTAAATATACTGTGTGCTTTATAGGTAAAAATGGGAATGACTGTTCTATTGCCAGTAATTGAATTCTTATGGAAGTGTTACTGAATTGGTGGATATGTAAGAAGGCATTTTTATGAAGATCAGTACAAACTGTTTTCCAAGTAAAGTTGGGGGAATGTTTTATTTTTTGCAACTTGAACAGTGCTAATGCAGCAAGTCGAATTATTTAGGGACTGCTTTGGCCAGCACACTGATAACAAGAACATGTCTGAACTGATAGCTTGCCAGATGCACACTTGACCTAATGAAGGAGAAACCAACTGGCCACTCATTGCCAATTTCAGGTTCCATTTGATTTAGTCCTAAAACTAGAGTAAAAATAGATATCAGCCTACAAATTCAACTCCAGAAAAATCAGATTTAGCAAAAATTATGTCTCATTATAATGTAGTTCCTCAGTAAATTTTCATTGATGATAGTAAATAAAAAGACATTAAGTTTTAGTTTCTGATTTCAGAAGATTTATGTCCAGCAGGTGTGACTTTCAAGCTCACACCAAGTGAGTGAATTGTGATTTAAGATTTGCTTGAGATTATACTCTGGTTTTGGTGTCTTTCTTTTTTTTAAAAGATTATTTGATATATGATTCTTTATCATATGTATTATTTCTCTCAAAGGAAGGCATTGTCAATGAATTAAATGAATCAGCACTTTCTTGTGATGTTTTTATGTTTCTAGTGATATTGCTGAGATTATGGGGACATGTATTAACAATGATTTATTTACTATCAATAAAATCTTTTTGATCAGTTATTTTAAAATTGAGAAGATAATTTATTTTTTATCCTATTAGTAATGACTGCCTTTTATTTAAAGATGTGGAAATAATAACCCAGACAGTTAATATCTGTATTTTAAGAAGTTAAAAAAAAAAAAAAGTAGAGGAACAGCTTATACCCAGTGAGCTGTATACAACATGATATGATAATGATAGAAATATGGTTGTCAGTTGTATGAAGCAAAATTCATTTTGGAAAGGTAAATTGTGCTTACTCTAACGTTCCTATTTGGAAATATCTCAACAAATTATTCTGAAGTTCAGGCTTAAATCTTATTTGTAGTATGGCCTGTCTGTATATCATAACAAAGATTTATGTAGAGATCATGAAAGCTTAATTTAATAAAATGGGAATCTGTTTTGTGTTAACTGTTGCAACATTAAAAGAATGTATATCTAGTGTGCCATTCTCCAGTTTCAAATCATAAGATTTTGGACCACTGTTAGCTACCAACACTTTTCACTTTGAGATTGCCAGTCAGATTGAAGTTTAGCTTCATGCTATGAGGAGATATAACTTGGTTAGTTAGTCCGAGAGGAAAAGTTACATTGTTATATCTGTTATTAAAGGGTCCTACTTGGGTTTCTAAGAGTTATTTTGCTATTACATAGCTAAACTTAGATGTTCAGCCAGTAATCCTAATGAGGAGTGACCTGGACTTTGAAGTCAGGGCTAAACACTGAGAAACCAAATGTTGTGCTTTAAAAAGCAGACTCATTGGATTGTACCTGCAGAAAGACATTAGTGTTATTTCTTACTCAAATTAGATTTATTTCTTACTCAAATTCAGCGGCTAAATTTAAAATTTGGGTACCCCCAGGAGTCTTTTGCTCATGGCTAAAAATGAAAATTTAATGTATGTAACAGGTGCTTTTGTGTTTTCATATATTTGCTTGACATATTAACACTTGGGGTTTCTGAGTCATCTGCTTGACTCCTAGACTGGGCGAGATAACCTTTTTTTTTTTTTTTTTTTTTTTTTTACACATTATACCTTGCTTTAAGAAAAGCTAGTACATTTATGAGAATATAATTATTTAAGTACTTTAATTTTGCTAATTATTTAGTTCACTTTCTATACTAACTTAACAAAAGCAGAGTCTTCATTTTTCTTGTTCACTGTTTTTTGCCTATTTCTCATTGCCCTCTTGGCATTTAATAGGGTGGTACAGGATGAATGAGTATATGCATGCACCCATTATAAGAGGAAGGGGAAACTGAAGTAGGTGGGGGGATACCTGAGTAATATGTAACATTTTGAGTGTTTTTTTTTCCCTCTTTTAGCTATGTTTGGAAATAAATTTTTCAATCCCAATATGTGCCTCTTCACAAAGTAATTATTATTTTTTTTAATTAAAGCTGTTTTCACTTCATTATGTGACTTCATAATTATAACTGTCTGATATTTTATTCTCATTTAGGAGACAGCTCAAATGATAGGGGTAAGCCATTAATGGTATAAATATGGGGAGAAGAAACTTTCCCATAGGTTTTTTTTTTTTTTTTAACAATTTATTGAACCAAAAAAAAAAAAAAAAACAAAAGAAAAGAAAATAGTTCATCCATTTCTCCAACCCTACTCCCACTCTGGCAATCACCAAACTATCCTCTGTATATCTATGAGCTTGTTTGCTTTTTTTGTTTTGTTTTTTTTAGATTCCACATATAAGAGAGCTCATATGGTATTTATTTTTCTCTGTCTGGCTTATTTTTATTTCATTTAACATAATGCCCTTGAGGTCCATCTTGTTCTTGCAAATGGATAGATTTCATTCTTTATTATGGCTGAATAATATTACATTATACAATTGATCCTTGAACAAGGAAGGCTTGAAGTGCACAGGTCCATTTATATGTGGCTTTTTTATTGTATATTATTATAAACAAAATTATCACCAAGGCCTAAGTCAAGGAGCTAATTGTCTATGTTTTCCTCTAGGAGTTTTATGGCTTTAAGTCCTATATTCAAGTCCTTGATCTATTTTGAGTTAATTTTTGTGTATGCTGTATGTTCTATTCTTTTGTATGTGGTTGTCCAGTTTTCTCAATACCATAAAGAGACTGTCCTCTCCCCATTGTATATTCTTGGCTCCTTTATCATAAATTAATTGACCTTATATGTGTGGGTTTATTTCTGGGCTCTCTTATGTTCCATTGATTTATGTGTCTGTTTTTAATGCCAGTAACCATACTGTTTTAATTACTGTAGCTTTGTAATATTGTTTGAAATCAGAAATGTGATGCCTCCAACTTTATTCTTCTTTCTTAAGATTTTGGTTATTTATTTTTATGGTTCTGTACAAATTTTAGGATTAGTTTTTTAATAGGATTATTTCTTTGAAAAGGGTCTTCAGAATTTTGGTAGGGATTGCATTGAATTGATACCTAGAGATACCAGAATATCCTTCCTTCTATTTGTCTTCTTTTTCAGTTTCCTTCATCAGTGTCAATATACAGGTCTTTCACCAATACTTGGTTAAATTTCTTCCTAGGTATTTTATTCTTTTTCATATAGTTGTGAATGGGATTGTTTTCTTTATATCTCTTCCTGGTTCATTATTTGTGTATAGAAGTGCATTAGATATTTGTGCATTGACTTTGTATCCTACAACTTTACAGAATTTTTGTATTCTAAGACTTTTTTGATGGTATCTTTAGCATGTTGTAAAAAAAATTTAGTATATTGTCTTTAGTATTTTTTTTTGTGTGTGTGTATGTATATGTATATATACATATATATATATATATATATTTGGAGGGAGAGGGAGGATCCTAAGCTGACTCCCTGCTGAGGGGGAAGCCAAATGTGGACCTCAATCCCAGAACCCATGAGATCGTGACCTGAGCCAAAATCATGATCAGAGGCTTAACTGACTGAGCCACCCAGGCACACCTATTTATCTAAATTCCTAAAAGATTTTTTTTAGCTCTTTTAAATATGATATTTAGGACACAGAAAGTGGTCTTTGATGTTCTAATACATTGTTATGCAAAGTATTATCCATGGGGTTGTGAGTTTGTGATACTGTAAGGTAGAAATTGAGAGTAAGTTTTTAGAAATTCTTATATAAGTTTGAGCCGATAATTTCAAGTCTGTCGACATTAATAAAAAAATTGGGTGCTTGCATTTTATATAGTTTTAAAATTAATTTTTCTGATAATATTTTGTTGTATTTTTGTTAAAAGCATTATTCTGAAACAGATTGGAGATTTAAAAAGACTAATTCTTCACAGATTCTTTGAGAAGCTGTGCTCTTTGTTGTGTCATCGATCAGTCCTATTTGAGCTGCTCTTATTCTTCCATCACCATTCTCTCCAGAGTGGGGGTTTCTATCCTCAATCAAGGATGTACCAGAGAAGATTCTCCTACCAAAGTAAAAATGTTGGGAGGAAAGAGGCTAATATCCCATCTTAGGAAGTAGAAACTGGGGAGGGTGACCCTCTTTCCTACCCAGATGAGCCTCAGAGTTGGATTTTGTAATAAGACTAACTCAGTACAAGGGGCGAATGAGTGGTTTGTTTAGTTGGTTAAGCATCTGCCTTCGGCTCAGGTTATGATCCCAGGATCCTAAATTGAGCCCTACTTCAAGCTCCCTCCTTGGCCTGCTGCTCCTGCCTGCTTGTGCTCTCTCTGTTAAATAAATAAATAAAATCTTTAATAACAACAAAAACAAGACTGATTCAGGGATTTTAAAGTGAAGAAGGGAGATTTGGGGGTTCTGTCCTTCTCTGCCACTTTGCCTCTTCTCCTTCACTTCCTTTTCCCCTTTAATCCTCCCTCTTCTCCTTGTTTCCTCTGCCTCTCTCTTTTTAGTCTGGATGGTTAGAAAGTTTGAGGAATTTTTTAAAGTTAATATGATACTTGGATATCTGTTTCTCCTGGAAGGTGGGTGAGGCTTAGAGAGTTAATTAGGGTAGCCATGTAGAGTCAAGTTTTAGAGGAAGCAATTTCCCTCCTGCTTTATCCAGTCTTGTTGTCTAAGTAGCTGAAACAGATAGATGGGATTTAGGGAATAAACTTCTCAGGAATAAAACATGTGCATTTGGCTGCAGAGTGCTGTGTGTTATCTCAGGAGGGAGAGTGGCAGATGATGTGTTGGTGGGAGGGCAGCCCAGCGTGGGGTCATAAGGTGGACTTTGGAATTATACTACCTGTGTTTTCATCTCAGCGTTATGACCTCCTAACTGTGACCTTAGACATGTAACTGAAGCTGTCTGTGCCTTAGTTTTTTCACTGATAAGTTGGGAATGCCAGTGCTTAACTCTGGCATTTCCGTGAGGTTAAATGAGTTAATATATATAAAACACCTAATTCTAATGTTTTTTGCTTCTTGCCCCTCTTTTCTGTTAACTAGCATCAAATCTATACTGGTAGCAGGTTGAAATCGGTGGATGTTGCCATTGGTGTAGGTACTGACCAGATACTTTATTGGCTGGACACGTGGTGAGGTTTCTTCCTTTCTAGTTTGCTATTTTGAAAGTTTATTATTATTTTTTTTTAAATCAGGAAACAAAAGTTTGTAACAGTGACTATCTTTTTGTTTTCAAGATTGGAAGTTGTAGATGTTGGATATTTCTTAAATAATGTTCCATATCTCCGTGGAACAGCAGTTATAAAACAGGCATGAAAAGGTAAATGTTGGAGTGACAAGACACCTTGGATTATATAGTCCAAACTACTTACTGCCCGCACCACTTTTTTTCTTAAGCAGCTTATAGGAGATCAAAACAGATGAGTTCAGTGATGGGTATACTTAGTTTTGCAAATAACATTCTTTAATGTTAATTCAGTAGCATGAAAATTCCTTAACTGGAGTCCTTAACCTCTCTTAGGCCAGTAGAAGTTTAAGTTGGGTATTATGGATATTTTTCACTGACCTCTCCCAAAATAATAGTTCTAGATTAGCCTTTCATTATGTAGATTATGTAGGAAGAAGATGTGTGTTTCGTTTTGTTTTTTAAGATTTTATTTATTTGACAGATCACAAGTAGGCAGAGAGGCAGGCAGAGAGAGAGGAGGAAGCAGACTCCTTGCTGAGCAGAGAGCTGGATGCGTGCAGTGTGGGGCTCAATTCCAGGACCCTGGGATCATGACCTGAGCGGAAGGTAGAGGCTTTAACCCACTGAGCCACCCAGGCACCCCACGAGGATGTTTTGATTGTGTACCTTTACATTGGTATAAGAATAGCAGTAGCATTGTCCAGGTCATGTGTGAATTTATTTTAGAGATAATGCCAGGTGTTTTCTCATAGGTTTTGTACCCGTCTTTTGGCCACCAGAAGGAATTCTTCTATGACCAATTAAATCACCAATCTTTGATGATAGTCCTGTTTTAAAAGGCCCAAATACCTGATTACCTCTACCAACTTGGATACCTGAGACAAGCTTTTTATCTATCAAACTCATAGGAAAAGTCATTTGAGCATCCAGCTTTAGACCAAATGGAGTTCTACACCATTTATATTCTTACTTTGTTTTGCTTCTTTCTGTTACTCTTAAATAGCTGGTTGTGATAACTTGATATTCATGTTACTTAACATGAAAGTTTTATATAACAAATGCAGAATGATAGGGAAATTGATTGTGTTTATTTAGTTCACACGGTATCTTGATACTCCTTTTTGGAGTAATTATTATTACAGCTTTATGGGACAATTTGTAGAGGTGACCTATGTAGACCTATGTAGACCTATGTAGAGGTGATTTACAGTACCATGAATGATCAGAATTCTGTCTGGCCTAAGAGTCCTCCTTCTGTCTTCTTTCTTCCATTTACCAGTGTCATCACAGTTTAAGAGAAAGTATTAAAAATTAAAAGTATTAAATATTAAAAGCTGTATTTATTATTTATTTAACAATAAAAATCTAGACTCTCTGAACTCTGGCTAGATTAAAGCTTATATTTCATTTTGTGGCATTTGCCTCAGTAAAGCAAAAATGTTTACAGTCTGGTTGAGATGACTGTGATATGTAATGGGAATCAAAACTTCATGGTTGCATTATTTTCACAGAGAAAGAGCATTTACTATATGTGGCTAAAATAGCATAATGGTATTCTTGTGTCTGGTTGTTTACTTACCAGTACTTCATTAAATACTCTTTTGCATTTTCAGATTCATATATTCTGTATAGTATCCCTGGCATGTGGCTGGTTGGCTGCCTTATACTTAAACATATACCCAGAAATAGGAATCTCATTACTTTGCAAGAAAACCATTTTGTTTCTGGAATGTTCTGAATGTTTTCAAGTTCTTAACTTTGCTGAGAAAAGAAATCTTTCTTTCTGGAACTTGTACCCATGGACCCTGCCCAGAGGATTATTAGATTCCTGGGTCCTCACTAAGACTTTCTAAATCAGATTCTCTTGTAATGAGTGTCCATAGTCTGTATTTACAAAGAGTGCCCTTTTTGATCAGGCAAGTGTGGGAATTAGTGCTAGTGAAACAGTAATTCTAGTCCATTATTATATTATACATTCAATCTTTTCAGCAATGTCCATTTTTAATTGGTGATTCCTTGCATGATACAACGTCTGGGTCTTTTACTATTCTGATTATTGTTGTTTTCCTGGTACTGAATTACACATAGTATTCCTGATGTAGTCTAAACATACAGAATACAGTGGAACTAACACTTTCCCTAATATGGATGGTGGTTTTTATTTATTTATTTTTTTAATGCAGCCCACGACCATATTACTACTTAAAAATAATTTAAAAACTGAATAGACTGTCACACTATTGACTTATAAGGATGACATCTCCTTCTAAAATCTCCCTGATTTTATTTTAAAAATTTAATTTAAAAATTTTTTTTAAAGTTTTATTTAGTAATTTCTGCAACCAGTGTGGGGCTGGGAATCATAACGCTGAGATCAAGAGTTGCATGCTCCTTTGACTAAACCAGCTAGGTATCCTACCCTGATTTTATTTTTGTGGACTCCTTGTCAAGTCTTCTAAATTCTATTGAATTTGAATTTCTCTTTGAATTTTTTGCTTTTGAATCTAAACACTGGCTTGTAGATTTATTCCTGTATATTTTGTGTATCTTCAAATCAATAAAGAACTTTTAAATCCTTTTTCCACAGCCCAACATACTACTCTCTTTTACACACTTGTTTTTTTGATATACATACCTCCTAAGTCTATAAAAAGTTGCTGAAAACAAATACTGAATCAGCTTCAAGAAATGGAGCTTGGGTTAATGATTTTTTTTTTTTATGATTGCAAAGTAATTAACAGGTGAACATTAAGAGATTCCATACATTTCCTGAAATGCCTAAATACAGTTTTAGATTTGGAAGTGAAGAAAATAAATATACTGAAAAATCCATCTTAATTAGGGCTCTATAATGTCTGCTGATTTTTTGGTTTTTTGTCTTTCACATTGCTTTAAAGAGAAAAGTTTTTGGTTTGCAAATCACTTTGGTAGAGCAGAGTGCCTACTGTCCTTTTTTCCTGTCTTGTTTCTTTTCAAGATTTTATTTATGTATTAGAGAGAGAGAGGGTAAGCAGGGAAGGGCAGAGGGAACGGGAGGAAGAAACTGCTTCTGAGCCGACTGCACTGAGTGCAGAGTCCAGTGTGGAGTTCCTCTCACCACCAGAAGATCATGACCTGAGAAGAAACCAAGAGAGGATTGACTGACTGAGCCTCCCAGGCACCCCTGAAAAAACCTTTGTTCCTGAAGCTTGCTATAACTCTTCTGAGAAATCTCAGTAAAAAATTGTTTCTATTCTATTGGTTTTGTGCCAGAACAATTTTTAGTTCATGGTGTGTTTCTGTGATTAAAGAATCTGTTGCAAGGACTGTTTCTTACCTCAGTGTTTCTGACCTACTAGATACTACGTGTGAGCATACTGGTGTCTGGTTTATGTTTGTGTTGAACAGCTGGAGAATTCATGAGCTAGTTAGAGGCTTTCGTTTCTGATATAATACTCTAATACTGCTTGGAAGTTGAGGAAATGGCTTATAATAATTGCCAGCAGAGAATAATAACTAAGCTAACATAGTTAATAATAGTAATGATAACTAAGCTAGCCAGGTGGTTGCCAGATAGATTTTCTTGGAAATGTATTCTTAATGTTTAACTTTTTGAACATACATTTGCATATTTTGAAGTAATGTTAAGGCAGAATGTTAACCTTTGTTATTTGTTATCTGATCTGTGTTATTTTACATGTAAAAATGGAAAGTTTTGTACAAAGACAGTAGTGTTATAAATGTTATCTGCTAATTACATATACTTTCAACAATTAAGAAATAGAACTCTGTTACCTCACCCTTCCTGCCGTACCACATACACACACACACACACACATTCTCTGCCCCCACCCACTGGTATGTATTGTGTACTCATTAACCATTTGCTAAAAGAATTGAACCCGTGTCAACTACTCTAATATAACCAAAAAGTCTTTAAATACATTAATCTCTGATTCAATAATGACCAACATTTGGTAGTGGTAATGTTTGATTTAATAAGGAAAGCTCTGTCTAGAGCCTAGATTTACCTATAATGTCTGCTAAGAAATTTGTGTTCTCAAACAATAATGTCTTTAGCCTTATCCCTGTATTTGAGTGACTCTGGGCCCTTACTCTGAATGCAAGAGGTGGTTTGATTTATCAGAGTGGGAAACAAGATGAACATGAAACAGCAGACAGATATGCTTCAGGCATATTGCTACCAGGCAAACCAACATCTTAGCCCCTCCATTCCCTCACTCGCATCTCTGCAGTCTACACAACTGGGAGCAGTGACATTGCTCAATAAACTTTCCCTAACTGCTGTCAGCAGCCTGTCCTTTGCCAAATCCTGTGTTACGCAAAGCTCAGAACCAATACGGTTGTGCCACACTGTACCGGAATGATAATCATTCAGTGTTGCTCCGGTCTGTTCTACTCTTAGTTTAAAAAAGGAAAAAAAAAAGTGGCATTGACGTAAGGACATTTCCTTTCCATTTCTAGCTGGTCTTTGTGATTGTGTGTTTGCTTTCTGTGGAGGAGGCAAAACATCTAGAGTAAATCAGTGTTTTATGACTAGAGACCAGAGTGCTAGATGTGATCTACCAACCTTTGGTGCTATCTTGATAAAAAGTCAACTGTACAGGCCAGCTTACTGGGCTAGAAAAATAAACCTGGGGACTAAGGAAGGCACGGGAGACCTAGTAGGGGTATTGGTGGTAGTTCTGATTTGAAGAGGGCTGGAAGGAAAAGGATCCTTAGGAATTTTTTTTTCCCCCTCAACAAATTCCAAGCAGAATGAATAAAATAATCCCATATATGGAAACATTAACTCCTTTTGTCTAAATGTTGATGGGTCTTGGTTCTGGAAGACTGCATGGTACAAAAGAAGCTAAAGTCATACTTCCTGACACAGGAATGGAATGAAGACTTTCCCAGCTTCTTTATAGGATGAGAGAAAGTGCACAGTAGAGCCGCACTGAAAGGAACCATGAGTTAACAAGCCTGGATTTCCTGGAAACAGTGTGGCCTCCAGGAGTGACAGTTGCATATGTGAGCAGTCTGTTCTGGGCAATGACATGTTTAAGGAGACCACATCAGAGACCACACTAGTTGATGTGGAAGTAACTTGTAAATTAGATTCTTTACAAGTTACTTATTGTCACATACTGTGCCTGTTATTTTATGGCTTTTGGCAACCTAGCTAGCTTGGGCTCTTCATTTCCCTGTCACTTTACCCTTGGAATGTAGATGCCCTAACTACCTGTTACTCCCCGGAAATGGTAGTACTTTCATATAATCAGGTCCTTCGTGTGCTTTTTGTTTTTGCTGAGAGTACATCTCTCCCATTTTGTTACTGCAAATTCCAACTCCTATTTCAACATCCAGGATAATTGTGATTATTTCTGAGAGATCAAGAGTTGTATGCTCCTCAATATATTAGTCACTCTAGTATTTATGTTGATAAACTTTTTTTTTTTTTTTTAAAGAGAGAGAGAGGGAGGAGTAGGGGCAGATGGAGAAAGAGAATATTAATCAGGCTCCATGCCAAGCACAGAGCCCAACACAAGGCTTGATCTCACAACCCTGAGATCATGACCTGAGCTGAAATCAAGAGTCAACGTTTAACTGACTGAGCCACCCAGGCGCCCATATGTTGATAACTTTTATACATTTCTTTATTAGTCTGTAGTGTCCCAAAGTATCCCTTACTTTTAATTGTACCTCTGACTAGAATGCATTCCCTCTGGATATGTGCATGGTGCTTTCTCTTAATCCATTCTTGTTTCTGTTCATATGTCACCACCCCACGAAGTCTTCTCTGACTACCTTACTGTAAAAGAGGTTTCCACTTTCTGTCCCCTTTCTCTGTTTTTTTTTTCTAATGTAATACTTATTTTTGACATTTTATTTACTTGCATATTTATTTGATGATTGTCTCTTTCCGCCTGACTGAATGGAGCTCTGTGAGGGCAAGGACTTCATTTTGTTCATTGTTGTATCACCAGGCCTTGAACAACCTAACACAAATTAGACACTTGGCAGGTATTTGTTAAGTGATGGAATAAATGAATATTTGCTTTCCCCATTTGCCTTCTAATTCATTCTTATAGTCGTTAGCATTTAGTTCATATGTAATCACTCAGTAAATGTATGATGAACAGATGAATGCATAATTCAGCATTAAATGCCAGAGGGCTTAGCTATTACTAGTAGAAAAAAAGATTCTTATCTTTTAAAATAAAATATTCTAGAATTAAATATATAATAGAATTAATATTCATTCTTTTTTTTTTAAAGATTTATTTATTTATTTGATAGAGAAATCACAAGGAGGCAGAGAGGCAGGCAGAGAGAGAGGAGGAAGCAGGCTCCCTGCTGAGCAGAGAGCCCGATGTGGGACTCGATCCCAGGACCCTGGGATCATGACCTGAGCCGAAGGCAGAGGCTTTAACCCACTGAGCCACCCAGGTGTCCCTTAATATTCATTCTAAAAGAAAAAAATCATTTGGGATCTGAAAATGAAGATAAGCTAGATTCTCTTCTAGTTAGCTCTGAAACCTAGCCTTTTGGATTTCTTTCTTTCTTTCTTTTTAAGATTTTATTTATTTATTTGACAGACAGAGATCACAAGCAGGCAGAGAGGCAGGCAGAGAGACAGAGAGGAGGAAGTAGGCTCCCTGCCAAGCAGAGAGCCCGATGTGGGACTCGATCCCAGAACCCTGAGATCATGACCTGAGCTGAAGGCAGAGGCTTAATCCACTGAGCCACCCAGGCGTCCCACCTTTTGGATTTCTAATGTTGATTTTATTTTAGGTTTTGAAAAGTAGTCATGTTTGCCATTTTAATGTATTATAATAGAGAAATAAGAATTATGTATATATATACATATGAAGTAATTAGAGAATAGTATAAAAGTTATTTTAATGTCAAAGTGAGTAATGGATACTAATTGTAATGGCTGTTTAGAATAATGAGAGATAGTAGTCTATAAATATTTATTATGATTTAGCGTGAAAGAGACCTTAGAACATTTGGTTCAGTTGTCTCGTGCAGCTGAGCAGAATGAGATGGGAGATGCAAATGATTTGCCCAAGGTCACAGGATTTGTTAGTGGTAGAGTTAAAATTGCCATCAGGTTTCTTTTGTAATATTAAGAGTTGTAAGAGTGTGGATAACAAACACTTTTGTGTACAGTTTGCAGAATTAAAAATGGTTGCAAATATTCTTGCTGGCATTCTAGTATCATGGATCAAAAATTTAAATGTGTATACATTTTTAGGAACAATTCCTAAAGAGAAAGTCAGATCAGTATACCAAAGTAAATGGATATTATTATTTATCACTTTATGTTTAACATAAGAGCAAAGAAAATTGGAAATAAATTACTAAACAATAGCCTGTTGACTAAATACCATTGATTTCTAGTATGGGAATTCATTAAATATTTATTGTGTGTTATTTTTAAGTCTGTGTATAATAGACCTAAAGAGACATAAAGGATAGAGTCATTCCATAAAAGAAAATCCTTCTGGTCTACAGACCAGCAGACTGTTGGTTATAGTTTGAGACGAAGTAAGGACAGAAATGAAGAGTCGGTATCTAGAAACATCTGTGGTTTGACAGAATAATTTTATGTCTGTTGAATCTGATGATAAGAAATTTGGTCTTATATTTTGTACGGTTTCTTTAAATTTTGTTTTCCAGTAACTTGTCTTTATTATAGATTACAGAAGAATTGGTATAAGGCAGATACAGTGTTCACCGCAGATAGTTTGAAGAGCATTGCTTGATAGAGAGTTACATACACATTTGAAAAGTTAAATAGTAGGGACGCCTGGGTGGCGCAGTTGGTTGAACGACTGCCTCCGGCTCAGGGCGTGATCCTGGAGTCCCGGGATCGAGTCCCAGGATCGAGTCCCACATCAGGCTCCCAGCTCCATGGGGAGTCTGCTTTGCTCTCTGACCTTCTCCTCGCTCATTCTCTCTCTCACTGTCTCTCTCTCTCAAATAAATAAAATAAAATCTTTAAAAAAAAAAAAAGAAAGAAAAGTTAAATAGTAGATGAGAGAGAGGGCTATGCCAGTTCTTTATACCCTTTCTCTGAATTTGGTATCAAATGGACTAGGCCCTTATTAAATATTAATAATATACACTGTGAAGATTTTAGGATTTTTTAAAAAAGTAAATCCCTGTTGTTTTTTTTTTTTTAAATACTTACCTGTCATTAACTTAGGAAGTCATGATTTTGTAACACATTAAATAAATATAAACTCTGCTTTGAGTGCTTAAATTTTCTTGATGCTAATGGATTGTTTTGTTTTGTTTTGTTTTGAAACATTTTTAGCTTGTGGGTTTTGAAGGGCTTGTGATTTTTTCCCACATCATGAAAATAGGCTGCTGCTGGTAGTTTAGGAACCACACTTTTTTGAGAAACACTGTTCTAAGGTTTCAGTAAATCGTTTCAAATTCGTTCTTAACATTTTTTTTGGTCATAGATGCCTTTGAGAATTTGGGGAAAGCTGTGGACTGACTCAGTGGAAAAATGCATGCAAAGTTGTACACAATTTGCATACAATTTTAGAGGTTTCATCTCCTCCTTGAACAGAACCTAGTAAGGAGGGAGGGTTGAAATGTGTCAATTTCAGTGTTAAACTGTTCTCAGGTAAACTAGAGTTGACTTACTCATTTCTAACCTTTATAGTTATCTATGGCGTTTGTTACCATTTTCTTTATTATTATAAAGTGGACTGCATGGAAACACAAATTTCTGTATAATTAACAAACTTGTTTGACTTAGAGATGTTTGTATATGTGTTCTTTTTTTTTCTTTTAATAAACCACCATACTTTTCACGTTTCTGGTAGAATTATATTCACACGTTAACTACAAAGCACATTAAATCTCTGGGCTTAAACACATGGATTAGCTATAGAATGAAAGTGTCGTGTGGTGTCTTTATAGTGAATTATGGTTTAAAAAGGCACATTTCTATTTCATTGGGATGCTAGTAGAGAAGAATAAAGACATTACTTCAATAAAGGAGGACTCATCATGGAAAAGAGATTTAGAGGACTAGAACAAACAGTATTAACAGCAGCCCAGTGTTGGAACTAGGTAGTTCAGTGGCTACATAAGGAAAGAAAAAGGCATAATCACCCTCTTATTTCCCTTGGTTTTGTGAGGCATAATGACATGTACTTTGAGGTATTCTCTTCACTGCTACCATATAAGGTGTATTCTCAAGACTTTTGGGTAAAACTGATTATAGTTTGACTCATAAGCCAAAAGAGAAGGCCTGTAGTTAAAGTAACCACTGCTCACATAGGTCAGGAGTTTACAAAGTTACTCACATAGAGACATCAGTGATTGTTTTATCTCGCCATTCTAACATACAGAAAGCCAAATGATTTTATTTTACAGAAAAGAGTATTAAAATGAATCCAGAATAGCCTCAAATTTTAAAGCATGTTTATGTTAGACATCCAAGGCAGAGATTAGCTTTTTATGTGTGGTTGAATTTCATTTACAGGCTGGCTGGGGGGTCAACACTGTATGGCAGTAGGCAATGCACGACAGAACAATTTTAAGTGCTAAATGTAATATTGTAGGGCAGATTCATAAGTACTGGAGTGACAGTGAACACATTGGGATTTGAAAGAAAGCTTAAGGGATATGTTTAAAAAAATGCAGTACTTCTTAAATGTTCTTTACTACTTACTTTAGTGCTTAAAAACTTTACCACTTTTGTTTACTTGTGACATTTGGTTGATGACTGAGTAATACCGTTAAGAAAACAAGTTCTGTGAGTTCCCTATTTTGGGGTAGTGCTCATACCTTCTTGTGTGTTTTTTGAGGGGTAGCAGTGTGAAAGTCACATCCATGGTATTCTGGGATGTATGTGGGAGATAAACACCTAGAGACTTTCAACCAGAGCCTCCTAAGTCTGGATTCAAATGTTTTCTCCTATAGAAGGTACTAGAAAGTACATTTTTAAAACAAAATTAAAGATTGCCCATTACTTAGGAGTTTTTCAAAATAAGACTTTCCTCAGTGCTTTTCTCTACCTCAAGAAAATCCTGTTGGTTAGATTGATATAATTTTATTGATGTATTTATCCAAATTTTGGTAACAGCACTGTTAGAAAAATGGCATCTTTATTTTCCCATGGTTTAGTTCCCATGGTTTTCGGACATGGGAAATTTCTGGTAGTGTTTCTTTCTATAGCTGTCATATTTATATATTCCTTTTTTACATTTATTAAGTCTGAGGGCATTCTTGTCATACCCATGGTGTTAGGGTCATACATTTCCGAGCATTCCATATTTGTTGAAAATATGCAGAGGTTGAAAACTTGGATGTTGGTTGTGGCTCTTATATAGGTACCTGTCTCCTACTTGTTACCCATAGAATACAATTATCCAATTACCAAAGTAATTTTGTGAACCAGCAGAAATTGTTCTTAGTAAACATCTATTAAAATGGTGTTATTTATATTATAAAATTTCTGTAATATACTTGGGTATATATGTCATCAGTAAATAATTTCTATTGCTGACATCTGTTTCTTGAGGTTTGTAACTGCTGGCTTACTTCCAAAGGAAGGCGTAAGAGGTTTTTGTGTGCATACTGAGGTTCCCTGTGATTCGGAAGGATACATTTCATTAGAGAATTCTAAGTGTTGCGGTCACTGTTATAGCTAAACATTGTGCTTCTTTTTGAAAAAGCTTAGGGCAATATAGCAGCTATATTAAATAGCTCATTTTCTTTTTAAGAGAGGGAGAGAGAGAATTCCAAGGAGGCTCCATGCCCAGTGCGGAGCCGGAAAGCGGGGGTTCAGTCTCACAACTTTGAGATTATGACCTAACTGAAATCAGAGTCGCATGGTTAACCAACTAAGCGACCTAGGCATCCTTAAATGCTTATTTTATTTTATTTTACTTTAAATATTTTATTTATTTAACTGAGAGAGAGCGAGCACAAGCAGGGGAAGGAACAGGTAGAGAGAGAAGCAGGCTCCCTGCTGAGCAGAGAGCCTGATGTGGGGCTCCATCTCAGGACTCTGGAAACATGACCTGAGCTGAAGGCAGATGGCATAACTAACTGAGCCATAGGTGCCCCCTAAATGATCTTTTTTTTTTTTCCAATTTATTTATTTTCAGAAAAACAGTATTCATTATTTTTTCACCACACCCAGTGCTCCATGCAAGCCGTGCCCTCTATAATACCCACCACCTGGTACCCCAACCTCCCACCCCCCCGCCAGAGATCTCATGCAGTTAAATGTGTTTAAATAATATCTGCCATATTGGGGTCTAACTTTCAAAAGTGAGAGCTCTATAATGTTTTCATTGATTTTGTTTTTTGCTATGAGTTCTGTAATTGTTTTGTTTCCGTGATGTGCTTGCTTTCAAGAGGTAATAGCTATGGGGAAGGGTTAGTCTAACAGGTATATCTCTAACTCCTTATGAATCCCAAATAGCATACTTTTTGTGGATAAGATTAATGTTCTGTTTGGTGCATTTTTGAGATTTTTGTTTAAATGGCATGCTTTCTTGAGATACTGGTATTTTTAATGCAATTTTATAAAGATGTAGTGCTATTTTTCTCTCTCATTGAAAAGTTTTAGGAAGAGAGGCTCCTGGATGGCTTAGTTGATTAAGCGTCTGACATTAACTCAGGTCATGATGATCTCAGGGTCCTGGGTCAGGCTTCCTGCTTGGCTCCCTGGAAAATCTGCTTGTCCCTCTGCCCCTCCCCCTGCTCATGCACCCGTGTGCGGGCACTTTCCCTCTCTCAAATAAAGGAATAACATCTTTATATATATATATGTGTGTGTGTGTGTGTGTGTGTGTATCTTTTTTTTTTTTTAAAGTTTTAAGAAGAAATGCTGCTGGAGCCACACATTTGCATGGAGGGCTAAGCATTTGGGGAAAGTTTAGTTATAAATTTTATTTGAGTATAATAAAGTTAATGACATGCTTAATGACACACATTGGTATTACTGTGAGTTGATTGGCTTTTTAAATCATTGTTATTAAGAAGAGTCATTTAGGCTATTTTAGTTATTCAAATGAAAGTATAAAATCTCCTATAATTAATTATTACTTTTATGTTTTGTTCAGTTTAAATATTTTATGCATGTGCACATGGAGGTACAACAGACCCAGAGACGATGGTCTAGTTTACCAAACCTAGAATCTAGATCTAGAAATACCTCATGGCCCTTTCTTTTCTCATAGTCTTGCTTCCCTATTCTAGCCTTTGTACCAATACCCTCCTTTCTTGTTTTCTTCACTTTCTGTCCCATTTCAAGGCTTCTTCACCAATATTATCTTATTGATTCTTATTCTTTGGCCTTTTGGTACAGTGGCAACACCTAACTGACCTGAGAAGTGGTAACATGAGGTCACTATCCTGTGAGAATGGAGTTTGGAAAATTCAGAATTGGACAGTAGTAAGCAGAGACAGAGGACATGGAGAGCTGGTTCTGATCCTGTGGCATATCGAGCTCTGTTGCTAAATAAAGGAAAACTTAAGGCTTAGAGAAGACAGAGGAATGGAGTGAATAAAGAAGGGATATTTTGTCTTTATTTATGGAGGGAAGGGGAAGCCATAAGGTCTGACTGGTCAGTTTGAAAAGCTGTCTTCTCTGCCCTGTAGGTCCTTGAAACAGGCATCCTGCCTATGTGAATTGGTGGCATGGCAGAATAATAATAGTGAACATTTATTTTTGCATTGTGTGGTATATGCTATGCTGGTGTTTTATTTATCTGCTGGAGGGCTCTGTGAGACAGGTGGAATTGTAGTCCTCATTTTAAAGAGGGTTGGGTGAAACTTAGAGAGGTCTAGTAAATTCATGTCACGTAATCAAGAAATGGCAGAACATGAATATGAACCCATGTTCGCCTGATTTCAAAGCTTATTCTCTGAACTATGTTCTTATTTGCTGTATGGACATCAGCAATCCCTTTGAAGCTCTCTTTTTCCATCTGCAACACAGAGTAAAACTATCTGATAAATGGCAAAGAAAGATAAAGGGTCTCTCAAAGTTGCTTACTTCCTGTTGTTGCTCAGTAAATAGTCCATTACTTTTTCTGGGTAATTTCTTTCTCAGAATAGAAAAATATTATGTGAGAAGAGCTACTCCTTTAAAATAACTCAAGAAAATTTGCCTTTGGGTATTTCCTGGTCAAAGTCAATGGGGGAAGCTCAAGTCTGTGGTACCTTTCATCCTTTCATACACACAGACACACACAGACACACACACACACAGAGGCTTCAATAAGCCCATCTGCTTATTGAAGACTGGATTTCCTTTTCAAGAGAAAACTTCTTGTCATACATAATTGCAGTATAAAAGGGTTAAAATGAATCCCTAGAGGTTTTAGTCCAAGTACATACAGATGGTTGATATTATAGCCTTTCTCATCTAGGTTAATGGGGAGGCTCAGTAGAGATACCATTCTCTTTATGAGCATATAGTTGTTCCGGTGTACCTTCATTTCTGCATCAGTAAACAGAAGCTCAGAGGTAGTTCCAGTATGTGCAGCCATGTGTGCTTGCGACTTAAGTGAGATCACAAAGCAGTGTTTTTTAGAGAAACATAGAGCTACAATTAAGTTTATGGAAAATTGGACAACAGTAATAAAAATGCTTCTCAAGATCAAAGGAGAAGCATTTGCTTGTGATTAGTTTGATTTATGTTGAACTTGACCCAGGAGCCTCCCACTACTACTGTTTCTTTACTACACACTGTACATTTATGAAATATGCATACACTTAAGGCTGTCATATAATATGTACAAGATTTACTGATGACAGAAGGTTATTACTGTTTTAGATGAGTGCAAGTTATTCAGACTTCGAAAAGCAAAGAAAAAATGAACTGTGAAAATAATGAGTGACCTTGTAGTTTTTCCTTAGTTGCTAACAATTCATAATAGTGCTACATCCTACCCAATTTAAGGGGAAAAAGATAATGTCTTTCTAGTGGGTGAATGGCTTGAGGAAGTGGGACTAAATGAAGCTCATAGGAGTAGTCAGTGAGATGCCATCTGTAACAAGTCTTAAATTTGTTTTTATGCATTGGGCCTTTCCCACTATGTATACAGCATTAGTTCAAGTTCTTCATGATTTTTAATTTAAGTTGTGTGAATAGAAAACTTGAATATCTAATACTAAAGATGACTGGCGATTTAGAAAAGATCTTAATATCAAAACCCAAAATGATTAATATTACTGGCTTCAAAACGCTATAGACCAAAAGGAATTTGTTTGACAGTTTAAATAATATGAAAGATTGGATAGATGGTGATGGGCATTTGCTTCCATTTCTGATCCTTGATTGAGAAAAGGTTGTGGTTAAATAATGAAGCTGGTCCTATCTATGTGTCTATCTATTATCTATCTATCTATCTATCTATCTATGAGAAAGAGAGAAGAGACAGCAAGAACTGGGGGCAGAGAGGGGAAGAGGGAGAGAGAGACAATCTTAAACACACTCCACATTCAACGCTGAGCCTGACAGGGAGCCCTGAATCATGATCTGAGCTGAATCAAGAGTCCAGTGCATAACTAAGCCACTCAGGTGCCCCATAATTAAGCTCTTCCTAATGCTTGTTAGATAAAGATTAACAAGAGGAGTTGTGATACCTCTTTGAAGGTCCTAGGGAAAATATATCACTGACTATCCCAAATGAATTTACTTTGTTTTATTAGAAGTGTGGTTTGAGTGTAGACCTTACTTAGACCAGTTAGGTCTAATGATTAATCAAAGATTCTCATTTTCAGATTAGATACCAATCTGCTCTCTTTGGTGAACTAAGTATACTTCTACCAGAATTTAACATATAAAACTGATGTTCCAGTTTGTGATTTCCTCTTTACTATGGTTTAATTAGATGTTTTTCTAATACCTACAATATTCAAAGGTCTTAGGAAGAAGAGCAAATTCTAAAACATGATCTCTGACTTTATAGAGCTTGTTTAAAGTTGGAAACAGGTTGGTGACAAATTATAGAGGGCTCATAATTCAGGCTTTAGTGTTATTCTGGATTGTAGGAAGCAAGCAGATATTTGAAGTTTTTTCACCCTCTTTTTCTAAATAGTTGACATGATTGGAACTCTCCAGTATGAAATGGTAATAGGGCCACCATTATGGAAATGTGAAGATGGAGGGAAGGGGAGGATAATGTGGAGAGTTTGGTGGTAAGAGGTCTTTAGAAAGCTCTTGTAGTAGTTAGTAGGCAAGGTCAGGGTGACATGTTCAGAGTATGGACTTAACATGGAGGAGTAATGGAAGGATAGACACAATTTAGTAATTTCCCTAGATGTTGGTATTTGTGGAAGAGGCAGAATCACAGGGGCTATAGGATTTCTATGTTCTACAGCCTAAAAATAAGCAATTAGAGTAAAAGCAATCCTCAAAGGATAGAGTAAAAGCAATCCTCAAAGGATAGATAGTTCTAAGTAGTTGGATTTGAACATCCTGAGATCATGGGATCTTAGACCTCTAGTAGGCAACTGGAACAAAGGAGCAAGAAAAGTTTTACCTAGTTATGACATTGGGTTTGGTTAGGTTATTTTCTTTCTACATTGTTCATTACCTTTATGTTACTACTGGATGAGAGTATTTAAATTCTTCGAGTTGGGTACGTTTAGAGGAAATGTCCATAGATTTCAGTTTCTATTTTAAGGCTACATTAATGTGAGAAATGGTCAAATAGTATAGATGTGTTTTATTTCTGGTTACCTATCATCTATTTGTCTATCTCCTTACCTATCTAATCTATTTTAATGTTTGACCTAAAAGGAAGGTCAAGCATTGGCTGAAATAAAATCTGGGGTAAATTATTTGATACTTGTCACATTATTGGAATTCAAATTTCAATTCATTTGCTCACTTTGGAAGGGAATAGATTTTCCTTTGCTCTACCAATGAAGTCTTTCGGATTTAACTCTTTTTTAAGGATTAGATCTATACCTTTGTGCAGACAGCTCACAACTAAACTTTTATTTTACTTATTTTTTAGAAGTTTATTTATTTATTTGAGAGAGAGAGAGAGAGGGCAGGTAGAGGGACAGAGGGAGAGGGAGAATCTCAAGTGGACTCCCCACTGAGCATGGAGCTTGATGCGGGGCTCCGTTTCAGGACCCTGAGATCATGACCTGAGCCAGAACCAAGAGTCAGATGCTCAACCGACTGAGTCACCCCCAGATACCTCAGACAGATAAACTTTTAAAATTGGAAGGGCTCTTTGAGATCATTTAATACAACCCCTACATTTTTGAGGTTAGTAATCTGAAGTCAAGGAAATAGTAATAATAGCTAACATCTGTTGAGCTCTTACTTCATCGAATCATTAGAACAACTCTATAAATAAGTCCCATTGAAAGCAGTGGCATTGCTGGCTTTTTGTTTCCTTTGTCAATGCCCCTTACAATTTAAACAATTTAGTTCTGTGCATTTGGGAACAGCTTATAAATTCTGTTATTAAATTAAGAGATTTCTTTATATTCAAATTCATAAAAAGAAATAGTGATTATTAAAAGGTAGTTATGCCCGTTATTTAATGTTGTAAAACTGTATCTTTTAATGCAATTCTGCTGTTTTTTTAAAGATTTTTTCCCTACCCTACAAAGCTATCATATTTTAATAAATATAGCTGCCTTTATAGTATTTTAAAATATACTTAAGAAAGTTCAATCTGAATTATTTTTTTCTTGATACTGTGATTCTGAAAACTAGTCCATTTAATTTTTATTGAATTTTGGAACTACTTTGTCAGTCATATATAATAAAGCTGTGTATATGTGTGCATACATAAGTGTAATATATTTATGTTGATAAATGTGCTGTGAGTTAAATTTTGATCTGCTTTGTTACTCTGGAAGTTTTTTTCTTTAGTGTCAACATACTACCAATTTTTCTTTCCCTTAAATATCTTGGCAGCTGAGGGGATAGTTTCTATTAGTGTAAAGATGAAAACAAAATCATGATATACTATGTATGTGATACACTGTGAAAACAAAATCATGATAATACTGTTTATGTGCTATACTATGTATGTGGTAGAGAATATTTCAGTTTAAAGTTTTGAAATCTTTTTTTACACTGTGAGATTTTACATACCTTTGATCAAATAGGTTTTGTTTGTTTTTTTTTTTTTACTAATTTCAAGAATTATTTTGGTCACTTGATAGTCATATTTTAAAATGAAACAAATTTCTAATTATGGGTGTGCCTGGGTGGCTCAGTGGGTTAAGTCTCTGCTTTTGGCTCAGGTCATGATCTCAGGATCCTAGGATCAAGGCCAGCATCGGGCTCCCTGCTCAGCAGGGATCTTGCTTCCCCCTCTCTCTCTGCCTGCCGTCTGCCTACTTGTGATCTGTCTCTCTGTCAAATAATAAATAAAATCTTTAAAAATTTTTTCTAATTAGGTAAAACTTCAGTTTTTCTTAATTTCACTATTTTATTTTGTTTTATTTTTTAAATTAAGTAGGTTTCGCATGCAGCATGGGGCTTGAACTCATGACCCTGAGATCAGGAGTCCCTTGTTCCACTGACTGAGCCAGCTAGGCACCCCCTCAATTTAAAACAAAGCCAGTGTTAAATAATATATCTGTGGCATCCATTCATTCAGTATATATTTTGTGAAGGTATGTGGTGTGCTAGGCACACTTCTAGTATTGGGATAAAATGGAGAGGAAATATAGACATAGGCCTTGTTTTAATGGATCTCACCTTCACTACTCTTCTTGATTTTAGTTACAGATTCTTGTTCTCATGTACTAAGATTGGTCTGCTTTGATCATTATTTATAAGGAAAGAGTTTGACAGCTGATGGTAATCAAAACCTAACCTAACTGAATGATTGGTATCTATTTATTTATTACTTTGCTTCCAAATTTTGAATTCCAGTACTCGGTTCTTGTCTAGTTTCCTGAGGGATATATTTTTTATTTTATTTATTTTTTATTTTTATTTTTTAAAGATTTTATATATTTGAGAGAGAGAGACAAGTATGAGTTGAGGGGAGGAGCAGAGGGAGAGGGGCAGAAGAGGAGGGAGAAGCAGGCTCCCTGCTCAGGGATAGGGGGCTTATCCTAGGACTCCAGGATTAGGACCTGAGCTACAGACAAATGCTTAACTGGACTGAGCCACCCAGGTACCCTGGGATATATATATATATTTTTTTAAATTTATTTGACAACAAGAGAAATCACAAGTAGGCAGAAGGCGGCAGAGAGGCAGGCAGAGAGAGGGAGAAGCAGGCTCCCTGCTGAGCAGAGAGCCCGATGTAGGGCTCCATCCCAGGGCTCTGGGATCATGACCTGGGACGGCAGAGACTTAACCCACTGAGCCACCCAGGTGCTCCTATTTTTTATTTTTTTAATTAATCAATCAATCATTTATTTTTTTGAAGGGAGGTGTGTAGTTTTTTTTGTTTTTTTGTTTTTTTGCTTTTTTTCAGTCATCAGAGAGAGAGAGCTAGCACAAGCTGGGGGTTGGGGGAGGTGGCAGGTTGAAGGAGAAGTAGGCAACCCACTGAGGAAGGAGCCCAATGCCAGACTCGATCCTGGGACCCTGGGATCATGACCTGAGCCAAAGACAGACAACTGAATAAGCTATCCAGGTGTTCCTGGATATATTTTTTAATCAAGATGTAATTTTAGTAAAATGTTCGGCAAAATACTTAGTTGTGGTTTTTTTTTTTTTTCATTTTTTAAAAAAATTGTGGTAATTATAAAAGTTAACCATTTTAGGGGCGCCTGGGTGGCTCAGTGGGTTAAAGCCTCTGCCTTTGACTCAGGTCATGATCCCAGGGTCCTGGGATCGAGCCACACATCGGGCTCTCTCTGCTCAGCAGGGAGCCTGCTCCCCGCCCCCCCGCGCCGCCTTCTCTGCCTACTTGTGTCTGTCAAATAAATAAATAAAATCTTAAAAAAAAAAAAAGTTAACCATTTTAACTATTTTTTTTAACCTTTTTTAAAAAGATTTTATTTATTCATTTGACAGACAGGGATCACAAGTAGTCAGAGAGGCAGGCAGGGAGAGAGTAAGGGAAGCAGGCTCCCTGCTGAGCAGAGAGCCCGATGTGGGGCTCGATCCCAGGACCCTGGGATCATGACCTGAGCTGAAGGCAGTTGCTTAATGACTGAGCCACCCAGGTGCCCCCGTTTTAACTATTTTTAAGTGTACAATTCACTTGCATTATTAAAGTTACAGTATTGTATAATCCAAAGAGAAACTTAGAAAATCTTTAGTTTTAAGTATTTGAGGCATATTGGTTAGTTTCTTTCTTTTTGGGGGGGGTAAAGTCTTAACCTTCCTACAACCCAATATTCAGTGTGATCTACTTGTACTTACTGAATTCTAAGCATACCATTTAAATTAGAATGGTTTCTTTTGATTTGTACTTGTTCCATGTTTCTAGGTATGTATTAAAATTGCATCATGTTTCATTTTACTGCAATTTTATAATTTCTTCTTTTGGAGCAGTGAAATAGATATGTATGAACTTTGAAGGAGGTCAAACTAAGTTATGTGAACACAGAGAAAATTGTTAGAGAAAGGAAGAAAGATTTGGGGATTGAAGACTGTGGTACACAAAAATGTCTGACAGACACAACTGGTTTCCTTCCCTTCCTACTAAATGCCCAGAGTAGGAAGCACATCTAGTGTAAAAGATATTTGGGCCTATGAACTAAAAGAATTCAGTACCCCAAACACTGGGTAGGAATTGGACTCAACAGGAAGGATTGTTCAGTAGATCCTCTGTCTGTGTTACTCTTTGTGCTCAAACAAAAATACAGCTGTTTAAAGAGTTTTAAGTATTATTTCTAAAAGAGTTGAAATACCCTATTCATATTACAGATGTTAAATGTAGTTTTCTTGGCTGTTTGTCTTCCTCATTCATGACAAGCACACACTGCTCTTGTTACACAATAAAGAAATAGAGAAATTATCAGGAACGTTTTCCAGAAAATGCTTTCAGTTTTTAGAAAGCAAATGAGAATTTAAGAAAATAAACAACAGAAGTCATTTGAATTTTAACTTTACCTGTTAATAAAGATAACTTTTTATTACATTGTCTAAAAGTATATTAGTATACTTTTGATGCAAGCAAAATTATAGTTTAAATCTGTGTTGATTATTCTGTGTTTTAAAGAGAGACACTCCTAATGAAATATATTTATTACAGCTCAAAGATGGCGGCAAAGCATCCCAGGCAAATGTAAGAATAGGCGATGTGGTTCTCAGCATTGATGGAATAAGTGCACATGGAATGACTCATCTTGAAGCCCAGAACAAGATTAAGGGTTGTACAGGCTCTTTGAACATGACTCTGCAAAGGTAATTTGCATTTTGTTTGCCTCTGGGGGAGAAAACAATACTGAGGAGTGTGTTTTTGTGTATCTGATTTGCAGTGTTAACTAAGAAGTTTCTCCTACCATTGTTTCAGGTAGATAAATTACAAAATATAATGGCTTTTAAATTGAGTAATTGAGCAGTGTGAAAAATTGGTGGAAGCTTTGGATTGTTTCCCCATAAAAAGGCATGCATTCATGAACTGATAAAATTTGTGTATGGTTTTAGGAAATCTAAGAATTCCTGAAATTTCTCAGTAGAGTGTAGGCTAAAAATTCTTGTTATAGGGTAAATTCCTTTTTTTTTTTTTTTAAGATTTTATTTATTTATTTGACAGAGAGAGATCACAAGTAGGTAGAGAGGCAGGAAGGGAGAGAGAGAGGGAAGCAGGCTCCCTGCTGAACAGGGAGCCCAATGCAGGACTCAATCCCAGGACCCTGAGAGGTGAAGGCAGAGGCTTAACCCACTGGGCCACCCAGGCACCCTATTATAGGGTAAATTCTTATTCTTATTATATCTAGGGTAAAATTCTTACAGGGTAAAACTCTTGGCTTTAATATTCTGGGTAGTATATTAGAAGGTATACTTTTAAAATAAATAGGCTATTCCTAGTATGTCTTTTTTGCCCTTTCTTCTTGAGTGGAAGAAAATATTTTTACATTTGAAATGCAGATTTTCAGAACTTACTGTTTTGCTTTTTAAAGATACTCTGGCCTCAGTTATAGCATAGCTAGTCATCTCATTGATTATAATGTATCAGGCATTTTGAGCATTTGACCTACCTTGAAATCATGTGGATTCCTTGCTAAAAATACTGATAGGAATCAGAATTATCTGAAAGGACCAAGAAGTATATTTTAGTAAGAGCCCTATAATTATTATGAATTATAAAGTTATAAGCACTGCAGTATCTTGGGCTCAGAGGAAGGGAGGTAAAGGGAGTGGGGAGAAGGTGACTAAATGATAGCTTTTAGCCTTTAAGGTTTATAGGGAAAATAGCTATCATTTATCAGCTAAGTATGGAAAGTTTTAAATAAGTCTTGTTTTTGATGAGTACAAAAGTGTTCTCTAGTTCTATAAAATTTGGAAAACACCATTTTCACCTCAGAACATCTCAGAGCCTTCTATAAATTATTGTGTATATTGTTAATTTTTAAGAGGGAAAATATGTGTGGTACAAATATATTTGGCTATGGAACCTTTTTTTCTTGGAGGCTCTCCTGCGACTATTTAAAGGATATATACAGGGTAAGGTATGTACTTTACTGGAAGTGTATCAGTTTGGTCTTAAAACTGAATAGAAGAAATTTTTATGAACTTCGACTTAGGGATTTACTTTGATGTAACCAGCACCTTCAACCCTCCTCTTTTGTGTGTGTGGGAGAAATTCCTGTCACTGGGACTGTTTGGTCAAAGGTTATTTGTATTTAAATTTTGATAGCTGTTAGGTATGTTTTAATGCATATAAAGGAGTCATTGAGAAAAAAAAACCTAAAAATTTCTATTTTTGTAGTGTTTTTTTCTGTTCTATGTACTGAGATCTGTAACACGAAATTATTATGACTAATTAAATGAAAAGCAGTAATTTTTAAAAAAAGATTTTATTTATTTGAGAGCGAGACAGAACGAGAGAGGGAACACAAGCAGGGGGAATGGGAGAGAGAGAAACAGGCTTCCTGCTGAGCAGGGAGCCCGGGTGCAGGGCTTGATCTCAGGACCCTGGATCATGACCTGAGCAGAAGGCAGATGCTTAATGACTGAGCCACCCAGGTGCCTCGAAAAGTAGTCATTTTTATTTATATTCATTTTTACTAAATACAAATTTTGAAAGGGTACCACGAAGTCAATAAACTTAGATATTAGATTAGAAGCTTAGCTATATCTACTTTCTTTTGAAAATTCTTCAGGGTCCCATAAGAATAGATGAAAACCAGATATTACTTTGTCTGTATGCATTTCCAATTTTAAGTAATCTGTTGCTGACTCTTAACAAAGATTCTTTTAAGTCACTTAAATATGAAATTCAACAAACCAAGTCATTCTAAACATTTGGAGATACTGCTTAATTTTGTCTACATATTTCTGAATATAGATGTTCAGGGCCCAAAACATGAGAGAGAATTTGAGAGTCCTGTTGTTACTTACTGTAATTCTCAAGTTTTTTAACACTTCTTGTGTTAAGTAGTGTCAACCTGAAAAGAGATTTGCATTTGAAAGAATTTATGATATAACATTGTCAATACTACTGGGGCACCTGGGTGGCTTCATCGGTTAAGCATTTGATTCTTGATTTTAGCTCAGGTCAGCTCAGGTCATAATCTCAGGGTCATGAGAATGAGCCCTCCTGCATCGTGCTGCATGCTGTGTATGGAACCTGCCTGCGATTCTGCCCCACTTCCTCTGCCCCTGTCCCTCCCCATACTTGCTTGAATATGGGTGCAGACATGCACTCTCTCAAAAAAAAAAACAAAAACAAAAAAAACAAAATATTAACAATACTAGTGAAGGAATATTTTTGCCTTTCAAGGAAAAAATGAAACTTTGAAGAGTTAGTTTCAGTCTTTCCCTATACTAAGTTGCGTCCCTTCCTAAGTTCTGTCTCATATTGAAGCAAATATTTTCTCTTCCACTTATTTCTGAATTTGACAGTAGCATCCTTAATTTGCCTCCTGTCACCTTACCGTCTTTATTCCATCTATTACCAGCCAGCCTGTTTTGTAGTCTTCTTCCAAAATGACCTGCAACAATGCTTGTGCCGTGTAACTCTTTTCTTCTAAAACATGTTCCTTTCTTTGTGAACATGTAGTGCTTCCCTTTACAGACTTGTCGTAGTACTCCAGTTTCCCTAGATGCAGAATGAGAGATAGAATTCATGTACAAGTAATATATCAGGAGAGGTCTTTGAAATGTTCCGGCAAAGTGAGTGAAGCAGGACTGGGAAGAAGAAGAAACTGAGATGAACAAGGATGTGGTTTCAGGGGATATGTAGCCTCAGCTTGATCCAGGAGGTACCTTTGGGATAAAATTGTACCATAGAGGCTGTCTTGCCTTGAGGTGAAGGAACAGGGCTTTTGTTCCCCTCTCTTGGATTCGTTAGTCACTGGCCACCAGTTTTCCTGGAAATATATGTGTGTGGATGTGTGTGTGTGTGTGTGTGTGTACATGCAGGGTGGAGGGAAGGAGGTTATCTTCTGTTGCTTACACAGAAAGTTGCTGGTGTGCACCGTTAGTTTTTCATGAGTGGCTGTACCAGACTGGTAGAACCCAGGCTAGGTACAGCATGTGCTGTGAGATTCCATCTGGGCTTGAGTCTACTTGCTCAGAGGATTAGGTTCTCTGTGATCTAGACTGAAATTGTCCTCCCCAGATCATCCCTACTGATCAGTGAGTCCTATCATTTTATTTCAGGTGTTTCTTACTGGCCCTCACCTGCCTGTCTGACCTTTCATGAAATTCACCTCATCTAAGATGCCTACCCACCTCTTCACTGCCAACACAGGCTTCTACATCTACAAAGCCCATGTTGAACCTCATCAGCCACCTCTTGCCTTCTCTTACTTTTGCAACTCAGTTCATTTTTGCCCTGTCTGAACTCCTATGACAAGCTTTTACCATTTGATTCAGAATTTAATTATGTGCTAGGTATAACCAGGAATAACAAGGCAGATTCCATGAGGCATACAAATAAACTTAGTTAATAGTCATACCTAATACTGTCCATGTATTTAAATAATTACTCCATGTATATTACTTCTGCATCTCCAGCTAGACTCCTTGAAAGCAAAGACCATGTTTTTCGTACAATCTGTTTAACAACATCTTGTATAGTTTTATGTTCTTAATGTCTAATTAGTATTTGATGAATACCACCAGCATTAATTCCCAAACTTGGAATCATTTATTTGTTCCACAAGTAGTTTTTAAGCTTTTAGTATATGCCAAACATTGTTATAGATGCTGGGGACATGCAGTGAGCAGAAGAGACAAAAATCTCTGCCTCACAGTGCTTACCTTTTAGTGAGCAGAAATAGGTAAGTGTTCTGGGGAAGAATAGAGCACTTAAGAGAGCTAGGGGGTGCAGGGGTAGGGAATTGCAAGTGAAAATAGAGTGGTCAGGAAAGTTCAGTGAGAAGGTTATTGGCTATGTGGGTTATGCGTGTCCTAGACGGAGGGAAGAAGTGGTACAGTGGCCCTGACAGGGAGTCCAGTATACTTGGCACAGAGAGAGTGAAGCCCGAGTGAGTGCAGATAAGAGGTAAGTAAGGTCAGAGAGGTGGCGTGGGATGGTATAGAGCATGTAGTCTTGTGGGTTACTGTGATATTGTAATCAAATTTAAGTTTTCCTGGACCTAAAAAAAAGTTGTGAGAAAGCCTTGAAGAGTTACAGCTGCCTGGCCAGATCTACAGCAAGGTCTGGGAGAGAAATGATGTCATTATTGGAAGGCGGGGCTAGAAGGAGGAGCAGACCAAGTTTCTCCTCAAGTCTTACAGTGGTGGCACTCACTGCCTTTTCTTCTAGCACTGTAAGAAACAAGGGATGGTTGCCACTCTTCTGGAGTTCTGTTTACCCCCACCCAAGAATCCCCAGAGGGAGAAGATAAGAGAAAAGCCATTTTTGTTTCTGAAATGAAAGTTACCAGAAATTTTATTTTGTGAATATTTTTTGCCCAAAGTATTATTGATATGTATCAATTCATTAAATATATAGTAATACACTTAATTGATTTCTTCTTTAGGCCTAACCTCAATATCTGAGAATAGGATTTAGATAAGAAAAAGTAAGATAAAGATACTTGCTTATGTTTTTTTTAAAAGATTTTATTTATTTATTTGACAGAGATCACAAGTAGACAGAGATGGGGGGGAGATGGGACAGAGACAGGTGGGGGCTGCCTCTCTGTCTACTTGTGATCTCTGTCAAATAAATAAATAATAAAAGGCTCAGTGGGTTAAAGGTGGTTTTGTAACTGTTTTTTTCCTATCTAGTCTAGTATGAGGGTATTTAATAAAGCAAACATATTATCTCTCTGTGATATCCTGAAAAGATAAGACTTGATTCACTATGTTCTGGGTATCTAATGAATATGGAGGTATGGAAGATTACATTTTAATATATCTTTTATCCTTGGAATAGGATTGGAAGTTGTTTCTTCTCCTTCTTCTTTTTCTTCCTCCTCTTCTTTTTTTCCTTCTGCAACTGCAACTGATTCTGAGTACAACTGGACAATGAAAAATTCTATTTGAAATTATTTTTCCTCTTGGTGAAATTAGGCAAATCGCATTTTTAAGTATCAACTGCATTTTGCTTATAATTTTACCCAAGTCAAAATGGATCATTTTTTTTTAAATGGATCATTTTTAAAGTTATATTTCAGTTAACAAAAGAAGAAAATTACTTTCTAAAGCTTTGATGTCGAATAACTATTAACTATATTAGAATTGGATTCTAAGATTTTAACGGTTTCATTTCAGCACTTTTCTGCATAACACAGATAAACTTGCTACTAACCTACTCTATAAATTGAGGCAAGTCTCTGAACTTCTGGTATTTCATCTTCTTGACTATAAAATGAGATCATGGATGATTTCTAAGTTCCCTTAAATTCTGGTTCTTGTTCTGATTTTTCAGCTGTAAAGGGCTAAGTTCCCTAGAGCTTGCTGTTAGATCAAACTAACTTAGGTTTGCTTATTTTGGCTGAGAGAATCAGGAAATTGGACTTTCTTCATTGGAGTTATCTTAAACTGTGCCAGGTTAGCAAAGTGACTTGTACTATTCTGCTGACTTTAAGGTGAAAGGTAGGTCAGATGGATAGTCAAAGAGCATTTAATCATAAAAAGTATTTTATATATTTGTCATTTTATATTTTTAAATTAATCCTCTCAGAATCACAGAAAAAAAATACATACATCTCGCTTTTCTAATCTTCTTTTTTTTTTTACATTACTGATAGTAACAAGTCTGTGATTTATTTTTTGTTCCATAGGCTTCATTTAGTGCATAATGTATTATGATTGGAAGTGAAAGTTCTAGAAGGATTGAGTTTTGAAAAATATTGATGTACTCTCTTTCTGCCTCCCCCTTCTTCCTCATCCTTCAAACAGCAGCAACAAAAAAATTTGTCAGAGGTCCAGTAACTACTACAAATGAATGACAGATTGGACTAATTTAATAGGCTCACTGAATTATGAGAAAAAAGAAAAAAAGTAGCTGTTTTACCAGACTGAAGCTATTAGCTGACTTTTGTTTCATTTTAACAGATTGCTTACTATTTTATTACTGTTAGCTTTATGGATTCCACTCTGCTCTTTCACTAATAGCATAGAGGCAGGATTTTAGAAAGTATGCTTTTTTAAATCAAAAATTTCAGTTCCCTGTTTGGAATTTTGAATTTGTGTGAATTTAGAAGACATTTAGGTTGATTATCTTTTAATTGGAGTTGCACATTGATATTCACATGCTTTTCTAATTTCTTTTCCACAGCTTAGCTTTTACTGTTTTTTTTTTGTTTGTTTGTTTGCTTGTTTGTGTTGGTTTTAGTTTAGTTTTTAATTCTTAAATGGGAGGATGACTCTTTCA
Source organism: Neogale vison (assembly GCF_020171115.1). NCBI lineage: Eukaryota > Metazoa > Chordata > Mammalia > Carnivora > Mustelidae > Neogale > Neogale vison. The sequence continues at coordinate 112,944,369 of NC_058101.1, read as the reverse complement.
GAAGGACTGGGTCTGATCACATCATCCCTGCCCCCATCATTAAAAGTAGCAGTGCTGCTTAGGAAAGAGGAAGAAGACAAGCATGCAGGGACATGTCTTTTGTGCAGTCCTTTTCACAAATATAATTTAAGAAGGAGTTAACATACACATTTTTCAGATGAGTACATCATGGCTTCAAGAGTTTATGGGATATGCATAACAAACCCAGGTCAGTTCAAAGCCTATGCCGCTACCCACCTTCTTTCTTGTAGCATTGACTTAATGACTCTAGTATACTAATAAAATTAGGTAAGACTGGATAGTAATACAGGAGGCATAACTTTTTGACTCTTTTGCTTGTAAGCAGTCACAACTCTCTGTCCAAGATGTACTTTTCATTTGCACTCTCACCTGTCATGTTCTATAAGTAATACTATACCTAAATTATTTTCTATGTTTCATAGACCCTATATATTAAAATGAAAAGAAGGAGAAAAAAAAGAAGGCTAAGTAGATTGGTGTACCTTTAGATGGGAGCATTCATTTGGATACTGACTTGTGTCTATGGTTGTTGGTCCTCATTCAGAATGTGATCTTTCAATTTTCCCTCCTAAATTTATAACCCTGTTGACTGTATTTGCTTATTTATTTCTTCAAGTTTGAAGACAGTTCTTCAGCAGGCTTCTGCCTTTGTATTCGATGAGTAACTAAGGATTTAGGACTTAAAATAATATTTTTTAGAGCTTTTCAGGGCTCATTATGATACTCACTGGAAAAACTGTCAATCAGCAAATCAGCAGGCATGGAAGAGAAGTATTTATTATATCCCGTTTTCTTCAGCTCAATAGAGATAAAGATAGTTGAAACTGAACTTGAAGGCTCAAGTTGGTTCATTTTTTTTTGATATTCTATAGCAATTTGAGAGCAGATTTGGTAAATACAGGTTAATTAGAGTGTATTTTGCATTTCAAAATTCCTTCCTTTGAACTTTGTATCTTAAAAATGTGTGGTTATTTCTTAACAATAAAAGTATTCTTTATTCCTGTGAAGGAAAAATTATTTTAGTCTGTAATCCTTTGGGAAAACAATCCTAAGAAATCATTTATTTATTTATTTATTTTTAAAGATTTATTTATTTATTTGACAGAGAGATCACAAGTAGGCAGAGAGGCACGGGGGGGGGGGGACAAGCTCCCTGCTGAGCAGAGAGCCCGATGCGGGACTCGATCCCGGGACCCTGAGATCATGACCTGAGCCGAAGGCAGAGGCTTAACCCACTGAGCCACCCAGGTGCCCTGAAATAATATATTTAAAGACCTGTTTAATTATAAAGCTTTATTGAAAAGTTTTAATACGAAAAATTGTGTATGCAGAATTTTTTAAAAAGGCCATGAAATGGGAATGGTAATAACACTGGCTTTAAAATTAGGCATACTTGGGGCAAACCTTGGTTCTACCACTTTCTGGGTGTGTAACCTTAGGCAAGTTATGTGACTGAATTTCAGTTAGCCATTTGTTGCTGGGCATAGTAAGAACTGCCTTCTAGGGCTCTTACAAAGGTTAAACAAATTAGCCTATGTAAAGAACCACAGGCACAGTAGAGGTAAGTTTTTTCTCTTCTTCCTTCTTTCCTCAAGGTAAGTATTAATATAGTATCTATTTTACAGATACTTCTTGAAGATCATATTTATTTTGTTTCTTAGCAACCGAATGGGTGTGACTGGAAGGAAACGGAGAAAATGAGAGGGTAATATGGTAGGTAGTTACATGAGAAAGTCAGAAAGATAATCTTGTAAGTTAGAAGAAAACATTTTTAGTCAGGTGAGTGAATTTTGATCATACATTTGTAATTAAAGCTTTTTAAAAACTGGAGTGAATACAACCATGCTTACTGCCAGCTGACAACTGCTTTGGTTCAAAATTATTGCCTTCACCAGTAATTTATGGCAGCAGAGAGAAACCAGTACACACCTTGTCTTCTTTAGTCGGCTCATTCCTCCTGTTCTCCTTAGAGGAACGATGTAGATCCAGTTCTTTTTCACTGTGGCTTCTGTCAGAAAGATAAACAAAAAAATGAGTTTAAAAAAAATCTCTCTTGCCCATCCACATTCATGCATACTCCCTGTAATTTCCTGAGTAACATTAAAATCAAGTTAAATCGCTAGCTTTTGGACCGTGTTTTTATGATACTTTTAGAAATACTTTTTATAACCTTTTGTCAACACAAACATTAATTACTTAAGGTCAGTAGAAAAATCTCATCATGTTCCAAATTTTTAAAAATGGGACTTTTCCTCCAGGTTTACATTATGACTAGTAGTCATAGGGGCAGATAGATAAAAAGAGTGATTTATGATTTCTGCTGTTAAGGAATTTGTATCTATTCATTGGGCTAAGAAGAGACAGGAGGTGCTTCCAGGCTGCAGGGATCCCACTGAAAGCTGAAACTTAGGCTAGGCTTTCCCGGTGAGGAGGGTGTGTCCGCTGGAGGAATACCCTCTGAGGCAGTTTGAAGGCAGCCACTCCCCAGGTATAGGTGGGGATGGGTGTGTTGACCAGTTGGAACTAGAGATGAGAATAAAAGGAAAGGTAGATGAGAATAGAGCTTTGCAGGTCCTAGACACTGAGGTATTATTAAAAGTTTTGACCTGAAAAGTGACAATTTCAGAATAATACTTAGTGAGACTGCTTGGAAGAAGTTGGAGAGACATAGAGACTGGCAGACCAGTTAGGCAAGTATTGCAGTAACTTGGCTGCATGAGCTCTTGAAATGTAAAACAGGATGAATGAGAGAAATGGGAGCTGAAGAGTAGTTCTAAAAGTGACAGTAGTGGGGTGATACGAGGAAAGAGGGAAGAGATAGATAGCCTGCTGGAGCCATGCTTTCTTCTCCTTTTACCTTCCTTCCCCTGCTCTGTCTGCTTACTAGAGCCTAGCTTCTGCTCCTGTCCTGTCATTCACTCAAAGTGCTGCACACCTGGGTACTTCAGTCATGTCAACAAGGTCAGGACTGAGGGTACACCTTATTTCACTCATTAGTGTTGCCTGCTGCACTGACCTTGGTGGATGCCCTACCACCCACCCTATTACCCAGATCAGAAAGACTCATTCCTTGTCCCTAACCACCTGTTGAGTCACATTTGCATATATCTCCAGTCAGACTGTGAATAGAGTAGAATAAATTAGCATAGCCTTAAGGCACGGTGGTGGCTGAGACACAGCACCTAGTCAGAAGGCCTAGGTCTTAAAAGGAAATGTTTTTAAAGCCATTTGTTTAGCATGTACTAATGGAACACTTGGCTGTGCTGATCACTGAGGATAAAAAGGAAGTCCTCATACCTGCCCTCAAGCTGGTTTCTGACCTTAAATAAGGACTTTTTTTTTTAATGTCAAATATTTTACAGGCAACCTTTCCCCTATCACTTTAAGATAATAGTTGTATTTTTAGTAATTGCAGATTTTTTATTGTATTGCAGTTTTAATTTTTTTTAAAGATTTTATTTAGTTATTTGACAGAGAAAGATCACAAGTAGGCAGAGAGGCAGGCAGAGAGAGAGGAGGAAGCAGGCTCCCTGCTGAGCAGAGAGCCCGATGGGGGACTCCATCTCAGGACCCTGAGATCATGACCTGAGCAGAAGGCAGAGGCTTTAACCCACTGAGCCACCCAGGCACCCTGTATTGCAGTTTTAAATGAAGAGGAAGATATTTTATATTTATGTACAAGAATCCGTATGTATTTATTTAATTTTTTTCATTTTATTTTATTTTATTTCTTTTCTGTGTTCCAAAATTCATTGTTTATGCACCACACCCAGTGCTCCATGCGGTATATGCCCTCCATAATACCCACCACCAGGCTCATCCAACTCCCCACCTCTTTCCCCTCCAAAAAAATCAAAATATATACATGATTTAAGCAGACTTTGAGCTTTTAGTGCTTAGTACACATATGAATTCATGGCTTACATGTGAGAACTTAAATCTTGTGCCAGTTGCTCCCAGGTGCTTCAAGTTGGTTCATAGACTGGGAAACACTGGCCAAAGAAATTTTAAGCTATCTGAAAGTAGAGAGACAGAGTCCTAAGCAGAGACATCCAGAGAAGGTGAGTCTAAGGAGAGATAGCATGAGAATGGGGAGGGAAACAGAGACAGAAAGACAGACCCAGTAGGACAGTTAACAGAGCACTGTTATCCGAGAAGATTCTCCTGGTCACATGGACTTATTACCAGATAAGAAGGGTGATGATTCAGTTTAAGCTTCAGATTAACCAGATTAAGCTTCATTATCATTTTAAGAAAGAAAATTAAGCTTCATTTCAGAGTTTTTAAATGAGAAACACACAGTATTTCTTTGTATGAAAAGCAATCCCCGGGTAAGATGTAATGTGCATACTGATTAAGTGGCAAGAAGATCACACTCAATTCTTGAAGGACAGAAGTAATACTCTGTTGATTACATACTCCAGTGCCTACCACTGTGAACTTGGATTGGAAGATTCTCAAAAAATATTTATTGCCTTTCATTGTAGAGAATGCTGCCTTTAAATAAAGTTACAGTAATTTTTGCTGCTTTTACCTGATGAATTTAGAAATAATTCTTAAGTTATTAGTGAGATAGAGTGACAGTCTGGTCATTCTTTTGTATTTAATGGCAGCAGTCTCCTTGGGGTTAATAAACATTTTTGTCCATAGATCAAGAGGTTTTGAAAGGGTTGAAATTCAGGTCATTCCTGACTATATGCAGTGGCTGTTGTTGGTATTAACGTCTTAAAAGATTGGAATAGTTCAGGCTGTATGTGAGTTGAAAAGTAAACTGGAGTGATTGGCTGTGCAAAACACAGATGTGGCAGATTATTTATACTCTCAAACTTCACAGCGTACTTTTTCTTTAATGTGTCTTAAAGCCTGCATTTTCACAGTAAATCAGCTTTATACACAGGTTCTTTCTTTCTTTCTTTCTTTCTTTTCTTTTTTTTTGAGAGTAGGAGAGAATCTTAAGCAGGCTCCAGCAGAGCCTACCTCAGAGCTCGATCTCACAACCCTGAGATCATGTCCTGGGCTGAAATCAAGAGTCAGACACTTAACTGACTGAGCCAGCCAGGTGCCCCTGTCTACAGGTTTCTAAATGTTACTAGTTTCAGTAATTTGTTTTAACCAGGCAGGATCCCTTATTAACAGTCTTTCTCTGCGGTTTAAATGCATAAGAAGAAGAGTCCTTCATTCATCTATTTTCGTGTGTGTATGAATTTTGATTTCTCGAGTAATACAGCAAGAGTTTATTTCTGTATTACAATAAAAATCCATAGATGATAATCCTGAATTCAGTGACCTCTCTTAAAATGGAGTCTGCCTTTATTTGACTGTTTTGGCTGCAGTTTAATAGCACTGTTTTCCTGTGTAATTCATCCTGTTAACAATGAATATGAGGGACTTTCCAGATTCTTTTGTTTTACTGGAATTATATTTTATAGACTCTGCTTTGAAATAGTGCATTATTTATTATTCTAGAATGTTTTTGTTATCCTGAGAATATGTCTGGTTACCAAATTATTCTTAAAACTAATAAAAGTGTTTTTGTATTTGAAAGATAAGCTAGCTACTGCCTCTTAATCTCTTTGACACACTGAAATATTTAATATCTCTTCCCCAGATTTTATAGATTCTATAATACTCATGTAGATTTCTTTTTCTATAATACTCATGTAGATTTCTTAGTGAGCCAAAGAATTCTTTCCAGGGGATCAAAGCAAATTGCTCCTTTATTGAAACTTGGTTGTGCTGTTTTTTATTTGTTTGCATGTAATTTCTATTGCTATATAATATTTACAGTTGAAATTATTTTAGTATTATGCAGAAAAGAAGTTTCTTTTTTATCTATGCCTTTAAAGAAGCTTAATAGGTTATAACAATATTTGTGTTTCCAAGAACTTGAAATAATTTTGTTCTGAGATACCTGATATAAAAAGTGTTAAGGTTACTAGGGAAGCAGCTTTAGTCTTGTTTCTTAGTAGGGATTTGATAAGTAAAGCATATTAAAGAAAAAGAAGCTAACATTTTACTTTATTTATTTATTTTAAAAGATTTTTATTTATTTGAGGGAAAGGGAGAGCAAGAGCAAGGGGAGAAGGAGGGGAAGGGGCAGAGGAAGAGGGAGAAGTGGACGCCCCACCTAGCAGGGAGCCCGATGTGAGTCTCAGTCTCAGGACCCTGAGATTATGACCTGAGCTGAAGTCAGATATTTAGTTGACTGAGCCACCCCTAAAGAAGCTAGAACTTTAAATTTTTACTTTTAACAAATTACTGACCTAGGATCTTAATATACTTAAGTCATTTAATCTTCATAGCAATTATTGTGATAGATATTATCACCCTACTTTATAGAGAGGGTAAGTACCCTCTCTTCAAATTCTTCAAATTCACACAACTTGTATGTAAATAAGCCAGAATTCAAGCTCAGGTCTGTTTCCCTCCGAGTAGAATGATTGCTCTACAACATCACACAGTCCCTTTAAAAAAAGGAATTAAGGAAATTTTCTTATTGTATAGTCATCATAATGTCTATTGTCTAAATGTGCATTTTACACTTCCAAATACACTCAGTATGAATTTTTGCCATTAAACTTGTTCCATAGAAGGCAGAGAAAGAGGGGTTTATGGAGACTTTTGCTTAATATTCCAGTAATTTCAGATTCCATGGAAAATATTAGCAAGAAGCCAGTGCTCTTTGAAAAATTTGAGTTTTTAAAAGCTCACAAAATATTCTGGCAGTAATATTACCTCATTCATTCCTTTAACGGCTCCAACATATGTATTTTCTGGATTTATTAAAAAAAGCTTTAGTAATATCTTCATCTGTAAAATAGTTTCTCGGTTGAATTAAAATGCACTGC